>NC_143040.1:48931749-49541749 GCF_057628025.1 Oncorhynchus mykiss | reverse complement strand
CATCCAGACTGTCATTACTTTCCTTCCAGTCTAAATGCTTTAAAACCAGACTACGAGTCAGTAGAGAACAAGGCCACCCGGCTGTGTGGAAAATCCCTTTATGGCGGCTAATGGCACCGGCCCAGATCGAACAGTGCTGCAAACGTCCTGAAGAAGGATCACATTTCTCTCTCAATGACCACGGTCAAGGGCGTGAGAAACTGAAGTCAGTCTTTCGACTGCGAGGCAAGGCAGACATATGAAACCTCTTTCAACCTTTATGGATTGGAAGAGAATATGTAGATATCAGATCTATTTAGCTGCCTGCTCAGGTCAAGCTTTTCACTTGATTGGAAGAGAAATTGCAGGTGATGCTAACTGGTTGGCACAGCATATTTTCTCCATTAGAGGATAGCTACAGATTAATGTGGGTTGTTTGGCATGCTTGCGAGTTTACCAAATGGCAGTGATGTGGTTTAGGTCATTTGGTTGGCCACCCACTGTGCCACGCTGGTGTTTCTGGATGAATCCACTTGATTGGTAAATGATTGGAGAGACACACACAGACCGATGTAGTTTATTAGGATCCCCATTAGCCAATGCCCATGCAGCAGCTACTCTTCCTGGGGTCCATATAAAACGTAGAAATGCATGACAAAGTACAGCCAATTTCATTTCAAGAATGTAATTCACTTTTTTAAATCAATAAAAATAAATTGGAAAGACACCAAGAGACAACAAAAAACTATTTCCACATGATTCATATATACAATCTTATATCCATTTAAATGAGATATTTAGAAAGAGGAGAGGCACTGTGATTCATGTTATGTTTTCAACTTTAATGGCAGAGCATTCCACAATGACGTAGGTCTTTACATCATCTGAGCAACGCATTAAATCTGGTTTGGGTTTGGCTAAGGTGAAGAAACCCATAGTGGCATGTGTGGTGGGGTATGTATGCATGTCTGTTTTTAAAGTGTAAGCAAATAGATTGTACAAGTGGTTAGGCATTTTAACACACAAATGTTTCTTAAGAAGAGAAGAAATCAATTTCTCCTCAAACCAGAGACTTTCATGCATGTTGTTAGTTCCATGTGTGCAGTTAAGGGCAAGGCTTTGTTTTGGGCCAGCTGCAACTTTGCTAGGTCTTTCTTTGATGCACCTCACTATGTTACCGGACAGTAATCAAGATGCAACAAGATCAGAGCCTGAACAACTAGTACAATTCATCTTTGTGTCCAATATGCATCTTTTATATTTTATAGCATTTGCCACCCTCCTGTAAAGTTAATCTATGTCATCAATCACCGGGTCCTTATTGGTGGTCTTTGTTCTGTATTATAATTACCTACCTTGTCCTCCACAGGATGGATTCCGGGTATTTATATTAGTAACTTTGGTTCAGGGTTTTGCCATCCAGGGCCAGATGACCAAATCTGGGGCGCCGGGCCACCTACCTCCAGGCCATGTAGTTTCTTAGCTAATCTCACGCTTTTCTACACATTTTGCCATGAGGCTGAGAAAATGTTGCAGTTTTAAAGCAAATTTCTTACAATTCTACACATGACGTGTTCATATGCTATCTGGGGGTCCCTGTTTTTGACTGTAATGTGTCCTCTTTCTTGTGCTGCAGGGTCAGACAGTGTCCTGTATAGAGGAGGTTCTGTACAGCTACCAGCCCATCAATAGCCACACTTACAGAACCCCCGTGCCTGAGCTAAAGCTGCTGGGACGTCTTGGGTAAGAACACACGTATTGGGTAAGAATGTAGAAGAGTAGGGAGGTAGGCAATAAATAGGCCCTAGAGGTGAAAATAATTATAATTTAGCATTAACACTGGAGTGATAGATATGATGATGTGCAAGTAGAGATACCGGGGTGCAAGAGGGTAAGGAATAATATGGGGATGAGGTAGTTGGGTGTGCTATTTACAGATTGGCTGTGTTCAGGTACAGTGCTACTCTGATAGCTGATGCTTAAAGTTAGAGAGGGAGATATAAGACTCCAGCTTCAGAGATTTATGCAATTCGTTCCAGTCATTGGCAGCAGAGACCTGGAAGGAAAGGCGGCCAAAGTAAGTGTTGGCTTTGGGGTTGACTAGTGAGATATACCTGCTGGAGCACGTGCTACGGGTGGGTGTTGCTATGGTGACCAGTGAGCTGAGAAAAGGCGGGGCTTTACCTAGCAAAGACTTATAGATGACCTGGAGCCAGTGGGTTTGGTGACGGATATGTAGTGTGGGCCAGCCAATGAGAGCATACAGGTCGCAGTGGTGGGTAGTATATGGGGCTTTGGTGATAAAACGGATGGCACTGTGAAAGACTACATCCAGAGAGAAGGATCTAGAGATGCTCAGTGATATGATACGTCCATAGGCACAGCACAGTAGTGTACATCATAAAATTAAAATGATTGTACAGACAGTCTGGGTGGCACAGTATACTTGTTGGGTACGGGGGGTATGAGAGGGGAACAGAGGGTACAGGCTCGCCTGGAAGTCTGGGTCTTTTCTCTGGAGTCCCCCTTGATTAGCTGTGAGAGGAGCGGTGGGGGGAAGGTTTTGTTCTAAGGGGCAAACAGCCAGCATTCCCCTGTACCCAGCCCCGCCTTGCCTGGACCTCATCGTCCTTCAGCACACACAGGAAGTGCCTTCCCCAAAGCCGGGCCCCTGGGCCAATCGCTCCTCGACGCCATCGGCCCACTCCTCACAACACAGCCCATCCATCAGACCGCACCCAGCCCAACCGTCTGTCTGCATGGAGACAGGCTGGCACTAAGGCCCTCCCACCGGCCAGGAGAGCTCCAATTGGCTTAGAGGGGCATATGCAGACAAATAAGGGTGTTCTCATTGGTGAAAAGAGATGAGCCGTTGTCATTTCCACCTCATAGTAACTGTCATTCAGCAGATATTTTATTTTCTGTGGCTTCCAGTTGATCATATTGCAATTTGCAAGAAAGATTTTCGAACCCTTGTGAGGGATAATGAGTTTCCATTGAGTTTAGTTTTTTTTATATGTAATAAAAAATGCCCTTTTTGATTTCCATAATGAACTCCTGAACCACCTAATTGAAGTGAAGCCGTCCTTCTTAATGGATGCAGGAGAGTTTAGTAGAATAACTGGTTCTACTTTTACATTATGTATGCAGTGTAATGCTGAGGTTTTGGTTCTTTTGGCTAGGCTGATCAATATGCAGATGAAACACATCTCAAAATGTTTTGCCGCATGCTGGAGCTGACTGATGAGAGGGGGACGGAAGGGGGAAGAGGAGGGGGGACACAGGGGGTCTGGTGTCAGCAGTTCAGGGGTCCTGCAGGACTAGGGCTGGAGGGGAAGGGCTCTGCCACCTGAGATAAATTAGTCTCCTCAATGATGAACACTAGTCCCTCTGGAGCAGGCAGCGACCGACTACTGTAGCCCAGTCTGACAAATAAACAACAACTCCCATGATGCAGTATGCTCTGTTAGCAGAAGCTGGAATTCTGCTGACACTTCTGCATTGTTGGCAGTTTTGTCATTCAGCTAAGTTCAGAGTGTATGCACATGCGGTGGTGGTACACACACACACACACACGCACACAGTCTCAGGCACACACCAAAAATGTGCACAGGTCATACACATTCACATGTGTACACATTTTTGGCCACAACAGAAATGCTGTGATGTGGTGAGAGTTGAACGGCATGTGGAGAATAGAGGGAGGTTATGGAGAGGGTGGAGAGGTTGAAAGGGAGTTCTCCAGTGCAGGGTTGGGCCAGAGTCTGTCTTCTGACCTATGGTGTGTGTGTGAGAGAGTGAGTGAAGGGGTTATGGTTAGGGAAGGAGGGGCTGTCGGAGGGGCTAGGGTCTTATTTTAAACAGGGCTGTTTGTCTTGGTCAGGGCCCATGGTGACAGCAGCACCACTGGTGATTTGTCTTGGACAGGGGAGTCTGGAGGGACGGGAGAGTTGAGCGCATAGCCGCACACACCCCCCTGTGGCCCTGGGGCCTCTGGGGCCCGGCTCTGCACAGGATGCGAGCGGAGCCTTGCTTTTTATGCTAGGGCCTCCCTCCCCCCACTCACTCTGTGTGTGTTTCCCTCTCTCTCCGTCTCTTTCGCCTTGTCCCTTTGCCCCCCAAAAAACCGCAGGAGCGCTGTGAGGCTGCCAGGAAAAAGAAGGGCCACGCCTCTCTCTCTCGCTGTCTTTCCCTCTCTCTGCTGTACCTGAATAAATATGGGCTGTGCTCTTATTAAAGACAGCTGCTTCAATACTGGGGGAAAGAGAAAAGGCTGCATGTTCAGGCAATGGGGACCTTTGAAAGTGTCCATTCAGCTTACACCCCCCCCCCCCACACACACACACGTACAATCTCAGAAACACACTTCCCCTGATGTGTGTACGTGCATGTCTGAATGCGTCTGTCTGTGTGTGTGTGCGAGAAACCACAGAACGGAGGAGGCCCTCTATAGTGTGAAGACATTTTATGAAAAGGAAGTGTCACTCATTCTGTCTCATTGATTGACACATACACATGTCCATGCATTAACACGATATGCTCTGAAAATACCTGTTGCTGTGCCTTACCGTAACATTATAGAATGTGAATTCTCATAGGCCAGAGGATGAGGCCTTTTCCTCAGCTGTCAACTTGACCCCTGAAGGTGAAGTTTGACCAGGTAGCTTACTGTAGTCCTGAGTAGTGGTCGACAGACTATGATTTTTCAACGCCGATACGGATTATTGTCATTATTTGTAATAATGACAATTACAACAATACTGAATGAACACTTATTTTAACTTAATATAATACATCAATAAAAATCAATTTAGCCTCAAATAAATAATGAAACATTTTCAATTTGGTTTAAATAATGCAAAAACAAAGTGTTGGAGAAAGTAAAAGTGCAATATGTGCCATGTAAGAAAGCTAACGTTTAAGTTCCTTGCTCAGAACATGAGAATATATGAAAGCTGGTGGTTCCTTTTAACATGAGTCTTCAATATTCCAAGGTAAGAGGTTTTAGGTTGTAGTTAATATAGTATTTATAGGACTATTTCTCTCTATACCATTTGTATTTCATATACTTTTGACTATTGGATATTCTTAAGCACTTTAGTATTGCCAGTGTAACAGTATAGCTTCTGTCCCTCTCCTCGCCCCTACCTGGGCTCGAACCAGGAAGACATCGACAACAGCCACCCTCGAAGCATCGTTACCAATCTCTCCACAAAATCCGCGGCCCTTGCAGTGCAAGGGGAACAACTACTCCAAGTCTCAGAGCGAGTGGCGTTTGAAACGCTATTAGCGTGCACCTTGCTAACTAGCTATCCATTTCACATCGGTTACACCAGCCTAATCTCAGGAGTTGATAGGCTTGAAGTCATGAACAGCTCAATGCTTGATGCACAGCGAAGAGCTGCTGGCAAAATGCACGAAAGTGCTGTTTGAATTAATGCTTACGAGCCTGCTGGTGCCTACCATCACTCAGTCAGACTGCTCTATCAAATATCACACAGAAATACGAGCCTGCTGGTGCCTACCATCACTCAGTCAGACTGCTCTATCAAATATCACACAGAAATACGAGCCTTTGGTCATTATTATGGTCAAATCGGAAACTATAATTTCGAAAACAAAACGTTTATTCTTTCAGTGAAATACGGAACCGTTCCGTATTTTATCTAACGGGTGGCATCCATAAGTCTAAATATTGCTGTTCATTGTACAACCTTCAATGTTATGTCATAATTACGTAAAATTCTGGCAAATTAGTTGGCAACAAGCCAGGCTGCCCAAACTGTTGCATATACACTGACTCTGCGTGCAATGAACGCAAGAGAAGTGACACAATTTCACCTGGTTGATATTGCCTGCAAACCTGGATTTCTTTTAGCTAAATATGCATTTTTAAAAATAATACTTCTGTGTATTGATTTTAAGAAAGGCATTGGTGTTTATGGTTAGGTACAGTCGTGCAACGATTATGCTTTTTTCGCAAATGCGCTTTTGTTAAATCATCCCCCGTTTGGTGAAGTTGGCTCTCTTTGTTAGGAAGAAATAGTCTTCGCACAGTTCGCAACGAGCCAGGCGGCCCAAACTGCTGCATATACCCTGACTCTGTTGGAAGAGAAGTGACAATTTAGCTAGTTAAAAGAAATTCATGTTAGCAGGCAATATTAACTAAATATGCAGGTTTAAAAATATATACAGTGGGGCAAAAAGGTATTTAGTCAGCCACCAATTGGGCAAGTTCTCCCACTTCAAAAGATGAGAGGCCTGTAATTTTCATCATAGGTACACTTCAACTATGACAGACAAAATGAGAGAAAAAATCCAGAAAATCACATTGTAGGATTTTTTATGAATTTATTTGCAAATTATGGTGGAAAATAAGTATTTGGTCAATAACAAAAGTTTATCTCAATACTTTGTTATATACCCTTTGTCCAAAATGGTGTCCAAAAATACAGATTTCCGATTGTTATGAAAACTTGAAGTCGGCCCTAAATAATCGGCCATTCCGATTAATCGGTCGACCTCTAGTCCTGAGTGTGACCTGTCCAGGTGTGGCTGGGTCAATACTGTCCCCTTCTGGACCCCTACCTCACCTCAGGCCTGGTTCACTCCTAATGACATGGCTGGGACCTGCCTCTTGAAACTTTACCCACTTGATTCCACACAACAGCCACAAACTGCAGAGGGACACTATTTTAGTATCTGTGCTTCTGCTGCCTGTAGATAAAAGATCCTGAATGATGGTATATGAACATGTGTTACTGTTTTGGAAGTTATGTCCATTTTGTGTGTTAGAGAAGGTTTGTTTTGGTCTTGACTGTGTGTATCTTTGAGAAATGGAAAGAGGGAGCTTGTTTATGTGTCCTTGTCTTTGATGTCAGAACCTTTTTTCTCTGTGCGGCTGCGTGTGTGTGAGCATGCGCACATGCGGTTGTGAGTCTTTGAGGAATAGATGGAGTACATTTTGTGTGCTTACACATGTCTACTGTGTGTGTGTGTGTGTTTTCTGGTGCACTTCCTAAGCTCTGACTGTGTAGGCGATGAAAGACCCAAGTTCTCTGCCGCTCCAGAGAGAAGGGAGGGGGGAGTAAGTCTTGGACACGGACTAATCCTGTGTGAGGAAAGAAGGAGAAGGAGACATTGGCAGCGCCATACTCAAAACTTTGACTAAAACCTCAAGTGCTGACAATGAAAGCTAGAAAGAGCAGTTGTTTGTATTGGCGCAGGTCACCCTGAAATTAGTCCATCACTGTGACAGCGGTTGCTCAACGTGCTACGCTAAATGCCAATGTGGATAATATTTTGAAGTCTTACCCCCTCATCCTCTTCTCCTCCCCTCCCCTCCCTGCTCTCCTTAATTGTTGGAAAAAGTGAGGTTTCTGTCGGGGGTGGTTGGTTGTTGGTTATGAGGCGGTCGTCTCTCGTCGCTTGCTCGGAGTGAAGGGGAGCAGCTGAGCGATGGGAGGGTGGGTGGGGTGTTTAGTCTGGAGCTCCTCTCCAGGGGACCCTGAGCTGCAGACCAGGAAGTAGTGCTCCTCAGACATGCAGGCTCGTCAGACTCACTGGAGTCTGGCTGAAGGGTTCAAGCTCTCTCTGAGGGAGGGAGGGATGGATGGATGGAGGGGATTGATTGGGACATATAGAGAGAAAGGAGCTTTGTTGTCAAGCTACCACAGTGGCGTTCGTAGTCTTTCCCTGGTCATAGAGAGCTTTTCTGCTTCATAATACACACACACACTGTGTGTTGAAAGTATACTGACTTGAGGCCTGGTTGTGTGTGTGTGTGTGTGTGAGGGAGGCAGTGTTGGCTGAGGCAGTGTTGGCTGTGTTGGCTGAGGAGCTGTGACAATCATAACTTTCTGGCAGGCATCCCTCCTAGATCTCAGTCCCAGGCTGGCCTGACTCCAGGTCTGACTCCATCTCTCTCTCCCGGCTCTGGCCCTGCTCTGCAGGATGTAGGAGTTCCAAGGTCAACTAAACCTGGCTCACTACCCACTATGACCTCTCACCTCTGGCTTCCCAACCTCTCCCCTACATTAAACAAGGTTTAAGTCATGTCCAACTCACTCCCTCCCTCTCCTTTCTTCCCTCTAGTAGTAGGAGACAGTAAATCTCAGTCACTGTGGCTCCTGTGCGTCTCCCACTCTCTGTGTGTGGAGAGCAGCAGGCGTGTGCTGAGCTGAGGAGGACCACTCCAGATGAACTGTTTGCTCTTTCTACACAAAATGGCCTAAAATGGCTTTTCCATACGGCCCAGCTCTCTGATCCCAGCTGGCATCAAGTCAATTTGATGGTCCTGGGAGGGCAGGGGGACGGAGGGGTAGAGGTCTTCACAGGGACCTGGAGGGCTGTCCTGGGACAGAGGGAGCCGAGTGATGGAAACCTCACAGTGAAGGCCTCTCAAATAATGTGTGCTCGCACACACTATGTAGCTTTGATGGTTGAGTTATGGGGCTGGATGAAGGTAAGAAAGGCGCTGTATAGTATGACCTCAGATGAACCCAAGCCTTTGATCTGGTTTTACTACAATTACATAATTTGTCTAAACTTTTTTTCTAGATTTGAGGTGATTTTGAAATGTCCAACATAACAGTAATTAATCATAGAGAGATGTATGCTATAAGATCATTGTGTGTAACAAATATTTCTGTTTCTCAAAAGCTCAGGTTGTCAGATTCGGGCAGTGGCCTAGTTGTCTAGCAGCTAGCTGGATGAAGTCTACCATTGCAAGGTACTGCCTCTCTGCATGCTCTATCCACACCCTCTCAGAGCAGAGAGCATGAACGACAGCTGTAACTCACAGATTTCACATTTGCATAGTTCCTGCAGCATCTTTTGGCTATGTGAGAATGTGGGAGAGAGATCTTTAAAGCAGGGTTATTTGACTTGCAAACCCACAGGATGAACTGTGTTTTCCCCAGCATCACTCTCAGCACATGATCAGCTCTCATCTCTGATGTTATAGTATAGCTACTAGTATAGTATAGCTACTCTTGCATGGCCAGACACTGTACTACTCTTGTGGGGAAGCCAGGAAATAGGGGGTAGTGTATGGGCGGTTCTTCTCTCCGTTACAGGGGTAGCTGGGCTAATACAGGGGGATGTGTGAATGTTGTATAGTACAGTATCCACTCCTTATCCTGACCTGCAGTCATAATGTTCTCTGTTGTAGGAAACGGGAGCAGAACGGTATAGCTCTGTATGAACTGGATCTGTTGTCTCTTAATGTGATCTGTGCAAATATTGATTGATTCTTGAGTGTGAGTCATTAGGCCAGTGGATTGGAGGAGGAGACGTCTCTTACAGTGGAAAGCTCTTTAGCTTCATGGGTTTGTCTGAACATAAAAACAGCAGATAGAGATGGGTCGTCATGGCCGCCAGTCTTTCACTGGGTTCTGAAAGAGACGGCTGTTTTAGTTTTTCTTATGAGGGCCCCTTGCCAGCCCCTTCCCCAGGCGGGTGGGTGGTGTTCCCACACAGGCACACGAACAGACCAGCCAAGCCCCAGTGAAGGAGAAACCACCAGGGCAGGCCAGGGATAACCAGGGGTGGGTATTTGCCTGCCTACTCCCCCCTTTGTTTATTTGGAGCGCTGGCTGGAGGCTGTAGCGTCAACTCCCAAAAGAGAGAGCGAGTGGCGATATCTCCTAACTATTTATACATTAACCCAATATGTGCAGAGGTGTGTAAGGCAGGACTGGGACTGTCAGTCAGTCAGGGGTGTAGGCAGGACTGGGACTGTCAGTCATTCAGGGGTGTAGGCAGGACTGGGACTGTCAGTCAGTCAGGGGTGTAGGCTTTGATGTCAACCGAATGGGGCAACTCTCACCCTAGCTATATACACACACACACCATATTGGCACAGTAGAGTCCTGTGTCCCCCACCCCCCTTCCCCCCAGGGCTCTGTGATGTGCAGTGGGATTAGCTGGCTCATTTTCCCCTCTTAAGAGCTAGGGAAAGAAAACAAACTCCCGTCATATGGGGCTGCGCTGTGGGGACTTGTAGTAGGTACCTCTCCAGTATGATGGATGAATCCACCCCCCCTTTCTGTCTCTTTGTGTTTTTCTTTCTCTCTCCCTCCCTCTTTCACTAATTGAAATGCTCTTGCTTCTCCCTATAGCTCGAGGTGCTGTGTAAACTGATACCAGTGTTTTGGAACCCACCTGGGAAAGGCTTTTCTTCCACAGTATACCGGTGTTCTATTTACAATATGCTACATATGACAATCAATACTCCCGTGTGTGTGTGTTTGTGGGTCTGTCTGGCGCTAACAGCCATTCTGTGAAGAGCATATGCCCTTCCATTGTTTACGGACCCATTTGGTTAACGAGGACACTGCAAATTTCCCCCCGCCTCCAGCCCACAGTATTCTCCCTGCTCTCCAGGGGATAGATAGATGGATACTCAGTACCTGCCAGGCATCTCACTGCCTTGAAATGTGGGTTCCTGTATCAAGTGGCTAGTTTGTGGTGGGTTTCATGCCATTGATGTCCTGTCAGGCAGCCTCTACCGCCCCCATCAGGCCAGACAGGTGAAGTACAGGTCTGTGACAGTCCTGGATGAGCAGTGGCAGTTGACGCTTTGTGAAGAAACTCAGGATTTAGGCACCAACGTAAGCCTATGTTCTTTATAATGCCTTCATATCAGATACACAACTACCTGCGTCATTCATACCCCTTTGCTGTGTTTTCATATAAACTGTCCTTACAAGTTGTTATTGCTAGTTGTCAATCACTGCAAAATGAGTGAGTATTTCTATAAGGGTTAATGTTAAGTGTCTTACAATGATTGTGTTAACACCCTAAAAGTGGTCCCCTCTTAACTAAGTGTTAGTGATACTCCGTATGGCTCTCTGAGAGACACAGACACACCCTCTCTGTCAGTGGGGTTGACCCGCTAGTGATAAGATATATGATCATGGAAAAGGAGTCGATGGCCTAGTAGTGACTGAGTGTGTGTAGACTTGTCACTCAGACTGAGTGTCCTGTGTACAACGGGGGGTTTTGGGCCGTGTCGTATCATCCTAATGGTCGTGGAGGATAGAATCTCACACTACCATGTCCTGGAGGAAACTCCATCCCAGGGAAACGAGACTGGCCTCTGGCCCCCGATGATGAAAGGCTGCTGTTGACAGATATAGTATACCTGTGAGAGCGTTCTATGTTTGGCTCCACTGCAGGGGTTTTGTTCCTGGCCCGGCTGGATGTGTTCCAGGGTTTTTAGCTTGCATACCTTTTAGGAAATTCTGCTGTATTGTTTTTGCAGAGGAATTGTATTGTTATTACGGTTTTGGGAAAGATACGCAGGTCACTGTACCCTGTAACGCATGTATACACACACACACACACACACACACACACACACACACACACACACACACACACACACACACACACACACACACACAGTCTCTGGCTCAGGGTCCTGCACAGCGCTGTTCTTAGGGCAGCAGGGGATGGGGAGGGGTAGTAGAGTTGTGAGTGTGTGTAACTGGAGCTTGCTAAGGAATGCAGGGGGTGTTTTTGGAGAAGCGGGGCGGGGTGAGGAGGGTGATTAGGGGGTGACAGCTGAGTGCTGACCCCTCTATAATGACAAATCATCCGACAGGTGTGTGGCTCTGCACCACCACCCCCTTATTCCCAGGCCAGGATTCCCAAACTGCTGGATCGGAGCGCTAAAGGAAGACTTCCGGACATGAGGCCTGCTGTCCAAGAGGCTCATGACTGTCCTTTCAGAAGTATGAAACAGGCCTCTGTGGAGATCCAGCCAGGGCCTCCCAACCACTGACCTTAACTCTCAGCCCTAATATCTTACAGTAGCTCGGCCATCTTCAACCAGGAGGCCATAGAGTCTCCGATAGGTGAAAATTGATTGATTGGGTTTCGCCATTGTTTTTCGCACCATACACAGAGTAGAATTCTCCAAGTTTTTTCCATAGCGAGCTAGTGACGAGTTAGGATGCTCAGTCTCTGACATGAGTCATGGGAAGTAACGCATCTCTTTGATCCTTTGTACAGCAAAAAAACTACTGCAGTCCCAGGATCCGAGAGTGTGGTCTAGGAGCAGACAGGTGCTGAGCTGCAGCCTGGTCTGGGGTCAGTGACCAGACCTTTGAAAGTAAAGTGCAGGAGCAGAGGGAGGGAGACATGCTGTAACAGCAGCTGGCCATCGCTACTAGACGCCATGCTTCAATGATTCACAGCTTTTCTGATAGGAAAGAGCTTCTATTATGCACTCTCTCACTCAGTGCAGATCATTTATACTGATACCCTATTGTGTACAAGAGCACAACCCACTCAGACCTGCTTAAGGTATACAGAGATGTTTTAATATGGGAATGCAACCTGTCAAACCCCATAGTTTCAATCAGCAATGTGTAAGACTGGTCCACATTTAATGCTTTGTCATGTCTGTATGTGGTTTGTGAGGGCACCACTAAGTGATGGTCATGATCTATAGGCAGGCGTGGCAGCATTATATCTGAGCTCTTCTTTCCATCGTGGCTGGGTTTCCCCACAGCCAACACATGGAGTCTAGACAGGAGCCCTGATCCAGCCAGCCTGCCAGTCCTTCACATAATATAGCTGCTCCAATCTAGGCTGTTTTCACTCTCAGTCCTGCAGCTATTTTACTGAAGAAGTCTAACACCATTCCTGCCTTCCACACACACAACCTGTCTTGTTCATGTGTGACAATAAAACTTGAAACTGAACACAAAGAGAAGTTACACTCAGCTGGAATCCACGCGGAATCTTCCGGAACATTTTAGCATGGGCCGCCGGCGTGTAATTTTCCAGGCAAAGGGAGCAGGGAATACTTTTGGGGTCCAGGCGGGAAATCCAATACTATTATTAGCTTTAGCAGGAGAAATTGCCCAGGTATTCACCGTTCCAAACCAGAGAGGAAATGTGCTGTTAGCTCCAGCAGTTTGGAGTCGTTTGGCTCTCAGAAAGGGGTGGATGGCAGCATGAATACTGAGAAACAGGGGTTCTAGAATAATATTTTGATTACTCCATCAGTGAGAATATTGTTCATTGTGGTAATTCACTCATCCAAGACACTCATGTTTTTAGATTTAACACTAGGTTCCTTACAGTTTGCCGTTGCCATGCCTCATCTGATTTAGTTTATTCAAAAGTGTAGGACAATGTAGTACAACAAAGATAAATGTTGAATAACAAAGAGCTTGGCAGTCTATAGGATCCATGGGGCATGTGTGTCATCATGGGTTTTTGTATGAACTAAAGAACCAACTAAAATCACCCATGCTCACAAATGTCATTCAGTCATCTCTATCGTCTGCATTAGTCTATTCCCGCCCCCCTAATCGACATAATGGACCATTCCAAAGTGACCCATATTTACCCAATAACAGGAGGCTTTGAAAAGGACCAGATCGAGTTGCAGTTAATGCTCCAGTGGGGCCCGGAGAGTGAAAGATGTTACCGGCCGAAACGGCTTGGGTTTCAGAGGCCTGTGAACAAAAGGCAGCCAGTCCTCTGGGAGAAAAAGAACGAGGGGTAAGGGAGGGAAGGAGGGGGGAGAGAGGTGTAAGTCTAACTTTGTCAAAGCTGGTTCAGTGCACTGTGTATACTGTTAAGTGTCTCATTCACACAGGATGTATAGTAGTCAGTCTATCATGTGTGTCCCAAACTTCATTGTATGTTTGCAAATGTTCTACCAAGATTCCGTGAAATATTTGTCTGTCTATTCATTGTGTGTCTGTAGTCTTCCTCTGTCTGTGTATTCAGTGTCAAGTACAGTCAGTGTTATTTCCACTAAAAAGAAGGGTGATGTGATGGATTGCTGAAGTGTGTGTGTGTGTGCATTCGTTGGAAGCCTCTATGCTGGTGTGTGTATAAAGTAGAGCTTTGGGACGAGATGCACTTACAGGAGCAGAGTTAATGGAGCAGTACTGAACTAACGGGTGGTGTTAGGGGGAGCAGAGTTAGTTCAGTACTGCTCCATTAATTCTGTTCTAACACCACCCGTTAGTTCAGTACTGCTCCATTAACGGGTGGTGTTAGGGGAGCAGAGTTAATGGAGCAGTACTGAACTAACAGGTGCTGTTAGGGGGAGCAGAGTTAATGGAGCAGTACTGAACTAACGGGTGGTGTTAGGGGGAGCAGAGTTAATGGAGCAGTACTGAACTAACAGGTGCTGTTAGGGGGAGCAGAGTTAATGGAGCAGTACTGAACTAACGGGTGGTGTTAGGGGGAGCAGAGTTAATGGAGCAGTACTGAACTAACAGGTGCTGTTAGGGGAGAGCAGAGTTAATGGAGCAGTACTGAACTAACGGGTGGTGTTAGGGGGAGCAGAGTTAATGGAGCAGTACTGAACGAACAGGTGGTGTTAGGGGGAGCAGAGTTAATGGAGCAGTACTGAACGAACAGGTGGTGTTAGGGGGAGCAGAGTTAATGGAGCAGTACTGAACGAACAGGTGGTGTTAGGGGGAGCAGAGTTAATGGAGCAGTACTGAACGAACAGGTGGTGTTAGGGGGAGCAGAGTTAATGGAGCAGTACTGAACGAACAGGTGGTGTTAGGGGGAGCAGAGTTAATGGAGCAGTACTGAACTAACGGGTGGTGTTAGGGGGAGCAGAGTTAATGGAGCAGTACTGAACGAACAGGTGGTGTTAGGGGGAGCAGAGTTAATGGAGCAGTACTGAACGAACAGGTGGTGTTAGGGGGAGCAGAGTTAATGGAGCAGTACTGAACTAACGGGTGCTGTTAGGGGGAGCACAGTTAATTGTTCAGTACTGCTCCAACAGGTGGTGTTAGGGGGAGAAGACAGACTGTTGGTTTAATGGCTGTAGACTAGAGGACTGGCTGGTGATGATACCCAAAGGTGATTTCACTCTGCATCCTCCTGCTCTCTCTCCATCTCTTGCTCCATCTCCCCCCATTATTCTCTCTCCTCTCTTCTCCTCCTTCCTTAGGGGCAGACTGGTATAAAGTTACAGGGCTCTCAGCTTTCTTGGAAGGAATGACCACATGTGTAGCTTGGGGATTAGATTAGCAGGAAGAGCAGACTTAGCCGGACTGGAAATAGACCACTTTTTCACTGTTAAAAAGGCCCAGTACAATATAATCAATAGACGGCACTCATCTGCTGTGGGGAGAGGAGCAGGAAGCCATCGGAGAAGGCCTCCCTCAAGTGCGCTGTGAAGGACCGGCTACAGGGAGCTCGTGCTTAATGAAGTTATTATTAATAATCACTGCGATGCCTGTTTTGGACTTGTGTTGTTTCTCTAGTGGGTGAAGTGGTCTTTATGTACAAAACCTGATCTGCCCTCTCTTTGTATGTCTGGAACTTAACCACTGATGACTAGACTTCATTTTCTGTTAATGTAAGTGCATAGCACATTAGTAAATGCCATATTAATGACCATGTATATATTATGCTTAGCAGTTGGTTTTTAGATATACAATATATGGAAAATAGACTATCATGGAAACTCACGAGGAAAAACAATGTTAAATACACACTGACACGCATGCAAACTGCCAAAAAGAAATGCTCCATAAACACATACTCCAACACACGTATTCCACACACACACACACACACACCACCACCTCCTCCTCCCTCCCAGTTTCACTCTGAGCCTCCCCACAGGTGTTGGGTTACTCTGTAAAGCAGACTGAACCGGAGCACAAATCAGAGCGCTGTCTGTGCTCTCGCTTCCTATTTCACTTTGAAGTTTCCCTGGCTCTCAGGGACAGGGGGCACAAAGCCTGACTCGTGTGGGGGCTTTAGCACTTTCTGCTGGGGCTGTGAGTGTGGGAAAGGAGGGGTGTGAGTGTGTGCTGTCTTTGTTGCTTTGGACCTCAGTTGCTTGAGGACTATGTTAGCTTAGTAGCCAGAGACTGTAGAACCCACTGAGGGAGGCCAAGAGGAGGAGGGAGGAGAGTTGTTCCCCTAGTGCCCACTGAGCTAACTGACAGCCCAGGACCTGAGTGTGTGTGTGTGGAGGAAGGATTAGAGAGGGTGGGGCTACAGGTCACCCCCCCCCCCCCAGTGGAAGAGCACTGGTCACCATGGACTAGGGTCTAAGTCGACAGCTCGGCTGTTTTTCCATCTACAGCTCAGAGTGAAAATAAACAGTGACTTGCCATCTTCTGAAAAGCTGAAATAGGGTCCTTGGTGGGCTAGGGCTACATCTGTACACACTTAAAAATAAAATAAACCCAGAATGCTATATGGAGTGGCTACGGGTAGAGTTTCTATATCCCACTTTGTCCAGGCTAAAAACATTTCTGCCATGTGCCCGCTCCACTGCCTACGTAGCTGCTTCTTTTCAGGAGGGTAGTAGGCTACATGCAGCTATTTACATGTTTTACACAAAATACATTGACATGTTCATACAAATTTAAGCTACATCATCATGGTTCAGAAGAGGGTAAGTTAAAAAGTGAAACGTGGGGCAGTGTGGGCAGCAGTTACGTTAGAAAAACCAATGTGTGTGTGTAAAATAACACATGCGCAGAACGTGATCCAGAGGGGGGGGGTGTAGCCGGGGTCATTTTTAAAGGCCTCACCACCTATGCAGACTGTCGATTTGATCTTTACATCACATATACAGTAGTAGTATCAGTGATGCTAATATAGGGATGTTGAAGGAGAGGGGATAAGACTACAGGTGCTTACATTAGGATACTGTAAACTTAGTTGCAAAATTATATTTTTAACAGACGTTTCTTCTCTCTTTTTGTTTGCAGGTATCTGAACCACGTGCGCATTGCCCAGCCCCAGGACATAACTCAGGACATGCGTGTCATCCAGGATGCCGTTACTAGACTGACCCCCTCTGGAACTGACACAGAAACTCCGAAATATGAAGCTGTCAATTATCATAGGACTCAAATGACCCCCCTGTTCTACATTGTGGTGGGAGCTATGGACAGTGGACTTTGGTCTGAAGTCAGATCAGGATGTATATGTTGCCATTTTTGTATGATCTTATTTTATTTAAAAAAAACAAACATATGAAGCCAGTTGTTGGATAAGAAAACTATTGAAACAATGCCTATTTGTGGGACCTGGATAATGGACCAGTATTTCAAATACAGTCAACACATACCTGTTTGTATGTTCTTCTTAGGTCAAGGCATAACCATGATTTAGATCATGTCAGCCTTATTGACACGATTATAAAATAACATGAACAGAGTTGAAAAATAAAATGTACAATTCAAGGTCTCAGAATGACACTCCTTGGTCAAATATATTCAATTTGTTGTCTCCGCACACTTTTGTCTCTTTGGGGCTGGTTCTTCTATGGCTTCTGAGGAGAGGACAAATGGTATTAGTATTTTCAGTCTACAGTCTTTCAGAGAGTGCATGTGTGTTATACTGTTTAGGGTTGGTGCCAATTCAAATTAAATGTGACATTTCAAATCTTGAATTATATTTGAATTAATTCAAGTTATTGCATTGGAATTTGGACTGTTTGATATAATCTTTGGAATTTCTTATTTGTACATTTCCCAGTTAATGGAATGAATGCACTTAGTATCAAATTGACTGCAGGATTTGTTTTAAATAATTTCAACTTCTATTTCCAATACAGTTAGGCTGTCAGAACAGTGACATAAGCCTGAGGGAATTGGAATTTGTTGGATAATATTGAAGATTGAAATCTCTGAATTCAAAGACTGACCTGGAGTCTGAATTGGTGGAATTAACCCCAACCCTGGTACTGTGTGAATGAAAGCTCACCTGTCTGTGTGCTCTCTCTGCTGAAGAGAACCTCTTTGGGGATGGTGAAGCTCACACACATCATCTCCTTGTTGGGGGCCACGTTCCGAACTAGATGTACAGAGCACAGCCCCTCTAGGGAGAACCCCAGGCTGGCTGAGGCCCTTTCCACCACGTCTTTCTGGGGGTCATCCTCCTTAGAGAACCCATAGCAGTGCACCTGCGGCAGATTCACATCACAGGAATGTCCCTGGTCCAGCAGGCCTCTGAAGGCATCCAGGAACTCCAGGGCCAAGGCAGGAAGGTTCATGACCACATGCACACTGACTGTCCCCTTCATCATGACAGGCAGCTGCTGCTTCAGTGGCCCCTGGATGAAGGCCCTGCCATCCAGGTTAAAGGTGGTGACCGTACGCTCCACCTTGTTCAGTTTGCAGTTGTGCTGCAGCCAGCGGTGAGACTCGGGGTTGAGGTCGTTGGCCAGCACAGTGCAGCCACGGCGGGCAGCGGGGATGGCAAAAGGACCCACGCCAGCAAACACATCCAGCACAGTGTCACCGCGTTTCAGAAGAGCCACCACACGCTCATGCTCGGTGCTAAGACGAGGGTTCCAATACACACGGGAGAAATCAAACTCGTATGTCACGCCGTTCTCACGCACCTGCAACAATGAGAGGGAGGGTAAGGGAGGAATGTAATGCCCACGCCTCTGATTTCATGATAAAATATGTTTAATCAAAAGCACAATCTCATAGGACTTACTTTAGCCACCATATTTTCCTCTCCAGCCATCACCTCCATCTTGAAGTTGCGGTAGGCGGAGTCGATGGTGTTGGTCTTATTGACCACACAGGTCACCCCAGGGTTCTTATCCATTATGACTTGGCCTGGAAATGGATTTGCAAGACTGCATCATGTCAGTAAAACAATGAATCAGCACTATCGTATTCCTCACACACACACTTAACGTATTTCATCTGTAGCTAATTGACCACTCAGGAAATACAATCCTGGGAGCGTGGTCAGGGATTCAAGAGCATAAAATACATAACCTGTCAATAGCATTACTGTTACCCATGCCTGTCTTCTGACAGATTGTTGTGATGCAGAATAGTACATTATGTTTGTGGCACACTCACCTATGAGGTTTCTGTAGGGCAGCTGGTGCTCCCGCAGGTTCATGTGTGCAATGTGACCCACTCGACTAAACCCCGAGGTGACGTCTTGGCCTTCTGGCAGCACAGCGCGCAGAACCTCCTCACTCTTCAGGTTGTCATAGGTCAGCCGCAGCTCGTACCGCTGGAGCTCTTGAGGTACTCCAAATGACTGCAACGCCTCGGCTTCTGCATCGCTGAATGAGCTGGGTGAGGAGACACTGGCAGGGTCCAGCAACAAGAGCCTCTCGTCATCGCTGCCTTCAACCTCCACCACTCTTCGTATGCCCGGGCGCTGGAGTGCTACTTTTTTCAGGCTCTTAACCAATTTATTGAGGACTTCTTTTGGCACACGCAGGGCTGGGACAATAACTGTCTGGGAGAAGACTTCTTTATCCAAACAGGTCATACCTCGGACCTCAGGAGGAGCTGTGTATAGGCTGGGATCCATCCCGCTGTGTTGATGCTGCTCAAGCATCGGCTTCGAAACACTCTCAGAACAAGTTGATGCTCGGTCCGGCTGCAGGACCACTGAACACAGGGTCCGGTATCGATAGCGAGATTTCACGCAGTTTTGAATTTGTAGTAGTGAGAAGATACTAGGAACAATCCTGCAAAGACAAATCGTAGAGGTCTCCTTAAAATATGACCTAAATATCAACATTAGAAAAATGACAAACTAATAGATATGACAAATGATTGGCAAACAACATTGAATGCTTACTTTTTGTTAATATTATTGCATGGAAAGATCATTACTTTATTCAATAAAACCATAAACATTTCCCACCTCAACATCGCTTCTGCAGAGCACGCGCATGTTTAGACGTCATCATTAGTGGACTTGCTGTGCATTTCTATCCAATCCGCGACGAATAAAACCAGAAGCGGTTTCATGTCATGTGACCTCCTCAAATCAGCTGTAAGAAGTTGCATATACGGGTCCACATAGTGGAGTAGATTTAGTTGGTTAAAGGAAACGCTGTATCCACCAGGCACCACGAACTGCACAGATGAGGTAGCTATTGTATTGGTTGTTGTAAGTAACTTACTACTAACCTCTCGCTCGAGGTCAAATCACCCGGAGACTGAGTATCAATGTAGAAGGCACCACCGTTCACACTGGTCATGGCAACGAGACCACCCCTCTCCTGGGAAATGTAAGTGAGCATTCAGCCTCTAGCCAGGAATTAGGAGGCATCAGTTTAATAATTGTGTGCTCACTTATTGGCATCCAGGATTTCGTTAACGTTTCTTTCTGCAACAGGCGTAGGATCCCTTGTATGTTCCACGGTTACATCTAGCCCACTACAATTGATTTCTAGTAGCTCTGCAGTCTATAAACTGGGTGGTTCTAGCCCAGAATGCTGATTGGCTGACAGCCGTGGTGTATCAACCCGTATACCACGGCTATGACAAAACATTTATTTTTACTGCTCTAATTATGTTGGTAACTAGTTTATAATAACAATAAGGCACCTCAGGGTATGTGGCCAATATACCACGGCTAAGGGCTGTATCCAGGCACTCTGCGCAGCGTCATGACTAAGAACATCACTTAGCCGTGGTATATTGGCTATATAACGCACCCCCTCAAGCCTTGTTGCCTAATTATAAACGGGTGGGTCTAATCCTGGTTGCTGATTGGTTAAAACCGCATTACAGCTGGTGTCTATTCTACGTGTGACCACCAGCTAAAGCTATGACATTGAAATGCCTATTTACTATCTCCCATTACTTATAGACTAGAAATGGGTTTTCAATAGTGGAGATTTGTATAAAACTTGTGGTCTGCCTGACATTTGCAACATTGTTTAAATATTGAAATTCGATATCTAGCTGTAAAGTAAAATAGTCAGAAAGGGGGACTGGCAGGTAGTGGACATGAATCACATGCTCAATCTGTGCAATTCTATTTCACATGACAACTTTAGTTCCACTGGCATTGTCTCTCTCAGCACTTTGGAAATCATGCACATTCTAATCTCATGCTGTTTGTCATTGCAAGTCCACATTTTACAGTGGTTTGGCCCCAGGGAGTTACAGTGCACAACTCACTAGAATTCATGTTTTTTTTTATTTTTTATTCTCGAGTAAACAGATGGTGACTGTTAGGCTACGTATTTCTTGCTTTCAATGTGGGGCCATTCCACTTTAACGGGATTAGGCTGAAACTTTCAACGTTTTAAAAAACCATAACTCTATGCACTAGGACTACTTTGAACAATTTACACAGAAAATCTTACAAAAACACTTAATGGAAGAACTGTACAGATGCTAAATTTGGTAACAGAATTACAGTAAAATCTCCCTCTGTATTAAGATTCAAAGACGTCTGCAGAAAGAATGGGGCGTCAGCAATGAACTGCCTAAACATCAGACTGTTACCAAGGTTACCCCATGGATATTCCGTTTAAAAGAAGTCTGCCTAAAAATAGTCTATAAGCTAGCATTTTGAGGAAAATGATATTTACCTACTTTGCCGGTTTTCTGTGCTGTTGGTCTTTTTGATGGTAGGAGGTGGAGATGGGGTATCCCCAGGAAAGTGTTGTTTACCCAACATTATGTGGCGCCAATGGGTTCTGTAGCTTGTATTTTCAATCTCCTGGCATGATGCACAATAAGTAAACAATAACCGAACGTAGTTGACCGAAGCACGTTTCCTCACAATCAGCTGGAAGTGTTTGTGAAATTTGCCAGCTGATTGTGTGGGACGATGTTCGGTTAGGCTCATCTATATAGTGTTTATCACGTGTGAATTGCATCGGTATTGAAAATAGAAATCCAGAAATACAAATCGATATACAGACCAGCGTACTGACGGTTAAATTGATAACACTTCCCAGTGGTTATTTTGTCTCAGATTACCTCCGACATAAGGACAAATTCGGAGGTCAGTAAATTGAAATGACTTTTGTTTAACATTCTGACTTGTAATGGGTCTGTTCGGGAATGCTAAGCATATATGTTAGAGACGACCGTGTAAGTATTTCATAATCGGATTCTAAAAGAGGCTAAGACATGACTCCTTGAGTTTGAAAACATTTATTTAGGTTATTAAACTATAGTAAGTGAAGTGGATTTACACCCGGTAACAGAGTTAGAGTAACAGAATTATCTCTTGGGTCCCTGATCTTTACTATACATAAATGCATAATTATGGATATGAATATCATTCTCTTCATGGTGATGTGTCCTAAATAGGTACACAAAAGGTAGAAATATGCAATATTGCATTTATGGGTATTATTCAACACACTAGCTATTAGTTTGAGGTCTGCCACCAAACTAGACCAAATTTGGTTGGTCCGGATCGGACCAAATCTGAACCAATCATAGATGTCTATGTTTCACAAGTTTGGACATCACAGTACAGCATATTAGAGTTCAGCACAGCACATCACAGTACATTATATTATACTGTACTCTGGTGTGCTCTACTGTACTGAACTCTACTTTCTTTACTGTACTGTGGTGCCCAAACATGTGAAACATAGACGTCCATGATTGTTGAATGGACCAAATCTGAACCAATCATAGACGTCTATATTTGGGCCAAATCAAGGCCGGTTTGAACCAGCCCAAAAAACGATGTCAGTGGACGTAGAAATCTAGGCCAGGGTAGACTGACCAAATTTCAAATACTTTTCGACGTCCAATGTCGGTGGGTGCGGATGCTGGTTACAGTAAATGGAAAGAGAGAGGGGGCTCATGGGTAGGAGTCAGTAAGACCTGGGAGAGGTAACATTAACTAGAGAGAGGGAGGGTTGTCCATACTGTTTTCACACTCGCTTTGACCACGACAGAAAGAAAGAAACCCGTTATGAGCTGAACATGACAGTATGCCAGTGGAAGGGAGAACCGTAGCAGGTGATCAAACTGTGGTTCGTGACTACTATGATTCCCCATTGTAACACATTTAATTACAGTAATTCCGTTACTGATTTTTCAGTTATTCTGTTACCAAGTTGGTAACAGAATTACAAGTTTTAATCACTTAATTCATAAACAAAAATGGATATCAGAAAAACACTAATACATTTGTAGGTCTACCTTTACTTGTTACTTCTGTAAACTTTCCTTATTCTCCCTCCTCATGCAGTAGAGAAATTAGAAAGTCTTTTAAAACAATTCCTTGTGCATTGAAATTCCTTTACCAGAACCCAACATATCTTTAACTTCTAAGACTTTTTGTGGTAGCTGTTTTCTAAGACTCCTTTTCAATCTGTTTGACAAGAAATCAAAGCCATTACTTATGCCTAATTTTTAAGATGAAAAATGTATCTATGCCTTAGTTTCACAAAATGTAAAGGCTCTTAGCTCTCATTTGCCACCCAATTTTATATGTTCCTATGAACTTCCCATGTTGCTGCTCATGGGACCTTTTTACATGGAAATGATAAACATTATTTATTTATCACACATCCCACTGTAAAGTGACGCTAAAGTGAACCCTAGAGTTATTGACGAGACAAATAATGACCCCTAATATGAGGTCAAGAATTGCAACACAAGTCTTTAAAATGACTGACGGTTACTCGTTATGATGACTGATTACAGCTCAACAAACAGGACTACAAGGGAAGTGGAGCACCTCAGACATTTCAGTGCAGCACAGAGGGAGCCTCTCCTCTGGCTAGTTCACATATCCCCTCTTGTAGTTAAGGCTAAGGGAACTCTGTCATAAAGATCTGTTGTGAAGGCCTATGTCAAAATGCCAATCACTCTTAGAGAGCACTACAGGTCCACTACTGCGTACTCTGATAACCCCAAACTTCCCCTGCATTATTAGTCTGCTGTATATTTATCCCTCCTGATGTAATAATAGTGCACTTCCTATCCACCACTGCTGGAACCATGACTATATCAGATCCAATAACTCATAGGTTAATCCAGACTCTCATACTCTGGTTTGCTTTGACATTGACACCAGGGTTGTGGCTGGATCTTCAGGATATCCCTTATTAGAGGCCAAACCGAACCAGGCATCATCGTCAATACACCCAGCTCTGGCAGCTGTCCTGCAGGCTAGGGCTCAAATCCACTCTCCTCATGTCCTATTCCATTCACTGATCCCACACTACATTCCACTGCAGTGTTCTCATCACAGTAGCACAGTGGGTCTCAGAAAGCTTTCCTCTAAATTGATTCACTTCCTGGATTACGTTAGAATTTGACATTGTTCTTTAATGTAATAGTACGTTATTTTATAGTGAGCTGATTGATTTGACTGAGCTATCTGTATGTTTACCCCCCCCTTCTCTTCTGTTTCTCTCTCTTGCTCTACTATCTCTCCAGAGGAGGCAAGGGACAAAGGGGCCTCCTTCATCTGTCTTCAATCTGATGAAGGTCATCAGGGGCAGTGCCATCCTGGACCTGGCCTACGCAATGGCCAACACCGGTATAGTGGGCTTTGGGTGAGTAGAACAGATGGAAGCATATTTTAAAGTTAAAATATAGAGCTGCCCCCTAACTCCTTCGTTTTGTGCTCACTACTCAGCTCTTTCTCTAGAAGCGCCACGCCTCTACACCTATCTCCTTTAGTAGCGAATTGATAACTGTAGATTGTTCTAGATGTAGTAATTTGAGCTGCAGGGACCGAGTGGACAGGAGTCAGTATTTTACATCAGTGTGTCACTTTGATGTGAATGTGGTGAATATTGACTCCTGTCCACTCGGTCTCTGCAGTTGCTGCTAGTGTCCAGTCTGGCAGCTTACTCTATACACCTCCTACTGATGCTGTGGGATCTAACAGGTGAGTTGGCATTCAGATCTCCACTCAAACATCAGTTGAATTTCATTAGGCTGCCACTGTAATGTCCATTTAGCTCTTATTTATCTAATATTTTGTATTTTTTAATTTGTATTTCTTATTCACTCTATATACGAACAACAACTTAGATGCACACAAACAATGACTACATCTCATCTGCCCAGACCTGCATGCTCACCCCCCCATCCCTAGTGCCTACATTATTGTTTGCCACTTGGCCTTAAATTGTAGCCATTTGTATTCCTCCATGCTATTTCATTATTTCAATACAAAATCATTAGATGTTTTCATTGTGTTTAATAATGGAGCTTTGATTTAAGTTTTTAGTACATGTTTTTTTTAAGATGAGTGATGAGAAGAGAATCGTCCAGACTATTGGGTATCTCATGACACCCCCATGTGCCATGTCTTGAAATATGCAGACAGATGGATATTTGTTCTTTACATTGTAATACTTCTGTCACCCAACTTTCTAGCTCCGCCCACAACTTCCGGAATTTGTAGCATCCCTAGAAAGCATGGATTATTGAGTCATTAGTTTTACACTTAGGACATGACTCTGCCGTTGTGCTGTAGAATTTGTGAGTTTTGTCTCTTGTATAATATATTCTATACTTCAGTTTATACTGTATTTTCGTTAGTTATGCTCCAATCAGTTATTTTTACGTCTGGGTTCCAATAGTTTATATTTTTTTTCTTAGAGATTGTCAGTTGGATATGCTCTCTGCAAGGTTTTGTGTGTCTTCCCTATCATATGAACATACTTTTCGGACTCAAATAAGATTCCCTCAAGGTTGTTTTGATGTACAAAAGATTTCAAATCTAAATTTCGTGATAAGTTGCATGTATTTGAAACTATCTACATTGGTCAGTCCAAAATTACTTTTTAATTTTATCAACCAGATAAATGTATTTCCTGTTACCAAGTCATTTACAGTTTCTATGCCTTTAGTTTTCCTTGTGGACCAATTTATTGTTGAATTCTGAAAAGCTATCCAAGGATTGTTCCATAGGGCTGTGTTTTTAGGAGTGATATTGGTTCTTGTAGAATACGTTTCATTTTCTTCCGTATTGTTATAGTGTTCTTAACTATGAAGTTAATGTTTTTATCTTTATCCTCTGAAAATAAACACGTAAAAAGATTCTGGAGATGAGCATCTTCAGTATGTACCCATTGTTCCCATTTGGTGCATTTAACTATATGTAAAAGCCTTTGTTAGCGAGTTGACACAATTCCAAGTCTGGAAGGTTTAAACCCTCCGACTTAGGAAGATGTGAGAGATGTGTTTTATTTGCCCATTTAAAGTCATATGACCGAGTGTACTTTTTTTAAAGAATGTCTTCGGTGGGGTAATTGGTAATACCGAAAATAAATGCAAAAACCTTGTCAGCCATGCCGTTCTACAGAGGTTTATTCTACCTGTAAGATTCATGGGAAGATTTTAATTGAATTAGATCTGCTTTCATATTGTTGAGTAATGGAATATTTATTTATGTTTGTAACTTATTAAGCATCCTAAGGATTCAATATTTTTGTGGTCAACTTAAAGGATTGCTGTAGATCGTCAGCTATTATTTTTCCTATTGCCATTATTTAGTTTTTTCCACCTTTTATTTTATATCCTGAGATGTTTTAAATTATTATGAAAATATTTTCATAAAATGTATTTCAGCTGGAAAGGTGAAAGCTTCCAAAGTTTTGAATAGAAAAGTCCATTCAGGATGGGTGAAAGTCTTTTCAGCATGAACAGCCATCTGTCTTGTTTGCGTATTCTATTAAACTGTGCATTCGGAAAGTATTCAGACCACTTGACTTCTTACACATTTTGTTACTTTACAGCCTTATTCTAAAATTGGGTCCTCAGATCCTCAAAAGGTTCTACAGCTGCAACATCGAGAGCATCCTGACTGGTTGCATCACTGCCTGGTACGGCAATTGCTCGGCCTCCGACCGCAAGGCACTACAGAGGGTAGTGCGTACGGCCCAGTTCATCACTGGGGCTAAAATTGTCAAAGACCCCAGCCACCCCAGTCATAGGCTGTTCTCTCTACTACTGCATGGCAAGCGGTACCGGAGTGCCAAGTCTAGGACAAAAAGGCTTCTCAACAGTTTTTACCCCCAAGCCATAAGACTTGTGAACAGGTAATCAAATGGCTACCTGGACTATTTGCATTGTGTGCCCTCCAACCTCTCTTTTACGCTGCTGCTACTCTCTGTTCATCATATATGCATAGTCACTTTAACCATATCTACATGTACATACTACCTCAATCAGCCCAACTAACCGGTGGCTGTATATAGCCTCACTACTGTATTTGGCCTCTACTGTCTTTTTACTGTTTTATTTCTTTACTTACCTATTGTTCACCTAATACCTTTTTTTTGCACTGTTGGTTAGAACATGTAAGTAAGCATTTCACTGTACGGTCCCTCTTTCTGCTCTTTTTAAAACTGCCTCTGAGGTTTAGACTTTTTTTTTTAAGGAACGTAAAGTTTTTTTTATTTCCCCCAAAGTAAAATAAATAAATAAAAAAATATATATATACACATACACATACACATACACATACAGTGCCTTGCGAAAGTATTCGGCCCCCTTGAACTTTGCGACCTTTTGCCACATTTCAGGCTTCAAACATAAAGATATAAAACTGTATTTTTTTGTGAAGAATCAACAACAAGTGGGACACAATCATGAATTGGAACGACATTTATTGGATATTTCAAACTTTTTTAACAAATCAAAAACTGAAAAATTGGGCGTGCAAAATTATTCAGCCCCTTTACTTTCAGTGCCGCAAACTCTCTCCAGAAGTTCAGTGAGGATCTCTGAATGATCCAATGTTGACCTAAATGACTAATGATGATAAATACAATCCACCTGTGTGTAATCAAGTCTCCGTATAAATGCACCTGCACTGTGATAGTCTCAGAGGTCCGTTAAAAGCGCAGAAAGCATCATGAAGAACAAGGAACACACCAGGCAGGTCCGAGATACTGTTGTGAAGAAGTTTAAAGCCGGATTTGGATACAAAAAGATTTCCCAAGCTTTAAACATCCCAAGGAGCACTGTGCAAGCGATTAATATTGAAATGGAAGGAGTATCAGACCACTGCAAATCTACCAAGACCTGGCCGTCCCTCTAAACTTTCAGCTCATACAAGGAGAAGACTGATCAGAGATGCAGCCAAGAGGCCCATGATCACTCTGGATGAACTGCAGAGATCTACAGCTGAGGTGGGAGACTCTGTCCATAGGACAACAATCAGTCGTATATTGCACAAATCTGGCCTTTATGGAAGAGTGGCAAGAAGAAAGCCATTTCTTAAAGATATCCATAAAAAGTGTTGTTTAAAGTTTGCCACAAGCCACCTGGGAGACACACCAAACATGTGGAAGAAGGTGCTCTGGTCAGATGAAACCAAAATTGAACTTTTTGGCAACAATGCAAAACGTTATGTTTGGCGTAAAAGCAACACAGCTGAACACACCATCCCCACTGTCAAACATGGTGGTGGCAGCATCATGGTTTGGGCCTGCTTTTCTTCAGCAGGGACAGGGAAGATGGTTAAAATTTATGGGAAGATGGATGGAGCCAAATACAGGACCATTCTGGAAGAAGTCCTGATGGAGTCTGCAAAAGACCTGAGACTGGGACGGAGATTTGTCTTCCAACAAGACAATGATCCAAAACATAAAGCAAAATCTACAATGGAATGGTTCAAAAATAAACATATCCAGGTGTTAGAATGGCCAAGTCAAAGTCCAGACATGAATCCAATCGAGAATCTGTGGAAAGAACTGAAAACTGCTGTTCACAAATGCTCTCCATCCAACCTCACTGAGCTCGAGCTATTTTGCAAGGAGGAATGGGAAAAAATGTCAGTCTCTCAATGTGCAAAACTGATAGAGACATACCTCAAGCGACTTACAGCTGTAATCGCAGCAAAAGGTGGCGCTACAAAGTATTAACTTAAGGGGGCCGAATACTTTCGCAAGGCACTGTATATATTACAATATAAATACAGTATGATCCCTTTAAGTTAGGGTGTTAGATCTGGGGATGGGTACCAAAACATTTCTGCAGCATTGAAGGTCCCCAAGAACACAGTGGCCTAGATTCTTAAATGGAAGAAGTTTGGAACCACCTAGACTCTTCCTAGAGCTGGCCGCCCGGCCAAACTGAGCAATCGGGGGAGAAGGCCCTTGGTCAGGGAGGTGACCAAGAACCTGGTGGTTACTCTGATAGTGCTCCAGAATTCCTCTGTGGAGATGAGCAAACCTTCCAGAAGGATAACCATCTCTGCAGCACTCCACCAATCATGCTTTGAGTTTGCCAAAAGGCACTGTGGCAAAAAAGGGGCCGAGTGATAAATGGCAGAACTAATAAACGGGCTCTGCCATCACACTAAAATGGCCACCCCGACCAGAACTACAGATCACAAAATGGCCAACCGCCAAAACTACAATTCCCCAAAGCAAGGGGAACACTCATAAGGGGTCAAGACAAACCTGGAAGGGGCTGGGGGATCTGTGAATCAAAGAGAAAGTGACTATATATATGTGTGTGTGTGTGTGTGTGTGTGTGTGTTGGGTTTGCCATGTGTGACCTGGACTGTTTTGGACTTACCTGTTGGCGTTTGGACCTGGACATACCGAGAACCCAATTCGTGTACCGAACCCTGCTATCCTTGAGCCATTCTTGCGGCCTGGGTGGACCAGGACGGAGAAACCAACACACAGGTACTGTCCTGTTTGAAAGAACTCTCATTCTGGTGTGATTTTGGTGACGGTCTCCCTCTTAATTTGTGACAAACTCTCCTAACCATGAAGAGGTTTGTCACACGTGGTGGCGAATGCAGGCAAAGTGTGGTCTGAAGTGGATAAAAGGACTAACCGTACCGTTGGTTAGGTAGGGATATTTTTTTTTAGTTGATTTTTTAGTTAAGTAATATCAGGATCAGGATGCTCATCAAATAGCTCATCAGGATGCCATGCGAATGTATCAGGACATGTTACATGTCCAGCACCGCACCAACCAGCTGCTCAGAGAAGAGCAAGAGAGAAACACCCGGGAGTTAAGAGAAGATCTAAAGAGGCTAGTGGCCAAAATTGGGGCTCAGTTACCAGCTGTAAATACCCAGAGGCGGGCCAATCATTTTCTTCAAAAAATGACAAAGCAGGGCGATGTGTAAGCGTACCTCACCATCGAAAGGACAGCAGAGAGGGAGAAGTGGCCAAAACAAGAATGGGCAGGCACAGGCATATTTCGACCTGGAGTTGAAAGATGCACAGGATTACGATAAAAGGAGAGATTCTGACTAGACTGGGAGTGACCGATACCCTGAGGGCACATCGCTTCCACCAGTGGGCCAATAGACCTGACCCCCCCCCCCCCCCCCCCCCGAACAAAGCTGTTCAAGTTGATTCACCTGGCACGGAAATGGTTGCGACCAAAGACCTGTTCATCCGTCAAGACCATCGTACTCGACTAGTTTTAGGGAAGTCTACCCCGAGAATTTTGACGATGGGTTGGCCAGAACGAGGTACTTTCCGCCAACCATCTCGTGTTCCTGGTTGAACGGCATTGTATGGCAGGCACAGGAAGAAAGATCCCCATTCTCCTAACCTGGGCGAACCAGAGGACAAGGTAAGACTGTTCCAGCATTGGGAGGGGGAAGAGAGCAGCGTGGAGCCGTGAGGAAAGAATCCGGAAACTGGGACTTGGGACCCTGTTTTCTGTTTCAATTGTAATTGATCAGGAAATATTGTAGCATACTGCCCTATTAAAGAAGAGCCAATGCAATGTAACCTCTGTGGAAAAAGAAGAAACTGATATATTGTATGCATGTCCTGTGGTAACCACTGTACTTGAAAGACCAAGAAACTAACATATGTGCATGGTGAAGGTTGAAAGGAAAGAGGTTGCAGCCCTGCTTGATTCCGGCAGTATTTTAACTGGTCGTTGCAAACCTAGTGCCGACTCATGAACTGGATACAAGTCACGATGTCCGTGTTACGTGCATTCATGGGAATACCTGCCCGTACCCCACAGCCTTAATGAGCATACAAACCTAGGACGGGCTGCTGGATTATGAGGTTGGCGTGGTCCCAAAGATGCCATATGATGTAATACTGGGTAGACCTAGCTCATGGGCATATTCAGGGTAGACACCTCAGTATCGATAAAACCCAAGACCGGATTGTAAGGAAGTTTTACTTGCCAGGAATTCAGGCTGAGGTGGCTCGACATTGTGGAGAGTGCGCTGAGTGCCAGTTAACAGCTCCCCGACCAGCTTTTAGAAGCCTGTTTGTGCCACTCCCCATAATCAAAACGCCATTTGAGAGGATATCGATGGACATAGTGGGCCCACTTCCCAACTCCGTCTTTAAATGTCCTTGAGTGGCCCGGACTTGAACTCGATTGAACATCTTTGGAGAGACCTGGAAATATTTGGCAAGTGACACTCCCCATCCAAACTGACAGAGCTTGAGAGGATCTGCAGGAAATAATGGGAGAAATTCCCCAAATACAGGTGTGCCAAGCTTGTAGCGTCATACCCAAGAAGACTCGAGGCTATAATCGCTGCCAAAGGTGCTTCAACAAGTAAAGGGTCTGAATACTTATGGAAATGTAATATTTTTTTTTATTACAAACATTTCTAAAAACCTGTTTTGCTTTGTCATTATGGGGTATTGTATGTGGATTGATGAGGAAAAAATAACAATTTAATCCATTTTAGAACAAGGCTGTAACGTAACAATGTTGGAAAAAGTCAAGGGGTCTGAGAACTTTCCGAATGCACTGTATGTATCAAGTTAGGTAGGACTTTTGCCATTATATTGCTTATAAGCTTTGTTATTTTATTGTCACTATTTATTAAACTTCTATAATCAGCAGGAGACTCTACTGATTTTTGTGGTTTAATTTAACTTGAATAACTGTTTTTAAAAGGAAGTTTCTAAATTTGATTTAACTTTTGCGGAGTATGAGATTACCATTCCCATAATGTACGCCTTAAAGGCATCCCTAATTATATTGGGGGTCTGCTTTATTCTGTCATCTGTCTACATTTGTCATTTATTATTTAGTCCATGTATTTGAATACATTTCGGGTCCAGAAGATGCACTCTGTTCATTCTCCAAATTCTGTAACTAAGAGTTTTCTATTGGTGTAATTAAGCATGTTACCAGAGAATGATCCGATATCCCTATATCATGAATGTTTTAAACCAGTAAATTGATGAGTGCATTTTTGGAAATAGAAATGTAGTTGATTCTTGAATAGCTTTTCTTACTTGGAATGGTGAGGAAGATTTACATAACTACTCATTAGATTTTATTTGCCGTGCTCACTTCCTAAGCCAATATTGGGGTGGAAAGTGATCATTAACATAACACTGTTTAGCATAAACTCATAAAACAGCCAACAGAGTGAGTGATGCTTCTGACGAGTTTTGAGTTCCCATCATCTCGCTCCACTTCATAGTTTATCTTACTTGGAGAAAAAAGGAGTAGTCTTTTGTAGTTGAGAATAGTGATCTCCAGGTGTCCTGTAAATTATTTGTAGGGATTACATTTTTCAGCCTCTTTAGAGGCGTCTGTCAATCATTTGTGTGAATTAGGTCACCTGCTAAAATAATAGTTCCTATCTGGATTTTTTTTTTGTTTCAGCTTTATTTAACTAGGCAAGTCAGTTAAGAACAAATTCTTATTTTCAACAACGGCCTAGGAACAGTGGGTTAACTGCCTTGTTCAGGGGCAGAACGACAGATTTTTACCTTGTCAGCTTGGGGATTCGAACTTGCAACCTTTTGGTTACTAGCCCAACGCTCTAACCACTAGGCTTACCCTGCTGCCCCATTTGATCTAATATAGCTTGAATTTTGTCTAAAATTGTGGGATATACAATGAAATCAGTGTAAGGTATAATTCAACATCAGAAAAGTAATTTTTACATTATAATCTACAGGATTCTACTTAATCAGGTAAGAAAGAGCCCTAAAACATGCTATGATATATTGATTCTGATATTAGTGAAAATCTGTTTGTATGCCTAGTACAGTACTACACAGAACACTGTTATGGAATCTATTTAGAATCTACGTTGGAAATAATCTATCATACAAGTAACCCCCTTTCAATTATGTTTATTCTTGTTGGAGTCAATTCACATCCAAAACTTGAGGGAAGGTCAGCTTTGCTTCTTTGCTCGTACATTTTGTTCTCAATGTTGCACCCTTGGATGTAGTTCCACTGTCATATTTTGAAATGAAGTAGCACCATTAAAAAGTAACGTGTCTCAGATCACTGAGGTGGATGTGGGTGGCTCCGTTTAGTCTCAGTGATGTCACAGCCTCTGAGTATCAGATGGGTCTCGGATGGGGAGTGGGAGGGGCAAAGCCTGGTCACATTTCCTGTAACTGCTAGTTTGACTAGTGTTTACTGCAGTCAAACTGGGACTCCTGCTGGAAAACAAAGCGCCCTTCACCACTACCACTTCCCTGTGTGGCCATTGGCCTGAGTCCCTGATAACCTTTAACGCCAAGCCACTGTCCCCTCTGGCTCTGGAACACACTAATTGGTCTGATGGTGACCCTCCCAGTCCCACCTTTCACAATGATGAGACGTAATGGGAGCCCCCCTCCTTCCTATCTACCTCCCTTCCTCCCTCAGCCCTACTTCTCACACAGATGGGAGCCGAGATGATCTCTCTTGCTCACTCATTAGCAGGAGGGCTGAGTGGGTTATTATTGCCATGCCCTGTGGAATGTTTGTGGTTTTCCCAGCATGGAGCAGTGTGTGAGGGCCTATGCACTGCCATGCCCCCCTGTGTCTGTCCACACGCTTGGCCCCCTTTTTATAAGGGTAAACACTTATCTACCCTGCCAAAGGCTGATGGGCCAATTTACCTTAATTACTGCATGGCTTAGGGCTCTCACAGACCCCTGCCCCCTCTCTTGATGAGATGAAAGTGCCTCAGGGCTGTTTTAAATACACCCTCCCACTGTGTCCACAGGGTACACGCATACACAATATACAGTACACAAATTCTCATTTTTTGTTTAATGTCCTTATTGCAACAACTTTTTATTTATTTAAAAAAAAAAAAAAAAAATCTTATTTTTATGCACAAGGCCTTATGTTTTGATGTGTATTTTCTCCACTACCAATGTGTCTGCATTGTGGTGCTTGTGAAATATGTTGTACACTTACAGTAAAAGACTGCATGACTCAAAGGCTGCTTTTACACAGGCAGCCCAATTCTGATCTTTTTCCACTAATTGATCTTTTGCCCAGTCAGATCAGCGCGTTTGCCCATAATTTGGCAAAATATCAGAATTGGGCTGCCTGTGTAAAAGTGATTCCATCATGTTTCATCATGGCCCATGGCAAAGTATGTATGGACATGTGAATCTATTTTATGCATGATCTAAAAGTAGGCTCACGTCAGGGCCTGTAATCCACAAAGCGTCTGAGTAGATAATTGGTTTTGCGTGCTGAGAACATTTTACTTCTACTCTTATGGGTACAAATAAAAGCTATGCATGGAGCCTCTTTTAGTCATCAGAGTCCCACCTAGTCGACAAATATTTAGGAGACCTCGAGCTGTTCTAACCAGTTAAGGGATACCAGCAGATGTCTTGATAATAGAGAAGGGCAGCGAGTCAGTGGTTCCTGTGCCAAATTATTGCGCAATTGCTTTTTAAAAGTTGTTAAAAGAATGTATTGATATTTCTATATGATCAATCCATAAATAATCTAGACCTGCAACCGTATCTCTTGCGCGTTTGACAATGATTTTACATGTGGCCTATTTCACATGATATCTAAAATAAGTACAACCACAAGGCTAATAAATAATCACATTTTTCTTTCAATTATTTAATTAACCTATATCACGTTGTTTAAAAAAGCCTTCATTGGGAATGCATATAAGAATTGGGCAATTAAGGCATTTGATTGTGTTCAATGAAAATTATTGAAAGGTCTAACATTTTATGCAACATTATGGGCAAGTGACTACTGTGCCAAAGCGATAGTCGTTACACGGTAGTGACATAACGGTAATATTATCAAAATTCTGATTTTAAACGACCCTCGGGATTGGTTAAAAAAAAATATACACTGCTCAAAAAAATAAAGGGAACACTAAAATAACACATCCTAGATCTGAATGAAATATTCTTATTAAATACTTTTTTCTTTACATAGTTGAATGTGCTGACAACAAAATCACACACAAATGATCAATGGAAATCGAATTTACCAACCCATGGAGGTCTGGATTTGGAGTCACACTCAAAATTAAAGTGGAAAACCACACTACAGGCTGATCCAACTTTGATGTAATGTCCTTAAAACAAGTCAAAATGAGGCTCAGTAGTGTGTGTGTGTGGCCTCCACGTGCCTGTATGACCTCCCTACAACGCCTGGGCATGCTCCTGATGAGGTGACGGATGGTCTCCTGATGGATCTCCTCCCAGACCTGGACTAAAGCATCCGCCAACTCCTGGACAGTCTGTGGTGCAACACACAGTTGGTGGATGGAGCGAGACATGATGTCCCAGATGTGCTCAATTGGATTCAGGTCTGGGGAACGGGCGGGCAAGTCCATAGCATCAATGCCTTCCTCTTGCAGGAACTGCTGACACACTCCAGCCACATGAGGTCTAGCATTGTCTTGCATTAAGAGGAACCCAGGGCCAACCGCACCAGCATATGGTCTCACAAGGGGTCTGAGGATCTCATCTCGGTACCTAATGGCAGTCAGGCTACCTCTGGCGTACACATGGAGGGCTGTGCGGCCCCCCAAAGAAATGCCACACCACACCATGACTAACCCACCGCCAAACCGGTCATGCTGGAGGATGTTCTCCACGGCGTCTCCAGACTCCGTCACGTCTGTCACATGTGCTCAGTGTGAACCTGCTTTCATCTGTGAAGAGCACAGGGCGCCAGTGGCGAATTTGCCAATCTTGGTGTTCTCTGGCAAATGCCAAACGTCCTGCATGGTGTTGGGCTGTAAGCACAATCCCCACCTGTGGATGTCGGGCCCTCATGGAGTCTGTTTCTGACCGTTTGAGCAGACACATGCACATTTGTGGCCTGCTGGAGGTCATTTTGCAGGGCTCTGGCAGTGCTCCCCCTGCTCCTCCTTGCACAAAGGCGGAGGTAGCGGTCCTGCTGCTGGGTTGTTGCCCTCCTACGCCCTCCCCCACGTCTCCTGATGTACTGGCCTGTCTCCTGGTAGCCAGGAAGCATAGGAACTGAGAAGTGGTCTGTGGTCCCCACCTGCAGAACCACTCCTTTATTGGGGGTGTCTTGCTAATTGCCTATAATTTCCACCTGTTGTCTATTCCATTTGCACAACAGCATGTGAAATTTATTGTCAATCAGTGTTGCTTCCTAAGTGGACAGTTTGATTTCACAGAAGTGTGATTGACTTGGAGTTACATTGTGTTGTTTAAGTGTTCCCTTTATATTTTTGAGCAGTGTATATACCTCCTAATACATTCTAAACTCTCACCATTACAATAACAGGGGAGGTTAGCATTTTGCCTCCAACTTTCTCACTCAACATCATTCACGATTAATTTAGGATTATCCTTAATCATGGTAGCATCCACATTAACTTTAGAAACATTATATTCTTATTTACAATAAAAGTGACTCCAAAATGACACTACATTATTTACCATTTATTTATATTGGGTGCAAAATAACCTGAAACAACCAAAACAAACAGCAAATGCATCCAACAGGTTTGTAGAGTCACACGTTTGATGCAGTCATTGTGTGCTAGGAATATGGAACCAAATACTTAACTGTTGACTACTTTAATACACTTAAGTGAATTTGTTCCAATAACAGCCCTCCATAATTTTGGTTCCCTAAAATGGGGGGACTATGTACAAAAAGTGCAGTAGTTTCTAAACGGTTCACCCGATATGGATGAAAATACCCCCTTGTATCATTTCAAATCCAAAATGCTGGATTACAGAGCCAAAGTAGCAACAAAATTGTCGCTGTATTAGGCAAGAATTTAAGAGTAGGCAAAGTGATCCTGTCAGGCCAAAAAAGTTTTACCATTGCAACATTTAATGTAGACACATTCACCATTGTCTGAAGCGTGCTATTGAGTTCACAGCTGGCGATGCGTCATCTTGATTGGTTATACCCATCATTTGCAACAATGTCAATGAGCTTCATGACCATCTTTCCATTGCAGTACCTCAAACCGTCTGTCGTGATTACCAGCGAAGAAACTTTTATGAATTGAATTTATTGCTGGCTCAGTTTGTCTGAGCATCCAAAAACCTACTCTGCGTTGGGAGCTTTTTTTTTTTAGTCTTAAAACAGGTTTTAACAGGATTCCTAAGACCTTTTCTGAGACGCTTTGTCAATATGGTCTTTGTGTTCCACATGACAAACTTCAGATTAAACTCCAGGCTAAGTGTTGTCATGTTCTGTATTTATCATAATGTCTGTGAGCTCTGAGAGAATGTGTGAGCCAGGAATATCACACTGTAGCTATACCACTGGGCAATTATGTCTCAGGAAGGGAGATTATACCACTGGGCAATTATGTCTCAGGAAGGGAGATTACTGGCACCCCCATAGTAACTGCTCTAAATAAAGCGGGCCAAAACTGTAACTGCAGTTAATCCAGGCCCAGGGCAGAGACAACAGCTGGAGTCGTTCCACCTCAAAAGAGCACAGGGAAGAGGACAAAAACCATTCTTTTGTTGAAATATAATTTGATCAGTGAGAAATTAAGCTAATTGATCGCACACAAATAAGTTATTTATGTTTGACCAAGTAAGTAGTAGGGCTCCCGAGTAGACCGTCATTGTAAATAAGAATTTGTTCTTAACTGACTTGCTGACTTAACTGACAAAAATATGAAACTGCGGCTTGGAGTATTGTCTAACATTGTCGAAAGACCCATGGGGCGGCGCACAATTGGCCCAGCGTGGTCCGGGTTAAGGGAGGGTTTGGCAGGGATGTTCTTGTCCCATCGTGCTCTAGCGACTCCTGTGGCGGGCTGGGTGCAATGCACGCTGACACGGTCGCCATGTGTTCGGTGTTTCCTCCAAAAGGGTTTGTGTGGCTGGCTTCCGGGTTAAGCGGGCGTTGTGTCAAGAAGCAGTTGTGGCTTGGCTGGGTTGTATTTCGGAGGATGCACGGCTCTCGACCTTCGCGCCTCCGGAGTCCGTACGGGAGTTGCAGCGATGAGACAAGACTGTAACTACCAATTGGATACCATGAAAAAGGGGTAAAAAGTAAAGAATGAAATGTAAGAAATCCAAATAAATGGTCAAAAGTCACTCATGGACCACCCAAATCCCACACCAAGCCTACCCAAACAGAATACAGTATCATTTTTTTTACATCTTAATCATTGTTAGGTTTGATCCAAATCAGATGTTGGGTACTATATTTATTGAATATTATATGAATCCTATTAATTAAAATGGGCAATTTGGGTGCAATCAATTATTTTAATTTCTCAAATGAAATTATATTAAAAAAATAATGTTTCAGGAATGCTTATCTGTTTCTAACTACAGAAGCAATTTCAGAACAATCTGAGATGCTAGGTGTCATAGCTTGCTGAAATGACATTGAACAACTTGTTGGCATGTGATGCTGGGGTTCCCTCACACATCCTGTGAGAAAAACGACACTGTTAAAGGCACAGTCTTTCATCTTTCAACTTCATGTGTATCTGTGTGAGTCCATGATAGGGGCCTAGTGGGTGTGTCAGTCTGTGTGGGAAGTAGTGTTATTGGAAGAATTTTCTAATGAAAACAATTAGTGGATCAGTCGGGATTAGGGTCTAGGTTAGTTTAAAGGAGACGGGAAGACCAGCCCCAGGACAGTCTGGTTCTGGTCCCAGGCAGCTAGCCCAGGCCCTCCCTCTTTCCCCAACCTAATCCCTAACACTGTTTCCCTTTACCATAGCCACTGACTAACTCTCTCTCTCACTTACCCTGTTCCAAACACTTCTCCCCTCACTTCATTTGCTCCATCTGTCCCTTTGCCCCTCTCTCTCCTGCTCTGTCATATTCGGGGTGGCAGTCTGACCCACAGGAAGTGACCTAAAGTCCGGCCTCTGATTGGCTGTCAGAAGAGTTTGGGGGGAGTGAGGGGGCGAAACACCTGGATTAGCGTCAGGGATCATTATGGTTAGCATTCCTTCCCTTTCCATTCTGGCCGCCCTGACGGGGGCTTCTGTAGTGGGAACATCTGCATAGTGTCTAACTCAGCACAGCAGGCTTAGCTGGGGGGATCCCCAGAGTCTGCTGCCCCACCTCTGTCAGCTTGCTAGAGACGAGGACTAATATTCTAAACCTGTGTCTGTCTGACCTGTGGTTGGAACAGCATATTTGACTGTATTTGCTTTTGTGTGTGAATAATGTGTTTGCACTCCAATAACTCACTCTTTTTAATGACCGTCTCTGTTGATATTCCTCCCCAGCCATGTCGTCATACATGTTCATCTTGAAAACCGAGCTTCCTGCAGCCATCGCCAGCTTCCTAAGCCGGTACGCATAAGCTTCCAGCATTATCAATTCAAATAAGTAGACCTTTATTCAAACAAACATAAAATCCTAGTAATCGTGCCATTCTTTCCCTATGGTGCATTAATCATATGACCTGACTGACAGGTAAAATGCCATTAGAGCAGATTTGGATCAAACAACAGACATAAGATCAAGAGAATACTAACCACAAGGCTACAAAACCTGGAATCAACTACCCATACCTAGCCAGGCATCAGAGATTCCGCTAAGATCACATGAAGAATGTGGAGGAAACATGTCACCAAACCAAAATACACGGCTACACTGTTTAGCAGGGCTTGGAGAAAAGCCTGTGTGGTGTTGTATAACGTGGAGCAGCAGTGGAGGAAATGTACCTCTGACTGAGAGAGAACCATTCATCAGACCCCATCAGCACCCAGTGTCCTGTCCTTCATTTGGGCCTAGCTGCCTGTGTAAATGTACCTTCCACTCTCCCTACGCCCTGAAAACAGCCCACAGAGAAGTCCAAGGCCAAACTTTTTACTTCTATCATTTTATTATCAGCCACACTGAGCTGAGCAGAGAGCTGTGGCTGGCCCAATCCGTCAACATCTGACTCTTCCCCTTACAGCTGCTTTGTATTAGAGGCTCTCCCTCGCCCCAAATCTCTCGCACATGTTCCCCGGAATCAGAGCGATACAACGGGATATCAGTTCTGCCATTCTAATTATGGCCCACGCTGAGGGAAACAAAACAGTGCTGATAATGAGTGGCTTTGGGATGTTAACACACTCTTATTGAAGCACATTAAACGCTAAATAATACATTTGATTTATATTAAAAAGCATTTTCCCTTTGCAGCCTCATTTATCTTTATCCTAGAGTAAAAGAGTTGTGGTCTATTTTGGAGCCTTTGGATTATGTCTAGTGATTTATGTACTGCCTACAATAAGTCAATGGGTCCTTGTTAAAGCCTACTGACACAGCCAGGTTTCTACAGTGCTACCATTTTACAGTAGTCTCCTAAATATTTTGCTGTGCTGCCTGGAATTTTAATTTGAGAGCCCCAGTGCCCCTACAAGAAAACAAACACCTCGATAATAATTGTTGTAATGGTTACTTTGCTGTACCGCTGCCTCTGGGTGCCATAGAGAATACACTGAGCATATATTAGGGACCGCCATGCCTGCATCATTACTACAGGAAAAATGGCAGGTTTCTAGCTCAAACTGTTCAAATGTTATGACCCATATTACCGGCGGAAACGCATTTTACATTCATAAACCATGTTGCGGGCCATTAACCTTGTTCAGTAATGTTACAGCATTAGCTAGCTAGCTAATTACCTGCTAACCACAGATGAACGTTATCATATTCTTTGTGGTAATTCTACCAGTAGTGTGCAAACATTTGGTGGCACAGAAAAATTGAGAGCTTCTTCAGGAGATAAGCTTCAAAAGTAGCTAGGATTCATATAGGCTCAATGAAGGCTACATCTTAATCAATTTTCTGGTGCTCCTTAACCCTGTATTTTGTGATTGCTGGCAATTTTTATCATTAAAGGACCCCCACCAGAGGCAGTTGCCGCCACTATTTCGGCATAATTTCCTGTCCTGGAGAGAAAATACACACACAAAATGTTCCACCTCCGAAGAATGACGAAAGCTAACATTACTTATTTTTTCACGAATTTGGTATGGAAATTTCCACATGGAGTTGGTTAACATCAACAAATAGGGCACTGACAGCTGTCAGTGTAGCTAGCTACCATGCTAATCTTATCTAGCTAGCTAATGTTATCTGTTATTGGTGTTTGTTGTATTTTTTTTCACTGCGCCATATTCAGAAAATTAACCAGCTGGTTCTGGAGCTAGATTTGTCATACGCATTGATTTAGGGAAAACTTTGCCAAAGATGGAAACCACATGCCTATCTTGTACTTCTATTGTTATATCAAAGGTTTTGGCATCTTCCATGAATTGTAGCCGCAAATCCGCCATAGATATAGTTAGACAAACTCCTGAGTTTTCCTGTTTTGAAGGTGAACCTTCGCCCCATTCTGAGGTTCTGAGTGCTCTGGAGCAGGTTTTCATCAAGGATCTCTCTGTACTTTGCTCCCAATCAAACCTGGCAGAGCTTGAGAGGATCTGCAGAGAAGAATGGGAGAAACTCTCCAAATACAGGTATGCCAAGCTTGTAGTGTCATACCCAAGAATAATAAATTGTGTAATTGCTGCCAAAGGTGCTTCAACAAAGTACTGAGTAAAGGGTTTGAATACTTATGTAAATTTAAATATTTCATTTTTTTAAATTTATTTTATTTTATATATTAGCAAACATTTCTAAAACTGTTTTCCTTTGTCATTATGGGGTATTGTGTGTAGATTGGGGAGTGGGGGGGGGGGGGCTCAGGCAGCCAAGTGGACACAACTCATCTGTTACAATGAGGAATAACTTGCCATTGTTAATTAATCAGAAACAGCTGCAATGCTGGTGGGTGGTAACATTCAAATAAAACCCAGCCCTGAAACAAAACCTAGGCTGAAAATAATTTGTATGTCCTATCATAGGAAAAGACACCGCATTCACAGTTCGGATTTGTCACTTCAATCCAAAATACTGTATATAATACTTTGACTAAAACGATGATTTGACTTAACTCGTTGTGCAACATGGGTAAGCTCTGGTCTTTCTGGTCTTTCTGCTCAAAGAAGTGGATTTCTACTGGTGTGGGCATTTAATACCTCATATGTTTAATTTTGCTCCTAAATCTCCGTGCTCCTACTTTTTTCAATTTAGGAGCACATGTAGAACCCCGAGAGCCAGGCAGGGTCATGGACAGCTGGGATGTATTTGCGCTGCATTGACCAGATTTATTCTAATCCCCAACACTTGGAGTCCCGTCCTGCAGCTTGTTATACCATGAAATGTGGCACATTTCATGGGTATTTCAAGTATCCTTTTCCCTCTCCATTGAGTATTCTAACCAGGGTGGATCCATATCCTTGAGATGGCCAGTGGCAATTTGTTATCCCTTTGTCAGTCAGCAGTAGTGTGGGTAGAACCAGCGAAAAGGTTTGGCTCTGAACTGAACAGAAGTATATAAAAACAGAAAGCTATGTTTTAAGTGAGAAGTAGGCATTGGTCTGAAGCTGAAAAAGAAAGTAAATTCACATGGTTTTCCAGCATACAGCTTTGACCTACTAGGGAAAGGGGGATACCTAGTCAGTTGTACAACTGACTGCATTCAACTGAAATGTCTTCCACATTTAACCCAACTCCTCTGAATCAGAGCCTTAATCTACATCATCGGTGCCCGGGGAACAGTGGGTTAAATGCCTTTTTTTTTTTTTTTTTAAATGCCAGATTTTTACTTGATCAGCTCAGGGATTCGATCCAGCAACATTTTGGTTACTAGCCCAGCATTCCTACCCGCCAGGCTACCTGCCGCCCCATAGCTATGTTGGTATTGTATTTCAAACTATGTTAAGGCAGATTGCTTAGGGTTCAAACCTTCTCAAACAGGAAAACCTTGGGAGAGCATGGGTGGAATAGGCATTGTGGTGCTCATGAATTTCCTTTTTCGGCTTCAGACCAATACCTACTTCTCACTTAGTTTTTTTTGTTTTTAATTTCCATGGTTATTACACTGGAAGGTGATTATGCAACATTATACAACAGATGGGTCTAACACTGATTGGTTAAAACCGCATTCCCGCCGGTGTCTATTTCACAAGTTACCATTGGCTAAAAACAGTGGGGCAAAAAAGTATTTAGTCAACCACCAATTGTGCAAGTTCTCCCACTTAAAAAGATTTGGAGGGAGTTGAAACCAAGCTGCTTACCTATTGCAGATTCAGTCTTCCCAGCCATGTGCAGGTCTACAATTTTGTTTCTGGTGTCCTTTGACAGCTCTTTGGTCTTGGCCATAGTGGAGTTTGGAGTGTGACTGTTTGAGGTTGTGGACAGGTGTCTTTTATACTGATAACAAGTTCAAACGGGTGCCATTAATACAGGTAACGAGTGGAGGACAGAGGAGCCTCTTAAAGAAGAAGTTACAGGTCTGTGAGAGCCAGAAATCTTGCTTGTTTGTAGGTGACCAAATACTTATTTTCCACCATAATTTGCAAATAAATTCATTAAAAATCCTATAATGTGATTTTCTGGATTTTTTTTTCCTTCTAATTTTCTGTCATAGTTGAAGTATACCTATGATGAAAATTACAGGCCTCTCATCTTTTTAAGTGGGAGAACTTGCACAATTGGTGGCTGACTAAATACTTGTTTGCCCCACTGTATATGCTAAAATGCCTATTTACTGTTCCATCTGACTGCACAGTCCACTGTCTCATCAACACAGCCAGGCAATTTATAAACTTGATCTCCACTTAAAAATAATCTAAACATTCTCACATTTCTTTTAGACTAACATTTAGTTTTCAACATCGGAGATATGTATAAACCATGCGGTCTGTCTCTCCGACATTTGCAACATTGTTTCAATATTCAAATTCGATCTCCAGCAGTCCCATAATAATGAACGAGTCGGGCGGGATGAGACAGTCATGCAGGCAGCGTTTCTCAGCCAGTCGAAATCATGAATCAGCTGGCCTAATTTTATTGGTATATTCAAAGAAACGTAATTTGAAAAAAGGTCAAATGAAACAAAGTGCAGATAGTTTGCAGTCTTTCCAGCTTCACTTTTAAGTGGTTGTGTAAGCTGTGTTGTTGGCTAGCTTCTCTGAACAACTGTGTCCTGACGAGACAGCACATTTTCTATGATATAGCCTCATTAGCTAATTTTTATGGATATATCCAAATAAATGTCACCTAGAAAACAGCTTAAGCAAATGCTTTGTTTTTTTTTAGTAGCTACTATCTTGTCTCATCGCTACAACTCCCGTACGGGCTCGGGAGAGACGAAGGTTGAAAGTCATGCGTTTACTGAAGAAAGGCCTAGTACTACATTACCTGTAAACAAACGGGAGTTCTCACTTAATATAAAATGTACAACTGAATGTACATTCATTCACACAGCATGACGCACAATTTAAGCAAGCAGGGAGGTGGTTCGATTAATCTGGCCCAGGGTACACCGGGCTAAGGCCCACCACGTTATCGGTCGAAAGCGGGGAGGGAAGGCACATAATGCGTTTTTATCAAAAGCAATCACTTTTTCCATGTCAAAACAGGGAATCCTACTCATTACCACACATGCTTAATTACATAACTTTTTGTTGTTGTTTTGAGACGAATTCGCTGTCGGACAGAGCGGGGCACCTGGCTCACGCCCGGGAATGCAATACACTTTCAGCCGGTGCAAAAAGTGACTTGACACTGTTAATCAGTCAGCACAAATGTGGATAGTAATAATGACAAGAAGGCAGATAGAGCATATGCAGGAGCTGGGATGTATTCTACATGTTTGAAACAGAGATGCTGTCAGTTGAGTCTGCTAAATTGTCTGATGCTAGCATGTATTTGCACTGAACTTAGGCTCTGTTTACATGAGGTTCAACCTTAGATTATATGCGCTTCATAACTAACTTACTGTTTCCTAACAAAGCAATGCATTTTCTTGGTTGTAGTTTGTAGCCTAGCTAACTGCAGTGTTTGTCCTGTCTGAAATCTGGCTACCTTGTCAGTTTTGCAATGCCCAATGTAGCTAGCTAGAAGTGTGGCAGTTTCCCAAAGTTTGGCGTTAGCTTTGATCCTGCTTCGAACTAGAGCCAGACGATAAATCGATTTGCCAATATTATTGGTGATATTATCCTTTCACAGAAACATTTGCATCGTTCTTTATTCCACAGATAAAGCACTGATATTATATACATAGTATCAACTAAAACACATATTTTTTTTTTTTTTTTTTACATTTTCAACGGCTGGCTGAAGAGGGCATTTTTCAAACTTCTCATTGAACATCATTCATCATTCTCTTATGAACATCATTCATAAATCACGACGTGAGAGAGAATAGACATGGTGGTTTGACGGTGAGTAGCTTGCCACAGCCAGCAACAACGTATTTAATCAAATTTACACGTTTACCAGCAAGCAGCCCTGTCCTCATCAAATGTTCACTTTCGTTAATGTTAGCTGGCTAGCAGTCTGTACTAATGTGCGAACATTGGACTGGCGCCAAAGTGAAAACTGACTCATCCTTTATACAAAAATAACACTGTCACTGTCTGGGCCTATTATGTTAGTGGGCTTAGTTAGTTTTCTGAAATATGCAAGCTACAAAAAGCAAGACAGTTGGTGGAGGTCTTCTGCCCATGTGTTTGCATTCATGATGGATGAGATACGATAGTTAGCTAGCTAGATGGCTACACTGAACAAGAATATAAACGTGTCATGCAACAATTTTAATGAGTTACAGTTCATAAGGAAATCAGTCAATTATACCATAATTGATGGATTTCACATGACTGGGAATAAATATATACATCTGTTAGTCACAGATGCCTCAACAACAAAAAAACTTGGAGCGTGGATCAGAAAACCAGTCAGTATTTGGTGTGACTACAATTCCCTTCATGCAGCACAACACGTCTATTTCGCATAGAGTTGATCAGGCTGTTGATTGTGGCCTGGGGAATGTTGTCCCACTCTTCAATGGCTGTGCGAAGTTGGTGGATTTTGGCGGGAACTGGAACACTGGTGCACGTCGATCCAGAGCATCCCAAACTTGCTCAATGGGTGACATGTCTGGTGAGTATGCAGGCCTTGGAAGAGCTTCCAGGAATAGTGTACAGATCCTTGCAACATGGGGCCGTGCATTATCATGCTGAGGTGATGGATGCTGATGAATTGCACGACAATGGGCCTCGATCTCGTCACGGTATCTCTGTGCATTCAAATCGCAATTGTGTTCGTTGTCCGTAATTTATGCCTGCCCAGACTATAATCAATGCCTCCATGGGGCACTCTGTTTACAACGTTGACATCAGCAAACCACTTGCCTACATGACGACATGCTGGTACAGTTGAAACCGGGATTCATCCGTGAAGAGCACGCTTCTCCAGCGTGCCATTGAAGGTGAGCATTTTCCCACTGAAGTCTGTTACGACACTGAACTGCAGTCCGGTCAAGGCTCTGTTCAGGAAGACGAGCATGCAGATTAGCTTCCCTGAGACGGTTTCTGACAGTTTGTGCAGAAATGATTTGGTTGTGCAAACCCACAGTTTCATCAGCTGTCCAGGTGTCTGACCTCAGATGATTCTGCAAGTGAAGAAGCCGGATGTGGAGGACCTGGGCTGACGTGGTTACACGTGGTCTGCGGTTGTGAGGCCGATTGGACGCACTCCCAAATTCCCTAAAACAATGTTGGGGGCAATTTTATGGTAGAGAAATTAACATTGAATTCTCTGGCAACAGCTCTGATGGACATTCCTGCAGTCATCATGCCAATTGCATGCTCCCTCAACTTGAGACATTATGTTGTGTGACAAAACTGCACATTTTAGAGTGGCCTTGTATTGTCCCCAGCACAATACCTGTGTAATGATCATGCTGTTTAATCATCTTCTTGATATTCCACACCTGTTGAGTGGAAGGATTATTTTGGCAAATGAGAAATGCTCCCTAACAGGGATTTAAACACATTTGTGCTCAACGTGAGAGAAATAATATTTTTCTGTGTATGGAACATTTCTGGGATCTTTTGTTTCAGCTCATGGAACACTTTCAATGTTGCGTTTTTATATTTTTGTTCGGTGTTAATTAGAATGTGTGACTAAAACCAGTTTGGCAAGCCTTGTCCTGCAGAAGTTGAAATATATAGCCAATACATTTTGTATCGAATGAGTGTAATTTACATTATGGTTTCAGTGAGATTTTTTTCCACCACGTAATGAACAGCTAGCGTGTGCTTGTCCTAAGCCATCATTCCACGGTTGCCATAGTGTTTATTTACATGACTTGACTCTTGTAAAGCACTGTAGTGAATCTACTCAGTACAATGACATTACAAATGACTGCATTTCACTGCACAGTTTGAACTTCTAAACAGTGCTATTTTGAGACCGTTTAATTCAGGCCTTGTTTATTAGTGTGCTTGTGTTGCTTCAGAACAAACACTTCTGCATTGTTATCAACTGTCATAGATAGGTACAACTTATTAAATATTTGTCTAAGAAGGTAAACTGAACAAGTGTTTTGTATTTACTTTCGAATTTGTAGAGGAGATAGTTGGTGTTGTAAACCACAAATAAAATCTTAATATTAAGTTAAGAAATCATCATTTAGAGTATCTGTTAGTCCTTTGGCACACAATTTGTGCGACTATTATACACTGCTCAAAAAAAATAAAGGGAACACTTAAACAACACAATGTAACGCCAAGTCACTTTTGAATGATGGCGGTGCTTTCACTCTAGTGGTAGCATGAGACGGAGTCTACAACCCACACAAGTGGCTCAGGTAGTGCAGCTCATCCAGAATGGCACATCAATGCGAGCTGTGGCAAGAAGGTTTGCTGTGTCTGTCAGCGTAGTGTCCAGAGCATGGAGGCGCTACCAGGAGACAGGCCAGTACATCAGGAGATGTGGAGCAGGCCGTAGGAGGGCAACAACCCAGCAGCAGGACCGCTACCTCCGCCTTTGTGCAAGGAGGAGCAGGAGGAGCACTGCCAGAGCCCTGCAAAATTACCTCCAGCAGGCCGCAAATGTGCATGTGTCTGCTCAAACGGTCAGAAACCGACTCCATGAGGGTGGCATGAGGGCCCGATGTCCACAGGTGGGGGTTGTGCTTACAGCCCAACACCGTGCAGGACGTTTGGCTTTTGCCAGAGAACGCCAAGATTGGCAAATTCGCCACTGCTCTTCACAGATGAAAGCAGGTTCACACTGAGCACGTGACAGACGTGACAGAGTCTGGAGACGCCGTGGAGAACGTTCTGCTGCCTGCAACATCCTCCAGCATGACCGGTTTGGCGGTGGGTCAGTCATGGTGTGGGGTGGCATTTCTTTGGGGGGCCACACAGCCCTCCATGTGCTCGCCAGAGGTAGCCTGACTGCCATTCGGTACCGAGATGAGATCCTCGGACCCCTTGTGAGACCATATGCTGGTGCGGTTGGCCCTGGGTTCCTCCTAATGCAAGACAATGCTAGACCTCATGTGGCTGGAGTGTGTCAGCAGTTCCTGCAAGAGGAAGGCATTGATGCTAAGGACTGGCCCGCCCATTCCCCAGACCTGAATCCAATTGAGCACATCTGGGACATCATGTCTCGCTCCATCCACAGACTGTCCAGGAGTTGGCGGATGCTTTAGTCCAGGTCTGGGAGGAGATCCATCAGGAGACCATCCGTCACCTCATCAGGAGCATGCCCAGGCGTTGTAAGGAGGTCATACAGGCCTCCCTAAAATCAGTATCGGCTCCAAAAAATCCCATATCGGTTGTGCTCTACTTTGAAGTTATTTAGCTAGCTAGCTATGTTTTGTGGAAGAATGTAGCTATGATATATTAACATTTGAGTTGTGGTACAGTCTTGTTGGGGTAACATTGGCTACCTAACTAGCTAGTCCGGTAGTAAGCATCGCATCTATTGTACCTAGCAATGCAAAATAATGTTAGCAGCATGGCAGTTTCCGAAAGTTTGGTGGTTTTAAATTTAACATAACTAACGTTGGCTGGCTAGCTAGCTATGTTTTGTCTAAGAAAGTATGATACTGTATATTGTGGTGCATGAACTGGTCATACGTGTTAGCTAACGTTAGTCCTACGTTAACTGGCTATCACGGCAGCCAAGGACGTTAGCTTATTTGTTTGTGCTCTGCTTACATGCAAGTGTCTAGGTCAGCAATTGACCCATGATGACTTCAGTCTTATATGGAAAAACCTTACTTTGCAAAATATAGCTAGCTTTCCTCGCTTGTTGTTTAGCTACCTAGCCAACGTTCTCTCATATGGCTGGTATAACTTTACATTAGCTAGCTAGCATGCAAATGTATGTTAGCTATCTAGCTAATCAAAACAAAACCACATTCATTGGTTAGCTCAAATGCTACAAAAAGAAAGCAGCACATCGTTGGTTCTTGAGAGCGTTACATTTTATGAATTTAATCAGAACTGTTTACCCTACAAACGTATTCAGTCCGAAGGTGGCAAATCTAATGGTCACTATGGGCGCTATAGTCTTGTTGTTGTCCGTCGCCTAGATCTTGAGCTAGTTCTGCGCAACAAAATATATATTTTTCCTCATGTTAATGATCCTATTAAAAATCCTGTATGTGGTTCTCGTTAACAGACGCACAGCTCATGATGAGAGGCAGAGAGTGTGTTGCATACCTCCAATATTGGCTTAGAAATGGTAGGGAGATTTTAATTTAACATTGATTGAAGCTCAATGCCAATATATTGTGGTGGCTATCGTCCCCACAATAATACAGGCTGTGTTTGGCCTGATTGTCCTAGGTTAAGTGAAGGGTGAGGTTTAAGTTGAGGCAGGCGCTAGGATGAGAGATGGGATCAAAGTGGTTGTCTACATGACATCCAGTTAAGGACTGTCCACCCAGTGCAGACAGAGAGACGAGACTTTGGGCCACTATGGTAACCCAGGAGCTGTTAAACTGCCAAGCAAGAGTCATTTGGTGTTGATATGGTCAGAGCAGGTGCTGCTGATACTGTGAGCCCCATAAACAGCCCTGGAGCCAGTCCCCCATGACCCCACACTGCGTCCCCTTCCTCCCCTCCCAACACAGCAGCCAGCGCTTCCTTTCCGCCACCCCTCACCCCGACCGACCCTGATCCCAGTGAGCCAGCATGCCTTCCACATGTTTCACCCTTTCGTCCCCCCCTCTCCAACTCCTCCCTCCTGAATAAACTGCCAAGGCTGCCTCAGCAAAGGAAAATATTATTCGCCCTCAGAAAAAAGCCAATGAGTGAAATCTTGCCCCATCTGACAGAGCGACAGAACGTTTGCATGTGAATTAAATAATTGTTATGGTTTGCGAGAGCTAATGCCCTTAATTTATACCATATTATGAGGCTGTATTTGAGCACGAAATGGAGACTCATTTCCAGGCAGAGAAGAGAGGTCCAGGGAGAGAGGGAGACTCCTCATTGTCTTCATCATAAGACTTGTGGAGGGGGGACATTTCTAAAGGTATCAACTTTCATCCATAAAAATAGTAAATATTCTCTTTCCCTTTATCCTCTGTTTGTCTCTCTGTAGGGTGGCCTGGTATGAAGATGGCAGGATGTTACTGATTCTGATGACTTGTGAGGTTCCTCTGGCTCTACTGACCCAAGATTGGAGAGTGGCACAGTTTGGTCTCATCTGGCACACTTGTCCTTAAATCTATATGATAGACATGTGTATCACCATCTTTGTCCTTCCACCCTCCAGGATTCCAGGCTACACCAGCAGCCTCCTCTTCATGCTCATCTTCTTAGTTGTGGTGAGTTCAGTACAAATCTTATGCCTCTAAAGGTTGACTAGTTTCTCTTCCACCATAATCCACCTGATCTGTTGCTTCTCTCACAGGTTGTGGTCAAGAAATGGGTACATCCCCTGCCCCGTACCAAGCAATGTGACCAGGTAACAACCACATTACAAACGGCCCTAATCACACACACCAAATACTGAACGTGACCTGTAGGCTGTGAGCTTCACTTCATGTGGCAGGTAGCCTAGCGGTTAACAGCGTTGGGCCTGTAACCGAAAGGTCGATGGTTTGAATACCCGAGCCGGCAAAATATGGAAAAATCTGCTTCTGAGCAAGGCAGTTAACCCCCAACAAAAACTGTTCCCAGGGCACCGGTGACGTGGACGTCGATTTAAGGAAGCCCCCTGCACCTCTCTGATTCAGAGGGATTGGGTTAAATGGGGAAGACACATTTCAGTTCAATGCATTCAGTTCTGCAACTGACTAGGTTTTCCCTTTCATAGATTTTTTTGTATCTAACTGCCACAGTGACTGGTGGACCAAAATGTTAATTTCCCACCCTGGTAACACCTACCCTCAAGTCCTGGTTGTAGGATTAGGCAGGAATCCTGGAGATTGTTTTTCTGAATGGGAGGCTTTGGTGGCTGACTAAGCCAGTTATGTATTGACGAATACCAGAGAATGCTGCACTGTGACTGGTGCCAGTCCTGAAGGGGAGGAAGTACTTACGACCCTGCCAGTGCCAGGAAGTGAACTTTGACCTTGTTGGATATAACAGCAGCACTATTGCTTCCTTGTATACAGTCATGGCTGTGGGTCCGTTTAAATGGCTGTTGTTTAGTTTCCTCCGTGGTCAAGACTATGGAATTCAATCTACCCCAAAGACACTCGTATTTCCAACCACCCTTTTTTAACTCCTCTCATTTTGGAAACATTAGAAATGAACAAGAGTGAAATTAACATTGCTGCATTTATTCATTTAATAAAACATTTCCAGATATCGAATTCCTTCGGAATTGGAATGTACGCCCAAACTCTCACCCAGTAAGGTATGTATGCATCGGTGCCATTTTATGATGAGTGAGGACGATAGAAGAAAACAAACATTATGCCCATGGCCTTATTTCTATTACAGCACATTGGATGACTGTCATTCATATTCCATTCACTCCGCTGAATGTAACATCAATATGTTTCGGCTACTACATGCTACTCAAATGTTCCCTATACCCATCATGAGGTTGCTACAACCTAGCTTATGAATGAAACTTTACAACATAAGTGCACAGGTCGAGAGAAATTTGAGTAATCAAGGTGACAGACATTGACGCATTCAATACCGCCTTGCACACTCGTCTGCATCTAGCTGATCTAAGGTGTAATCATTAGTCCTGCAGTTGCAAACAAATTTCTATTGGACAAATTCAAGTATGTTTATCCCTGTTTTGTTCTGTTTGCTTCCGTTTAAGAAACATAAGCCCTTGATCACATGCAAACACAGTTCACTTTCATGGCAGCCACATACAAACAGCAATGATCCCTTTGATTGTTGTATAATTCCTTATTGGATCTATGCAGTCTCCTCTCACCTTTTCCCTTCGCTTGTGAACTTCAGTGCACAACACATCAGCTGTCTGTTAACAGGTGAAAAAAATCTTCCAAGCCAAACCTTAATATCATAACCGCTAACAGCTACACACAGCCTACATCGTCGTCACCATATTAGCTAACATCATAATTAACATAGCTACTAGAACTAATGTGTTACTAAACTGCTACAATCACACAGGACCGCGTACAGCAAGCAGTTTAGCAGTTACACCGGCGGGCGCTGGTGGTTATAAAACCAAAAGCTTACCTTGACTTGGAAGAGTTCCAGTGTTGGATAGCCATAGCCAGCTAGCTAACATAGCATCCCTCTTGAGCCAGGTATTAGAGTAGGCTAAACTAGCTAGCTGCATCTATGTCTCTTGCTTCTCCATTTTTTAAGAAATGAATTTGTTCAAAACTGTTCAACTATTGTCTTTCTCTGAGTCAACTACACATTTTATGCACTGCAGTGCTAGCTAGCTGTAGCATATGCTTTCAGTACTTGAATTATTCTCTGATCCTTTGATTGGATGGACAACATGTCAATTCATGCTGCAAGAGCTCTGATGGGTTGGAGGACGTCCTCTGGAAGTTGTCATAATTACTGTGTAACTCTATGGAAGGGGGTGAGAACCACGAGCCTCCTAGGTTTTATGTTGAAGTCAGTGTACCCAGAGGATTGCGGAAGTTAGCTGTACCTCGGCTACATGATGGTGCTACCCTACAGAGTGCTGTTGAGGCTACTGTAGACCTTCATTGCAAAACAGTGTTTTAATAAATTATTTGGTGACGTGAATAAATGTGGTATAGTTATCAAAAAAGGATGACTTCAATGTTTCACTATTTAACATTTTCTGAAATTGACTGATGAGGATGGTCCTCTCCCTCTTCCGAGGAGCCTCCACTGATGCATTGACTCAACTTGTCTCCATCAACCCTGGATATGTAGTCAGTAAAACAGACTGTATAATATTTGTAAGCTGTAATACGCTTTATTGCATTTAATAGTGCACTACAATTATTACTGTGGCAGAAGCAGTTTTCTGGATCTTCTGGAGCTTTAGTAAAAGGCACCGTCTGTCTGTAGTTCTTAGTCACTGTCAGTGGTGACATTTCCCAATCATTAAGAGTGCAGGATTGTGTAGTGTATGGAATAGCATATGCTCCAGAGCTGAGTGCAACCAGCAGCTGCCACTCGCATGTGAATGTGCCTGTACTATTAATCTGTGTGTGTCTTGGGGGGGCGTGCAGAATTACATGGCACACATGGTTATACGATTCAGATACCATTATATATTGCTGCCAGAGGAGGCAGTGCAAAAGTGTGTTTATTTGTGTGCAGTGTGCATGTATTTATAGATATGTCTCAAATACTAAATCAGAGAACTTCTCACCTCAACTTTACATTATCACACACTGCAGTTTTGCTGGTAATGACTACTACTATTATTATTACTCCTACAACTATTACTACTAGACACACACACACACTGCCCCCCTCTCCCCTACTTTCGCTGGGTAACCGTATACGTTTCTACGGTGTTAATGATGGCAGTGTAGTGAATGATGGATGTGTGTTTTGAGTGCTTACATCATCCCCACCATGGCCTTCTCCTTCCTCTGCCACACTACTGTGGTGCCCATCTACTGTGAGCTGGACCAGTCAGTACCCTGCCTGCCTGCCTGACTGACGCAGCCCTTACACATCCTTCTAAACAGTGATTTTTCTGCCATTGTAATCCTTGGGCTGGCCGTGTGTGTAAAAAAAAAATGAAATAAAAAAATTAATAAATATATATAAATATTTATTATTCATTTTCTTGAATGGAAAAACACTTTCAGTGTAAAACTTCAATGACTAAAACCAGATATAAAGTATGTTGAAATTATGATGGTACTATTATTTTTAAATGTAATTTTTGAGAACTAGCAATCACCAAAATAAAAGCTAGACAGTCAGACAGAGACTGAGCTAGACGGAGAATTGAAAATTCCCAAAACAATGATTTAAGCAGTATTGGTTTTGTTGTGTTTGAGCAAAAGAACACAGTATATGCCATGGAAAAATCAATTTAATTGCAGGAAATTGGTTTTAAAACTGCAAAAATGTATCTTGGCTCCCATGGACAAATGTGTATAATTGGCTTAAAAATGCAAAATGAAATGGGCAGTGACACACCTCACAGAGAGAGAGATAGCTGGTTGACACTACAAGCTCTATTAAATCCATGGTGTCTCTACCTCCTCCTAAAATGTTATATTGAACCAGTCCTTCACTTTGCTTTATCTCTCTGACAGGCCACATGGACACAGAGCTGTTGGTAGGCTACGAAGTGAACCTTCCGAGTGATGTGTTGGTGATGGAAAAGAGACCATGGTCTCAGCATTGACTCCATGTCAAATTAAATGTTCAATTAAAAACTAAAATGCCTGAGTGTCTGACAATCCTGCTGGCTGTGCTGCTGACTGTGTTTGGGGTTGTGGGTAGGTGTTAAGTCGTTTAACTGATGGGGTTTCCTTTTGGGGGGTATTCATTGTCCCATTAGCATCTACTGGTAATGTTAGGACCTTATTAGCTAAATGGGTTTTGAATGGTTGGTTAATGTTCTCATGTTTAGGTTATTTAATCTGTAGTTTGCTTTGGGTGTTAAGTATAGCATGGTGTACCGTGTGTACAAAGTCTCTGGAGTCTGTCGTGGTAAATGCACACTTCCCAAATTCATCCTCATACTGAAGTTGTTTAGCCTCATAAATCATGGAAAAGACAAGATTGCAAGGACCCCAAAAAAATGAAAGAAAATGTTACATTTTTAATGGCAATGTTTTCATATTGGCTGGCGATGTCATGCAATGTAATGATCATGACTAACCTGTGACTGCACTGTATCACTACGATGATGTAATTTCCTTGTGCCCCCAGGCTCTGTTTCTGCTGATCTTCAGCCTGTTTGTGGGACTGCTCAGTCTGTGTCATCGTGGTCACCTGGGCAGAGAACCCCTGAACAGGACCACATGACCAGACAAGCCATGTACCTGCTCCATGGAGCCTAAAGGGAAAATGCTGCCAGATAAATCATATTTGGCAGCAAACCAGGACGCTATGACCACCAAACAGGCCAGTGGTAGGACCACAAGATCACTGCATCCAGACTCTGAAAGCAGAAGACTGCCCAGTTACTGAATGTTGCTCTGATGTATTGAGTGAATATACTATACCTTCCTCTATACCGCACCATAGAAGAAGTCATAAAAATGCTTATCAACTATTTCATTATATGATCAATTTATTGTACTGTAAAATGTTAAATAAAAGGGAAACATTGTGATATGTATAATTGACTTTGGTCTTTTGAGGACTGTTGTGATCTCTTTTACTGTGGAATGATAATCACTCGAGCATGTTGTGTGCGTGTGTGTGTTTGACTGACAGCCATATTATTGACGTTGGGACAAACTCTCCAGTGTAGGGCTGGGGGTCCTGTCTGTAGCTAATGAAAGCCAAATGCCCAGTACGTTTCCAATCATGATGCTGTTTAGATTGTCTCGGCACCCTCTGGAACCTCTGGTCGCTGAACTGCCGCTTCTAATCTGAGGAATTAGGCTCACTGACTGGTCCCCATTTCCCTCCCAAAGCAGAGTAGGAGACCGCCCTCTCCTCACACCCCCAACCAGGGGTTAGGAGGCTCCCTAATCCAGGAAATCTCCCTGGTCTCCCCCATACCCCGCAGGACGTTCCTAGAATAGGCAGACAGCCTGCTGGCTATGAAAAATAACATGGGAGATCTGCTATCGTCAGGGATGTGAGTCATTGCTGGAGTATTCTGGTAAAGCTTTGCTAGTTTGGCTCTCATATACAGTGCCTTTGGAAAGTATTCAGACCCCTTGACGTTACAGCCTTATACTAAAATGGATTAAATAAAACCATTTCCTCGGCAATCAACACACAATACCCCATAATGAGAAAGCAAAAAAAGGTTTAGGAATTTTAGCTAATGTATTAACTGAAATACCTTATTTACACAAGTATTCAGACCCTTTGCTATGAGACTCGAAATTGGGCTCAGGTGTATCCTGTTTTCATTGATAATCCTTGATGTTTCTACAACTTGATTGGATTTGGAAAGGCACATATCTGGGGAAAGGTACCAAAACATTTCTGCAGCATTGAAGGTCCCCAAGAAACAGTGGTCTCTTTTTTTAAAATTACTTTTACCCCTTTTTCTCCCTAATTTCGTGCTATCCAATTGGTAGTCAGTCCTGCCTCATCGCTGCAACTCCCGTACGGACTCGGAGAGGCGAAGGTCGAGAGCTGTGCGTCCTCCGAAACACAACCCAGCCAAACACAAATTGCTTGAAACAATTTCCGCTTAAACCGGAAGCCAGCTGCACCAATGTGTCAGCGTGCATTGCACCCAGCCTGCCACATTTGAAACAAAACAAAAAAATACAAACCTGTTTTTGCTTTGTCATTATTGGGTATTGTGTATAGATTTGATGAGGGGAAAAACAATTTAATCAATTTTAGAATAAGGCTGTAACAAAATGTGGAAAAAGTCAAGGGGTCTGAATACTTTCCGAATGCACTGTGTGCAAAGATGTATACAATACCAGTCAAAAGTTTGGACACACCTACTCATTCAAGGGTTTTTCTTTATTTTTTACGATTTTCTATATTGTAGAATAATACTGAAGACATCTACTGTGAAATAAGACATTTGGAATCATGTAGTAACCAAAAAAGTGTTAAACAAATCAAAATATCTTTGATTCTTCAAAGTAGCCACCCTGTGCCTTTGCACACTCTTGGCATTCTCTCAACCAGCTTCACCTGGAATGCTTTTCCAACAGTCTTGAAGGAGGTATGAACATATAGTGAACACACATGCTGAACATTTGCTGAACACTTGTTGGCTGCTTTTCCTTCACTCTGGTCAGACTCATCCCAAACCATCTCAATTGGTTTGAGGTTGGGTGATTGTGGAGGCCAGGTCATCTGATGCAGGCCATATGATATCTCCAAAACCCACTGCTTGTATAGTGCCTTCAGAAAGTATCCACACCCCTCAACTTTTTCTACATTTTGTTGTTACAGCCTGAATTGAAAATTGATTAGATTTAGATCCTTACTGTCCCTAGAATTTCTAAGCAAACAGCTGTAGGCAGGGCTTTCTTCTATAGAGCTCAATTTTTATGAAATGGTCTGCCTACCCATGTGAGAGACGCAGACTCGGTCTAAAGCTTTTAAGTCTTTATTGAAGACTCATCTCTTCAGTAGCTCCAATGATTGAGTGTAGTCTGGCCCAGGAGTGTGAAGCTGAACAGAAAGGCACTGGAGCAATGAACTGCCCTTGCTGTCTCTGCCTGGCCGGTAACCCTCTCTCCACTGGGAATGTCTGCCTCTAACCCTATTACAGGGGCTTACTGAGTCACTGGCTTACTGGTGCTCTTCCATGCCGTCCTGAGGAAGGGTGCGTCTCTTGAGTGGGTTGAGTCACTGACGTGATCTTGCTGTCGAGGTTGGCGCCCCCCCTCGGGTTCGTGCCGTGGGGGTTATCTTTGTGGGCTATACTCGGCCTTGTCTCAGGATGGTAAGCTGGTGGTTGAAGATATCCCTCTAGTGGTGTGGGGGCTGTGCTTTGGCAAAGTGGGTGGGGTTATATCCTGCCTGTTTGGCCCTGTCCGGGGGTATCGTCGGACGGGGCCACAGTATCTCCCGACCCCTCCTGTCTCAGCCTCCAGTATCTATGCTGCAATAGTTTGTGTCGGGGGGGGGGCTAGGGTCAGTCTGTTATATCTGGAGTATTTCTCCTGTCTTATCCGGTGTCCTGTGTGAATTTAAGTATTTTCACTCTCACTCAGAGGACCTGAGCCCTAGGACCATGCCTCAGGACAACCTGGCCTGATGACTCCTTGCTGTCTCCAGTCCACCTGGTCGTGCTGCTGCTCCAGTTTCAACTGTTCTGCCTGCGGCTTTGGAACCACTGCCTATTCACCGGAAGTGATACCTTGTCCCAGACCTGCTGTTTTAAACTCTCTAGAGACAGCAGGTACTCTGAATGATCGGCTCTGAAAAGCCAACTGACATCTACTCCTGAGGTGCTGACCTGTTGCACCCTCTACAACCACTGTTTTTCCTAACCACTGTGCTACTACATCAGCATTGCTTGCTGTTTGGGTTTTTAGGCTGGGTTTTTGTACAGCACTTTGTGACATCAGCTGATGTAAGAAGGGCTTTATAAATACATTTGATTGATGCATTACTCCATCACTCTCCTTCTCAGTCAAATAGCCCTTACACAGCCTGGAGGTGTGTTGGGTCATTGTCCTGTTGAAAAACAAATGATAGTCCCACTAAGTGCAAACCAGATGGGATGGTGTATCTCTGCAGAATGCTGTGGTAACCATGCTGGTTAAGTGTGCCTTGAATTATAAATACATCACAGACAGTGTCACCAGCAAAGCACACAGACACCTCCATGCTTCACGGTGGAACCACACATGTGGAGATCATCCGTTCGCCTACTCTGCGTCTCACAAAGACACAGCAGTTGGAACCAAAACTCTCCAATTTGGACAGAGGACAGATTCCCACGGGTTCCCAACTAATGTCCAGTTCTTGTGTTTCTTGGCCAAGCAAGTCTCTTCTTCTTATTGGTGTCCTGTAGTAGTGTTTTTTTTTGCAGCAATTTGACTATGAAGGCCTGATTCACGCAGTCTCCTCTGTACAGTTGTTCTGTTATCTGAACTCTGAAGCATTTACTTGGGCTGCAATTTCTGAGGCTGGTAACTCTAATGAACTTATCCTCTGCAACAGAGCTAACTCTGGGTCTTCCTTTCCTGTGGTGGTCCTCATGAGAGCCAGTTTCATCATAGCGCTTGATGGCTTTTGCGACTGCACTTGAAGAAACTTTCAACGTTTTTCATTTTCTGCATTGGCTGACCTTCATGTCTTAAAGTAATGATGGACTGTCATTTCTCTTTGCTTATTTGAGCTGTTCTTCACACAATATGGACACAACTGATTGGCTCAAACGCATTAAGGAAAGAAATTCTACAAACTGACTTTTAACAGGACACCTGTTAATTCAAATCCAATAAGAGTACATCAGAGTGTCTAGTTTGAGAAACAGACACCTCACAAGTCCTCAACTGGCAGCTTCATTAAATAGTACCCACAAAACACCAGTCTCAATGTCAATAGTGAAGAGGCTACTCCGGGATGCTGGCCTTCTAGGCAGAGTTCCTCTGCCCAGTGTCTGTGTTCTTTTGCCCATCATAATTGTTTATTTTTATTGGCCAGTCTGAGATATGGCTTTTTCTTTGCAACTCTGCCTAGAAGAACAGCATCCTGGAGTTGCCTCTTCACTGTTGACGTTAAGACTGGTGTTTTGAGGTACTATTTAATGAAGCTGCCAGTTGGGGACTTGTGAGGTGTCTGTTTCTCAAACTAGACACACTAATGTACTTGTCCTCTTGCTCAGTTGTGCCTCGGGGCCTCCCACTCCCCTTTCTATTCTGGTTAGAGCCAGTTTGCGCTGTTCTGTGAAGGGGGTAGTACACAGCGTTGTACGAGATCTTCAGTTTCTTGGCAATTTCTCGCATGGAATAGCCTTCCTTTCTCAGAACAAGAATAGACTGACGAGTTTCAGAAGAAAGGGCTTTGTTTCTGGCCATTTTGAGCCTGTAATCGAACTTAAAAATGCTGTTGCTCCAGATACTCAACTAGTCTAAAGAATGACAGTTTTATTGCTTATTTAATCAGAACAACAGTTTTCATCTGTGCCAGCTCTTTTGCAATTATGTTTTCTAATGATCAGTTTGCCTTTTAAAATGATAAACTTGAATTAGCTAACACAATGTGCCATTGGAACACAGGAATGATGGTTGCTGATAATGGGCCTCTGTACGCCTATGCAGATGTTCAATAAAAAATCTGCCGTTTCCAGCTACAATAGTCATTTACAACATTAACAATGTCTACACTGTATTTCTGATTAATTTGCTGTTATTTTAATGGACAAAAAATGTCTAAGTGACCCCAAAGTTTTGAACGGTAGTGGTGTGTGTGTACACACACACACACAGTTGAAGTCGGAAGTTTACATACACTTAGGTTGGAGTCATTAAAACTTGTTTTTCAACCACCACAAATGTCTTGTTAACAAACTATCGTTTTGGCAAGTCGGTTAGGACATCTACTTTGTGCATGACTTAAGTAATTTTTCTAACAATTGTTTACAGACAGATTATTTCACTTATAATTCACTGTATCACAATTCCAGTGGGTCAGAAGTTTACAGCATAAGTTTAAACAGCTTGGAAAATTCCAGAAAATTATGTCATGGCTTTAGAAGCTTCTGATAAGATAATTGACATAATTTGAGTCAATTGGAGGTGTAACTGTGGATGTATTTCAAGGCCCACCTTTAAACTCAGTGCCTCTTTACTTGACATCATGGGAAAATCAAAAGAAATCAGCCAAGACCTCAGAAAAAAAATTGTAGACCACAAGTCTGGTTCCTTGGGAGCAAACGCCTGAAGTACCATGTTCATCGGTACAAACAATAGTATGCAAGTATAAACACCATGGGACCACGCAGCCGTCGTACTGCTCAGGAAGGAGACGCGTTCTGTCTCCTAGAGATGAATGTGCTTTGGTGCGAAAAGTGCAACTCAATCCCAGAACAACAGCAAAGGACCTTGTGAAGATGCTGGAGGAAACGGGTACAAAAGTATCTATATCCACAGTAAAACGAGTCCTATATTAACATAACCTGAAAGGCTGCTCAGCAAGGAAGAAGCCACGGCTCCAAAACCGCCATAAAAAAGCCAGACTACGGTTTGCAACTGCACATGGGGACAAAGATCCTACTTTCTGGAGAAATGTCCTCTGGTCTGATGAAACAAAAATAGAAATGTTTGGCCATAATGACCATCGTTATGTTTGGAGGAAAAAGGTGGATGCTTGCCAGCCGAAGAACCTTGAAGCACGGGGTGGCAGCATCATGTTGTGGGGGTGCTTTGCTGCAGGAGGGACTGGTGCACTTCACAAAATAGATGGCATCATGAGGGGAGAAAATTATGTGGATATATTGAAGCAACATCTCAAGACATCAGTCAGGAAGTTAAAGCTTGGTCGCAAATGGGTCTTCCAAATGGACAATGACCCCAAGTGTACTTCCAAAGTAGACTTCCAAAGTGTACTTCCCTGACCTCAATCCTATAGAAAATGTGTGGGCAGAGCTGAAAAAGCGTGTGCGAGCAAGGAGGCCTACAAACCTGACTCAGTTACACCAGCTCTGTCTGGAGGAATGGGCCAAAAGTCACCCAACTTATTGTGGGAAGCTTGTGGAAGACTACCCTAAACGTTTGACCCAAGTTTTAAACAATTTTAAAGGCAATGCTACCAAATACTAATTGGGTGTATGTAATCTTCTGACCCACTGGGAATATGATGAAAGCTGAAATAAATAATTCTCTCTACGATTATTCTGACATTTCACATTCTTAATATACAGTGGTGATCCTAACTGGCCTAATACAGGGAATTTTTACTGGGATTAAATGTCAGGAATTGTGAAAAACTGAGTTTAAATGTATTTGGCTGAAGTGTATGTAAACTTCTGACTTCAACTGTACCTCCTGTGAGTCCTGCCCATCACCGGTAGCTAAAATGAAATCAAACGCTACAGCACGTGTGCCACTCTACACTCCCTTGCCTCCTCCACTGATGATACTGTCTGCACACACTAGAGTATCTAGTGTCCTGCCAAGCATATCTTTGCTCCAGGGGGATACTCCTTGCCTGCTCTAGTCTGTGTGCACCCCCCCCCCCCCCCCCTCAAAATACTGCTGACAGATCTTTTTATATATAATTCTGATAAAACGTGGGCTTAAAAAATGTCATTCATATTACATCTGAACATTTTAAAAACAGGAAAATCTGAGGGGGCACGTGCCCCCTATGGGCATGACACCTCTGCTCTCATCTTGCCCATAACTACACAGATGTGTGACATCCAAACAGAAAAGTAATAATTTGTCTGCTTGTGTGATTTCCCTCCGATGATTTAGGTTGCAAAGAGGCTTCTCTGAAAAGCATTTCAGCAAAGACACAGGTTTGTTAACCAGTAACAGATATGGAGTGTTATAGATTATAGCTATCTGTCATCACTGTTGTCGGTTGGTCAGCACACAGGTTTCCACTGAAATGGTGATAATCAGGAACATCACTACACTGATGGCCGTGTCTTATGTTCCCAAGAAAACCAGTATACCGTAAGCTACCAATATTCTTCAATCATTGCACCATCTAGTGTTTGACAACTTAACTCCACATCTCTACCACTGCTTGTTGACATGGCGTGCTTCGTTTACGTAAACTACGGAAGAGAGATGTAACCAAATGCAGGAGTTTTCTCCTTGCTTTTCCCTGAGTTGGAGCTGTATGTTAATGTAGACCAGGGGCATGTGTCCTCAGCAGAGGGAGGGAGTGTTTTATTGTTTTGCCAAACTAGTTCCCACCCTGGGCCTGTGTCCAGCAGAATGACAACACCATCTCCCAGGGAGGAAAGATGGAGTGGGGAGGGGACACTGGGCTTAAATTAAACCCCCGCTGGCAGCCACAGCTCTCATATTATTCTTAGAGGTGTCGGTTGGATTCTTAAATTGTTTTCTGTTGTTGATCAGGACGCGGGGTACCACCACCAGTTTTTATTCAATGTCCCTACATTGACCCTTCTGTTTGTGTGTGTGCACACATCTTATTAAAATATATTCTCAAGTCTGTTCTGTTCTCACAGAACTGTTCTGTGTACTCCCGTTCAGTGAATTCCTATTCCCAGAACTGAGTCACGATACAGGGTAAGCCCACAGGGACACAGTATAATGGCCTCTAGTCCTCCCAGTAGGAAGAGACCGGTCCTGCCTGGCCAGACAGATGAATGGACAGACAGTCCCAAGTTTCCTCAGGTGGTCCTGGTGTAACTGGGTGTGTGGTAGCAGCCAGGATGATCAGTGGTTGGCTCTGAGAGCGTGGCCATGAGAGAGAGCAGAACCTCTTCTTGAGTGCCCCACTTCCTGGTCCTGTGCAACAGATGAGGAGCCATCAGTATAGGCTCAGTACAGGCGCCATCTGGCACTGTAGCAGATCCAAGGCCTGTAAAACATCTGCTTACTGTTTACCATTACAACCTGAACAACCTATTCAAAGTCAGCGCTGAGAGGGAGTCTTGTAATATGTTTTAGTATTAAACTTTTTCCTAGTGGCCATGTGAGATGTTTTTCTCTATTTGAACATTATGGTTGGGGAATGTCGTGCAGACATGAGAGCAATCGGAATCCACTTGTAAATACTATAATAGATCTGTACATAATGTTATGTGACCGTGCCAACAGATATGAAGGGTTTTTTCATCGTCACTATGTCAGCCTGCTCCCTCTAACCACTCCTTGCTCCTTTCCATCCCACAGACCACTTCTTTAACCCCAATCGATTTACATGGTCTATCACTAGCCATGCTTTTCACGTCACACTAAGAACATTCCTCACTCTGAGGACTTTTAACACCACAGATGTCCCCTCATTCACACCACTCCAGTCATATTAATCACTTCACACATGCACCCGCACACATGTGCACTTCACACACATACAGTATACACACACCTATACGCGCACACACACTATAGGGTGAAGAATTAGCACTTTCAGTTAACTGTGTATGTGAGTTTGGCAGCAGGCTCCTGCGGTGTAATTTATGGAAGATTCATGGCCACAGAGCTTTTCAAAACTACCTCTTTGTTAAGTGAGTGACATACGCTGATCACAAAAGCCTACATGGAAGAAGGTAAAGCTGAAAGAAGCCAACATTATTTTCTCACAGTGCAACAGGCAGTGTCTTGCGTAAAGAGCTTGAAAACACACCAATCACACAGCAATCTTCTGCAATTGTCATTTTCTTTGTGGCTGTTGTGGTTGAAGGGCTCTGTGTAGTGGTCTTCATCCTTATTATACTGACTAGAATGTAGCAGGGCCTTCACCACTAGATGTCAGGGCTCTGCTCGATAAAGTACACTTCCCCTATTTGTCCTTTCAAGTGCTTTATCAATCACTGAAACAGATAGACAATGCTGAGTTCACCGCTTAACGCCAACCAAATGTCAACAGCATGTCTTTGAAGCCTTGGCAGTAGAATTAAGTTCCATGTTGATCACTTTTCTCTTTCTCACTGCAGTTTTGGTTGACACAATAGCAGCACAATAACGTAGGATAAACTGATTCAAACAATGCGGTCTCCATAGTGACAAACACACAAACTCCCGCTAGGGAATGTGTAGTGCGTACTATAGTTTAAGAAGATAATTCCATATAACTCCACAGAAACACTAGAGCAGGAGAGCACAATGATTTGTTTACTACATTTAGAGCAGAGTGTTGGCCTCCAACAGCTCATAGCTGATTTAGACGGGGAGGTGGGGGAGATCGGCTAGGAAGGGGGGCGCAATGGTCAGCAGCACAGTATGGGGATTTGAGCAGACTCTGTTTTTGGGAAGGGGGGGTGCACGCCTCTCCCCCCCGATCCCCTCAGCCCTACGCTGAGCCCTTAATGCTGCTATGACGCCTCGCTGGCGCAGAGGCCACGCTACCCCGCATCTGGAGCCAATTACCCAGGAGGAGCTGTGACATAGAACCCCACTCCCCCGCTCCACTCTGCTGTCCCACACAGGACGGCCCAGTCTCACATTCACACATTCTTCTGCTTTTCACAACCTCATTCTCTCTCACTCTCGCTTTCTCCTTCCTTCCCTTCCTCTACATCTCTCTGTCTACCAGTCTAGATTTCCATATCCTGTCTTCTCTCACCCCCATAACTTATCTTATTACATCTACTATAGTACTATTCACACACAGTCTGCATGTCTCCCCATATTAAACCTGAAATAGGAAACACAGAACTCGCTCTCTGACCCTACTCCAAAAAGGGTGGAAGGAATGATAAAGTAGGATAGTGAAGTCAAATGCACCCTGATTGGGACAAACTTTCTCTGTCTCTCTCCATCCATTCTAAACCTGCAAATATGAAGGTGTCACGTTTCCCAGTGGCAGAGTGCTGGTATGAAATATGCACATGTAAATAAAGGAACACTTAGCACCAAATCAGCTTTTACGACTGATTTATGGCATGTTGGTTCTCCCCTCATTTCATCTAAAGGACTGCTTGTTTTATTTTGCAGGTGAAGAAGCAAACTAAGAGGTGAATAGGAAAGAGTGACACTGATGGTGGATTACATATCAGCTCATTTGGCCTGGTTCTCACACATACTTACACCCCAACACACACACACAAACACACACTACATACGCCCACACACACAACATGCGCACACATACATTTGACGCCACACACACACACCACATAAGCTACTGCTCCACATACAATGCTATTACAGCTCAGTCTATTATCTATCCTGTTTCCTAGTCACTTTACCCCTACCTATGTGTACATAGCTACCTCAATCACCTCGCACCCCTGCACATCAACTTGGTACCGGTACTCCTTGTACTGTATATAGCCATGTTAATTTCACTTATTGTTATTCACTGTGTACTTATTCCTCGTACCACTTTCTATTATATTTTTAAAAAACTATCTTTAACTCTTAACTCTTAACTGACTTTCCTAGTTAAATAAAGGTTAAATGAAAACATGTAAAATAAACCTCTGCATTGTTGGAAAATGATCGGTAAGCATTTCACTGTTAGTCTCCATCTCTTGTTTACAAAACATGTGACATAACATTTGATTCTGTATTCAGGACTTCAGTTCTCTCTAGTCTTATCAAACATGAGGGGGCTGATGGGGTATGGTGTTGAGGCAATGCCCCTATAAGTGATGGAGGTAATTGGGTTCGGGCTGAGGGGGTTGATGTGGGAGGCATGGTGTTTGTATTCTAGCCCCTTGGGCCTTTCCTTACTGGGGTCAACACTCACATACAGAGGGCTGGGAATGGAGCTCACCATACCTGGCCCATATTACCCATATTCCCTGTTGTCTTGTTTAGCACCAATGCTATGGTTCATTAGCTGCAGCTATAGAGTGTACCTGGGCAGGGAGCCAGAGAATAGAGCTGTCCCGGGTTACAGAAGTGGAAATCTGTGGACGGTGAAGGGAAATGTGGAAGCACTACAGGTGGCAGTTACTTTAGTCATTCCAATGAATACCCTACACAGTGATACAGCTGAGTTGTGGTAGCTGCTTCTCTGTTAATGTGTACAAGAACGTTAACATGCCGTTTTTGTGTGTTTGTGGAGTACACACCAGAACATGCGTTTGAGTTCACATGTCTGTAGTGTGTGATAACTCTTGATTTGGGTTAGGCAACAGCTGTAGAGAGGAGAGTGTATAAATGGATGAAAAGTAGGGGGGAGCGAGAGAGACAGGAACAGTTGGGAAAACAGGGAGACCAAACAAATCATCCTCCATGATCGTAAAAATGCCTGCCATGGATGGCACCAGTGAAACAGAGGAAGATGGCTATCAAATCAACACTTGAGTTCAACAGCCGTCTTAGCCTGCCCTCTGCTGGACAGTAAGGTGTAATGCTCTACAAACCATGCAATGAAAACCAATATTTCATGGAAATAATGAAAGTGAGGAATGGTTACTCACAGACAATGGATGAATTGAATGTGAATACCTGAAATGAAAATTTTCACAAGGGGTTGTTAAAGACCACCATGATGTATTGGCACATTTTTGTCCCTGAATGCCATTTCAACGAACTCTTGAGTGGGGCAAGGCACTGCATCTCAGTGCTTAAGGCTTCACTACAGACACCCTAGTTCGAATCCAGGCTGTATCACAACCGACCGTGATTGGGAGTTCTATAGGGTGGCGCACAATTGGCTCAGTGTTGTCCGGGTTTGGCTGGTGTAGGCCGTCATTGTAAATAAGAATATGTTCTTAACTGACTTGCCTGGTTAAATAAAGGTTAAATAAAAAAAATGAAGACATATCTCTCTCTGTAATGTTTTTATGTCTGACTGAACACACTGACACCTACAATATACAAATACATCTGTATTCAGGTTAGTCATTCTGTGGTGATCATTGTGAAACAGATGAACCCACACTATCCTATCTGTCACTTTTATCTCATCACTCTCCTCTTTTTATAAGGGCAGGTAAAGCTGTTGTTTATGACAGCCTTTATCCCTGAGATGTGTAAGAGCCGTGTTAAAAGCTTTGTCTTTTACGACCATCTCTCTTCCCTGGGATGTGGCCTCTTTATTTGAAGCAGCTGAAAGAGAGAGATGTGGGGCGCTGACATTTGGCAGAGAAGGGTGAGAGGTCATGTCTAACACTAATAACAACCAGACTTTGATCATGACATTTATGGATGGACTAAACTCCCCTAAAACACACCACATAGAGAGAGATAGACAGAGGGGAGAGAAATAGAGAGAACAAGAGAGAGAAAAGAATGACAGTTTGCACCGAATGTGAAAAAAATGGAGACCCACAGAGAGTGGGGTCAAGGGAGTTTGGAAATGAGGGCAGAGGGAGAGTGAGTGTGTCAGATGAAGATATTCAGAGACAGAGGGTGCAAGTAGGGTTAAGACTGGAGGGGAGTTAGGACCAATACATGAGTTTCAAGGTCATAATTTGTGGTTGCTGGTGACTTTTATAGGTTATAGGTCCTCTGAGGCTCTCAGAAGAAAACTCTCATGCCTTTTCATTATTAGAACTCAGCATAAATCAACTCCACATCTCCCATCCTTTTAATTCACATTAAAAGCCCCGTTGTTTCTCCTATGTCTTGCAGCTCATGGCCATGTGCGTTTAGATCTTCACAGCTGTGCCAGGTGAGCTAAGATTTTTCTCACACAAGAACTGTACAAAAGACCTCAGGGATGAACTACTGAGACTAGATAGCTAAATACTCAGAATGGAGCCTGCAAGCTAAGTGTGAAGTTTAAGAATGTGTAGCTCGAGTTATTCACACTCTCTGTTCATCACAAGAGGGTGCTATTTGATTATTTATTTACAGTGCCTTCAGAAAGTATTCCACATTTATTGTTACAGCCTGAATTTAAAATGAATTAAATTGAGATTTTGTGTCACTGGCCTACAGACAATAACCAATAATGTCAAAGTGGAATTATGTTTTTCGAAATTATTACAAATTAATTAAATTAAAAGCTAATGTATGCAATGAGTGTTTAACATGATTTTTGAAAGACTACCTCATCTCTGTTCGCCAAACATACCATTTATGTAAGGTCCCTCAGTCAAGCAGTGAATTTCAAACACAGGTTCAACCACAAAGACTTGGGACGTTTTTGGTAGATGGGTAAAAATACAAAATAAACAGATAATTGAATATCCGTTTCACCATGAGGCCAATTGCGACTTTAAAATAGCTACAGAGTTTAATGGCTGTGATAAGAGAAAACTGAAGATGGATCAACAACGTAGTTACTCCACAATACTAACCTAAATGACAGAGTGAAAAGAAGGAAGTCTGTACAGAATAAAAATATTGCAAAACAAACATCCTGTTTGCAATACCGCACTAACGCAAAACTGAGAAAAAAAAAATCTAATAAATGAACTTTATGTCATGAATACAAAGCGTTATGTTTGGACTTAACGTTACCCAGAAAGACTCGCTGCCAACGATGATTCTAACATTAATCAGGGGTGTAATTTAATACATTTGCAAACATTTCTAAAAACATGTTTTCACTTTCTCATTATGGGGTATTGTGTCTAGATGGATGGGAGAGAAAAAATAATACATTTAATAAATGTTGAATTCAGGATGTAACAACAAAATGTGGAATAAGTCAATGGGTATGAATACTTTCTGAAGGCACTGTATCTGCTGAGGACAGGTGAGTCATTTTGATACCTGCATGCTTTGAGGCAACCCTAAGCACAGCGGTGCACCATGGTAGTTATAGTCGTAATGTACTTTCTAACAGTATTATATTAATCCTTGACAGTAACCGAGGAGACTACAATATCTAACATACTGGCAAGACCTTTTACAGTTGCATGCAGGTAGCAATCAAATTTGTCAGAACAAAATGTAAACACATTGAGAAAGAAGAAACTTTACAGGGAAATCATTGTTGCTACTTCTGGTAGGCTACTTCCTTTTTACGGAACTTCTTTGAAGATCTTCTTTGAAGAAGGTCGTTCTTCAGGACGTGCGAGCTTTCTGTTTTAGTTCACTTCAGCTGGGGTGTTTCGGAAGGCAAAGACACACATTTGACCAGGAAAGTGCTCAGGACCAAGGGTCAAGAGCACTGTGAGAACGCATCACCTGAAGATGGCAAATGACAAGAGCAACGCGTTTGAATCGCTTTAGGACGCAACATTGGACTCCAATTCAGTCAACGATATTGATGTATATTCTTTAGAAATTATATCAGCAAATAAGAATGCTTTGCATGCATGTTAAATCCATAGCGTATTTTTAATTTTAGTTAAGTTTATATTGTTTTTACTTTTTTCTTTAGAGGAACAATATCATGAAGTTTAACGGGTATCTAAAGGTTAGAATTGGTGAGGCGTTGGACCTCAAACCAACTACTTTTTCCCTTCGCCATTCTACAATGTTCAACAAAACAGCTCCCACTTTGGACCCTTACATTGTGATAAAGGTGGATGAGTACAAAATTGGACAGACGCATACAAAGCAGAAAACCAACATGCCAACTTACAACGAAGAGTTCTGCCTCAATGTCAACGACGGCAAGCATATAGAGTTGGCTGTATTTCACGATGCGCCCATAGGGTATGACGATTTTGTTGCTAACTGCACATTTCAATTTGAGGACCTGATGAAAACCTTGAACACAGAAGAGACTTTTGAAGGATGGGTGAGTAGCTAAGTCCTGGGCAGTTGGCACTGTGAGGATGGATAGGGATGTGGTTGACATGCTTGCCTGACACACTTTTATCCTCTTGGCAATTCGGGATAAAAGCTTAATTAATATAGTCAGACTGTAAGACACATACAGTCATTAAAGGGAGTCGAAATACACTGATCATGCTTTTTTTTTACTCTTTAGTAGTTCCCTTGGAACTTTTGCGGATTTGCATATACAGGTATTCCCGTAAATAATTGGTCCAAATGTCACAACATTTCTAAATAGTTTGAAATAAAAATGATTTTCATGCAGTTCCACATGTGTACTTAGAGGAATAAAAGTGAATATATCTACAAATTGGCCCGTAACTCCACTTATACAACAAGATAGGCCTAGTACTACAGCCGTGGCCAAAAGTTTTGAGAATGACACAAATGTTAATTTCCACAAAATGTGCTGCTTTCAGTGTCTTTAGATATTTTTGTCAGATGTTACTATGGAATACTGAAGTATAATTACAAGCATTTCATAAGTGTCAAAGGCTTTTATTGACAATTACATGAAGTTGATGCAAAGAGTCAATTATTTGCAGTGTTGACCCTTCTTTTTCAAGACCTCTGCAATCCGCCCTGGCATGCTGTCAATTAACTTCTGGGCCACATCCTGACTGATGGCAGCCCATTCTTTCATAATCAATGCTTGGAGTTTGTCAGAATTTGTGGGGTTTTGTTTGTCCACCCGCCTCTTGAGAATTGACCACAAGTTCTCAATGGGATTAAGGTCTGGGGAGTTTCCTGGCCATTGGGCCATGGACCCAAAATATCTATGTTTTGTTCCCTGAGCCACTTAGTTATCACTTTTGCCTTATGGCAAGGTGCTCCATCATGCTGAAAAAGGCATTGTTTGTCACCAAACTGTTCCTGGATGGTTGGGAGAAGTTGCTCTCGGAGGATGTGTTGCTACCATTCTTTATTCATGGCTGTGTTCTTAGGCAAAATTGTGAGTGAGCTCCCTTGACTGAGAAGCAACCCACACATGAATGGTCTCAGGATGCTTTACTGTTGGCATGACACAGGACCGATGGTAGCGCTCACCTTGTCTTATTCGGACAACCTTTTGCCGGATGCCCCAAACAATCAGAAAGGGGATTCATCAGAGAAAATGACTTTACCCCAGTCCTCAGCAGTCCAATCCCTGTACCCTTTGCAGAATATCAGTCTGACCCTGATGTTTTTCCTGGAGAGAAGTGGCTTCTTTGCTGCCCTTCTTGACACCAGGCCATCCTCCAAAAGTCTTCGCCTCACTGTGCGTGCAGATGCACTCACACCTGCCTGCTGCCATTCCTGAGCAAGCTCTGTACTGGTGGTGCCCCGATCCTGCAGCTGAATCAACTTTAGGAGACGGTCCTGGCGCTTGCTGGACTTTCTTGGGCGCCCTGAAGCCTTCTTCACAACAATTGAACCGCTCTCCTTGAAGTTCTTGATGAGCCGATAAATGGTTGATTTAGGTGCAATCCTACTGGCAGCAATATCCTTGCCTTTGAAGCCCTTTTTGTGCAATGCAATGATGACGGCACGTGTTTCCGTACATGTAACCATGGTTGACAGAGGAAGAACAATGATTCCAAGCACCACCCTCAGTTTGAAGCTTCCAGTCTGTTATTCAAACTCAATCAGCTTGACAGAGTGATCTCCAGCCTTGTCCTCGTCAAAACACTCACACCTGTGTTAATGAGAGAATCACTGACATGATGTCAGCTGGTCCTTTTGTGGAAGGGCTGAAATGCATGGACATTTTGGGGGGAGGGGGGATTCAGTTCATTTGCATGGCAAAGAGGGACTTTGCAATTAATTGCAATTCATCTGATCACTCTTCATAACATTCTGGAGTATATGCAAATTGCCATCATACAAACTGAGGCAGCAGACTGTGAAAATTAATATTTGTGTCATTCTCAAAACTTTTGGCCACGACTGTACACATTGTTTAAGCAGAGTTCATGTAGACATTGGCAATTCAAATTCAGGGACTTTTCAAGCACTTAATAATTTATATAATTGTACATATAGGGCCTAATACAGAACCTAACACCCCCCCCCCCCCCAAAAAAAAAAATGCAGAGTGTAAAAAAAATAATAGGCCATTACCACTTTAAGAATGCTTTTTAAAAACCTTGCCAATGTATTGATACTCAAATTATTATTGCATTCTAAAATATGTGAGAATAATGTGGACATTGCCTGACTGTAGCCTATGTGGCTGACGCAGGCCATGGATAGTGGTAGCCTTAACCTCACCATCGCTGTTTTTATAATGAGAAAGTGCCCCAATACCAGTTCCCCAAAAAAACAGTTCCCCTATTTATATGGAATGCCAACTCGAAGCCAACATTAGATGTCGTCATAATAACCACACGTGGTTTTACCACAGCGGAGAAGCCCAACACCCTTCAAATGAACCGGTGAGAAACAAATGAAAGTGGCCTCATTTCTCTCATATAAACGGTTCAAAAAAAAATTTCACAGATCAATATAAGCGACCAGTAATTACAATAACTTTTCAAGCACCATATTGAGGAAATGTCTGATTTTTCAAGGTAGGCCTATTCCAGTAGCCTACTTGAATTTCTGAGCTCCGAATTCAAGTTAAAGTACAGTAGCTTAGCCTACTTCAAGCTCCTTGCAAATTGCAGGTGTAACATGGAAACCAAAATGTATTTGTCATGTTATTTCATTACCAGATCATGTTGTGAAGAAGCCCACTAGGCTACGTCATTTGTTGTCATTATATCCAGAATAATGAATAGGAATAGCGTTGGGTGCAAGCAGTAGACTTGGTGTCCAATCCGAGGCACAACAACATATGAAGCTGACTGAAAAACATGAACTCATAAGTATAGCCTGATGCTTTTTCTTTTAAATCTAAGAAGTCGCTACTGTTAATCAAGCAGACAACAACAGAGGATCAATGTCAGTTGCTAAGGATATTAGATCCAATGTGGTATAAGGCACAACTGTCTTCCACAGCATATTCTGGACATTCCTCAGAAACACCTTTTTTTTCCAGCACTTGGGCTGTTGTTTCATCGCATGCACCATCACAACAGCTGTTCATCACTTGACTCTCAATTGGAAAATTCCTTCCTGGATCAGATGATGATGTGTGCAAATCTCATGGCTTAACTAATCAGCTGCACACCAAATGTTCCTCCAACAAGTATTTTGCATAATTATTGAAGAACCACGTCAATGACAGTATCAGTTTAGGTTTTAAGTATTAAGATAAGGTGACTCTTTTGGCTAGAAGCATTCCATTTTGAAATGTATAGCCTACATTATTTTCGATTTGTGTGCCTGTAAACTCTTTGCACCCAATAATAGATGTAAATGTAACATAGCTGCACTGCATTTCTAAGATCTGTCTGAAAGGGAGATCCAGGATTCTTAGGGGTTCAAGATGAATGTCTTATTTAACTGATTAATGCTTAATATGATATAACAACTTACATGCCGTAAATGCAAGGACAGAAAAGGTCATGTTTTATGTCACATGATTTTGGACAAGTTCGTCAAGACACCAACCACGATAAAGGGTTAAAAAACTTGTGAATTTTATTGACCATGGCTATGATCCCCCTTATATCTTAATGTAATTACATGAAAAAGGTTGGCAGATTATTATCAGTGACTTATCAACAGTTGTAACAAGTTATTCAGTGTAGGAAATCTTCACTGGTACCCTAGTTTATAGAAAAGCCCCATACACATTCCATAATGTACTGTATGTTGATAAACTGATGCCAGGACCCATGGAACACAATATTCTTCTTGTCGACCTGCATCGTTTACACTCATTCTGCCATTCCTTTTCCAGTCCTTTCTGTACAGGGCAAGTGATATCCAAGGCATGCAGATCCCATAGTCTCCATTTCCCATAAGAATCTTCAGCAGCTCGTTATAGGTGGCATCTTGGTGGATACCTCTGTGTATTTAACTTAAGCCTGTCAGAAAGTCAAAGGTGACATCACCAAGAGGTATTTGTATTTATTAGGGATCCCCATCATCTGTTGCCAAGGCAGCAGCTACTCTTCCTGGGGTCCAGACACATTAAGTCACTTACATTACACATAAAACAAAAGATAAAACAGGACAACATATAACGTTATTACACCACCACATATCTACAATACAACATGTATAATACCGCCATAGAACAATATTACAATGTATGTTTGTGTAGAGTGCGTGTTCTATGTGTGTGTCTGTACCTGTGTGTGTGTGTGTCTCTTCAGTCCCCGCTGTTCCATAAGATGTTTTTGTCTGTTTTTACATCTGATTCTACTGCTTACATGAGTTACCTGATGTGGAATAGAGTTCCATGCAGTCATGGCTGTATGTTGTAAAGTGCACCTCCCATAGTCTGTTCTTGACTTGGGGATTGTGAAGAGACCTCTGGTGGCATGTCTTGTGGGGTATGCATGGCTGTCCAAGCTGTGTGCTAGTAGTTTAAACAGACACCTCAGTGCATTCAGCTTGTCAACGCTTCTTACAAAAACAACTAGTGATGAAGTCAAGAGATTGACATGCATATCGTTGTTAGCTCCCCGTCTACATTTAAGGGTCATCCGTGCTGCCCTGTTCCGAGCCAATTGCACATGACGACACGACTGAACAGTAGTCCAGGTGTGACACAACTAGGGCCTGTCGTGCCTGCTTTGTTGATAGTGTTGTTAAGAAGGCAGATCAGCGCTTTATTATGGACAGACTTCTCCCCATCTTAGCTACTGTTGTATCAATATGTTTTGACCATGACAATTTACAATTCAGGATTACTCCAAGCAGTTAAGTCATCTTAACTTGCTAAATTTCCACATTATTCATTACAAGATTTTAGTTGAAGTACAGCGTTTCGTGGATGATTTGTCCCAAATACAATGCTTTTAGTTTTTGAAATATTTAGGACTAACTTATTCCATGCCACCCATTCTGAATTTAACTGCAGCTCTTACGTGTTGCAGTCATTTCAGTCACTGTAGTAGCTGACGTGTATAGTGTTGAGTCATCTGCATACATAGACACTGTCTCAAAGCCAGTGGCATGTGGTTAGTAAATATTGAAAAAAGTAAGGGGCCTAGATAGCTGCCCTGGGGAAATCCTGATTCTAAATGGATTATGTTGGCGAGGTTTCCATTAAAGAACACCCTCTGTGTTCTGTTAGACAGGTAACTCTTTATCCACAATATAGCAGGGGGTGTAAAGCCATAACACATACGTTTTTCCAGCAGCAGACGATGATCGATAATGTCAAAAGCTGCACTGAAGTCTAACAAACAGTCCCCACAATATTTTTATAATCAATTTCTTTCAGCCATTCATCAGTCATTTGTGTAAGTTCTGTACTTGTTGAATGTCCTTCCCTATAAGCATGCTGAAAGTCTGTTGTAAATTTGTTTACTGTAAAATAGCATTGTATCTGGTCAAACACAATTTTTTTCAAAAACTTTACTACGGGTTGGAAACAGGCTGATTGGTCGGCTGTTAGAGCCAGTAAAGGGGGCTTTACTATTCTAAGGTAGCAGAATGACCTTTGCTTCCCTCCAGGCCTGAGGGCACACACTTTCTAGTAGGCCTTAAATTAAAGATATGGCAAATAGGAGTTGCAATATTGTCCGCTATTATCCTCAGTAATTTTGCATCCAAGTTGTCAGACCCCGGTGGCTTGTCATTGTTGATAGATAACAATAATAACCACACATGCCTCTGTCGTGCTAACTATGCCTCCCGGTAGCAGTATGTGAAGTATTGCATTGTAAAGTATGCTGGAAACCACAACTAATCTAATTCCTGTGACTTGCATGTACAAACAAGCTGAAGTGTGATAATACCCTATCTTAGGGCATGTCATATACAGATGCTAATGTGATGGTATCAAGAGCTGGTATTACTCTCCACGTTTGTCTTTGGTTGATGTGTGTTGCTTTCGAGGTTACACCCTCTGTATACCATAGTAGGCTACTACTGGTTTGGAATTTGTCTGTCACTGGAGAGAGAATTTCCCTCTGCAACAGTTTCGCTCATCTGGTTTACTTTCAGGTCCTAGAGGAGTAAACAAAAATGTGATTGGTGTGTAACCTGAACTTGTACATGCCTGGGACAGGTCGATCTGGTAACGTATGTGCGCCTTGAGACTCAACGCCCTCCAGTGGCTATCTGGCCTTCTTATTATCTCGCATGGTCATGCAATACAGTGGTCTGCCATACTCAAAAACTCACCTGTGTCATGGTGCCCAAAAGCTGTTAACAGACAGCTCACTCCTCTTGAAAAGTAGAATCTGAGCTAGATTTTTTTGTAAAGCTTCCACCAGGAACCAACCAATGAAGGCCAGAGTCAAGTACAGTGGGTGTGTCTGTGAGGTTTGGCAGAAATGTGTGCACAGCCTGGCTTCACTCTTTTACGAGATGCAGCCTTGAAAATACTCATCTGATAGATCTGAACTGTGAGACCAGGGTGACGTGTTCACTGCCGATATAGCGACGTGACCCGCGGTGTTTGTCATTATACCCTGATGAAGACAGCTTGGCTGTGGAAGTGTTGGTTAGTAAATGATTGCATCTGAGCTCCTAGAGCGTGCAGCTCTCCTTTTCTTTTTCAAGTACTCTACTCCGCTGGCCAAAACCTAAACAGGTGTGCGTTTCTTCCAGCTCAAGATCTGAACTGAGACTTGTTTTGCTTCGTTAACTCTCAGATGAAGTGCTTGGGGCCCTATACCTATGACGTGTAGAGTAGGGCACAGGCCTCCACACGCCCACACCACTGTTGTTGAAGGTTTCCCACCGTCTGCTTTACGCTCAAAGGCTCCCAAGTCTTTTCCCATCTCATCTCCCTTGTTTTATAGCTTCTCTTGGTTCAGAGCCAAGGACAGCACTTTCTCATCGGTGTTCCTCTCTAATCAGTACAATGTTGCATATTAAACACAATACTTCAGTGTCTTTGATCTAAGGGCTCACACACACACACACACACACACACACACACACACACACACACATACACACATGGGTGGATAGGTTTCTTTATCTAAACAAGTAGCAGTATGAGGCTTTAACCTCAAGAGAGCAGCTCAAAATAGAAGCATGCAGTCATATCTGTTGTCTCATGGGCCTGCGGCTCAGCCTTACAGTATGTGCCATCCACCCACTCCTCTCACACCCCACTCACAGCCTTAACACTGGAGGGAAGATTCCACTAAGACCCACAATTTTACACCTGTGATGACTTCATTAGTGTTCTGTGTTGAACCATCCTTCAGGTTCATCTTGACAGTCTTGTCTCTGCTTTAAGCAGAAGTGGATGGAATAGACTCAGTTTAACTGTAAATGTTTGTCAGGAACTATCGCTCCTCCCCCGGAAAAAAAAGTACTTCCCCTTACTGCCGTGTGGTACTCAGTCAGACAAAGTTCCTGCTTTTTAAATTTAGTATGGTCGTGTCAGCATCAAAGCCTGATTTAGTCTGAACTCTTCTGTCTTCATCTGACTCTGGAGTTCTGTTTGCCTCGGTTGATTCCCTGAAGACACAGGTCCAGCGTTCTCAGAGAAAGAGAACAGGACAGTAATGGGTGACAGTAGGCTAATAGTTTACACAAAGGAAACATGCGTGGAGGGTGATGCCATGTTAAGGAGAGAGGTGGAATTATCATGATCTTACATCTGATGGTGTACTTAGTCTGGGGTTTTACATGTCCTTATGTTTGAGCCTCAGCAGTAGAATGTGTTATGTTAGAGATATGCCCTCCTCATAGCAATACAGAATGATATAACTGACCAAGAATATTGAATGGAGAGACAGGCTGGTAGAGATGACTGAATCAGGATGGAGATGCTCTTGCAGTATCAGCCCAGTCATGTCACTTTTGTCATGGGTTGTCAAGATTTTCCATTGGGGGGGGGGGGGTCTGTCTGACTAGAACAGTGTCTGCAGTTTGCTGTAAGTAACCCCAGTTTCAATGAAGTGGTTAGTGCATGGCCTCTGCAGCAGTGGAGCTCTTTTCAGGTTTCTGACTGTGTCTTATGTCTATTGTCTGTCTCTGGCCGTATGTCTTCTTTATGCTGATGCCTATGTCTGTGTGAGATAGATGTTATTTTGAGTGAAGCAGGGTGTCATTTACTGAAGCTAGCTAAACAAGCTGGACCGGCTCTCTAGTCTCTCTTCCACATTGCTCACATTCTCCCCACATTACATACACACTCAACCATTCACAACACACGCACCTACACGCTACATACCGGTATGTTAAACAAGGATCTAACATCATGTCTACACACATTTACATACCTATAACACACTCCCCCTACGCCTTGCATAGGGGAGAGTGGGGTAAATTGAGCCATGTTTTTCATTGAGTCACTCCGTCAAGTGAAATATAATATTCTTTCTGACAAAGATATTTACACATACTGTATTTCAGGATGTTGTGTATCCCTGGAAATAATCACAATTCATGTAAACAGTACAGTTTTGACAACAAGCTTGTCCAAAAAGAGAGGTATCTTGGCACAACATGTATGGGGTAAGTTGAGCGCCGGACAGGGTAAGTTAAGTCACCTACAAATTCCTCTACTGAAGAAATAGTTCCACTACCTTTTTAAAACCATGTCTATCTTTATTTCCCAAGCACAATTTAACACAGTCACTAGGCTTATTAACACCTACTGTAACAAACACTTTGTACTTTGTTTGTACACTTTTATTGTTACCTCATATCCCAGCGATAATGCCTTGCATTACGCCTGGGAAACAAAAACAAATCTATTTGCTCAACTTGCCATTGGCTCAACTTACCCCAAGGCAAACATTTAACCCACACAACTTCAAGGATGCACTTTCATGCTAGGTTTAGGACCTCATATTGAAGCTTTGAGACCCAGACTGATGTATAACACAATCTTAAAATGATCTACTTTGATTTAGATACCAGCATCATGAAACCTCTAACACAATAAATTAATTTGACTTGGTGAAAAGCAGTTTTTTTGGACCTAACTCACTTTTCCCATGTTTTTTTTCCTCCGTGAAATGATGGTCTCTTCCTAAATATTTGTGTATAGTTTCCTAGAAAAAAGAGTGTCTCAACTTACCCCTTTGGCTCAACTTACCCCTATCTCCCCTACAATAAATATAGGTTATATTGCATTACATATGTTGGTTTGGGAGTTACCTGGTTGGTTGGGAGTCACATGGTTAGCTTTTACTCATTGAGTAGTCTCGTCTAATGTCTAGTCTCCTGTGTTTGTGTGCAGGTGGACCTGGAGCCAGAGGGCAAGGTGTTCATCCTCATAACACTCAATGGCTCCTTCATTGATGGTAAGGATTTTTCATTGTGTATATCACACCAACCATCTATCTATTTCATCCATAGATAGTATTGCCATCTCCCTCCCTCTCTGTTCGTATCTTTTTATTTCTCTTACACTAAGATGGCACACATTCTTTCAAGTCCTTAAATATTCAGTAACACTTTGTTCTGTTCGACATAATGTACAGTAAGTCCCTCCTCCCTCTAAAGTTAATTGTCTGTCTGCTTTAACACAGCCCCTGATGCAGCTGATTACTTACAGGCTGTCAGACACAGATATTCAGCATCACAGAAACCTGTTTGTGTGTGCGTTCATGCATGTGTGTCGTGTGACTGACTTACTGTAAGTCATACTGCAGGTGCTTTGAATCTTGAATCTTATCGGCTTCTTTGTTTCCTTTCCGATAGAACATTGTTGCTTTAATCATTCATATTTGATCCTCTGTTCTCTGTCGGACAGACATACTCCCCTCCGGGTCGTTCCATTTAATTTCAGCAAGACATCTCAGATTTTTCCAAAAACGTTTCTGTAGTTAGAAACAGAAAAGATTAGCATTCCTACAATATTATTTTGTTGAAATATAATTTGACCTCTGATAATTTTTTGTTGTTGCCATTTGTAGGATTCATATAATATTCAATAAATATAGTACCTAATATCCGATTTGGACCAAACGTTTTTTCTAACAGTGAGTAAGACACGAGTAATCTAAATAAATTGTCAAAAATCACCCACGCACCCCCCCATCCCACGGCCATCCCAACCCAACAATGAGTATCAGTTCTCTGTGCTTGACAAGTAGTATTGGGCTGCTGCTCGGAGTATTGTTTCTTCATCTTATCTTATGCATTCTCCGTGAAATTGTTGATGTTTTTCTTTCTGCTCAGAGAAATTGGTTATTGAAGTTGTTAGCTTTAAGTCCCATCCTACATCCTGATATTACCAGGTATTGACCACTAGATGGTGCTGTTCCTACTATTAGGTGATTTGTTTTAAAGGGGATTTTTTTGAATGACTTCATCTCTGTACCCTACATAAACAATTTTCTGTAAGGTCCCTCAATCGAGCAGTGAATTTCAAACACAGATTAAAATACTAGGGAGGTTTTCCAATGCCTCGCAAAGAAGTGCACATATTGGTAGATAGGTACATAAAAAAAAGCAGACATTGAATATCCCTTTAAGCATGGTGAAGTTATTAATTACACTTTGGATGGTCTATCAATACACCCAGTCACCACAAAGATAACTCAGTTCCCAGTGAGGAAGGAAACCGCTCAGGGATTTCACCATGAGGCCAATGGTGCCTTTAAAACAGTTACAGAGTTTAATAAATGTGATAGGAGAAAACTATGGGTATACTTGTAATCGTTAAGGACTGAGGAGTTTTTCAGGATAAAAAAATAAATGGAATGGAGTCAAGTACAGGCAAAATCCTAGAGGAAAACCTGGTTCAGTGTACTTTCCACCAGACACTGGGAGATGAATTCACTTTTCAGCAGGACAATAACCTAAATCACAAGGCCAAATCTAAACTGCTTACCAAGAAGACAGTGAATGGTTGTGAGTGGCTGAGTTACAGTTTTGACTTAAATCTGCTTGAAAATCGATGACAAGACCTGAAAATTATCTAGCAAAGATCAACAACCAATTTGATAGAGCTTGAAGAATTTTGAAAAGAATAATGGGTAAATGTTGCACAATCCAGATGTGGAAAGCTCTTAGAGACTTACAGTACCCAGAAAGACTCACAGCTGTAATCACTGCCAAAGGTGATTCAAACGTATTGATTTAGGGGGTGGAATACTTATCTAATCAAGATGTATTACTGTCTTATTTATTTATTAAAATAATAAAAAATCTTCCACTTTTTCAGAGTTTTGTGTAGATTTTTGACAATTTAAAAAAAATTAAATGCATTTAATCCCACTTTGTAACACAGTAAAAGGTGGAAAAAGCCCAAAGTTAGCATTTGAAACAGTGGCCAACAAAACCAAAGCATGGGTTGCTGTCATACCTTGTCAATAGACTGCTTATTGGCAGGGGTTGGATTCAGGGAACCGAAAATCAGATTTCTTTTTTTTTTTGGAGGAACAGAACGAAAACTAAGAACGAAAGTGATCTATACTGTTCCGGAACAGGGCCGTTATATTAAAAGCATGGGAACCGGTTAATAACGTCCTTTTTTCCCCTAGTCCCACAAGAAAATGCAACAAAGCGCCTATGCAAAGCCTGCCAGCTGAAAATCTTGCCAGAGTGTGTAGGCAACCTGTTCCCTGCCCTCCCTCCAAAGCATGCATAGTCTACTGTAGCTACTGACGTTACAGGCGAGATTCAGAAATTAGAGAGAGAGATTTTTAATTTGAGAACAATGGATTTACTTTTTCATTGCTAGTTAAGTATAATATAACATTTCACATTGGATTTATTAAGTACAAAAAAGTAAAACTTGTTTTTATTTTAATTCTGGTGCCGCTCTGTACACACAAGCTTGTTAGCTAGCTCTGGTCTAGCTCTCAAACTCTAAGCAACATTATGTGTAATTTAATAGAACTGAATCATTATCAAGGGTAATGATTTGGTCCAGCTTTAGTTAAGCCAACTTTCTGAAGTTCAAAGACGTTCCTTCACAGAAGCCGTTCCTCTATAGGTATAATTCTGTGGGCCTAACTCAGATAATACATGTCATAGCAACAAGATGCCCAGCGCCCTCCTCACCACAAAATTTAAATCGCATGTTGCACCCTACACTACACTTGTCTGTCCAATGCATATACAGTTGAAGTCGGAAGTGTACATACACCTTAGCCAAATACATGTAAACTCAGTTTTTCATAATTCCTGACATTTAATCCTAGTAAAAATTCCCTGCCCTGTCAGTTAGGATCACCACTTTATTTTAAGAATGTGAAATGTCAGAGAAATATTTATTTCAGCTTTTATTTCATCATATTCCCAGTGGGTCAGAAGTGTACATACACTCAATTAGTATTTGGTAGCATTGCCTTTAAATTGTTTAACTTGGGTCAAACGTTTCGGGTAGCCTTCCACAAGCTTCCCACAATAAGTTGAGTGAATTTTGTCCCATTCCTCCTGACAGAGCTGGTATAACTGAGTCAGGTTTGTAGGCCTCCTTGCTCACACACTCTTTTTCAGTTCTGCCCACAATTTTTTTTATAGGATTGAGGTCAGGGCTTTGTGATGGCCACTCCAATACATTGACTTTGTTGTCCTTAAGCCATTTTGCCACAACTTTGGAAGTATGCTTGAGGTCATTGTCCATTTGGGAGACCCATTTGCGACCAAGCTTTAACTTTCTGACTGATGTCTTGAGATGCTGCTTCAATATATCCACATAATTTTCCTGCCTCATGATGCCATCTACTTTGTGAAGTGCACCAGTCCCTCCTGCAGCAAAGCACCCCCACAACACGATGCTGCCACCCCCGTGTTTCACGGTTGGGATGGTGTTCGTCGGCTTGCAAGCCTCCCCCTTTTCCCTCCAAACATAACGATGGTCATTATGGCCAAAGTTAAATTTTTGTTTCATCAGACCAGAGGACATTTCTCCAAAAAGTACAATCTTTGTCTCCATGTGCAGTTGCAAACTGTAGTCTAGCTTTGTTTATGGCTGTTTTGGAGCAGTGGCTTCTTCCTTGCTGAGCGGCCTTTCAGGTTATATTGATATAGGACTCGTTTTACTGTGGATATTGATACTTTTGTAACCTGTTTCCTCCAGCATCTTCACAAGGTCCTTTGCTGTTGTTCTGGGATTGATTTGCACTTTTCACACAAAAATAGGTTCATTTCTTGGAGACAGAACGCGTCTCCTTCCTGAGCGGTATGACTGCTGCGTGCTCCTATGGTGTTTATACATGCATACTATTGTTTGTACAGATGAACGTGGTACCTTCAGGCGTTTGGAAGTTGCTTTTATTTTGATTTTGCCATGATGTCAAGCATAGAGGCACTGGGTTTGAAGGTAGGCCTTGAAATACATCCACAGGTACACCTCCAATTGACTCAAATGAGCTTATCAGAAGCTTCTAAAGCCATGGCATAATTTTCTGGATTTTTCCAAGCTGTTTAATGGCACAGTCAACTTAGTGTATGTAAACGTCTGACCCACTGGTATTGTAATACAGTAAATTATAAGTGAAATAATCTGTCTGTAAGCAATTGTTGGAAAAATAACTTGTCATGCACAAAGTAGATGTCCTAACCGACTTGCCAAAACTATAGTTTGTTAACAAGAAATTTGTGTAGCGGTAGAAAAACAAGTTTTAATGACTCCAACCTAAGTGTATGTAAACTTCCGACTTCAACTGTACATAGTTTGCCCGCTCCATAGCAAGCTTCTCTATCCATTGAAGCAATTTAATGTTGAGCGAAATGTAAAACGAAACAGAAAGGAACTATCTAAATTGTTCCTTTTTTTTGTGGTTTGAACTGGTTCAGTACTTTATTTTGCTGGTCGGAACAGTGGAACGGAACGAAAAAAAGGATGTTTCTGTTCAGAACGAAACAATTGGAAAATCATTTAAATTTCTACCTCTGTCTGCTTACAGAGGTAGAAGGAACACCACCATCTAGTGGTCAGAACCTGGTAATATCAGGATGTAGGATGGGATATAAACCTAACGACTTCAATTACTAATTTCTCTGAACAAGGGGAAAGAAAATTCACCAAATTCACTGAGAATATATTACATAGGATGAAGAAACAATACTCTGAGCCGCAGCTCCATACTACATAGAAAATTGATGCTGTATACTGGTTGTTGGAATGGCATTGGTGAGGGGTGGGGAGAGTCCGTCGCTGGCCTTTGACCATTGTTTTGGATTCCTCAGGTTCTTCTCCTTGTTAGGGAAAAAAAATGTTTGGTCCAAATCGGGTGTTAGGGACTTTATTTATAGAGTATTATATGAATCCTATCAATTAAAATGGCCAATTTGGACGCAATTAATGAGCTTAATCTCTCAAAGATAAAATTATATTTCAACAAAATAATGTTGCAGGAATGCTAATCGTATCTGTTTCTAACAACATAATTGATTTCAGAACAATCTGAAGTGGTGGGTGTCAGTCCTCGTTCTTGTGCTTTTTGAGTAGGAACAACCCCTCTAGCAGTTTGTACAGTACTCTGTTATAGTTAATTCACCACTGAAAATCATCAAGACCTTATCTAAACTGCATCTGACCGATACACTCTATAAATCATAACTGCACTGAGCTCTGCACATTTCTCTCACTTTATCATCATATAACTCATAAACATCTGTTTTAAAGATCCCTGATACGTGTACGGTTGGGATAGGTCGTGAATGCTTTAGAGAAGGTCCAGCCATTGAATTACTGTGGTGTTTAGCAAACTCTCACCCTCAAGTTCCCTTTTTATCTGCTGTCACTTCTGACTGGTTTTCAAACTTGTCAAAATTCTACTCTGCTCCAATAAGCATGTAGAATGTGTATGTTTTCCCAGTGAACAAACATAGTGTGTTTGTGTTTAGCTGCTATGTGTTTGTGTTTAGCTGCTGTGTGTGTTTGTGTTTAGCTGCTGTGTTTGTTTGTTTGTGACTGCCCAGCATTGCTGTATGTTCCGTCTCATACCCTAACTCTCCTGTGTTGTTATATTCTGCTGTGTGTTTAGCGTTGCCACAACACTGTTATGGGGGTTATTGTGATGTGGAAGGAAATGCAGGGGTTAAGGTTCAGCACTGTAGGAGGGCTGCTTTTGACCATGAGTAGTGTTGGCAAACTGGGACTTCATACAGGAACTACCAAGACCTGCCCATAACTCACTGATCTGTATTATCCCTTTGGAAACTCCCCTCGCATTACGTCTGCTCAGCTTTAATGATGGTCCACGATAGTGGCTGACTGGATGGTGTCACTTAGGGGTGCACCAAGTGACATCTTGTCTTATATCCTAGTTCAATAAAGAGAAATAACTTGTTTTTTTTTGCTGTGGCGAGCAAATCAACCAAAAGCAGTCAATATCTGACAGTTGAATGCCGTACTCGCTATAATACACCACCATCTCTCTCTCTCTCTAAGGTGTTGGGACTCCACATCATGCACGTTTTTGTTGTATACTTGTGGTTTCAGCACCTCACAAATAAAATGTCAGTTTAAAAAATGTCTGTTTAAAAACGCGTACCATCCGTGATATGCTTGTTGTGTACTCATTTTAACATGTCTGTCTGACCTCCATCCCATTGTGTTCTCAGATGACGCCACGGGGAAGGCCAAGGTGTTCAAGCAGTTCAACAGGAAGAGGCAAGGGGCCGTGAAACGCAAGATTCATCAGGTCAACGGACACAAGTTCATGTCCACCTTCCTACGGCAGCCCACCTTCTGCTTCCACTGCAAAGAGTTCATCTGGTAAGGGTGCACACACACACACACACACACACACACACACACACACACACACACACTCCACTGCCCTTACCTCAGAGAGTTCATCTAACGTGGTACACCAACTGTGACTGTATTGTCAATTGTGTAAAATAGAAACAGCCCATTACAATCTATTTATTATGTAAACATTATGCCTTGCATGATTTCTGATTGTCAGGTCTTTGGTTACAGGGGTGTGTTTGGGAAGCAGGGCTACCAATGCCAAGGTAATTGACACTGTTTTCTTTGGGTCTTTCTTTCTGCTTTCTGTCTCTCTTTTCTCCTTCACACCATTCTGTGACCACCCGCCCACTCAGACAGGAAGTAAGTGCTACTCCACAGAGACTGAGCTCTCACACCTCTTTTATTATAGAGTTGCTGAACCCAACCTCCATCTCAACTTACGGTGCCTGGCCTCCATCTCACAAACACTCTTTGAAAGTTCACTTTCATGAAAATAATTTGGCATCGTGCTCTTTCTCTCAAACAATTGATTAGAATCACCAACGTTTCAGCAGGAAGATGCCTTTGTCAGAGTTTCTTTCTTTAAATGAAAGGATCAGCGACAGACATGGTTTGATTGTTTGCTGTTTAGTTTCCATGTTTTCATTCTGTCTGTCTGTTTCCCAGTATGCACGTGTGTGGTTCACAAGCGATGTCATCAGTTGGTTGTCACGGTGTGTCCACGTATGAAGAAGCCTGTCAAGGAGCCGGTGAGACAACATACAGAGACCAGACATTTTACCTTCATCACCATATCCCTATTCCACTACATTAATGCTGTAACAGCTCTGTCATGTCATCACTATGACACCCACACCTGCATGCATTCTCCAAAAAACCATCCCCTCATCAATGGAATGTGTTCAGACAATGCAAAGACAACATTTTGTATTTTTACCTGAAATACACTGAAAAATGTCAGGGGATTCCAGAGTCAAAATAGGCTGATCTACAGGTGCATTGTGTTACAGCTGATAGACCTTAGACGTATGATGAACGTACATGTATTCAGCAGCTGTGTGTTGATCAGGGACCCTGCCCAGGATGCTGTTTGTGTTGAGCTGTTCAGTGAGGCAGAAAGGTGTGGGCCAACAACATCAAGCTACTGAATATTATCACACATATTCTACAAGTACACCAAAGACATTTTAGGGAACTTGTCTCAAACTGAGTTTCAATGTATGCTGAACATTCAAGTTTCATGTCCCGGTCTACTACACATATGAACACACCATACCACTGAAGAAGAATAGGAACTAAACAGATTGACACTTGACTTATTAATATACTGGTATGTGAAGAAAAACATTGATGTTTTGAGAAGTAGCATAATTACTTGCTAATGAATTATGATGCCATATGATGGTTTGCTTGAGCAAGCCTAGGTCAATGGGGTGACATACTGATGAAATCTCATTCACAGACCACCAACCAAGGCTTCAGTATCAACGTCCCTCACAAGTTCAACATCCACAACTTTAAGGCTCCCACCTTCTGTGACCACTGTGGTTCTCTACTGTGGGGCCTTGTCAGACAGGGTCTACACTGCAAGAGTAAGATTCTTTAATTTCTCATACGCTCTCTTTCTCTCTGATGTTTATGGACAGGTAGAAATCTGCACGGCTTATTAACCTGTACTTCCTGTGTATTGTGTGTCTGTCCTCTGCAGGCTGTAAGATGAACGTGCACATCCGCTGTAAGGGAAACGTAGCACCCAGCTGTGGGGTCAACAGTGTGGAGCTGGCCAACAAGTTGGCAGAGATGGGCCTGCAGGCCGGGGGGTTCTCCAAACGCAATTCGCTGGTAGGAGAGAGAGCAAATAAGACATACATACATACATACATACATACATACATACAGTGCCTTCAGAAAGTATTCACACCCCTTGACCTTTTCTACATTTTGTTGTGTTACACCCTGAATTTAAAATGTAATAAGTAATCTGTAAGGTCCCTCAGTCGAGCAGGGAATTTCAAACACAGATTCAACCACAAAGACCAGGGAGGTTTTCCAATGCCTCACAAAGAACGGCACTTATTGTTTGATGGGTCAACAACAACAAAAAAGAATGGTAATGTTTTTAATTACGCTTTGGATAGTATATCAATACACCCAGTCATTAGAAAGGTACAGGCGTCCTTCCTAACTCAGTTATTGGAGAGGAAGGAAACCCAGTTAAGGATTTCACGAGGCCAATGGTGACTTTAAAACAGTTACAGAGTTTAGTGGGAGTGATAGAAGGAAACTGAGGATTGATCAACAACATTGTAGTTAGTCCACAATACTAACCCAATTGACAGATGGGAAAGAAGATTGCCTGTATAGAATACAAATATTCCAAAACATGCATCCTGTTTGCTACAAGGCACTAAAGTCATACTGCAAAAAATGTGGCAAAGTAATTCACTTTTTGTCCTGAATACAAAGTGATATGTTTGGGGCAAATCCAATACAACACATTACTGAGTACCACTCTCCATGTTTTCAAGCATACTGAAAATCTATGGCAATACCTGGAAATGGTGGTCTAGCAATGATCAACAACCAATTTGACAGAGCTTGAAGATTGTTTTCTTTTAAAGAACAATGGGCAGATGTTGCACAATCCAGGTGTGGAAAGCTCTTAGAGACTTACCTAGAAAGACTCACAGCTGTAATTGCTGCCAAAAGTGCTTCTACACAGTATTGACTCGGATGTGAATACATATGTCAATTAGATATTTCAGTATTTCATTTTCAATAAATGTGCAAACATTTTGGTAATCATGTTTTCACTTTTTCATTATGGGGTAGTGTGTGTAGATTGGTGAGAAAAAATGATACATTTAATCACTTTTGAATTCAGGCTGTAACACAACAAAATAAGTCAAGGTGTATGAATACTTTTCGAAGCCACTGTACGTGCGTACATACATACATACATACATACATACCAATATGAACATACTCAGTAGTTAAATGCTCATCCTGTTGTTCACCAGTCCACTGGAGTGCAGGGCCAGGAGCGGGCCCTCAGTGTGAGGAGAGAGAGTGAAACCCCTCAGCAGCAGACCAGACATCTGGGCATCTCTGACTTCACCTTCCTACAGGTGCTGGGGAAGGGCAGCTTCGGCAAGGTGAGACAACCACCATAGAGCAATACCACCATGGACTGTGTGATGGTCTAGAGTTTGGTACCGGTAATTAACATGTGTGTGCTGTGTTCCTATTTCAGGTGATGCTGGCTCGGTTGAACAGCGGTGAGCGGGTGTTTGCAGTGAAGGTGCTGAAAAAGGACATAATTCTGCAGGACGATGATGTCGAGTGCACCATGACAGAGAAGAGAGTGCTGTCACTGGCCAGCTCCCACCCGTACCTCACTCAGCTCTACTGCTGCTTTCAGACACCGGTAAGAGTCACACACACACCCACGCACACTCACTGGCAAGTCTGTAGCTGTAATGCCTAGAGTGTCCTGTTGAGGGCAGCAGTGCCCTGACGTTATCTGAGTGGGAATGCAGCACAGTGTGAATGACCCTCTGCATGACAGAGCTATTCTCCAACCCAGGAGCCTAATCTGCTTTAGCTGTTTGAACCCTCACTGGCCTACTTCACTTTGGATCAGAATAGAGCAGCGTTGAGTGATGGATCCATGATACAGCCCATTCCCTTCCTCTGTTACTAAAAGTGAACTACCTTTACTCCTTCCTATACCCCACTCCCTGTTCCTCAGGCTACCACTTCATATCACACCCCTTGTGTTTGATTAGCCCACTATAATCTCATTTTGCCCTGGCTCCTATACACAGCTTTCTTATTCTTAACTGCCCCTAGACCCCATCTATCTTAACTTAATAGTTTGCTGTCTTTTTCCTTTGTTATTAGAGGGGGTAAATTGACTTGCTTCAGGTCTAATTGCACCTGCACTCTCACAGAGCCTTTCCACACCATTCATAACCATGATTCTAATGCAGTTGTGTTACTAGTTAACATCTTATAAGCTATAAAAAAATAAAGAGAGTCGCTTATAGTTTATTCGCTGTTAGTCACCACCTCTAGATAAAATCATTTTTTTCTGGGTGTGCGCCAGCTTATGTTTTTTATTCGACTTGTTAATATCTTACCAATGACATGAAGTCAATGTAAGACATGTTTAGGAGATGATCATAGTAAGGTCAATCGAAACTCTATAGACTCTCTACCTAGCTAGTGTTCACAGGGTCTGTTCTACCATGTGCTGGCTAGTCATGTCTGGGACATTTATGACCCAGACAGTACTGCTCATGTTCTGGAACATTTTTTCCTGCTCATGTTCTGGAACATGCGGGTGTCTAACCTGTAATGAGAAAAAAGGATGTATGTATTTGCACAGTGTATTTTCTCATTAGTGTCATGGAGTTGTGGCTCTGCAGTGATGGCTGCATGAATCTGCTATATGGGCTCATGAAATGTATGAGTATTAGACACCATTACCTCCTTGACACGAGGAATTGGTATGTCCTCGAGCTGTTGTGGAGGTAGTGGGGTTTCATTGTTGTGTATTTGAGAAAGGAGCCGTTGTCCCTGTGTTCCAGGACCGCCTGTTCTTTGTGATGGAGTTTGTCAATGGGGGCGACCTCATGTTCCACATCCAGAAGTCCAGAAAGTTTGAGGAGTGCCGCGCTCGCTTCTACACCGCCGAGATCACCTCTGCACTTAGGTTCCTGCACAGCAAGGGCATCGTCTACAGGTCTGACACACAATCACATGCTCTTATATAGAGACAGCTAACATTTGGAGTGATGCCAAGGTGGCCTTTGACTGGTTCTAATCCATCTAGTCTTTTTACGGGGCTGTTGTCAACTTACTGTGATGGCCAACACAAAGGTCTCTGTCAAGCCTCATGTTGATAAAGGTGGCAGCATCATGTGAGCGGCTACGCTAAATGTTGAGTTTATATTTAGATAGCCCTCCGTGTCAGCGCCACATAGCATGACTGCTAGCTTCACGTGACGAGCTAATGTCCTTTCCTGGAAATAGCCTAACCCTAGTACTCCAGGTCTTGCTCTATAACAGTACTAAAGACCTTGTGCTGACTTCTCAGCTCATGGCCCCAGATGTAGCCCAAGTGTATTATGTAAAGTAATGTCTTTATCGTGTCTCAACTATCTCTTCCTTGTGCTCTTTCACCCTGAGGTAAAGGGCTAATATTATCAGCCTATCAGGGGCAATAAAATAATAATAATAATAATTGTTTTTGCAAAAGTGCTTTAACCTCAATTTTAGTCCATTAATATCATCTTGAATCGAAGACCAGAGCTAATAGTACCTAATGTCAACATGTTACAGACCACCAGCGTACCCTTTTGGAGAACACATTAGTTTTAGTGTTTGTCTCGAATGTATTATGATTCGATCGTAATCTCTTTATGTTTGCTGACTGTGCTGTTAGTCATTCTCACGTTTGAAGACCAGAACCGCACACAAACTAACTACACAGCAAGCACATTTGGTTCCTTGGAAGTTGAGGGAACGTACGTTTTTGGTTCTGGGAACTAAGCCATAAGTTTCCTGACCGTTTAAAAAACGTTCAGTTTTACCGTTCTGAGAACTTCTGTGAAAATGTTGCTTGTTCTGGGATCATACATACAGGAGATTCTGAGAACGTTTTACTATGGTTCCCTAAATGTTTTCCTGGGAGGTTTTATTAACATCCTGAGAATGGAAATTCTAGATGAACTTTCACTGAATGTTTCAATAGGACTATATAACACTGCTGGCTCAGGTTAACTGTTTTGTACTCCAAGCACAGATAGGACACATGGAAATTAATTAGCTTAGGCAATTATCATGTAGACACATTTTGTTATTGTGGCAAGGCATCAGTGAGATTCTAACCTATGATCTTCTGTTATGCTGAAGTATTGAAATTCCCCCAGGAGAATGTTGTTTCTTAACGTTCTCTGAACTATTTGAGAACATTCACCATATCAAATCAGTTGGAGAACATTCTTAAAACATTGCCAAAACTGTAACTAAATGTAACCATGTTTTAAACTTTTAGGAAATGTAATGAAGTACCAAGAAAATTACGTTATTTTGTCAAGTTCCTTAAATGTGCAGAGAATGTTCCAAAGCCAATCAACTGTCCTGCTCCATTCCCAGAAAGTTGTGGGAAGATAGAATAACCATAGGACAACCACGCTCTAAGAAACGTATGGTTCTCAGAACATTATGTGCTAGCTGGGTAACCATTAATATGTAAAACGGTCTGGGTGTACATCACTAACTTCTCCCTCTCCTAGAACTTCCCCCTCACAGTATTCTAGTGAAGCACTTTGTTCCTCTTCGGCTGCAGCTGTTTCCCAATCACCAGTTGTAGATGTGATTCTCAGCAAATCAGCATGGCTGTTTGTCCTCAAGGTCATGACCACACCTTCACTATGACCTACATCTCACAGACAAAGGTCTAATGTATATTGTCTATGTTAATTCCCTACCCACCCAGCCATGCCTCTCACAGGAAGTGATGAAGAGGAAGTGAGTGGATGAGATAGAGACTGCAGTTGGCTTGGAGATAAACACTGAGATAAACCAGAGGACAGGAAGCAGGCAAGGTTTGTGATTAAGTAGAGGGTCACTCTGAGTAGAACAGTGCTTCATTAGACTCAAGCCTAAAAAAAAACACCTGGCTCCCTCACAGCTATCTGTTGTTTCTATGGAAAACTAACTCTTGCGGGGCTGCTTGTCGGTGTTGATGTTGTACTGAAGCTTCATGATGCCCTATGACCCTCAAACTCAACTCTGGACCTCAAAGCCAGTTCCATTGCATATTTTCATTGTTCCCCTCTAATCAGGGACTGATTTAGACCTCGGGACACCAGGTGTGTACAATTCATTATCAGGTAGAACAGAAAACCAGCAGGCTACGGACCTCGTAGGGTAAGAGTTGCCTACCCCTGCCCTATAACATGTAGTGAAATGTATACTCCTGGGTTGAATTCCCATGACATTAGTGTTTGGTTGAAAAGAGAGCTGCCCTCACTTGGCCTGTGTTGTTTGTTTTGCCGTAAGCCAGAGGCACCATGAGGAAGTGAATCAGTATTACACAATGAGTTTACGGTAAGTCAGGACAAACCAGCTTAAACCAACCACACTCTCCTTCCAGTGTGTGTGCGTGCGTGGCTTAACTTGGCACACTGTCTTTATCTCTTTCTCTCCCTCTCTCACACACTTAAATATTTTGTCAGATCATTACCTCACCTTTACCTGCTCACTCAGCTATGCCAGTCGATCACCTTGGTGACATGACATCACTGCTGTGTCACCTGATCTTAGATTAATGCTATTGGCTTGGTTAATCTGTTTTTCAGACTGCCAAGGCTCCAAAGGCCTCAATGGGTGGGGGGGGGGGGGGAGACAGAGACAACTTAGTGTGACTGGGGATGATTTATTATGTAGGAACCAACTTATTGCTCTGCTCTGCTCCTACCTTATAGTTTCTCCTGATGATAAGTATTGCTAATAAGTAGTGCTAATTCAAAGACGCTAGACAACCTTCAAAGATACTAGAGCGACGAGCACATTCATTTCCATTTATTTCCCATTTTGACAGGTCAATATTGACACTGTAGCACACCCCCCCAGCCCCATTAAGCTCTGTCATGAATGTGACAGACTTCTCTCTGCTGCCAGTACTGTAGCTCTCTGTTCAGCTCTATTCTCCATGTCTCCTGGTCCTACAGGTGGTCACTGTCCTCATGTGGCCTATACTCACCACACTCTTTCACCTCAAAGACTTATTTTAAGCAACAACTTTCAACGGGGTTGGCTTGGGACAGTTTAGCAGTCACAAAATGTAATATAGCAGCATTTGCTGACTCGCTGATAATGGGGAACATACTGGAAGTGAAATAGTTGCTCCAAAAAAATTTAAAGTACAGATTTATGGGTTTAGCTGTGGCATCTACAGGTCAGGAGATGTTTGTAATGAGGTATTTGTGTGTGAATGTTTGTGCTGTTGTGTTTTCCAGGGATCTGAAGCTGGACAATGTGCTCCTTGATAAGGACGGACACTGTAAGCTGGCTGATTTCGGCATGTGCAAGGAGGGCATGTTTGAAGGTGTGGCCACAGGCACCTTCTGCGGGACTCCTGACTACATCGCCCCAGAGGTCAGTTTACCCCCTCCACTCATACACCCCTTCCTCTGAACTAAGGTACCATTCTTTACCCCAATGGTAATCATGAAGCATCAGTTTCCCATAAATCTGTCTAAGGTCATTAGAGTTCACATTCTTTATAGGAGCCATCCGAAGTCCCAGCCCCACTACATCACCCCACCACTCTGAATACCAACACTTTGACCACTGGTCCTCTAGTCCAGCCTCTCTGGTGGTTAGTAGTTAGGTAACACACCTGTGTTGGATTGGCCACCTACCACCGTTTCAGTTCTGTCAGGAAAGCCCCATCTGCCTCTCACAGGCTCTGTTTGCCAACATTTTTAAAATCCCCACCACCAAATGTACCAAGAGAGGGGTCCTTTGTGAATATGAATATGAATGTGTGTATTGGAGTGTGCATGGGTTTGTAGGGGAAGCATATAGTTAAATTTTTATGACTGAAGGGCACAAGTCTGGATTTATGAAGGGCTTCATTGCCATCCCCAACACTCAGTCCTCAGTGTATCCCAATGAAGAGCAGCTAAACCCAGTAACCGGTCTTGGCTTAGTGGTTTCTGATGTTACCTTCTGTAATACTCCAGTACAAAAACTCCAGGCGATGAAGTACAGTACAGGTTCTTTGCTGTGGTGTGTAATGTGGTTTTATGTGATGTTTTTGTGGGTACCCAGATCCTTCAGGAGATGCAGTACGGGCCGTCTGTGGACTGGTGGTCTCTCGGCGTGCTGCTCTATGAGATGCTGTCTGGCCACGCCCCCTTTGAGGCAGAGAACGAGGACGACCTGTTTGAGTCCATCCTGAATGAGGAGATCAGCTATGCATCCTGGCTGAGTGCTGAGGCAGTCAATATCCTGAAAGCTGTAAGTCTATCCTCAATGCGGAGCTCATCAATCTTTCCTGAATGTCAATAAGAGTCCATGTTGTTCATGTTACAGAGGCCTTTATAGTGTTTATGTCAGAGAATGTACAGGTGACTGTCAAAATAAAGGAAACCCTTGAGTAAGTGAAGGACACAAAGTATATTAAAAGCACGTACTTTCATCCACACAGTTGTGATTTTCTGAGTTAATTTAATTAGCTCCAGTTGAAGTCGGAAGTTTACATACACTTAGGTTGGAGTCATTAAAACTAGTTTTTTAACCACTCCACACATTTCTTGTTAACAAACTATAGTTTTGGCAAGTCGGTTAGCATATCTACTTTGTGTATGACATAAGTAATTTTTCCAACAATTGTTTACAGACAGACTATTTCACTTATAATTCACTGTATCACAATTCTAGTGGTCAGAAGTTTACATACACTAAGTTGACTGTGCATTTAAACAGCTTGGAAAATTCCAGAAAATGATATCATGGCTTTAGAAGCGTCTGATAGGCTAATTGACATTATTTGAGTCAATTGGAGGTGTACCTGTGGATGTGTTTCAAGGCGCCTACCTTCAAACTCAGTGCCTCTTTGCTTGACGTTATGGCAAAATCAAAGTAAATCAGCCAAGCCCTCAGAAAAATAATTGTAGACCTCCACAAGTCTGGTTCATCCTTGGGAGCAATTTCCAAACGCCTGAAGGTATCACATTCATCTGTACAAACAATAGTACACAATTATAAATACAATGGTACCACGCAGCCGTCATACCGCTCAGGAAGGAGATGCGTTCTGTCTCCTAGAGATGAACCTACTTTGGTGTGAAAAGTGCAAATCAATCCCAGAAAAACAGCAAAGGACCTGTGAAGATGCTAGAGGCAATAGGTACAAAAGTATCAATATCTTATTAAGGCACTTTATGTTGGTGTTTCATTTATTTTGGCAGTTACCTGTATGTCAAAGAGTACATTTGGTCTCTGAACCAAAGTGCAAGGAAATCAATATCTTCACAGTTGTATATTTAGAGCTTTGTGAGAAAAAACAATAAGTACAATTAGCCTACCAGTCAGCTGTTTGCATAATGGGATACCAACATTATAGTAGCAACACTTCCATACAAACGTAACTGGCACCCAGACATCTGTTGCCAACAATGCACGCCACTAGTGCTATATAAACAAGTAGAGAATGCATATAAGCCCCAGTGGTGTAAACTACTTAAGTAGTGTTTTATTTAAGTAGTTTTTACGGGTACTGTAATTTACTATTTATATTTTTGATAACTTTTACTTCACTACATTCCTAAAGCAAATAATAATGTACTTTTTACTCCATACATTTTCCCTGATACCCAACAGTACTAGTTAGGTGTTGAATGCTTGGCAGGACAGGAAAATGGTCCAATTCACACACTTGTCAAGAGAACATGGTCATCCCTACTGCTTATCAAGAGAACACATGGTCATCCCTGCTGCTTATCAAGAGAACACATGGTCATCCCTGCTGCTTATCAAGAGAACACATGGTCATCCCTGCTGCTTATCAAGAGAACACATGGTCATCCCTGCTGCTTATCAAGAGAACACATGGTCATCCCTGCTGCTTATCAAGAGAACACATGGTCATCCCTGCTGCTTTTGATCTGGCCGACTCACTAAACACACATGCATTGTTTGTAAATGATGTCTGAATGTTGGAGCGTACCCCTGACTATCCGTACATTTTTAAAACAAGAAAATGGTGCCGTCTGCTTTGCTTAATATAAGGAATTTGAAATGATTTATACTTTAACTTTTGATACTTAAGTATATTTTAGCAATTACATTTACTTTTGATACTGAAGTATATTTAGAACCAAATACTTTTAGACTTTTACTCGTGTATTTTACTGGGTGACTTTCACATGAGTAACTATCTATTAAGGTATCTATACTTTTACCCAAGTATGACACTTGGCTACCTTTTCCACCACTGATAAACCCTCAGGTTAGAGCGATCACACAGGGCAGAGGTTTGGGGATAGTTTTTGGTCAGTGCAGCGCTGTAGCTATGTGGTATAACAGATCACATGGGTCTTAGTGTATGACAAGCCTCACACACAGTGCTCCCTCACTCAGCCAGCTGTTGTGTTAGCCCTGTCCTCTTACCTAACTATATTAAGGCACAGTCTGCTGTGCCGCTGCTGCTTTGGCTATAAATACCACCCAGCCCCCCCCCCCCCCCCGACTCAAACAGAGAGCACACTGTTTGGTGTTTGACAGTTGAGATGCTGAGGTGGACATTGTCCCACCTCATATTTGACTCTCAAATAAGAGCAGGGTAAATGTATTTTGGTGTCTTGTTGCTCTGCATTAGAGGTCTTCTTGGATCCCAAAATCGAGATCCGAACCGAATTGGATCCGTTAAATTCCTTCCCGTCCGACAGGGAAAAAAAATATCCAATTGGGATCCGAGGTGGGCCAGATCTGACCCAAAACATGTCCGAGCTGAGAGAGAATTGCATCCACCCGTCTGTAAAAAAAAAAAAAGCAGCTTTATTGCTGCGCAATCCAACAAAAAAATTGACATGTCTGGTAGTGTACTTTAATGTGCATTTTCAGTTATATCTAAAATAATTGCAGTTTGGTATTTTCACAATGATATCCCTATAGTTAGATTGAGGGTTTCAGAAATGTTTTCAAATATTTGGGAAGGATGATTTTTTATGTGATGATCATTGCGTGCCAGACAAAGCAGCGAATAGTTCACTTTTGCCTGTAACCTAATATTATGTAGGCCTATTCTTTTACTGAGCAACATTACAATCTAGCCTATTTAACTTTTTTGATCAACATTGATTTAGATGAAAGTTAGACCTGTTTGACCAGCAAGCTTCAAATTCAAAATACATTTTGAATAGGCAACGAAATGATGAAGTCACCCATCTGCATTCCCGTATAATTTCCAAGAATTAGGATCTTTAGGTCTAGGTTACTATTCCCGCTATGACAACGCTATTTTTGGATTGGAGAGAAGAGTAGAGGATCAAAGGAAATGGGTCAGTCAGTTCATGATGAGCCAGAGAGAAATGCACTATGTAATTCTGTCCTCCTCAACCGACCACAAAGTTGAAATTGGGCAATCCTATTTGAGACGCCTTGTGAGTTCTGTGTGGGAAGACATATTTTAGTAGGCTATTTCTTTAACTCGAGTCTAACTCATTATATTAGCCTAATAATTTTTTTTCTAAATGAAATGTAGATATATCCTTTAGGCCTACAGAATTAGCCTATACAGCCTGAGATTGGTTTGGATGCGGGTTTGATAGAAAAGTCATCCACGCCACGGCTGTGTACTCCTACCGTCTGGAGAGTTAAAAAAAATATTAATAATTGAATAGACAAGTTGTCCTGATTTCTTATACCTATCCATGCCATACACAATCATTAAATCGGCAGCCCTTCAATATTAGGCTACTATGTTTTCTGCAGATAAACCTATGGCGATCAGTCTACCACACACACACACAACATGAGAAAATCCTATTTTATTTGTCACATGCGCCGAATACAACAGGTGTAGACCTTACTGTGAAATGCTTACTTACAAGCTTTTAACCAACAGCGCAGTTCAAGAAATAGAGTTAATAAAATATTTACTAAATAAAGTAAAAATAAAAAGTGACACCGTAGAATTACATAACAATAACGACGCTATATACAGGGGGTACCGGTACCGAATAAATATGGAGGGGTACAGGTTTGTCAAGGTAATTTGTACGTGTAGGTAGGGGTAAAGTGACTATTCATTGATGATAAACAGTGAGTAGCAGCAGTGTAAAAACAAAGGTGGGGTGGGGGGTGTCAATGTAAATATTCCGGGTGTCCATTTGATTAATTGTTCAGCAGTCTTATAGCTTTGGGGTAGAAGCTGTTAAGGAGCCTTTTGGACCTAGACTTGGAGCTCCAGCACCGCTTGCCGTGCAGTAGCAGAGAGAACTGTCTATGACTCGGGTGACTGGAGTCTTTGACAATTTTTTGGGGCTTCCTCTGACACCGTCTGGTATAGAGGTCCTGGATGGCAGGAAACTTGGCCCCAGTGATGTATTGGATCGTACGCACTACCCTCTAGCGCCTAACGGTCAGATACCGAGCAGTTGCCATACCAGGCGGTGATGCAACCGGTCAGGATGCTCTCGATGGTGCAGCTGTAGAACCTTTTGAGGATCTGGGGACCAATGCCAAGTTGTTTCAGTCTTCTGAGGGGGAAAAGGTGTTGTCGTGCTCTCTTCATGACTGTATTGGTGTGTTTTGACCATGATAGTTTGTTGTTGATGTGAACACCAAGGAACTTGAAATTCTCAACCCACTCCACTTCAGCCCCGTCGATGTCGGGATATATACGTACGGTCACTGTGGGGACGATGTCCTCAATGCACTTATTGCTGGTGACTGAGGTGGTATACTCCTCAATGTTATTGGATGAATCACGGAACATATTCCAGTCTGTGCTAGAAAAACGGTCCTGTAGCATCCACATCATCGGACCACTTCCGTATTGAGTGAGTCACTGGTGCTTCCTGCTTTAGTTTTTGCTTGTAAGCAGGAATCAGGAGGATTGAGTTATGGTTAGATTTGCTAAATGGAGGGCGAGGGAGAGCTTTGTATGCGTCTCTGAGTGTGGAGTAAAGGGGGTCTAGATTGATTTTTTTCCTCTGGTTGCACATGTGACAAGCTGGTCGAAATGAGGTCAAACAGATTTAAGTTTTCCTGCATTCAAGTCCCCGGCCACTAGGAGCACCGCTTCTTGATTTGCGTTTTCATGTTTGCTTATGGCCTTATACAGCTCGTTGAGTGCAGTCTTAGTGCCAGCATCGGTTTGTGGTGGTATGTAGATGGCTACGAATAATACAGATGAGAACTCTCTTGGTAGATAGTGTGGTCTACAGTTTATCATGAGGTATTCTACCTCAGGCGAGCAATACCTCAAGAAATCTTTAGTGTTAGACATCGCCCACCAGCAGTTATTGACAAATAGACACACACCCCCACCCCTCTTACCAGACGTAGCTACTCTGCCCTGGCGATACACAGAAAAACCAGCCAGCTCTATATTATCCGTGTCGTCATTCAGCCACGACTCGGTGAAACATAAGATATTACCGTTTTTGTCCTGTTGGTAGGTCCCATTGGTAGGATAGTCTTGACCGTAGATCATCAAGTTTGTTTTCCAGTGATTGCTCTTTGGCTAATAACCGATGGTAATGTCGATTTACTCACTCGCCTTCGAATCCTAACAAGGCACCCCGACCTTCTCCCTCGTTATCTCCACCTTTTCTTCACGCAAATGACAGGGATGTGGACCTGTTCTCCGGAAAGCAGTATATCCTTTGTCGGACTCATTAAAGAAAATCGTTGTCCAGTTTGAGGTGAGTAATCGCTGTTCAGATGTCCAGAAGCTCTTTTTGGTCATAAGATACGGTAGCAGCAACTTTATGTTCATAACATGTTACAAACAACGCAAAAAAACGAACAAAATAGCACAGTTGGTTAGGAGCCCTTAAAACGGCAGACATCCTCACACTTTACTTGAGTCATTCAACATTAGTTAACAAACTGTTATTTTAAACAAAGACAATACCTAAATAAAATAGCAAGATAGCCTACACAAATTACTTAGCTAACCTAAATAACTAGTAAATTGAATAAATAAATTAAATAGCTCAGGTCTTGAAAATATGGGCGACCGTCTTTTCCCCTCCGTATCCACAATGTGCATAAATGAGGCCCATACAGAGGATTTCCCTGTCGGTTTTGCCTCCTTGTACTCGTTCATTCATTTTCTTCTTCACATCAATAAAGAATGTCTCAATGTTTCATTAACTGACTTTATATTGACGGGCTATCACTCTTTCCCTCTGCGTCGTCCTCCTCCTCTCCTACAACAAGTAGCCTATTTTACCCCACGTCACTGACATACAGTGGCTCATTTTCATAAAGTGAATATGATGTTTTGTTGCAAAATAATATTGACACATTTGGTTTGATGAAAGATGTAGTCCTTTGAGAGAATAAAATGTAAATGTGTGATAATGTTGTTTAGGAAGTTAGGAACTCTTCAAATATAATACCAACCTCAGATCCCGGGTCAGTATTTCACATATTTTCACAGAGATCTGAGGTTCATAACCACTGAGCAGGATCCTGCCCAGGATCATAGGGTTAACGACAAAATGTCGGGTCAGAATTCGGGTTCGGGTAGATCCGTGAAGCCCTACTTTTCCATGTCTCTCTATTTGATATAGTTGGCTTTTTCCCTGCATGGTGTCTCTCTGCAGAGTTTAGTTCTTAGGCCTGGCAGAGTGGATGGATCGCACAGCCCCGGTAGAGCTAGTGGAAAATATGATAGACTCAAATAGGATTGCCCAATTTCAACTTTGTGGTCAGTTGAGGAGGACAGAATTACATAGTGCAATTCTCTCTGGCTCATCATGAACTGACTGACCCATTTCCTTTGATCCTCTACTATGCTCTCCTAGCCTCTGCTTGTCTCCTCCTTTCTCTACATCTTCTCTCTTCTCCTCTTTCACTGTGAGGTGCTTTGTTCAGGTGGAAAGTAACAAGATGGCACTGGGGTGATTAAGAGTGTTACTTAGATTAGATATTGCTTTAATTCTGGTCTAGTCTCTGTTCGTTAACTGTGTTTGGGTCTGGTGTGACAAGACCTATTAATGTTAGGGTGGAATGGGGGTGAATCTGGTCTCATTCATCCTGGGGGAGAGAGAGAGGGCTGCTCATTAGTTTTGGCTGAGTGGGAATGCCACTGCTAGCCCCAAGGTGTGTGTTCAGACTCCTCCGCCAACACAAGGCTGGCCAATATACATTAATTTGTTAGTCTGGAATCGCTCCTTTGGGAAATGTGTTTTTAATGTTGGTTTGTTGTGTTTTCTTTTACTGCTAATTCCCCTCAAATGCTCTTACACTCCAACTTCAGATGTTGGACAGAAGAATGTGATAGGTCCACGTCTTAAGTCCAGGAAATGGTTGCTTGGTTTTGTTGGCTCACATTTAAGATGAATTGAATTTTCAAAACACATTTGTGTCTTGCCAGATGCCAAGATCAGCTGGAAAAGAAGGTGCTACTGGGCCTTTGTGTGTATGTGTGTGTCAGGGAGGTGGATAGGATGTTATTCAAGTTCGAACCAGAGCTGATGCAATTCTCAAAAGTCTAATTATAAGCCACACTCAAATGATATATTCCACCCTTTCATTAACACACATTTATATAATTTTATTGTACTTTTATTCACTTCTCATATGCAGTTATATTTCTGTGCTCTCCTCAGTTCCTGACTAAGAACCCTGCCCGGCGTCTAGGCTGCGTGGCGGCGGAGGGTGGGGAGAACGCTGTGACTAACCACGTCTTCTTCACTGGAATCAACTGGGACAAGCTGAACTGCAGGGAGCAGGAGCCGCCCTTCAAACCCCGCATCGTAAGACACTCACACACCTGATACACAAACCCTGCATCGTAAAACACACACACACACACCTGATACACACACCCGGCATTGTAAGTCACACAAACTGTTTACAGTAGACACTCCTGTTGAATTGTAATACCTCCTTCTGTCTTATTGTACCATTTACAATGCACAACCAGTTTCCTCTCTTATCCATTGTATTATGGTAAGTAGTGGCCTGGGTTATGAAGGTGGTATCTGTTGGCAGTTACCCCAAATTCTTTATAGAACCTCTCACTCATCTTTTGTGTTATTGTAACATTACCTCCTATGCTGTCTAACCAACACTCCAGAAAACTGCAGAGGACGTGAACAACTTTGACCCAGACTTCACCCAGGAGGAGCCCACCCTGACGCCCATTGAGGATCTCCTTCCCTCTGTCAACCAGGACGAGTTCCACAACTTCTCCTTCACCTCTCCTGAGCTGCTGGACGACTAGGAGGCCCTGTGTGACCCCCCTGCACCTCTAGACGACTGGGGCCATACAGGATCACAATGTGTCTAGCTCTGGCTAGTTCACTGGCACAGTTGACTGTTTGGCACTGCCTTAGCCTGTATCTCTAATTTTGAAAGGCAGTTTAGACTCAGCCCTCGTCACTGTGGTATATGACCGTCTGGTTCCCTGGAGGGAGGGAGGGAGGGAGGGAGAGAGAGAGGGAGAGAGGGGGAGAGAGAGAGAGAGAGAGGGAGAGAGAGAGGGAGAGAGAGAGGGAGAGGGGGAGAGAGAGCTCAATGAGGCCAGATTTTAGTCAGATGTTTTTTTCCATGATCCTTCCCTTCATCTTTGGAAAACATGGGACAGTCTTGACTTGTAACCTTCTGTATTAATGTGTAGTAATGCTCTTACAGTATCTGACTGCAATGCAAAGCCATTTTAATGGCAATTTGTCCCCTGATATGGGGACAATGAATTTGCCTACAGGTACTTCAAGATGAATACAAGCACTTTTTGAACTAATGGGAAGTGTGTGTGTCTTTTATTAATTTGGCATACCTTTTGTTCAATGCTGGGATCATTATTCATCAAAAGTGCCTGTGACTCCAGCACAAACGATGGCAGGGTAAAGGGTAACGTAATCAGCACTGCAAAGGTTTCCCAGAACAACTGAGCTGCTCGTTAATACTGGAAGGACTGCAGAGGGGGCTGTGTGAAATAGTTTCTCAGTGACGTAAGTCCTTTACGGAGAACACACACTCACACTCACTCACTCACTCACTCACTCACTCACACACTCACTCATTCGAGCAGACACATGTCAGACACTTTCCCCCTAAACTCAAACACAGGGATGCGGTATGTGGAGAGAGAAGAGGAAGGGAGAGAGGGAGACATTGTCTTACACCTCGTTTTGTCTCTGCTTTTTAAGAATACATCTCACCCTGTGCCCTGTCAAAATGGTACATTGCTAAAGCTTTGTTACCTGCATTTAAGATGGGATTATGAAAGCATGTTCTAATGAGAATGTTTTTATACATAATTTTCTGAAGGAATCTTTTGTCATTGGTCAACAGTGCGAGATGATGCAACATTTAATCTGAATTGAATGAACTGGTGATTCAGAGCTGTTGTGAAATTTCATAAAGTTTTTCTCTGTGCATCTGCCTAAACATGTCAGCACCTGGTGAAGAGTTGGGCAAATTGGGAAGGTATAGCAGATGTCAGACAATCAAGAAAACCAATTACGAACATGCCAATGGTCAAAACAAAAGCATATTTTTAGGTTTATATGGATTACGGTATGCTTTAATAACTGCCAATACGTCAATTCTTTCTTTCCATGTTAATCCAGTTCTATGTGATCACAGTCCTTCAACAGTTAAATGAATACCATTTATTCATTTCCCCCCAGACCCACCCTTTCTCACACACTCACAGAATTTATCTGCAATGAGACATTCCTTGTTTGTGGGCAGACATGCTGGTAGACAGGCTGCAGGCTGCCAGCAGAGTGAAAGCTGTTTTCAAGGCTGTAAAACCATGAAGGTGATGGAAAATTCTCTCCAATGTCCGTTGACTTACAGTACCTTAAGAAAGTATTCATACCCCTATTCATACCCCTTTTTTGTGTTCTAGCCTGAATTGAAAAATGTGTAAATGTATGTTTTTCCTCACCCATCTACACACATTGCGCCATAATGACAAAGTTGTAGCAATTTAAAAAAAATGAAATACAGAAATATCTAATTTACGTAAGTATACACACACATAAGTCAATATTATGTAGAATCACCTTTGACAGTGATTACAGCTGTGAGTGTTTCTGGGTAAGTCTCCAAGGGCTTTACACACCTGGATTGTGCAATATTTGCCCATTTTTTTTATTTTCTAATTTCTTCAAGCTCTGACAAATTTGTTGTTGATTATTGCTAGACAACCATTTTATAGTCTTGCCATAGATTTTCAAGTAAATTTAAGTCAAAACTGTAACTCGACCACTGAGGAAGATTCACTTTCTTCTTGGTAAGCAACTCCAGTGTAGATTTGACCTTGTGTTTTAGGTTATTGTCCTGCTGAAAGGTGAATTAATCATCCAGTGTGTAAGGGGTGTGGAACTGGTGGCAGAGAAGTCAGACGCAGGAGAGCAGAACTGGGTAATAACCGGAGCAGTTTAATATACAAAACCACCGGCATCCAGAATAACAACGTATGGGTACAAAACCCGTCGAGCACCAGACAACAATGTGCACAAACACTTACAACAAACAATTCCACACAAAGACATGGGGGGAACAGAGGGTTAAATACACAACACGTAATGAGGGAATGAAAACCAGGTGTGTGGGGAAAACAAGACCAAACAAATGAAAAATTGATTGGCGATGGCTAGAAGACCGGTGACGTCGAACACCGCCCGAACAAGGAGAGGAACCGACTTCGGCAGAAGTCGTGACACAGTGTCTGGGGGAAAGGAGAATGAACCAGGTTTTTCTCTAGGATTTTGCCTTTGCTTAGCTCCTTCCCATTTTATTTTTTATCCCAAAAAACTCCCCAGTCCTCAAGCATACCCATAACATGATGCAGCCACCACTATGCTTGAAAATATGGAGAGAGGTACTCAGTAATGTGTTTTATTGGATTTGCCCCAAATATAAGTATGAATTGCTTTGCTGCATTTTTTTGCAGTATTACTTTAGTGTGTTGTTGCAAACAGGATGCATGTTTTGGAATATTTTTTATTCTGTACAGGTTTCCTTCTTTTCACTCTGTCAATTAGGTTAGTATTGTGGAGTAACTACAATATTGCTGACCCATCCTCAGTTTTCTCTTATCACAGCCATTAAACTCTGTAACTGTTTTAAAGTCCCCTTTGGCCTCATGGTGAAATTCCTGAGTGGTTTCCTTCCTCTTCGGCCACTGAGTTAGAAATGACGCCTGTATCTTTGTAGTGACAGGGTGTATTGATACACCATCCAAAGTTTAATTAATTACTACACCATGCTGAAAGGGATATTCAATCTGCTTTTTTATTTTTACCCATCTACCAATAAGTGCCCTTCTTTGCGAGGCATTGAGGGACCTTTTAAACCTTCTACACCATGCTCAACTGAGGGACCTTTTGAGGGACCTTTTAAACAATTATCTGTGTGTGGGGTACAGAGATGAGGTTGGCATTCAACATTCATGTTAAACACTATTATTGCATACAGAGTGAGTCCATGCAACTTATTATGTGACTTGTTAAGCAAACTTTTACTCCTGAACTTTTTTAGGCTACCATAACAAAGGGGTTGAATAATTACTGACTCAAGAAAGTAATGTGTAATTAAATTGTTGTTGTTTTTTAATTGAAAAACATAAATCTACTTTGACATTATGGGGTGTTGTGTGTAGTCCAGTCACACAAGAAATCAAAATTTTATCAATTTTAAATTCAGGCTGTAACAACAAAATGTGGAAAAAGTAAAAGGGTGTGAATACCACCTGCCTAGAGCTAACACTATACATGACCTATTCAAATATATTGGCGACTTTATCCGATTATACTGTCTATGTTGCTTCATGGCTCTCCTGAGAGAGGGAGAACGAAAATGCAACCCTAACCATAACAGACATCCATCTGTTTGAGTCATCATGTACTGAATATCTTACATTCTTACTGTCGTCACAGACGATAAATGCATAAACAGGAAACCACAGAGTGTCACGAATGTCACATCTGATAGCTACAGGATGGTGAGGTTTTTGTTCGTTGAAAGAGACTTCGATGTTGGCCAAGCATTGTGCTAATAAGCAGCTGGTCCAGGAGATGGAAGATGGGTTTGAAAACAGCACTTCTCTGGCCTTCTGGGAAATTACATTAGTCAGTAGAAACAATGTGCTGTGTTGAACCTGCTCAGATCTAGATGTTCTTGACCCTATTTTCAGATAGTATGGGAACTTCCTGCCATTTTAGCACTGAGAAAGTCTTCAGACTCCTTACTGGAGTCACTGATCTTTCCTGTGGGTGTTGTGCTGGAAGAAATTATTACAGTAAGTATAAAAAAAAATACCATTGTCTGAAAACAATGCCAGAAAATGTCCCTCCCCTAAACAGAGCATAGCCCACTTGGCAAAAACTGTTAGAATCCAGGTTCTTTCCACATAAAAGTATATGGGATGCTGTTGAATCAGTGTGGAAAACTGATTGGATTTGCAAAAGTCATGAATTTAAGGGATTAAGGGAATGTTGTATTTTTCCCCCAAAAAATGTAAAACCTAATTCCAATGACGTGACCATTTTTGTTGATTTCAGGTTTCGTTTGTTAGTTGACAACTAACCAAATGTAAATCAAAACTAGATGTTGAAATCACGTCTGTGCCCAGTGAGAAGTAATGGACAAGATGGTACAATGAACTTTTTGTACATTGTTGTTCCACTAGCCTGTGCTACAAAGACACATAGACATTAGTTGGAAAAGAATGCCTTGCACGGCTCTAAATGTAAAGTTGCAGAAAGATTTGTATGAATGAAACTTTCTATCCCATAATATTTCAGTAAAACTCTGCCAGCACTAAACTCACATAATCCCACCTCTATCTTCTTTATTCTATGATTTACTGGAGCATCAATTTAGCTCAAGGTTTAAGTTCAAATACACTGACCTCTGGAGTCACCAGTGCAGCCTACTCATCTGCTTTATTCAGTCCTTGCCAAAGATTGAACCCCTGTGCAATGTGAGTACTGGTGTGGGCATTGAGCTAAAGCACTTGCCTCTTTACCTCCATTTGTTTACCTCCCTATGCCTCTGTCTGGCAGTTTTTCCTGAGGCCTGTTATGGGTGGATAGACATACTGTCCAATCTGCCATTATACACCAGCTCTGGTTGCTGCTGGCAGTGACTCTGCAGTGGCTGATTGGATCTCAGTTTACCTCCTCTGTCCTGGCTGATTGATGACCTGGAGGGGACTATTCAAACTGTCTAAAAGCATTATGTCACAGGCCTCGATTTGACATCCACCCCACACAGAAAATGACTTGGTTGAAACAGGACGATGTTTATGTTTGGAGCCACTGACAGTATTTGAGCGTCAGTATTGCTGAATGTCTCTTGCTAGCAGACTTGTCTGTCATTCTGGTCTTGCGTCACCCAGTTGAGCCAACGTATTCTAGGAAACACATCTACAGCTTTGCAGGCAGGTCCCACATCCCCCCCCCCCCAGCAGGTGAGCACTGACAGCCTACAGGGGTGTCAACTCAGGGGTGTCAAAACTCATTCCATGGGGGGCCTAGCGTCAACAGGTTTTAGTTTTTTCCTTTCAATTAAGACCTAGACAACCAGGTGAATTCATCAATCAATTACAAGGGAGGAGCGAAAACCCGCAGACACTCTGCCCTCGTGGAATGAGTTTGGCACTTGCCTACAAGGAGGTGAGAGTCCTGGCGAAGTGGTGCCAGGAAAAAAACCTCTCCTTCACCGTCAACAAAACAAAGGAGCTGATCGTGGACTACAGGAGACAGCAGAGAGAGCACTCCCCCATCCACATTGACAGGGCCACAGTGGAGAAGGTCAAAAGCTTAAAGTTTCTCTGATGTTATTTGTCACGTGCTCTGAATACAACAGTAGACTTCACTGTGAAATCATTTCTTAAAAGCCCTTTCCCAATGATGCAGAGTTAAAAAGTAAGAACATTTGCAAATAATTTGTAAATGATAACACAATAAATAATATTGAGGCTATATACAAGGAGTACCGATAACTAGTCAATGTGCATGGGTACGATGTATTGTAGTTGAGGTAATATGTACATGTAGGTAGGTGTAAAAGTGACTAGGCAATCAGGATAGTATGTAGAGTGTGAAAGTGGTGTGTGTGTGTGTGTGTGTGTTGGAGTGTCAGTGTAAGTACAGTGCATTCGGGAAGTACCCCTTGACTTTTTCCACATTTTCTTAAGTTACAGCCTCTAAAAACGTATTCAATTGTCACAGAGGAACTCTGGAGCTCTGTCAGAGTGACCATAGGGTTCTTGGCCACCTCCATGACCAAGGCACTTCTCCCCCGATTGCCTTTCCAAATCATGTCCAATCAATTGAATTTACCACAGGTGGACTTCAATCAAGTTGTAGAAACATCTCAAGGATGATCAATGGAAACAGGATGCACCTGAGCTCAATTTCGAGTCACATAGCAAAGGGTATGAATACTTAAATAAGTTATTTCTGTTTTTTATTTTTTATAAATGTGCAGACATTAAAAAAAAAAAAACAGTTTTCACGTCGTCATTGTGGGATATTGTGTGTAGATGGATGAGGGAAAAAAAATGTAATCCATTTTAGAATAAGGCTGTATCGGATAACTTTCTGAATGCACTGTATGCGTGAGTGTGTGGGTAGAGTCCAGTGAGTGTGCAGAGTCGGTATAAGAGAGTCAGTGTAATAAAGCCTCAATGCAATAGTCCAGGTAGATATCCAATATACATACTGTTGTAGGCTACACACCTGTTCTATTAATATACACACCATTTATATATTTTTATACCCCGGACTCTGGCATTGCTCGTTCTGATATTGCTCGTTCTGTCTTAATGTCTTGTTATTATTTTTTTAACGTTTGAATCATGTGTTTATTGTTATTGTATTACTATAAATCACTGCACTGTTGGAGATAGAAACATACGTATTTCGCTGCGATAACATCTGAAATCTGTGTATGCGATTCTATATGTATAGGCTAGTACTGAACGTATTTTTACATAACGTTTGCAGAGCTAGACTAATGGGACTTTGAATTGAATGATCATGGGCTTCAAAGATATCATATTCATCGTCTCCTCAAGCACAGGTAGAGAGAGGTTCACTCTAAACCCTTACCCCTACCCATTTTTATGTCAACTTCAATTTGATCAGGACGTCCCAAGGACCCCGGATAGCAGGGGCGAGTGGCGATAGCGCGCGCTCCCGAAAAGGCAAAGAAGAAGTGGGAGGGGATAAGCAGCTGATCAGCTAGCTGCTATGCTAACTAGCTACAACATTGTTCCAAGCAACCTCTCCAGCGTGGCACCTCATGCCATTTCGAAGGAATTAAAACACATTCTTCTGCACTCATGTTTTGACTTTCCGCGATGGAGGCTTGACCTCTCCGAACTGCATTGATCAACGACACTTAAGGAAAACATAATTTACGATTTAATTGTTTTAATAGCTACGTGGATTTTTTTCGCTCATTTCCGTACGGGCCCGACAAACACAGTTTGATAGCTAACGTCACAGTACAGTAGCTACTGATTGTTCGAGTTTGTGCTCAGAAACTCGGTTGTCCTCATCCTGAAATGGACACAGGAGTTGTCCCCGAAAAGAAAAGGTACGTTAACCTCTAGTTTACTAGCTAGCCAATGTTTAAAAAAAATAAATCTAAATAAATAGATAGCTAGCTTCTGTTATATTTTTAACGTTAGATTTTGATGCGTTTGCGTAGCTAACTATATAGATAACAAGCTAAAGCTAGCCTAGCCAACTAGCTAGATAGACAACTATACTTTAAAAAAAAAAATATATATATATATATATATATACACACAACGTTAGTTAGTAACTAACTACCAGCTAGCTTGTTAGCTGTCTGATAGCTAACTAAGCTTCATGATGTTTTAATAAGCGATCGTTAACTTGCTAGGTTCTTCTCTCCCGTAAGGGACAGTGTACAGCCAAGAGGTCGCAAGATGTGGGTATGTGATTCAATCTGTATCGCTGAAGTTCAGCGTTACAGCGTGATTAAAACGACCATTTTTGTTTGAGCTGACATACTGTTGTCCATGTAGTATATGTGGACACTCCTTCAAATTAATGGATTCGGCTATTTCAGCCACATCTGTTGCTGAAAGCTGTATAAACTCGAGCACACCGCCATGCAATCTCCATAGACAAACATTGTCAGTAGAATGGCCCGTACAGAAGTCTTTCAACGTGGCATACTATCATTGTAATCCACCTTTCCACAAGTCAGTTCGTCAAATTTCTGCCCTGCTAGAGCTGCCCTGTTAAACAGTATGTGCGGTTATTGTGAAGTGGAAATGTCTAAGAGCAACAGTGGCTCAGCTGCAAGGTCATAGGCTACACAAGCTCACAAAATGGGACCGCAGAGCGCATAAAAATTGTCTGTCCTCGATTGCAGCACTCACTACCGATTTCCAAACTGCCTCTGGAGGCAACGTCAGCACAATAACTTTGTCGGGAGCTTCATGAAATGGGTTTCCATGGCCGAGCAGCCGCACACAAACCTAACATCACCATTCGCAATGCCAAGCGTCTGCTGGAGTGGTGTACTCTGGAGCTGTGGAAACGCGTAATATGGAGTGATGAATCACGCTTCACCATCTGGCAGCCCGACGGACCAATCAGCGTTTGGCGGTTGCCAGGGGAATGCTACCTGACCCAATGCTTCGTGCCAACTGTAAAGTTTGATGGAGGAACAATGGTCTGGGGTTGTTTTTTGTGGTTCGGGCTATGCCCCTTAGTTCCAGTGAAGGGAAAATGTAACGCTACAGCATACAATAACATTCTAGACAATTCTGTTCTTCCAACTTCGTGTCAACAGTTTAGGGAAGGCCCTTTCCTGTTTCAGCATGACAATGCCCCCAGTGCACAAAGCGAGGTCCATACAGAAATGTTTTGTTGAGATCGGTGTGGAAGAACTAGACTGGCCTGCACAGAGCCCTGACCTCAACGCCATCGAACACGTTTGGGATGAATTGTAACGCCGACTGCGAGCCAGGCCTTATCGCCCAACATCAGTGTCCGACCTCACTAATGCTCTTGTCGCTGAATGGAAGCAAGTCCCTGCAGCAGTGTAACAACATCTAGTGTAAAGCCTTCCGAGAAAAGTGGAGGCTGTTATAGCAGCAAAGGGAGGGACCAACTCCATGATTTTGGAATGGGATGCGAGTACTTTTTGCCATGTAGTACATGCAGCGTTTACAGTGAATGCAGTCTCTGAACGCGGCAACATTGCCTTTAAATTTCTGTCGCACTATAGCGCTGAACTTCAGCGATACAGATTGAATCGAGCCCTTACCCTGTTGGCTACCTTGACCTTCTTGGTCCTGAGAAGACAAATGTGACATGTTCGACCAAGGTATACACAGGAATGTTGATATGCCACACCTATCAGGTGGATGAATTATATTTGCAAAGGAGGATTGCTCACCAATAGGAATGTAAACAAATGTGTGCACAACAGTTGAGAGGAAATGGCTTTTTGTGAGTATGGAACATTTCTGGGGTTTATTTCAGCTCATGAAACATGGGACCAACGCATTACATGTTGCGTTCTATGTTTGTTCAGTGTAATTTGGTGTAGTCCTACAATGACGAGATGGCGCTGGAGAACAAGGCTGACGTTTTATGTATTCCTAACCAATTGTTTTTTTTTTGTTTCTTTGTGTTTGTAACATTTTTTTATATTTACTTTGTACATAATGTTGCTACTACCATCTCTTATGACCAAAAATATATTTTGGGCATCAGAACTGCTATTACTCACCACTGACTGTCAGAATCCTTTTTTTCCTTTAACAAGTCTGACGTGCCCGGCGTGAATCGTATACTGCTCTCTCGGGAACAGGCCCAGATCCCCGTCATTTGCGTGAAGAGAAGGCAGAGCAAGGGGCCAGAGGGCGGTCGTAGGCGATCAAATAGACTAGAGGTCGACCGATTAATCGGAATGGCCGATTTAATTAGGGCCGATTTTCAAGTTTTCATAACAATCGCAAATCAGTGTTTTTGGGACAACGATTTGGCCAAATAAAATAAAAATGTAACACCTTATTTGAACCTTTATTTAATTAGGCAAGTCAGTTACCTTCTTGACGCTACCCATCCCTGTCGTGGGAACAGCGCAACAGTCAAAAAAATCCCAAACTAGGTGTTAATCCACCTGTCGTCTCAGATTTTGAAATGATGCTGTACAGCGAAAGCAATCCAAACGTTTGTGTGAGTTTATCAATAGCCTAGCATAGCATTATGTATACTTAGCATCAGGAAGCTTGGTCACAAATCAGAAAAGCAATCAAATTAACCGTTTACCTTTGATCTTCGGATGTTTTCACTCACGAGACTCCCAGTTACACAACAAATGTTCCATAAAGATTATTTTTATACCCCAAAATACCTCCGTTTGTTTGTCGCATTATGTTCAGAAATCCACAGGAAAGAGTGGTCACGACAACGCAGACGGAAATTCCAAATAGTCTCCATAATGTCCACAAACATGTCAATGTTATTTTTTATAATCATTTCTCAGGTAGTTTTTATGCGATATACCGGCAGGATAGAACAGCGGCATGGGGCGGCAGACCTATGTATTTTTGTAAATAACAGCTGATGCACGATATCTAAGGAAGTCTCGAGTTATTGCTAGCCTGAGGTAGAGTATCTCATGATAAGCTGTAGACCACACTACCTACAGAGAAAGTTTTCATCTGTATTCTTCGTAGCTGTTAACATACCACCACAGGGCCTCCCGGGTGGTTAAGGGCGCTGTACTGCAGTGCCAGCTGTGCCATCAGAGTCCCTGGGTTCACGCCCAGGCTCTGTCGTAACCGGCTGCGACCGGGAGGTCCGTGGGACGACGCACAATTGGCCTAGCGTCGTCCGGGTTAGGGAGGGATTGGCCGGTAGGGATCTCCTTGTCTCATCGCGCACCAGCGACTCCTGTGGCGGGCCGGGCGCAGTGCGCGCTAGCCAAGGTTGCCAGGTGCACGGTGTAGCCTCCGACACATTGGTGCGGCTGGCTTCCGGGTTGGATGCGCGCTGTGTTAAGAAGCAGTATGGCTGGTTGGGTTGTGTATCGGAGGACGCACGGGCCCGTACGGGAGTTGTAGTGAGACAAGCTACAAGCTACTACAACAATTGGATACCACGAAATTGGGGAGAAAAAGGGGTAAAATTTAAAAATAAATAAAAAACATACCATAGTGGCCCGTGTAGTCTGTTACTTTTATTTCTTATTCTTACTCATATATTTTTTTAACTGCATTGTTAAATGTGTGTGACTACTAATATTTGTTATTTCAAACTCTTATCTTGTCTGAAATATAATGAATCTCATTGTGAAGAGATTAGTGATTTTTCTTTAAAATATTCCAAATTCAATTCGAAGTTGTTCTTTGGCCCATCTATAATTTCAGTGGTTTAGTTGCCATTGGCCCACTTAGAGTGAACCGAGGTAGGCTGGAAAATGGTTTTGTTTGTGTTGAGTATAACATTCTCTGGGTGTAGGTGGGCAGAATTTAGTCATGTAGGGAATATATTTATGTATGTTGTGAGGTTTGACTCATACAGGGGGCTAAATGTGTTACCTTTTTATTTACCATTTAGTTCTTATTTTACTTAGAACTGCTAAAATGAATTCAGGAACATCCGCTCTACTTTCACAACACTGCTTTGCCCACAGGTTTTATATAAATGGAAAACAAAACCATTGCAAAAAGTAGCAAGGTTATTTTAATGTTATGGTACACTGATTTTGTGTGTGGCAGTCTACACAGGTTGTTGTGATCTGATTTCTTAATCATTGAGAGCCTGACGTCAATGGGAGTTCCTGGCACAAGTAGGCCTATCGGTATTTCATGATCTGTGGTCTTAAATATATTTATCATAGGCACAGTGCTAGCCTACTTCCTGTTCTGTACTAAACCTGTAGCTACAGGATGGACCTATCATGAGCTTAATTTTATACAAGAGCATCAACCCATAGCCTGGAGCGATTGTGTCTGAGATTGAGCAATTTGGTTTTGTGAGATACATGCAGGCTGTAATACAATTTGTAGAAATCAGAAATGAGTAATTTATCACTGGTCAATTGAAAAGAGGTTAGAACAGCTTGTGAACAGTGTTTTGCACAGTGCTCTACTGTCCTCTGGGGCACTTTACAGCCTGAAAGAGGTTATGTAACACAACAGACAGGCTATGTTTTCCTTCACACTGGACGCTAGTGACAGATCACCCCAAACAGTTCCAAGTAAAAGCAGGTCAGTCCATTTTATTAATTCAGTCAGGGAATGGGGTTATGATAAAATTGATAATGCCTTTCTACAGCACTGAATGTGAGACTTGTCTTTTGACCCATGTCCACCTGTTTGCATGACTGAGCTTTATCCTCAAGTCTTATATAATATATTTGTTGTTATTATAAAACAGGGCAATTAAGACTAACATTATACAACAGATGTGATGGTTAGGCCTATGCTATATCTGCGAGATAATGCATGTGTGTAGAGATGTTTTGTAATGGTGGCCTCTCTTAGCCTTTGTTTTCAGCCTATACTTGTGATTCTGATGAAGGATGAGGATCAATGCAGTGCTTTCCCTGCTTTTAGACAAAGGAAAAAACAGCCTCCCATCTGTACTGTGGATGGGGCAATGCACAATTAAAACTGCCGCAGAAGATTCCTGTATGCTGTACTTGCCTTTGTTTGTACTGCACAAAGTTCACTTTGTAGAATTTGACCTCTAACCTAAACCAGCACCTTTTCAAATAGTTGTCCAGGGAATTCTTGTCTCTCTGCATAAGCCATAGTTGTCAGTTAAATCTGAATAGAATCCTTACAAATACTAAGCACAGAGATATTTTTCTAAATGCTAGGTTAGATTTTCATGTGGCTGATTTCAACAGGTGAAGACCTAGATACTCAGATTTTTTTTATTTTGATCTGCCTCTTAGCAGCAGTGGTTGGTTAGTTGAAAGATATTGCTCTGGGCTGTGGCCAGGCCTCTGTAACAGGGGCCCGGAGGGTGAGAAGTGTGTTTATGCTATGCAGAACTGGTTGCGTAACACATCGGATCATCTTTCAAACTCGGACCCCAGAGAGGCAGACAGTCAGGTCCTGATGTAGTCTGGCAGAGCTGACGTAGGAGAGTTCCCCAACTGGCGGCCTGCGGGAAGAATTGGGCCCACGGGTGGTTTTACAAGCTTTCTGAGTAAAACAATTATATATACATTTGTATTGTTGGAAATGTAAAAACACCAGGAAATAAGCCCCAAATCATTTGAATTTAAGAAATAGGTTCCCAAGTATTCTTACAGTATTCTTGTTTTAGTCAAACATTATAACTGTTTGAGCATCTTGTGGTCAATGTGCAGTCCACTAATTATTTGTAATTATGTTCCAGCCCCCCGACCATCCGCTCAACAAAAAAATCGGTCAGCGGCTGAATCTTGTTGATTTTATCCCTGGTATAAATATTTGGCCTCCGCTAACTGAGCTCCTGACCTGCACAGTCAGCTTGAGGCACAGACTGACTGACTGCCAGCCTCTCTGTTTGACTTCAGGCTGAGGGAATGCATGAGTTCGTCTCATCCAGGGTTTCCATTAGCCAGTAATAGCCAGATTTTGTCCTATTTATTAATTAATTAATTTTAAATTGGCGCCTACCAATTGTCTGGGAGAAGGAAAAAATGGCATTGTGAAATAATGCTTTTTAGCTTATTCATTGATGGGAAATACATTTGATTGCTGATCGGTCTATATGTTAATTAGCTTAACTAAGTGGAATTAAATTGGTTTGTGTGTACAGTATATTCGTTGTGTAGCATACCGATACAGAGCCTTTGAGTGGAAACTCTGTCAGGGAGTGTGAGAGCTGCTGCCATAGCATCTCAACAGCCAATGCATAGGCAATGGCTGGCAGGCTTCGTCAGCACGTCACACCACTTTGCAATGAGCTGGAGGCAGTATGCATTTTTAAGGTATATACTTAATTGTTTGAAACTTGAATGTTTTCTTACATATTATGAGGCATGTCTTACCTTGCTTCAAAGTAGCCTAGACAAAATTAGACCATATCCATGGAGGCAATTATTTGATCAACTAACTTTCATTTTCCAGTAAGTAGCCAAATGGCACAATCCTAGTCATATTAGTAACCCATGCTAGTTTGTTGCATATTAGATCTCCCCTCTTTCTAAATTTCAAACAGATATTTTCATCTGCCCTGTTAAACTGCTTGCATGTGCAGTGCTCTTTTGATAAGTGTTTTCTTACTAATTGCATTATAGAACAAACATTCACGTGTAGCTTACTGCCCTGTGCGCATTGCTGCGCTTATAATGTGAATAAATCATAGTTTAGCAACATTTTAAGCTAAACATTCTGTTCTGTGGCATCACTCATACATTTTTTACTTTTTTAGTATTTTTCTGTAGCCTAGACCAATAGAATAGGTCAACTTTTCTACTATGGGACATAGGCTAGTGATTATGCCGTTCGTTACTCGTCTTGAAAAGTAAAAGTAGACCGTTTATTTCTAACATCTTCAAATTGCGCATCAGAATTATTTAAGAAGGACCGCACATTGTTGCTTCCCTTTTTATATGAATTAGCATAATCTAAATGTGATTTCTGTCATTCTGAGCACTGTGGGTGGACTCGGTAAATTCTTCATATGTCTGTTAAAATGCTGCTGGTCATTGTCCTTTGTCTCATCATGCACATTATGCAAAACCTGCAGACATTCAGTGAGAACAGGGCTCTACAGTGCAACCATTATATTCACATATGCGCCTAACTATTTTGCTGTGTGACCTAGACTTTCAATTTAAGATTCTAGCTTTAATAGCTGACATTTTTTTCATTGCTCCTACATTTTTCAACTTGAAGAATTCCAAATATTTTGGTCACAAAGCAGATCTTCATCTAGGCTACTCATGTAGGACAACATGTAGACCGACACACAGGTGGATCAGCTTCTGTCAATAACTGTTTAGTAGGGACGTGTTTCTGTACTCTAAAAATGTTGGGAAATGTGCAGGCTGGTAGTGCATTTTTATATAAAAACAATGTCAATTCAATTATCTGATGCATTTTCTTCATTTACAGACAGCCTCTAAACATAATTATGTTACTGTAACTTTGTAACAGATCAATTACATTCCAAGTTTCGGAGGGCTTTTATATTGTCTTTATTTTTGTGGGGAATGCTGCACACTTTGTTTGATTTACGCTCCTTAATGTAGGGTTATGAGTCCAACTCAGCAGAATCCCCTGGTATGCATTGGTGTCTACAATCTCTACATGCCTCTATACATCCGGACAAGACCGACAATAAGCAAAGCATGTGATCACATTTGGGAGATAAAAATGCAGACTCTGAAGGGGATTGAAAGATGTTTTGTCTTTGTTTTCAGCAGGCCTTTTTTCAACATCAATAAAGCCTCCTTTCAATTCCCTTGGAGCGTTTCTAAAGTACAGTGGGTTCAGAAAGTATTCAGACCCTTGACTTTTTTCACATTTTGTTACGTTACAGCCTTATTCTAAAAATTAATTATCGTTTTTTTCACCTCATCACTCTACACACTACCCCATAATGACAAAGCAAAAACCGGTTTTTATACTTTTTTGCAAATGTATTAATTAACTCACATATGTATTCAGACCCTTTACTCAGTTGAAGCACCTTTGGCAGTGATTACAGCCTCGTCTTCTTGGGAATGACGCTACGAGCTTGGCACACTTGTATTTGGGGAGTTTCTCCCATTCGTCTCTGCAGATGTCAAGTTGGATGGGGAGTGTCGCTGCACAGCTATTTTCAAGTTTCGCTGAGCGCTCTGGAGCAGGTGTTCATCAAGGATCTGTTCATCTCTCCCTCGATCCTGTCTATTTTCCCAGTCCCTGCCGCTGAATAACACCCCCACAGTATGATGCTGCCACCACCATGCTTCACTGTATGGATGGTGCCAGGTTTCCTCCAGGCGTGAAGCTTGGGTTTCTGGCTAAGAGTTCAATCTTGGCTTCATCAGACCAGAGAATCTTGTTTCTCGTGGTCTGAGAGTCCTTTAAGTGCCTTTTGGCACACACCAAGCGTACCTTCATGCCTTTTACTGAGGATTGGCTTCAGTCTGGCCACTCTACCATTACTGCCTGATTGGTGGAGTGCTGCAAAGATGGTTGTCCTTCTGGAAGGTTCTTCCATCTCCACAGAGGAACTCTGGAGCTCTGTCAGACTAACCATCAGGTTCTTGGTCACCACCTTGACCATGGCCCTTCTCCCCCGGTTGCTCAGTTGAGCTGGGCGGCCAGCTTTAGAAAGTCATGGTGGTTCCAAACTTCTTCCATTTAAGAATGATGGAGGCTAGAGGCTACTGTGATCTTGGGGCCCTTCAATGTTGTAGACATTTTTTGATACCCTTCCCCAGATCTCTGCCTCAACACAATCCTGTCTCGGAGCTCTGCGGACAATTCCTTTGACGTAATGGCTTGGTTTTGGCTCTGACGTGCACTGTCAACTGTGGGACCTTTAAATAGATAGGCGTGTGCTTTTTACAAAATCATGTCCAATCAATTGAATTTACCACAGGTGGACTTATATCAAAAGGTCTGAATACTTATGTGAAGGTATTTTTGTTTTAATAAATTTGCTCAAATTTCCTAACCTGTTTTTACTTTGTCGTTCAAATGAAATTTTATTGGTCATATACACATGATTAGCAGATGTTTTTGTGAGTAGCGAAATGCTTGTGCTTCTAGTTACAACAGTGCAGTAATATCTAACAATTCCACAACAAGTACCTACTACACACGTCTAAGTAAGGAATGGAATAAGAATATAGACAAATATATGGATGAGCAATGTCAGAGCGGCATAGGCTAAGATGCAATAATATAGAATACAGTATATACATATGAGTTGAGTAATGCAACATATGTAAACATTATTAGTGGCGTTATTAAAGTGACTAGTGTTCCATTTATTAAAATGGCCAATGATTTTAAGTCTATGTTGGCAGCAGCTTGTATGTGCTAGTTAGTGGTGACTGTTTAACAGTCTGATGGCCTTGAGATAGAAGCTGTTTTTCAGTCTCTCGGGTCCCTGCTTTGATGCACCTGTACTGACCTCGCCTTCTGGATGATAGCGGGGTGAACAGGCTGTGGCTCGGGTGGTTGTTGTCCTTGATGATCTTTATGGCCTTTCTGAGACATTGGGTGGTGTAGGTGTCCTGGAGGGCAGGTAGTTTGCCCCCGGTGATGCGTTGTGCAGACCTCACTACCCTCTTGGGAGCACTGCGGTTGTGGGCGGAGCAGCTAACGTTCCATTATGGGGTATTGTGTGTAGATAGTTTTTTTTATTTTGTAATAAAATGTGTAAGGGGTCTGAATATTTTTGACTGCACTGTATGAAGCCTGTAATTGAGCTCTATTACACCAGCCTATATGTTTTAACATCCCCTCCCTTAATGGAGAATCACTCTGGCCTATTTTTGTATTCGGACCTCTGAGGGACCGATCTTAGAGAATCCAAGGTCTAGCCTGCATTCTTAGGTTTTTTTCACGTTTCAGAAGAGGCTCCTTTGTTCCTGCAATGGTCATTGTTGCATGCAGTGTACACTTTTAGGAGGCAATCTGCCCAGTAGTCTGTAATTTGTTTAAAATCCAAGTAGACTGGTGAATGGCGCTGTAGGAGTAGGGCTCATTGTAATGGCTGGAATGGTATTAAAGGAATGGAGTCAAACACTTTTTTGTTTTCATGTGTTTGTTTGTTACCGTTCCATTGATTCCATTCCAGCCCTTAAAATGAGCCTGTCCTCCTATAGCTCCTCCCACCTGCTTCCTCTGTAAGTGTATGTGTTCCAAAAGAGCCCTGTCTGTCTCCTTGCTGTCTCAGTAGTGTAAGACGGGACTGTTGGCAGCAAATGTTGGGATGATATGCGGTGCACCAAGCAGGCAGAGTGGAGGGAGTACTGCACATCACACACAACCAAGCCCCGTCTCCTTGGCAATCACTCCATGGGTTATCGCTGCGCTTCCAATAAGACGTCAGACTGAGCCAGCGTATGTAAATGAGCCTACTGTGGTGAGATGGCTGGACTGAGAGCTTGTTGCTGACCCTGCATCCTCTCCCACTGTGTCTGGCCAGTGGCTGAGTGAGCAGCTCACAGAGTAGAGCAGACACAATAACAATGCAAGCCCTGGTGGTGTGTGTTTGGTCTGGACCCAGACTCTAACTTGCCTTGATTGTCTTGTCTCCAACAGCAGGGTGAGCTCGGACCGGAGGAAGGAGAAGTCCCGGGATGCGGCGCGATGCAGGAGGGGGAAGGAATCTGAGGTGTTCTACGAGCTGGCCCAGGAGCTGCCCCTGCCCCACAGCGTCACCTCCAACCTGGACAAGGCCTCCATCATGAGACTGGCCATCAGTTACTTGCACATGAGGAATCTGCTGAGCACAGGTCAGTACCCCAGGGGAAGGAGTGGGAGGATATATATGTTTGTAGTGTCCAAAGTACCTTGGAGGTTAAGTGGTGGGTGTAAGAGAGAGAGAGATGGTGAAGAGATGAGCAGCCTTTGTTAGCCAGGTTAGTTCTGGGAGATCTATGAACTTGCAGACAGGAGGAAATAGATCCTTTTGTCCTCCTGCCTCTGTGCACTCTTTCTGTGTACGTCCTAGTGCCTTGCCCCACAAGCATGTACGTTGGCTTGTAATCCTATATCCCGATCACCACTCGGTCCCTTCTGCTACCTCCTTCTTATTCTTTCTCTCTAGACAATGAGGAGGAGCAGGAGGAGAGTGAAATGGACTCCCAGCTGAATGGATCCTATCTGAAGGCTATAGAGGGCTTCCTCATGGTGCTGTCTGAGGACGGGGACATGATTTATCTCTCTGAGAATGTCAACAAGTGCTTGGGTCTGGCACAGGTAGGTTTTCTGCTCCATTAGTCAGAGACCACTGACTAGGACAGACCGATAAAGAATGCAGATCTTTTTGCTATTCTTCCCTTGGCTTGAACATGTTTGTTTCTAAATGTCTTTCCTCTCTGTCCATGGGCAGATTGACCTGACAGGACTTAGTGTGTTTGAGTACACACACCCCTGTGACCATGAGGAGCTGAGAGAGATGCTGGTACACAGAACAGGTGAGACACCCCTGTGAAAACACAAACTAAGGTTTCTCCTGAAACAACTGTGTTACACACAGCACTCTGGGATATCAGAGTAACAAATAGTGCAGCGCTGAAGTTTAGCAGCTCAGAGCAAAACCAAGTCGGAACCGGTTATCATTTCCCCCACCATCCCTGAGGTCAGTGGTTAGTGGGCTACAGTCTTCCCATGGCATTCACTCTGCTTCACTGGTAAACTGCTACATTCCTTTTTGCACATCACACCAACACTAAATGTAATTTTTTATTTCTTCACCTCTGTCTCATCTCTCTCTCCTCTGTCTGTTCAGGGACCTCTAAAAAGTCCAAGGAACCAAACACAGAACGCAGCTTCTTCTTGCGGATGAAATGTACCCTCACCAACAGGGGGCGCACTGTCAATGTCAAATCAGCCACCTGGAAGGTTCTCCACTGCTCAGGCCATGTGCGGGTCCATGAATCCCCAGCTGAGCAGATCCCCGGTGGGCACAAGGAGCCGTCCGTCCCCTACCTGGTGCTGGTCTGTGACCCCATCCCCCACCCCTCCAACATCGAGGCGCCGCTGGACACCAAGACTTTCCTCAGCCGCCACACACTGGACATGAAGTTCACCTACTGTGATGAGAGGTGAGACAGACCTACCACTCCACTGACTGCAGCACCAACATAATGTACTAGAATAATACCTAATCTTGCACAAATCTTTATTCCATATCAGGGCTATTGCTGTAAGAATGAAAAGTAAAATGACTTGTATTCTCACACAAATATGTGAGGAAAAGAATAGGTAGCTCCTGAATCTAGTGCCACAGAGCCACCTGGTGTCCAATAAACAGTAGGATTAACCTGTCCCCTATCTCTGTGTTGTCAAGGATCACTGAGCTGATGGGTTATGATCCAGAGGACCTGTTAAATCGCTCTGTGTATGAGTACTACCACGCCCTGGACTCAGACCACCTCATGAAGACCCATCACAACTGTAAGCACCCCTACCAAAACATGACCATGCAAAGATATTCCCCCGGAAAGCAGACAGGCTGGAAATGTCCAATGTTGGCAATAGGCTTCGGTACATAATACAATGTTCAAGCTACTTGCTGTCTCTTTTCTCCTAGTTTTTTCTCACCCTCTTCTTTCTTCCTCTCTCCAGTGTTTGCGAAGGGTCAGGTGAGCACAGGCCAGTACCGCATGCTGGCTAAGAGAGGAGGCTTTGTGTGGGTGGAGACTCAGGCCACTGTTATCTACAACAACAAGAACTCCCAGCCCCAGTGTGTTGTGTGTGTCAACTATGTGCTCAGGTATAGTTATGGACCCCAGAGTGTGTTTTAAATAGGATAGTTTGAAGGGGGGGTTTAAACTGTCTGGGGGACTGACTCCACTAGGTTTTGACTCAACCAATCAGATGTTCACTTTGTAAGGGGGAGTAATACATTGATATGTAACTGTTTTTGGCTCCTGCTACAGTGGCATTGAGGAGGAGAAGATGATGCTGTCTCTGGAGCAGACGGAGGATATGAGGCCTGTGAAGAAGGAGCTGGAGGAGGAGGAGAGCTCTGAGCCAGAGGTGTCCCCTGTGCTCCTGAAGGAGGAGAAGAGCCCAGAGCTGGATGTGATCAAGCTGTTCACCCGGGCGGTGGAGACCCAGCCCCTGTCCAGCCTGTATGACCGACTGAAGGAGGAACCAGAGGCCCTCACCCTTCTGGCCCCGGCCGCTGGAGACACCATCATCTCCCTGGACTTCAGCAGCCCCGGTCAGTAAAAATGAACAAGATAATTAGTGATAGGACTCACACTTTACTGGTCCCAACACAGACTCTCTGACCCCCTCTTTCCTGTCCCTGCAGACTCTGACATCCTGCAGAAGGAGGTGCCTCTCTACAAGGATGTGATGCTGCCCTCCACCAGTGACAAGCTGGCCCTGCCACTCTCTCTGCTGCCCCCCAGTGATCAGCACCTGGTCCCCAACACCTCAGTGGACACCACTGAGGTGTCCACTGGTCCAGACTCCTCCAGCACCCCAGGCAGCCACAGCTTCACTGAGGTGAGCAGTGATATCACATCCAGACCGAGACCCTTTGAAACTGCCCATCAGGAAATCAATGGAAAGTTTATTTGTCAAAAATACTTATGTTCTCAAATACTAGTCTATAACCAATGTAATGTCATCTGCAGCCTGACAGCCCATTGGACTTCTGTTTCCCAATGGAGTCTGACATCAGTGCTGAGTTTAAACTGGACATGGTGGAAAGACTGTTTGCCATCGACCCAGAGCCAAAGACTCCTTTCACCTTACAGGTACGGTACCTATCTATGGTGAGACATTGTGGGTAGACTAGCTGTATTAATATAAATGTAAAAAATCCTCACTATTTGTAAGTTCGCTACAATATCCATGTGTGACGATCAGGAACATTTCACAAGTTTGAGTTACACACTCAGCATTGGAGTCAAGATGGGCCAGCATCCCTGTGGAATGTTTTCGACACCTTGTGGAGTTCATGCCCTGATGAATTGAGCCTATAAGGGGGGGGTCTTAATGTCTTGTACACTCAGTGTATGACTTGAATGTGAGTTTGAATTCTTTGGTCAATCGTATGCATATGGTCACTTACGGACCATAATGGACTTCACCATCATCTCAGTACAATGGTAGACCCGAATGAAACACAATCACACCACTCTCACTTGAGTATCTTACCTAGTTATTTTCAGACCTAATTTTGCTCTTTTGTAGCTTTGTCAACTATGTGTGTGTGTTTTCTATACCAGTTTACGCCACTCCCTGTAGGCTTTACAGACAATCCCCACCCCTTGGCTACAACCCTTTTAATTTAGTTTACTCTGTGGGCACAACCCATGTGGATTCCTGGTCTCTGGCAGCGTTTGGAACTGCCGATCTGCGGTCAAGAACGCAGAGTTAATCTCAGCCTCTGTTGACCTTCGGTCCCTTGACCTTTTGACCCTTACAGAGACATGGATTACCCCTGAGAACACTGCTACTCCAGCTGCTCTCCATCTGACTACGTTTTCTCTCCGAGAGCATCTGGTTGTCGTGGTGGTGGAACAGGGCTACTCATTTCTCCTGAGGTGGAGATTTTCTAAATTTCTCTACTCACCTGTCCATCTCCTCATTTGAATTCCATGCTGTCACTCACTTGTCTGCTCAAGTTTAACATTGTCATCTATTGCCCACCAGGTGCTCTTAGAGTTCCTCAATGAGCTTGACACCTTAATCAACTAATTTCCTGACAATGGCTCACCTCTCTTCATACTTACCGACTTCAACCTCTCGACGTCTTCCTTCATTTATTTCCAACCTTGCCTCTTTTGACCTCCTACTTTCCCAGTCCCCCTCCCACTTTCCCAGTCCCACTCACACTTTCCCAGTCCCACTCACAAGGCAGGTAATACACTTGACCTCATCTTAACTAGAGGCTGTTCACCTACTAATTACACTGCAACCCCCCTCCAGGTCTCTGATCACTACTTTGTTTCATTTTCTGTCTCCCTCTCCTCCAACCCTAACCACTCAGCCCCTACCCAGATGGTCATGCGCAGCTGAAATCTTCGCTACTTTCTCCTCTTCTATCATCTCCCTTCTGCTAAATAATTCTCCCTCCCGATTCTGCCTCTTCGACCCTACTCTTCTCCCTTTCCGCAGCCCGTGACTCATACTGTCTCCTTTCCTCCCGTCTGGCTCAGCTCTCCCCACCTGCTCCCTGGCTGAGTGACTTTGCGATCTTACAGAACAGGGCTGCGGGCAGGAAAACTAAACTTCCGGAGGACCTATCATCCTGTCACTCCCTACTCTCTACCTGCTCTTTCTCTGTATCTGCTGCTAAAGCCACTTTCTATGACTGTAAATTTCAAGCTTCTGCCTCTAACCCTTCTCCTCCCTCCCTAATCCTCCACGCCCTTCCTCCTTCTCTGCAGACGACTTTGTCAGCCACTTTGAAAAGAATGTTGATGGCATCCGCTCCTCATTCACTCAGCCTAATGAGTCCACTGGTCCCACTCACTCAGAACTACCCTACGCCTTGACCCCTTTCTCCCCTCTCTCTCCAGATGAAGTCATGTGACTAATGAGGTCCAACAACCTGCCCGCTCAACCCAGCCCCTCCTGCCTTCCCCAGAGCATCTCTGGGAACTTCTGTTCCCTCATCAACTCATCCATGACCACTGGCTGCGTCCCCTCTGACTTCAAAATGGCCAGAGTCACTCCCCTCCTCAAGAAACCAACACTAAACCCTTCTGACGTCAAAAACAATGGACCGGTGTCCCTTTCTTTTATTTCATTAACACTAGAGCGTGGTGTCTCTGACCAACTCTCTCGCTATCTCAGAACAATCTTCTTGACCCTACCAAGACTGCTCTTCTCTGTGTCAGTCTCTCCTCACTGCCAAAGCTGACTCTCTCCTCTGTTCTCATCCTCCTAAATCTATCCTCAGACTTCGACACCGTAAACCATCAGATCCTCCTCTCCACCCTCAGGGCTGGGCGTCTCAGGCTATACACACTCTTGGATTGCATCCTACCTGGCAGGCCGCTCCTACCACTGACATGGAGAGGATCTGTGTCTGCTCCACGTACTCTCGCTACTGGTGTCCCCCAGGGCTTGGTTCTTGGCCCTCTTCTCTCTATACACCAAGCCACTCTGCTCTGTCATATCCTCACATGGTCTCTCCTATCGTTGCTATTCTGATGACTTTCAACTACTTTTTTCTTTCCCCCCTTCTGACACCCAGGTGGCGACACACATCTCTGCATGTCAGGCAGATATCTCCGCTTGGATGTGGTCCTACCACCTCAAGCTCAACCTCGACAAGACGGAGCTGCTTTTCCTCCCGGGTAAGGCCAAGACCTCGCCATTGCGTTTGAAAACTCCACGGTGTACCCCTTTGAGAGTGCAAGAACGTTCGCGTGACTCTGGACAACACCCTGTCGTTTTCAGCAAACGTCAAAGCAGTGGCTCACTCCTGCAGGTTCATGCTCTATAACATCCGCGGAGTACGACCCTACCTCTCACCGGAAGCGGCGCGTGTCCAAATCCAGCTACTTGTCATCTCCAGTCTGGACAACTGCATCTTACTGTTGGCTGGGCTTCCCGCTTGTGCCGTCAAACCCCTGCAACTTATCCAGAATGCTGCAGCCCGGCTGGTGTTCAACCTTCCCAGGTTCTCCCATACTCCTCCAGTCGAAGCTCGCATCCACTACAAGATCATGGTACTTGCCTACGGAGCAGCAAGAGGAACTGTCTTTCCATACCTTCAGGCTATGCTGAAACCCTACACCAGTGTTCCCTGACTGGCAGTCCATGGGCCGAAGTTTTCTGAGCAAAAATACATGTCATTTTTTCTAATTTTCATTGTCGGACATGAAATACTTTAAAACACCTGGAAATCGGCTTCAATTGATTTTTCATTTTGGGAATCTATTCCCAAGTATTCCCACGCATAGTAGAGACACGTGATCGTATACAAATGTATTGAAATGATCATGTTTTAGTCAAATTGTATATCTATTTGGGATTCTAGCATTCTGTTCTGCCACCTCTGGTCTCTTGGGCCTCTTGCCCCCTACTAGTGCTGACTTTGCTGATAGCTACTTTATTGAGGAACATCTTACTTAGTATGACTGATATGTGGTCCCACCTAGTTATCTTAAGATGAATGCACTAACTGTAAGTCGCTCTGGATAAGAGCGTCCGGTAAGTGACTAAAATGTCAATGTAAATCAGCTGGTATGAGGAAGAGATATAACTTGATTCAGGGAAGAGATGATCTGATATGTGCTTGTTTCCACCTGTAGGCCATGGAGGACCTGGACCTGGAGATGTTGGCTCCGTACATCCCCATGGATGATGACTTCCAGCTGCGCACCCTGTCCCCAGAGGAGCCTCTGTCTTGTGGCCCAGCCCAACCCCTAGAGTGCTCTTCTCTGTGCTCTTCTGTGCGCCTCACCCAGGAGGTCCACAGCTACCCTGGCTCCCCCTTCAATGCCCCAGGCAGCCTGACAGCTTCCCCAGCCCTGGCAGCGTCCCCAGCCCTGGCAGCCCCGGAGCCAGCAGATAGCCCTTGCCCTGCTTCCTTACTCACCAAGACGTAAGCCCCCCTACACACACACACAGACGCACTCCCTCAAACTGAGCCTCTCCTCAAAACAAAACACTGTGCTGACATGGTGTGTGACTGACTTTTTGTGCTCCAGGGTGCCTCAGATGGACATGGAGATCTCCCTTAGGTCACTGGCCTCCCAGAATGCACAGCGCAAGAGGAAGATGTCTCTGTCTCAGGCTGTCGGAATAGTAAGTGTGTAGGAAAGTTCTTATCAATTCATTATGTGTAAAATGTTTTTCATTTTAGTTGAGATATTGTGTTCAAAAACATTTTGGCTCATATTGAGTGCTAATTTGAATCTGTTTTTCCCAGGGGGGATTGCTCCAAGACCGTCCTGGTCCAGGTAAAAAGCTCAAAGTATCTGAGCTGAGCCACGCTGATGCTCCCTCCAACAGGACCATACTGCTCCTGCCTACAGGTAGTTTGTCCTCGAACACCAAACAGCCATGGCCTGGTATTATGCCTCTGCATGTTTTACACATCGTTTACATGAAACAATGACACTAATGACCCTTATTCTCTTGTTTCTCTTAGACCTGGCAAGCCGTTTGCTTGGCATCTCATCGGAGGGCAGCGGCTCACCCTTCACCCTTCCTCAGCTGACCCGATATGACTGTGAGGTCAACGCCCCCGTGGGGGGTCGCCAGCTCCTGCTGCAGGGCGAGGAGCTCCTGAGTGCCCTGGACCAAGTCAACTGAGTCAACGCTTAGCCTGCCCCCTGCTGGACCAGACCAGACACTACAACTTCTCCTCATTCACTCTGTCCCCACCCGCTGCCCCTTTATTTGTCTCTCTGTATCAGTGATCTTATAGTTTGGCTGCTGTCTGCATCCACCAAGTGATATCTGCAGCGTTAGAGTTAGTGTTGGGGATGTTGTAGTGTTTGCAGGTAGAGGCACCTAATTGTTTCTTTCTCGGGAGTCTCTGACAGCAAACGTATGGCACCTCCATGGATGGCTCTGTTGTATCAGGTCTCCAGGAAAACCGGCGGTGCTACTGCCAGCAGTGTATTGTAAGCTTCAGTCGCACAATTTATATTTTCTTAAAAAGAAAAAAAGATTACCAGCAATCTATATTAAGCCTTTTAAAAAGTAGTTTTAATGGAATTTCAACCATTTTATTTTACTTTTTCCTCTGCATTCTTATGTTGTGTATAACAATACTATTTGGTCCAGAAGGTATTTTTGAATGTTATATCCCCATTACTGGTTACCAGTATTTTAGGCAAATGTGTAGTCATTCAGTACTTGTCACTTTATTACTTTACTACTGTATGTGTGTGTTTGTTACTGTGCATAGACCAGGGGAACATTCAGAGATTGCTTAAATGCCTTGTCATGAATAATAAATACATGTGCGCGGTATAATTAGATCTAAATCCGTTTGTTTTTAAGATTGGAGGATTGGCCCCTCAGTTTGATCATGTAATCAATACATTTTTAGTTGTCAGACCCAAATGGTTTATTTAGATTGAAGTAACATGTACTTCCTTAGCACCATCATATGATCATATTTTACCAGTATAATTCTCATTTATTAGTAGCAAGTGTTACTCTTGCATACCTGTTTTCTCAGTTGTCTGTTTTATGGTATTGGTCCACATACTGCAGTTTTGGGTTTCTTTCATGCTTCCTGTTGCTGTCTAACATAAAATTACTCCCAAAAAATTATCATAGCCTTGGTTGTTTTTCTTCTTAAATATTTCAACTCTTTAATGTGAACATGGAATATTGTGATGTCATTATTGTATTACACAAGCAATGAAAAATATATATTATACTGAGCCTAACAAACCTCTTAATAGTTTATTAGGTGCTTTACATTTGTCCTATTTCACACATGTAAGTGTGAATTGGAAATGACACCCTCAAAGTGGGGTCAGAACCAGGGATCAGCCATTATTGACAGCAGCTCTAGAGCAATTAGGGTTAAGTGTCTTCCTCAAAGGCACATCAACAGAGTTTTCACCTTGTCTTCTCAGGGATTTGAACCGGCAACTTTCCTGCCCCAACACTCCTATCAGCTAGGCTACCTGTCACCCTGATAAACGCTTGAAATATATACTGAACTGCACCAAGTGGCACAGCGGTCTAAGGCACTGCATCTCAGTGCAAGGGGCGTCACTACAGTCCCTGGTTCGATTCAAGGCTGTATCATCTCTGGACATGATTGGGAGTCCCATTGGGCAGCGCACAATTGGGCCGGGGTGGGCGTTATTGTAAATAAGAATTTGCCTAGTTAAATAAAATGTAAAAATGCAACATGTAAAGTGTTAGTGCCATGTTTCATGAGCTGAAATAAAAGATCCCAGATCTGACACGTGGCATATCAAGAAGCTGATTAAAAAGCATGCTTAAAATGTGCAGATGTCTCAATGCCACAGATGTCTCAAATTTTGAGGGAGTGTCTCTGAATGTCTAACACTTTTTTGGTTACTACATGATTCCATATGTGTTATTTCATAGTTTTGATGTCTTCACTATTATTCTACAATGTAGAAAATAGTAAAAATGAAGAAAAATCCTTGAATGTGTAGGTGTCCAAACTTTTGACTGCTACCGTATACAAAGTATGTGGATACCCCTTTAAATTAGTGGATTCAGCTACACCCGCAACGGGTGTATAAAGTCGAGCAGACAACCATGCAATCTCCATAGACAAACATTGGCAGTAGAATGGCTTTACTGAAGAGCTCAGTGACTTTCAACGTAGCACTGTCACGATGCCACCTTTCCAACAAGTCAGTTCGACAAATTTCTGCCAAGCTTGAGCTCGCCTAGTCAACTGTAAGTGCTGTTATTGTGAAGTGGAAAAATAATCTGTCCTTGGTTGCAGCATTCAATACAGAGTTCCAAACTGCCTCTGGAAGCAACATCAGCACAATAACTGTTTGTCGGGTGCTTCATGAAATGGCTTTCCATGGCTGAGCAGCCACACACAAGCCTAAGATCCCCATGCGCAATGCCAACCCAGCTGGAGTGGTGTAAAGCTTGCCACCATTGGACTCTGGAGCAGTGGAAAGGCATTCTCTGTAGTGATGAATTACGCTTCACCATCTGGCAGTCCGATGGATGAATCTGGGTTTGGCAGATGCCAGGAGAACGCTACTGGCCCGGATGCATAGTGCCAACTGTAAAGTTGGAGGAATAATGGTCTGGGGCTGTTTTTCATGGTTCGGGATAGACGATTCTGTGCTTGCAACTTTGTGGCAACAATTTGGGGAAGGCCCTTTATTGTTTCAGCATGACAATGCCACTGTGCACAAAGCGAGGTCCATACAGAAATGGTTTGTTGAGATTGGTGTGGAAGAACTGGACTGGCCAGCACAGAGCCCTGACCTCAACCCCATCAAACACCAGGCCAAATCGCCCAACATCAGTGCCCGACCTCACTAATACTCTTGTGGCTGAATGGAAGCAAGTCCCTGCAGCAATGTAACAACATCTCATGGAAAGCCTTCCAAATCAAAAATCAAATCAAAATGTATTTGTCACATACACATGGTTAGCAGATGTTAATGCGAGTGTAGCGAAATGCTTGTGCTTCTAGTTCCGACAATGCAGTAATAACCAACAAGTAATGTAGCTAACAATTCCAAAACTACTACCTTAAAGACACAAGTGTAAGGGGATAAAGAATATGTACATAAAGATATATGAATGAGTGATGGTACAGAGCGGCATAGGCAAGATACAGCAGATGGTATTGAGTGCAATATATACATCTGAGATGAGTATGTAAACAAAGTGGCATAGTTAAAGTGGCTAGTGATACATGTATTACATAAAGATGCAGTAGATGATATAGAGTACAGTATATACATATGAGATGAATAATGTAGGGTATGTAAACATTATATTAGGTAGCATTGTTGCTAGTGATATATTTTACATCATTTCCCATCAATTCCCATTATTAAAGTGGCTGGAGTTGAGTCAGTGTGTTGGCAGCAGCCACTCAATGTTAGTGGTGGCTGTTTAACAGTCTGATGGCCTTGAGATAGAAGCTGTTTTTCAGTCTCTCGGGTCCCAGCTTTGATGCACCTGTACTGACCTCGCCTTCTGGATGATAGCAGGGTGAACAGGCAGTGGCTCAGGTGGTTGTTGTCCTTGATGATCTTTATGGCCTTTCTGTGACATCGGGTGGTGTAGGTGTCCTGGAGGGCAGGTAGTTTGCCCCCGGTGATGCGTTGTGCAGACCTCACTACCCTCTGGAGAGCCTTACGGTTGTGGGCGGAGCAGTTGCCGTACCAGGCGGTGATACAGCCCAACAGGATGCTCTCGATTGTGCATCTGTAGAAGTTTGTGAGTGCTTTTGGTGACAAGCCGAATTTCTTCAGCCTCCTGAGGTTGAAGAGGCGCTGCTGCGCCTTCTTCACGATGCTGTCTGTGTGGGTGGACCAATTCAGTTTGTCTGTGATGTGTACGCCGAGGAACTTAAAACTTACTACCCTCTCCACTACTGTTCCATCGATGTGGATAGGGGGGTGTTCCCTCTGCTGTTTCCTGAAGTCCACAATCATCTCCTTAGTTTTGTTGACGTTGAGTGTGAGGTTATTTTCCTGACACCACACTCCGAGGGCCCTCACCTCCTCCCTGTAGGCCGTCTCGTCGTTGGTCTCGTCGTTGTTGGTAATCAAGCCTACCACTGTTGTGTCGTCCGCAAACTTGATGATTGAGTTGGAGGCGTGCGTGGCTTACGCAGTCGTGGGTGAACAGGGAGTACAGGAGAGGGCTCAGAACGCACCCTTGTGGGGCCCCAGTGTTGAGGATCAGCGGGGTGGAAATGTTGTTGCCTACCCTCACCACCTGGGCTGGGGGCGGCCCGTCAGGAAGTCCAGTACCCAGTTGCACAGGGCGGGGTCGAGACCCAGGGTCTCGAGCTTGATGACGAGCTTGGAGGGCACTATGGTGTTAAATGCCGAGCTGTAGTCGATGAACAGCATTCTCACATAGGTATTCCTCTTGTCCAGATGGGTTAGGGCAGTGTGCAGTGTGGTTGAGATTGTATCGTTTGTGGACCTATTTGGGCGGTAAGCAAATTGGAGTGGGTCTAGGGTGTCAGGTAGGGTGGAGGTGATATGGTCCTTGACTAGTCTCTCAAAGCACTTCATGATGACGGAAGTGAGTGCTACGGGGCGGTAGTCGTTTAGCTCAGTTACCTTAGCTTTCTTGGGAACAGGAACAATGGTGGCCCTCTTGAAGCATGTGGGAACAACAGACTGGGATAGGGATTGATTGAATATGTCCGTAAACACACCAGCCAGCTGGTCTGCGCATGCTCTGAGGGCGCGGCTGGGGATGCCGTCTGGGCCTGCAGCCTTGCGAGGGTTGACACGTTTAAATGTTTTCCTCACGTCGGCTGCAGTGAAGGAGAGTCCGCATGTTTTAGTTGCGGGCCGTGTCAGTGGCACTGTACTATACTCTTCCCGAGAAGAGTGGGGGCTGTTATTTTTATTTTTTACCTTTATTTAACTAGGCAAGTCAGTTAAGAACAAATTCTTATTTTCAATGACGGCCTAGGAACAGTGGGTTAACTGTCTGTTCAGGGGCAGAACGACAGATTTGTACCTTGTCAGCTCGGGGATATGAACTTGCAACCTTCCAACGCTCTAACCACTAGGCTACCCTGCCGCAGCAAAGGGGGGACCAATTCCATATTAATGCCCATGATTTTGGAATTAGATGTTCAACAAGCAGGTGTCCACATACTTTTGGTCATGTAGTATATCTGCCAATGCCTTGTGCTCATACGGCACTATTTTGTCCTGACACCCGCACTGTAGCAAAACACATGACGTCATCAGCAATGCGCTTGTGGTCGTTGATGAGTCGAACTAGCTGGTTAATTGCAATGTGGTGGGACAATTTTCCTTGCTTTATTTAACCAAGCAGCCAACACATTGCGGAAAAGTTGTTGATAATGGATTACTGCAAAGACCGTCTTAAAGCAGACTGTGAGATGTTGCTGAGTAGATTTCAGCAGACAGAATCGGTGCGATACGAGCAATTCTTGACCATATGGAAAGAGATGAAGTTCCAAAGTATTTTCTAGTAAGATTCTGTTTTTTTTGTTAGACTAAAATCTACTGCTCTGTCACCTGTAAAATATAGTATATCGTCTGTCTCAGTGAATTTCATTAGCATCACGTGTTCCAATCCAGAGTGTTGCGATGAGTGTAACGTTGTCATGTAAACGGTTTCATATTTGCGTCTTGTGTCTTTTACAGTGGAAAAATTGAAAACAATCTAAAGAGGCTGTTCAGTCGTGAAGTCCTGGCTACAGCGTACACATACTTTCTGCCACCATACACCTTTCAGATTAGAGTTGGGGCCTTGTACCTGCTCTATGGGCTATACCACTGCCAACTGTCCACACCAAAGGAAAAGGTTAGATACTCTGGTTTCACTGAAATACAGATTCCACCACCCACTATATAGCAGAACTACCATTGAACGTTTGAGATACAATTAAAGTCAGTCTTGGACAACATATTCATACACAAACGCATTCAATTATTAACTGTATAAACTTGCATTTGTGTTCATTCATTATTCACATATAATGCAGGCTTTTTAACATAAGCTGTTATTTTTCTCTTGTCTACAGACAAGGCTAGCCCTGAAGGACTGGGAGGAAGTGAATAAGTTCCAGCAGGATGCAATTAGTGCCCAGCACTTTGATGTGGTCTACATCATCAGACAGCTCATCTCACAAAAAGCCTTCTACTTCACTGTCATGCCCACGCCAGTAAGATCTCCAGTCTTCTTTAGCTTGCTGTCCACATCAACAAATGGATAGACCCTGTAGAGTTAATACAGAATCATCCTTAGTTGAATGATTGCACATGAGTAAAGGGTTAGATGTGTTAAAAAATACTAACAAATGTTTGTGCTATAGCCTCAACAACATTGTTTTATAAGAAGGCCGTGAGGAACATTTATTGTTGATTTATTTGAATCCATCTACAATCCATCTACATGATTCAGCTGATTTTCAATGTGAAGAAGAGCAACAAGAACTCAAGAACCGTGTGTGAGGATTTCCTTGAGCGAGCGGCCCGGCCACAGGAGCTGGTCAGCATGGACATGCTTGAGGTGAGCTAGTAGAATGACCATGTATTCCTACACACGCACACAAGCAGCAGGTTGGAATGGTAGACAAGTGCCTGAAGGATACTTTTGTCTTTACTTTCTCAGAGATTATAAACCGGGGTACGTGTAGTTTAAGAGGCATTACTAGTGTCGATGCTGTACTAGGGCCTACATGTTACTGTGTGTATTCTATGGATGAACACAGGAGCTGGCGAACGTACATGAGCACTATGAGCAGGTGAAGGCATCAATTTCAGCCAAGCCAGGCCAGCCAGACCCATCCATCAATCTGATCCACAAGAACTTGGTGCCACGGCTACACAATACTGTCGTGGGATTCTACAACTGGCAGAAGGCTCAGGTTAGAGATCTGTTCATCGTGTGTGTGTGTGTGTGTGTGATACACCTACCATTATGCTAAGATTGTGTGCTTTATGTTAAATTATGTTTAGGGTTCGGAAGATAGAGTAGATGGAGATAGCGGCGAGGGAACTTCAAATAAGCAAGAGGTGAGTTTTAATATACCAAAATAACGATATTTATTTGTTCTAAATTCACCCCTATGTTGAATTAAGACTGAATATTATTTGTGTCGTGTCCACAGATTTTCTCCACTGCCCTCAATACACATGTCTTGCAATAATGACTTTGGCCAGAGGGTGGCACTGTGGTCAACATGTTTTCTCTTTTATTCTCTTCCCAGAGTTCCCAGCGAGCTCAGCTTCTTGCATCCATCAAGTCTAAATCATATGGTCAGATAGTGGAGGTTTGTAAAGTTTTTCTTATGTTCAAACTTACACATACCGCTTTTGGTCCCGCTTTATTTAAAGTGCATCTTATGAAAGCGTCATAAAGGCTTCATATAGGCTTCATAAGCACTACATAAATGCTTCACAAATCATCTATAACCGTATATCATGCTCTATAAAGATTCATAATGTGGCATAACCATCCATTTATTTGTTCACATTTATTAATCCTTTATAGAGCATATACGGTTATAGATGATGAGTGACCCATTTATGTATTGCTTATGAAGCCTATATGAATGCTTTATGAAGCCTTCATAAGATGCACTTCAAATAAAGTGGGTCCCAGTTTTTGTCTCATCTCAAGTTAATTGGTTCCGGTTAATTATAATCTCTGTAATGACTGGAATGGTGGTGACGTTTCTCCCCAAAGGCCTCCAAGGCCCGGCGACACCGGCAGGTTGAGAGGGATGAGGTGGTGCTTGCTAAGGAGACCACGTACCATAAGAGACACAAGTCACTCAAACAAAGGACCAGTCATCTGACCCAAGGCAAGTCCCTATATACCCGCCTGCCAGTAGGCCTGTTCCTCACATCACCTTAAAATGGTCCTGATCAACTGACAGTCTCTGTGTCCAACTAACAATCTGTATGTCCAATAGGCGCTGCAAGGGAAGAAGCTCTGAAAACCACCAGCCTGTGGTGCATGAGTCAACTTGAAGCTCAAGGTATGTAAGGGCTGTGGCACACGGGGTGAATGGATGTGGCAAGGTCACCACACTCAAGTATCTGCTCAGACAGTTTTGAATCAGATAGTGGTAGTTCTAGAGATGAATGTGATTGGATAATACAATTATGCTGTAATGTATTTGATATGAATGATTAGGACTGGGAATTGCCACGGACCTCACTATACAATATTATTATGATACTTACACTACCGGTCAAAAGTTTTAGAACATCTACTCATTCAAGGACTTTTCTTTATTTTTACCATTTTATACATTGTAGAATAATAGTGAAGACATCAAAACTAGGAAATAACACATATGGAATAATGTAGTAACCAAAAAAGTGTTCAACAAATCAAAATATATTTGAGATTCTTCAAAGTAACCACCCTTTGCATTGATGACAGCTTTGCACACTCTTGGCATTCTCTCAATCAGCTTCACTTAGAATGCTTTTCCAACAGTCTTGAAGAAGTTCCCACATATGCTGAGTACTTGTTGGCTGCTTTTCCTTCACTCTGTGGTCAGACTTATCCCAAACCATCTCAATTGGGTAGAAGTCGGGTGATTGTGGAGGCCAGGTCATCTGATGCAGCACTACTTGGTCAAATAGCGCTTCCACAGCCTGGAGGTGTGTGTTGGGTCATTGTCCTGTTGAAAAATAAATGATAGTCCCACTAAGCCCAAACCAGATGGGATGGTGTATCGCTGCAGAATGCTATGGTAGCCATGCTGGTTAAGTGTGCCTTAAATTCTAAATAAATCACAGACAGGGTCACTAGCAAAGCACCATAACACCACCTCCATGCTTTACGGTGGGAAATACACATGTATTTCACATCATCCGTTCACCGACACCGCAGTTGGAACCAAAAATCTCAAATTTGGACTCCAGACCAAAGGACAAATTTCCACCAGTCTAATGTCCATTGGTCGTGTTTCTTGGCCCAAGCAAGTCTCTTCCTATTGGTGTCCATTAGAAGTGGTTTCTGTGCAGCAATTCGACCACGAAGGCCTGATTCACAGTCTCCTGTGAACAGTTGATGTTGAGATGTCTGCTACTTGAACTCTGTGAAGCATTTACAGTGGGGAGTATTTGATACACTGATGATTTTGCAGGTTTTCCTACTTACAAAGCTCGTAGAGGTCTAATTTTTATCACAGGTACACTTCAACTGTGAGAGATGGAATCTAAAACAAAAATCCAGAAAATCATATTGTATCATTTTTAAGTAATTAATTAGCATTTTATTGCATGACATAAGTATTTGATACATCAGAAAAGCAGAACTTTATATTTGGTACAGAAACCTTTGTTTGCAATTACAGAGATCATACGTTTCCTGTAGTTCTTGACCAGGTTTGCACACACTGCAGCAGGGATTTTGGCCCACTCCTCCATACAGACCTTCTCCAGATCCTTCAGGTTTCGGGGCTGTCGCTGGGCAATACGGACTTTCAGCTCCCTCCAAAGATGTTCTATTGGGTTCAGGTCTGGAGACTGGCTAGGCCACTCCAGGAACTTGAGATGCTTCTTACGGAGCCACTCCTTAGTTGCCCTGGCTGTGTTTTTCGGGTCGTTGTCATGCTGGAAGACCCAGCCATGACCCATCTTCAATGCTCTTACTGAGGGAAGGAGGTTGTTGGCCAAGATCTCGCGATACATGGCCCCATCCATCCTCCCCTCAATATGGTGCAGTCATCCTGTCACCTTTGCAGAAAAGCTTCCCCAAAGAATGATGTTTCCACCTCCATGCTTCACGGTTGGGATGGTGTTCTTGGGGTTGTACTCATCCTTCTTCTTCCTCCAAACACGGCGAGTGGAGTTTAGACCAAAAAGCTCTATTTGTGGTCTAATCAGACCACATGACCTTCTCCCATTCCTCCTCTGGATCATCCAGATGGTCATTGGCAAACTTCAGACGGGCCTGGACATGCGCTGGCTTGAGCAGGTGGACCTTGTGTGCGCTGCAGGATTTTAATCCATGACGGCATAGTGTGTTACTAATGGTTTTCTTTGAGACTGTGGTCCCAGCTCTCTTCAGGTCATTGACCAGGTCCTGCCGTGTAGTTCTGGGCTGATCCCTCACCTTCCTCATGATCATTGATGCCCCACAAGGTGAGATCTTGCATGGAGCCCCAGACCGAGGGGGATTGACTGTCATCTTGAACTTCTTCCATTTTCTAATAATTGCGCCAACAGTTGTTGCCTTCTCACCAAGCTGCTTGCCTATTGTCCTGTAGCCCATTCCAGCCTTGTGCAGGTCTACAATTCTATCCCTGATGTCCTTACACAGCTCTCTGGTCTTGGCCATTGTGGAGAGGTTGGAGTCTGTTTAATTGAGTGTGTGGACAGGTGTCTTTTATACAGGTAACGAGTTCAAACGGGTGCAGTTAATACAGGTAATGAGTGGAGAACAGGAGGGCTTCTTAAAGAAAAACTAACAGGTCTGTGAGAGCCGAAATTCTTACTGGTTGGTAGGTGATCAAATACTTATGTCATGCAATAAAATGCAAATGAATTACTTAAAAATCATACAAATGTGATTTTCTGGATTTTTGTTTTAGATTCCGTCTCTCACAGTTGAAGTGTACCTATGATAAAAAATTACAGACCTCTACATGCTTTGTAAGTAGGAAAACCCGCAAAATCTGCAGTGTATCAAATACTTGTTCTCCCCACTGTATTTGGGCTGCAATTTCTGAGGCTTGAAACTCTAATGAACTGCAGCAGAGGTAACTCTGGGTCTTCCAATCCTGTGGCGGTCCTCATGAGAGCCAGTTTCATCATAGCGCTTGATGGCTTTTGCGACTGCACTTGAAGAAACTTTAAAAGTTCTTGAAATGTTCCGTATTGACTGACATTCACGTCTTAAAGTATTAATGGACTGTCGTTTCTCTTTGCTTATTTGAGCTGTTCTTGCCATAATATGGACTTGGTATTTTACCAAATAGGGTTATCTTCTGTATACTACCCCTACCTTGTTATTTAATAGCTCAATTGTTTGAGCCAATCAGCACAACTGATTGGCTCAAACACATTAAGAAGGAAAGAAATTCCACAAATGAACTTTTAACAAGGCACACCTGTTAATTGAAATGCATTCCAGGTGACTACCTCATGAAGCTAGTTGAGAGAATTCCAAGAGTGCAAAGTTTTCATCAAGGCAAAGGGTGGCTATTTGAAGAATCTCAAATATAAAATCTATTTTGATTTGTTTAACCCTTTTTTTTCATGATTCCATGTGTTATTTAATAGTTTTGATGTCTTCACTATTATTATACAATGTAGAAAATAGTAAAAATAAAGAAAAACGCTTGAATGAGTAGGTGTTATAAAACTTTTGACCGGTTGTGTAGGTTCCGATACGATATGTATTGAAATTCGATGTTCAAAACATATTGGTCACTTGTCTGCTGCAGAGGGACAAGAGACCCATGAGAAAACGAGTTTATCAGTCATGGAAATAAGTGCTGAAAACAAATTGGCTCCCTATTTAAATATAACATGGAGAACAGGCTATGAAGGAAAAATACTGGAGTTTTGGTGCAGGTACAGCCAACTAGTGCAAAAATAATATTGTGATATTGTCAAAACGATATATTGTGAAAAATAATGAAGTTCGGAATATTTTATTTATTATTTAAATGTAACCTTTATTTAACTAGGCAAGTCAGTTAAGAACAAATTATTGTTTACAATAACTGCCTACCGGGGAACAGTGGGTTAACTGCCTTGTTCAGGGGCAGGATGACAGATTTTTACCTTGTAAGCTCAGGTACTCAATCCAGCAATTCCCGATTACTGGCCCAACGCCCGATTACTGCTGCCCCAGGAATAGAAGTGTAATGCTATGAATGTTGCTCTCTGCTTGTCCCATTTTTAGAAACAACGGAAAAAAAAAAGAAAAGGAAATTCAAATGGTGACATCACAGAAGAGGAAAAAGTTTCCGACGAGTTGGGTTGGTTTAGAGTCAGTCAGACATCAATCCCTGTGTACAACCACAATCATCATATTTGGTACAACTGATTTTATCCAGCATACATCTGGTTTCACCATAGGTGTTGTTTAATCACTCAATGCAATGCTTTTAAAGTCTGGCACATAAGGAAGTTAGTCTCTAGGTGGTACCCTTCATTTATGAAGGCTTTCGAAGACATGCAAAGATTTTGTTCATGTCGCAGTAAAACATTTAATTGTATTGTGCTGGTATCAGTCAATGATATGGATCATTTGTTTCCATCACTGACAATTTTATTAACTACTTGATTCTTGAAAATATTGAGAGAGAAAAGTTAAATTACGTCGAAAACCAAGTTCCCTTTCAAATGCCTATGATGTTTTTGATGCTGTTGTTGGAACATCCAATGTTATTACTGTTATGGAGTTATGAGTTCAGAGAACATAATGTTGTCACATATGTATGTCTCTTTATCAAAATGTATTGTTCACGTGCCCAATACAACAGGTGTGGACTTTACAGTGAAATGCTTACTTACAAGCCCATTCCCAACATTGCAGTTCAAAAGTAAGACAAATATTTGAAATAAGGAAATAGTAACAAGGTACAAGCAGTATGAGTTCTGAGGTCTCTGTTTATGACGTCACTTTTTTTAAAATAAAAATTCATTTTTACAGAATGTTTGTGGTTTCTCCTTTTTATGCTGTCCAGATTCCTGCAGTCCAGTCTTTATTCTCTTGCCCACCATCTTACTTTGCGTTTGCGTATGTTTCTGTGTGCGTGGGTGTGTTTGTGTATGTTTCTGTGTGCGTGGGTGTGTTTGTGTATGTTTCTGTGTGCGTGGGTGCGTTTCTGTGTGCGTGTTTGTGTATGTTTCTGTGTGCGTGGGTGTGTTTGTGTATGTTTCTGTGTGTGTGTTTGTGTATGTTTCTGTGTGCGTGGGTGTGTTTGTGTATGTTTCTGTGTGCGTGGGTGCGTTTGTGTATGTTTCTGTGTGCGTGGGTGCGTTTGTGTATGTTTCTGTGTGCGTGGGTGTGTTTGTGTATGTTTCTGTGTGCGTGGGTGTGCTTCTGTGTGCGTGTTTGTGTATGTTTCTGTGTGCGTGGGTGTGTTTGTGTATGTTTCTGTGTGTGTGTTTGTGTATGTTTCTGTGTGCGTGGGTGCGTTTCTGTGTGCGTGTTTGTGTATGTTTCTGTGTGCGTGGGTGTGTTTGTGTATGTTTCTGTGTGTGTGTTTGTGTATGTTTCTGTGTGCGTGGGTGTGTTTGTGTATGTTTCTGTGTGCGTGGGTGCGTTTGTGTATGTTTCTGTGTGCGTGGGTGCGTTTGTGTATGTTTCTGTGTGCGTGGGTGTGTTTGTGTATATTTCTGTGTGCGTGGGTGCGTTTGTGTATGTTTCTGTGTGCGTGGGTGTGTTTGTGTATGTTTCTGTGTGTGTGTATGTTTCTGTGTGCGTGGGTGTGTTTGTGTATGTTTCTGTGTGCGTGGGTGTGTTTGTGTATGTTTCTGTGTGTGTTTGTGTATGTTTCTGTGTGCGTGGGTGTGTTTGTGTATGTTTCTGTGTGCGTGGGTGTGTTTGTGTATGTTTCTGTGTGCGTGGGTGTGTTTGTGTATGTTTCTGTGGGTGTGGTTGTGTATCTTTGATTGAATGGGCATCCAGGCAATTTAGCTGGATGGCACTGGCTGTATGACCTCTGAGGTCCGTATGGACTGCTCTCATCTCTGTTAGTGTGTTTGCACACGATTAACTTCTACACATGGGTGACTCTGTCAAGCGGCTGTGTGTGCGTGGTTTTTAGTACTATATTATGTCACAATGAGAATACGAAGTACTAATCTAATCCCCAGATCAGATATACACTCAGTTGGTTTTATCAATCTCTGCATTACATGCTGATGCGTGTCACCACCACAATGCCTGACCTGGATAACCAATGTGCTACCAACCTCAGGGCAGCCTACCAAACACACTCACTACATGCTTATTTTTTTCAATCCCAATATTTATTTCAGATGAATTGGAAATAAAGTTTGACTACAATTTGCAATTATGCAAATATTTCCATCAATTGGAGTTAACTGGGTTGTAGGATGCTGTAACATACTAGTCTTGCAGTAAATTGCTAACTGAAGATGGAGAACTAGTCTGGCATTGGAGGTGCAGAGGCGGGAGAAGAGGACAGGCAGCACACACCATGAGTATCAGCCAGTAACTGTGGGTTTTGTACACTTAAATAAAGAATTCGATCATTACTATAGTCACTCCCAGTCGCGGTAAGTAGTAGCCTATCGTTTTTGAATTATGGTGAATTGTTTCGAGTCATTTATTTATCCTATAATCTATCTAGGTCACTCACTTGGCCAACGTGTCTTTAACAAGACCGACCTGGTCCAAGTACATCTGTGTCTGGAAAGTGTTTATTTAATTTGAAATAAAATAATTTGTGCTCTGTTGGTCAAAGCCAGGTAGGTGCACATAAGGTCACTCGTGAGAAGATGAGAGAGAGACGGGAGGGAGAGGTATGGGGGCGAGCACGTCATTGTTTTGAGGCTAGGAGGGACGGTGTGTTGGCGAAACGTCAGGGTGGTAGGAAGAGTCTAAACCGTAAATGCGGCTAGAGAGCTGGGCAACTGCGGAAGGAGGCGAGGAAACGGCCCACAGCAGCCAGTATACCCCTACCCGCCGCTATCCGTACGGCAATCTATGGACAATGTGAGCCACCGGGGATGCCACTGCAACGTTAATACTATTCACATCTAAATCGGACCTTAAACAGACTCAACCATGGCCACAGATAGTAAGTACCCCAATAGAGAAAATGAACAAATGTATTTTTTTATAGTAGAGGAAAGGCAAGCGATAGGCTAGTACAATTATTTAATTCCACGATCTGCTGTTGCATATGCTATACGGTTGAGATTGAAGCTATTTTCTTTCTTGGTGCGTCTGGCTACAATGTTTCCATTTTACACTGCTTGATACAGTGATACAATATATAATTGTGTTGGCTGCGTCGGCTGACATAATAGGCTATAATTACGCTATTTCAGCTACGACTTTAACACGCATGTTGTGCTCTGCAATTGTATGTTGGCATATGTGAGAATTCCCCTTTGCCATATTTCCTGTGACGACCTGCCATTGCAGTCATTATTATTGACTTTTCTGAGGGCTATGTGTTAAATTATGACGCAAATGATTAGAACTCGATTCAGTGTTGGAATTAAGGATAGGCCTGCGCCCAGATGAGTATTTGCATTTTATGTAGGCTACGGCACACAGAAGTTATATTTTTGATATAGCCTGCCATCTCCAATGGAATGGTTAATCTAGGTCAACATTTGACAAGGTACAACATTAGTTTATACAAATCAGGCCATAAATAGGCTACCACTTGTGAGGTTGAATAACAGCTGGCAGGAGCCTGTATGGACTTCAATGAATGGTAGAATCCCCTAACTGACTCCACACACACACACACTATAAGCGCCTTATTAAATGTGTAAAGTTATCTAACAACTGACCTATCTTTATTATTCTGTCCCATTATTTCAATAGCCTGTTGTACCAAAGCTGAATGGCCCTGCATTGTAGTGATAAAGTAACAGAGAGTAACTCACCAGCAGTTGGACTCAACCTCACTTGCCAAACATAGACATTTAGAAACACAGTCATTTCTAGTTGCCAGCATGGACATTCATGAGGAGTGTGCCTGATTTTTCACTCATAGTATATTCATTAAGAATGCCTAATCGTGTTTATATAAACTCATGGAAAGGTGTGGGTGGAGTCGAGACACCCTTTAAGGTAAATATGCAGATTTACTGTGAGACTAGAAAGTCTGTACATGCATCCATACTTTCAGATCCCTTTTCTGGGTCATATCCCTAGAGGTGGCCACTCTCTCCAGTGGACATTCTATCCCTGAACAACTGGTCTGGAACCATATCTCACCAAACTGCAAAACAAAGCCTGGGGAAAACCTAGACATACTGAACTGTAGACTAACTCAGCCGTAACCAACCTCCTCTCTCAGTTCCCACAATGGAGAGACTGAATAGATGATCTCTGTATGTTTCGGAGCTTTGTGTTGTACAGAAGCTCCTCTGAGCTGGAGAATATGGTTGAATAAGTACAGAGCACTCTGTTGTGTCTGCTGCTGCTGCTAATGTTGGCCTAGTTACAGGGCCATGCGTAATTCATACATTTCTCTCCATGTTGGGCAGACAGGGCTGGCCTGGAACTGACCGTGTGTGTGTGTGCGCATGTGTTATTCATGTACAGTATTTCCTGTTTACTGTAGTCTAAACTCTGTTCAGAATATAGCATATTAATCTATATAGTTTCATGAAACGTCAGATGTTCACACACAGACACGACTTGTTTAATTATTTTGTTAATCATCAAAAAACAATTTGGGCCAACACTTTATCTTAGATGTGTTTCAACCTTACACCAGTGGAAAGGCAGTCTAGACTTTTTGATCGATGTCATCACCTCGCTCCATGTTATTGCATCTGAGAGCATTATTCAGGAAGGGTGTTTGGCCTAGCCCAGTTGGACAGGAAGAACATTAGGAGAGATTGAGGGAGCTAGTTCTTGTAGAGTCAGACAGAACACAGGGAGGGAGAAGGAAGTAGGTTGCGGACAGAACAAAGGTTACGTATGTAACCACAGTTATGTGAGCTACATAATTAGTTCACTCCAATATGGTATCCTTCCTCGCGTCAGGATACATTCAGATTAGTCCAGTGTATCGTGTAGTGCTGAGGCTGTGGCTGACCCCCTTAAACAGCTTCCGCCGCTCTACTTCCACCTTGTCCTTTTTCGAGGTGCCGTAGATCACAGACAAAGAGGATTGAAGTGATCCAATAGCTCACATAGCCATGGTTACATACATAACCTTTTATGTAGCACTATATTGGATCACTCCATTATGGTATCACAATACCAGATTAATCGGCAAACTAGGTAAGGGCCAGGCAGAGAGCAAAGTCCTGTAGGACTGAGTTCGGGGCAGTCATAGTCGCGGTGTTCCTCCGTCCCGACTCAGGGAAGCAGAGGCAACCTCCAGCACAGCCGCCCTGACCTCATTGGCGGGGGCAACATTGACTCGATAGTACCTCTTGACCGTCATCACGGCATGCCTATATTGCGGCTAGATACACTCTCAATGTGGATGCCGCATCGAGCTGTGACTGTGAAAACCGTAAAACCGCTTGCACATATGACTCTCTCACCAGGTACAGAATTTGCCCCGCCACATTTGACATGATGCATTGGTGGAAGAAGCCATGGCGCTCCGCAAAGTGTTCACCACATTGTCCTGAAGGCCTAGACTGGTCCACTAATGCCTCTCAGAGGCCAAGCCCGAAGCTGGAAACGGTGTGGGTCCGTATGCCACAGTGTCCCCCCCCAGCCTGAAAGAGCGGGTCGGGCCTCAGGGGCAGCTGTCATGGAGTCCATGAGAGGAGGGACAACAGGAGGCTGAATCATGGTGGTCTCAGGCCAGCATGAAGCTATCAAGAGCAGCTGGTGGCCCATCAAGATGACCCTGTCTAGGATATGGGAAATGCTGGGAACATGTAAAGTGTCGTTGCCTGCCAATCGTGAGCTAGGGCATCCAGACCCAGAGGGCTTATAGGGTCTGACATCGAGAAAGAGCTGGGGAAATCAGTGTTCTCCTGAGCTGCAAACAGGTCCACCTGTGCTCTCACGAACCTGTACCAAAGCAGTAGCACCACCTGAGGGTGTAGACTCTAGTCCCCCTTCGACAGGCTGAGAGAGCATGTCCCCTGCATTTTTCAGGACCCAGGGGATACTGTATGTTCTGCTTGCAACGATGCCAAGCGGGTTTGGGCCCATGGCAAGCGCTCCCGAGCCTATGGACCAGGAAATGCTGTCCTACCAGGTAAGGCTGGAACTGTTGGAGAGCTAGGCGAACCAACCTGAGCTCCAGCACAATGAGGCACCATGGGGCCTCCAGCGGCCGCTGGCTGCCATGCCACTGAACACGGCTCCCCAACACATCAGAGAGGCGTAGCGCACACCAGCTCTCTGCGGTGGATTCTGATCAGGCACACCCTCTTTTACAGGAAGGAGTAGGATAGCCACTTCGATAGGGTCCTCAAACATGCACTCATCACCAGCAGTTGATGGTGTCTGTGTTGTTTTGGGTAACGGCCGTGGGAGTTGAACCATTGCTGGAGTGGCCTGATGGAACCAACAGGGTAGCCACCATCAGTAGGTCAAGTAACTGTTGGCACTCTAACACTGACAGGGCTCTTCCGAGACAGAAACGGTTGAGGTAGGATAGGATTTTTACTCTCACCTTTGGGAGGTGTCCTCATGAGAGTTGAGTCTATGGACATCCCGAGGAAGATCGCCTTCTTTGGGACTTAAGGGAAAGTGTGTTTATTACTGTGCTTAGTCCTGCAATGGTCACCTCTTGTTAAGCTAGATACTTTGCAAACTTGGAACACAGAAAAGTCTAGGCAAGATGGCTGCACCTTGTGAGAGATGAAAACGTGGTGCGCCTCGCGAAACCTAGCTTACTCTTAGGGGAGAACTGCAAGAAACACACATAGTCTCTTGATCCTGCGGCGCGGTCCCCGAACCCCAATGCTAAAACCGTGAGGGTTCCGGTGTACGGACAAGTCACGCAGACAACTAAGACAAACTCTCAGCGCCGCTATACTGGTCGACCAAACCGAGTATCGACTAGGTTGGTACGCTGTCACAAGTAATAAAAACAAAGACAAAACCAAACAAGATGGCACAAGCCAAACCGAGTGGGGGGACAGCAGAGCACCCAGATGGAGGGCTAGCTAGCTGCTCCAAGCTATTGAATAGCTGCGGGTATACTTCTGCGCTAATACATGCTAACGTAGAGCTCTTACCAAGCAAATCCTCTCTAGAATGAACCAAGAAAATGAAGAGCCACACTAGGCAGCTATTTAAGGGGCTCAGCAGTAGCATCAACACTAACCGGTACACAACTTTAATCTGAAATCCTATCTTGCCACGTGGAAGGATACCCTATTGGAGTGATGCAATATAGTGTTACATAACTCAACTGAGACTGGGGGCAGGAGTGCAAGATTTAACTCTAACTGGAAGCTCGGTGTGAGACATGAAGGGTGAGAGAGGACCTACAGACTCACAGTTCCCCTCTACAGGGACAGAACCTGCTCTACTCCACTCAGCCAGGACATTTGAGCTGCTTTCATTTCATCAGTATATCCTCAGTCTAGTTTGTGCCGGCTGATAGGAAGATGTATGAACATGATATCGGCTGATTAGGGGAAAAAAATCTTGATTGATTTTCAAATGTTTGAAGATGAGAGAACTTGACATTTACACTTTCTTTGCACCTCTATACAGTTTGTATCAGAGGAAACAGCAGATATGTTTCTTACATTGATAGTAATGTAACAAAATGAAAGGTTCCCGTTGTAGAAGGTTAATTTCCGCAGACCTCTGGGAGTCATTTGATAAATTGGTTGTTCTGTTGAATGCCACGACTAAAATGTCCAACAGATGGCGCTATCCTCTTTAGTCTCATGGGTTTAGGACGTTCTCTTTCTAAATCATCAAAGACAGAGAGGTTTGGGGAAGACAGATATTTCCTCTATTTGAATTCACGTAGATTGTGACCTCATTCCAGTGTGTGGGTCTGTGTAATTTTGTATTGTATTGTCTTTCATGATGTTGCATATGCTACATGAAATTGCTCAGTCTGCAGAATATTCATGCTCAACCTCATGGAACCAGCAGAGGGCATCTGCACATCAACATTGTGACAGTGCTCCGATATTGGTTATTGAAACAGGACTGAAGGCCTTGATCATTCATGTGAATGTTCAGTCTTACTTATTTTCCCTGCGTCAAGCTTATTCTATGTTGACGTTAGTATTACCTTCTTCTCATATGCATGGTTAGACAGGTGAACACATGCCCCAGCACATACAATACAGTAGCTATAGCCCACATGTTCATGATTGTTATCAATCACGACCCCCTGACTATTGTTGTGCTTCCTGGTCCCCATTCTCTCTGGGCCCTGTCCTTTGTTTCTGATCCCTACTAACACACTCACCTCATCACTGAAGAGCTCTTGTCCTCCTGACCAATCATGGCAAGACTGACTGGCAGTGCCATGGTAACATGGGTCCTTTCTCTACGTGTGGGCAAAGACACTCATTACATTATCCTCAACAGAGCCATTGGGCTGTTTCCAAGGAAACCAACTACTGCTGTGATGCTCAGGTGTTTCTGAGCTGTGAGATAGGCGTTGTGGTCATAGGGTTTGAACTAAGGAGAAAACAACATAGTGGATATGAAGAAAACATAATGTGGTATATAAGGGTTGTGTTCTTCAACCCCCTGCCCAGAAACTGATTCTCTCTCTCCCAGGCACAGTGTGTACCACAAACACATGTTGGTGTCCTCACCTCAACATCAATGCGCCAATCTACATAGTCAGCAGTACATTTTATAATAAAGATCATGCTTGGAGACTGGACACACACACATAGTCCTGTACCTTGGCACAACTACAGCTGCTACCCCAAACAATAGGACCACTCACACAATCACACAGCCAATAGACAGCATACAGTACCAGTGTTTGTTCACTGCCCTGCCCCTCTCTCTATTACACACCTGTCTACTCCAAGTCTCACTCTCCTGAAACAAGTTCATTAGCAGAGAATACATCCATATCTTCAAGACTTTTCCTTTGTAGCGAGACGATCTGATTCTACTATAGTCGTCTAGTTGAGTGATGTTGCTTTGGCTCATTCTGTTCATTCTGCTGGAGGGCTGTGAACTAGCTGGGTATGTGAGATTTATTTTGATGTGAGTGGAGAGATGTGTTTGAATGTTAATGCCTGTCTGTGCATGATCCTGTTTGATTATTCAGTAAGAGCATGCCTGCTGGAGTGTCAATGTGGTTCTGCGTGAATATTAAAACATTAGCTTGATTATTATGCTGCTGACTTTCCCACCCAGCGTTGAAATGAAACCAGGAAGAGGAGAGAACACTTTGAAGTCAGGGTTAGATTCAACGGATGACTGAAAGCATGGTAAAATTGCACCTCAACTACATGATGATGAGATCAGTCCATAGAGCTTCTTATTAGTGTGAGAATTATCACAGTGGTGTTTAGATTACCTTATAGTGGAGCTGAACAAAGGGACTTCACACTTTCTTTCAGTCTGGTGTAAACAGGGATAATTAGGTTTCCTCTCTGCTTGGCTCGGCACTACTCTAGGTATCCTTCATCTCCCTGCTGTTTCAAATGCAGCTTCTGAATTGGTATTGGTTTGTTTTCCTAGTGAAGACTCAGATGATATTGTCAGTAGTGTTGGCTCTGGTGTGTGTGTGTGTGTGTGTGTGTGTGTGTGTGTGTGTGTGTGTGTGGTAGAGGCAGATTGCCCTGCTGAGGGCTCTGTGGGAGGAGCAGGTGTCGCCCCAACCCCCTGACCCTGGTCCATTTCCTGTCCATCTGTATGGGGACACAGGGGGCTCTCAGAGAGACATAGTGGACCCGTTGTGTGCAGCAGAGAAGGAAACCCCAGTTATCTTGTTTTGGGTCTCACCACAAATTTCCTCTGGTTGTTGTATGTGGATGTGTAACAGACCACAGTGAGAGACCTTGGGGAAATAGCAGATCCAGAGGCTTAGTGCGAGAAGAGTAGTACAACAGAACAGAGAATAACGAGAGGCATCATGGAATAATGGAGAAATGAAATGGATGAAGGAATTGTATTACATGCTTCAGCGTCTTGTACACACACTCACCCACGCACACCTACAGTAATCCTCCCAGTAGTGTTGACTTCATACCATCTGTAAAGGGTGTTTCTCCAAGGCATAGAGTCATGGCAAAGCTCTACTTCTCCTTTTATTGATTCCGTTGCACTTTGGAGGTTGTCGTGGAAACCACAAAGAAAGACTTGGCTCTCTCTTGTACTGTATTTGTATTCATTGGTTGGAAGAGTCATTAAGAGTGGAGTGGAGTACTCTATTTTTCTGTCTTTCTCTTAGGGGCCATTTACATCAGTAAAATATGTCTACTGAGATCTACCTATCTTCAACATCCGATTTGCAACTTTTCTGTTCACACTAGCCTTGGATGTCGTGTGGCCAAAGCCACATTCCTGCTTCATGTGTGACTCAGAAGGAGGTAGTGTGGGAAAAATCTCTTAACGAGAGATTTGAATCTAGATCTGTCTCTTTACACTTCACAGGTATCTCTCCTGGACCGGGTTTTGTTTTGTCAAAGTAGTGTAGTGTAAAGGGGCTGTTAGTACACAAGTCCTCCTCATGGCCTTCACAAGACAGCTCACTAAACATGTCCATAGAAGGACAGGATTCTGAACTTGAGCTCAAGCAGTGGGGGATGTTTATCTATTCCTTCTGTTTTACTATTCATTAGAGTGGTTTCAAAAGAGTTGTGTAATACATGGCAAGTTACGTAACACTTACAACCCTGAATCAGAATCAGAATGTTCAATATGCAATGCTAAATCGCAAGAAAGTTTCATAAGCTTATGTATTGCAAACAAATGTATTATTATTTGAAACATGTACAATTGTATGTATATTTGCTCTAAAATTCAATAGGCAGATACCACACCCAGAATATGTAACTTCTGCCCTGTTAGCTTAATTAAACTGAAACTCTTACTAAAGTGTTGCCCATTCTGTCTGTGTGTGTATCCTGTGTGTATGACTGTATGTGTGTGTGTGTGTGTGTGTGTGTGTTCAGGCTGTCTGTTTATGTGGTCTGATCAGTGTGTCTTTGTGTGTCCTCTCTCCTTCACAGTCACCCCAGAGGCCATCGGCTTCCTGTCTGCGGTGGGTGTCTTTGTGGTGTTTCTGGCTGTCCTCTTCCTCTTCATCAATAAGAAGCTGTGTTTCTCCCGCGTTGGGGGTCTACCCTGTCTGGAGCAGCACGGCCGCGGGAAACGCTCCCGCAGCAGGCCCGGAGTCCGCCAGGGGCTGGGTGAGTGGTTTGGCATGGTGCCTGACTGGGGCCTAGGGGTTATGAGCCTGGGACTGGGGAATACGGGAGGCAGAGGGGTGGGGTCTGTCTGCTCTCTGGGTCCTGAGGTAGGGTTTCTGGTATTGGGTGACCAGTTGGAGGGGTGGGCCCTGGGATGGAGACTGGAGGTGAGAGACTGTCAGTGAGGAGGGAGCGGGCCTAATGCAGGGAGACAGGTAGGAGGCCAGAGAGTGGCTGGCTGGGGAAAATATGTTATATCCATGTAATTCACTATCTTCCTTTCTTCTCAAAAATTGTAGAAATGCTGTCACTTTATCTTGAAACATACGGTAGTAGAACAATGGAACCCTTTAATGCTAATCATTCAGCTAGGGAGGAGGCTGTGCTTTGTTCGTCATTAGTCAAACACTGCAAACATTTCCCATAATCCCCAGGTAAACGTTTGGCTCTCTGTGGTTGGAGAGGGCGGTGTTCTTGGCTCCGGTATTTCCTGGTTGTTCAGTCCCTTGAGCAAACATCTCCTGCTTGGATAGGCAGAGTTTCGGCTGATACTGTACTCAAGTCAACAGTTGCAGTCATGTCACTCTGAAGTAACAGTCGTTTACAGTGCGCTGCTACGAGATGAAGCGAGACGATCCTGTATCGGAGATCCTTTCTTTGAAAGGATGGTTCGTCCAGGTATCGGAGTCTTTGTCTGCGGCCCTCCTACCCTCGGGCCAGGGACCAGGCCAGGCTAGGGAGTCTCAGACAATGTCTGCTGACCCAACACCCTCACCAGGAGACACCCAGGAGGTGTCTGATCCCTCAGAGCTCCAGGAGGACTTAGGGTCCCGTACCTCCAGGGCTGTTGTGTCCTCAATGGACCCCCAGCAGAGGCTACAGGCCCTCCAGGCTCAGCTGGCTCTACGGGGCATGAGTAGGCCTAGCAGCTCTTGTTCTGGGGCTGCCCCATCTGCAGAGTGTCTCTCTATCATACCCGAGGAGAGTGAGGTGGTGGGGAGCAGGGTGAGCTGGGCAGCCTCACGGTACTCCAGTAAGGCTGGCACAGCAGGTAAAGCGTTTATCTTTCATCACACTGGGTGGGTCAATATCAGAAGTAGATTCAGTCTGTTATACTGTGACATACTGAGATGTCAGACATCACCTTGAAGATTGTGAATAGAGAGACTCTTATGTGAATCCTCACTGTACTGTACTGATGTGTGTTTTACAGGAAGGGTGGTTAGAATATGTGTGTAAGTGCGTGGGTGACAGATACACAGAACTCTGAGGGATGCACACACACACACCCACACACTGTTGAGCGAGAGTTGTATGGATCTCTGCTATACTGTAGGCACTTGAGAGTGGCCTACTTTTAGACGTGGGCTCTGAGAGTGGCCGTCTAAATGAGCTCTCCAACATGTGCTACGGCTGTCACATGGAGACTGAGAGGACTGACAAATACTCTCAAGGTCATTCGCTTCAGGAGTGGCCCTCCGCCATATTCATTTGCATACCTTGATGGATGTGTTTGTGCAGCTCTCTGTGCCTGCACCTACAGGTCTTCTCAGCATTGTGGAGTTGAACCTTCTCACTTTATTTTCTCGATCATCTTTTAGTGCGGTCAAATGAGCATGAATCAAATGTTTTTTTTTTTTAATGGAAACCTGCTTTGAGGATTCTTCTGTGCACTCACTAGGCTTTAGTGAAGTGATGGGGGCTCTGCAAGAATAACTGTTAGGATGTGGTGAAGGTCCTGAGCGCAGGAATGATAAGCCTTGGTGTGATTGTGATGGTGGAGTACTGAGGTTGGAGTGGCAGAGAGCTGCGGTCAGTATGTTCCAGTAGTGATGACTGTGTGATAGGGTTGAATATTTTTCCGGTATTTTACAAACGTTCCATCTAGAGAATAAATCACTTTTCTCCCTGGTAACCCGGTATTTCCCGGCAAAACCGGAAGTGTCATTAAAAAGCATTATATTTGATTTGAGCTTTGATCAGCATGAAAATTCAAACCTGATGCTACACACATTAAATACATTTGATTTTTTCCTTTATTTAACTAGGCAAGTCAGTTAAGAACAAATTCTTATTTTCAATGACGACCTAGGAACAGTGGGTTAACTGCCTGTTCAGGGGCAGAATGACAGATTTGTACCTTGTCAGCTCGGGGGTTTGAACTTGCAACCTTCCGGTTACTAGTCCAATGCTCTAACCACTAGCCCAAGCCCAAATGATTGTGCCATTATCCAATACATAATACGATATAGGCTACTGCACATTACACATGACAGAAAAATATAAAAGCCGATAGTATCATGACACTAGGTGAGACCCAAATGCAGACACAGGAGGCAGATGGTTGGAGTTTAAGATGTTTAATAAATCCACAGGGAATAGGAAAGAGAATGGTCGTGGACAGGCAAAAGGTCATAACCAGATCAGAGTCCAGGAGGTACAGAGTGGCAGGCAGGCTCGAGGTCAGGGCAGGCAGAATGGTCAGGCAGGCTCGGGGTCAGGGCAGGCAGAATGGTCAGGCAGGCTCGGGGTCAGGGCAGGCAGAATGGTCAGGCAGGCTCGGGGTCAGGGCGGGCAGAAAGGTCAGGCAGGCTCGGGGTCAGGGCAGGCAGAATGGTCAGGCAGACGGGTACAGAGTCCAGAACAGGTAAGGGTCAAAACCGGGAGGACTAGAAAAAGGATAAAAGGCAAAGCAGGAAAACGGGAAAAAACACTCGTAGGCTTGGACATACAAGACGAACTGGCACAGAGAGACAGTTCTGGGACACACTGGGAAAACAAGTGACACCTGGAGGTGGTGGAGACAATAATGAGGACAGGTGAAACCGATCAGAATGTGACAGGAAGATGTAGCTCGCTATATGCTCTCTTGGGTAAATAATGAAACTAGCTCCAGTAGGCTAATCTTGTTTAGTGTGAACTATATTACTGTACTGTATTGTATTATACTATATTATATGGGCTGGAATTAGGCCTACTCACATCGTTCAAACCCTGATAAAGCAGAAGAGAACATGTGATTCGGGTGCAAGCACTTGCGGCCAACAAAGTTACAAGTGTCGGCTAGCTAATTAGATTTTAAATGTTAAATATAATAGGGCCTATTTGTATAATTATTGGTAGGCTGACTCATATGTACCTTTTTATAATATTTCCCCTAATGTTGTTATATGTAGCCTACCCCCTCTTTCTCTCTATTGTTTCTTCATTCCTTCCTCGCTTACAACAGTTAAATGAAATAAGTTTGTCCTCATCTTCATCATTTTAATGACATGCTTAACATAATATATAGTACTATAATTAGATGCAGACGGCTTTCACTTCTCTTCATGAAGATTGAATGGTTATGGGTCTGAATAAATAAATGCCATAGCCTACCACCATCGCGCGTTCCCTCTTCTTTTAAACTACCCGTGAGTTCTATTGGCTGCTGTATTTAACATTCAGCAAACAAGAACAAGAAATGCAAAGAAATAATGTCCAGCAAGCTATTCTAGTCTAGCTTTTCCTGCATGGGACTCCAAGAGCTAAGGAGCAGTTTTTAAGGAGAGGCCAGAGGAGCACAGGTGTTTGTGTATTGCGCAAGAGACAGAGGCTATAAATTATAAGCTTGTTATGCATAACCCATCATTAGTTAGCTAAAAAATGTGGCTAAAAGTGCATTGAATTTATTACCTGGAAGAGGTAGGCTAGGAAATCTCTATATAGAGGGCTATATATATCAATCTAGAACAGGATTATCTATTTTGGATGCAATTTGAATAGAGTTTATGGGAGAGAGAGAAAGGCTGCGAGAGAGTGCTCGCGTGTACACTGATTTAAAGCAACGATATTCGAGTGATAGGCTATTTTAAAACTCTGCAGCTGCAATAAGAAAAAATTTAAAAAATCTTTACAATTAAAAAAACAAGTTGACTCCCGAAAGCCAGATGGAGATGGGTAAATTAGATGCACATTCGGTCTTCATATTATTGTAGCATAGGCTTCGCTGCAGCAAGTGTAACAAAAAGTTACCATGATGAGATAGATGATAACGCAGTTCACAATGCATGTAGACCTGTCTGTGGTTTTGGCCGGTAAATCCCGGTAAATCACGGTAACCGGGTTTCCGCCATTCAACCCTACTGTGTGATGATATTAAGGCTAAGGGTTAGATGGCTCTCGGTACTGCAGCCCTGGAGACGCATTGAACACGAGGTGGGCAGGGCCACAGCAAATCAATCAGCAGCCTCTCGCCCACTCACTAGAGCCATCCAAGGGTTACCATGGTGATGTATGGTTCAGGTAAAGAGGGTGGTATTGTACTGGGTGACCTACACTGACGAGGGAGACAGGGCCAGAGACATGTGATACATCTCCATTACAGCCTCAATCAATATGTCAACAGACACTTACATAACCAAGTTACTCACTGTCTTTCTGTCCATCACTGGTGGAACTAATGGTGTTCAGATGAAATGCTTTGTTGAGAGGGAGGGAGAGAGTGAGAGAGAGAGAGTGTATGAAAGGATAACAGGTAACAGCTAATTTGTTTTGTAATGCTTTGGGGATGTACAGCTGGCACTTCTCTCCCGCTCTCCTTGTTCTGGTTTCATAGCATGTTAGATCACTGGTTGACACTAAAGTCCCAGTGATCCAACACTCCTCTGCCAGGCACAATCCAATTTGGATATGCGGGTTGTGCTTGTGATCGTTTTATCAAATGGTCTTTGAATTCATTCCTGTGTTTGTCTTGCCTTCAGCAGTAGTTTTAACAAGCACACGTATTGATGTGATCATATTCACATTGTTATTATTGATGTGTTTCTCTATCCTCCTCTCCTCTCTTATCCTCTCCTCTCCTACTATAATCCTACTATAATAATTCAGTTCTATAGTAGCTCTCCTGCCTGCACCTTCTCTCCTTCTCTTTGTGAACTCTGCATTCCGTGTGTGTGTGTTTGTGTGATCTCTGGTCCATCCAGTTAACAGTTACGGGGATGGTGAGGATCAGTCCAGCTCATCGGATAGTGAGGACGAGGTAGTGAAGCAGTTTGAGATCTCAGTGTCTCGCTCTCAGAGCTTCCGCTCTACAGGGACCACCGAGGTTGTAGCCCAGGCTGCACCGGGAAAACGCCACAAGTTCACCCGCCTACTCTCTGACCAGGAGGAGGGCAGCACAGAGCCCTCAGACTGCGAAGGTACACATACACACACACATAACGCACACAGAGGCACACATACATAACGCACACAGAGACACACGTTCTGACACAGTACAGAGTACAGATTAATTGGAGGATCTTAATTGGATCACAACTTTCTTGCAACGCAGGACATTTGAAACTTGTAGTGTATTTGAGGTTTAGAAAGGCTTCTGAAGTTTTTAATTTCCACATTTCAGACTTGATTTTCTCTTACGGAAATGTATCAAGCCCTAGAAAAATGTCCATTAATTATAATCCACATAATAATTCACATTTCCTGTAGCTGCAGGATTATCTTCCTGCTGTAGCAAACTGGCTCAAAATTACAGTGCCTTGCGAAACTTTTCGGCCCCCTTGAACTTTGCGACCTTTTGCCACATTTCAGGCTTCAAACATAAAGATATAAAACTGTATTTTTTTGTGAAGAATCAACAACAAGTGGGACACAATCATGAAGTGGAACGACATTTATTGGATATTTCAAACTTTTTTAACAAATCAAAAACTGAAAAATTGGGCGTGCAAAATTATCCAGCTCCTTTACTTTCAGTGCAGCAAACTCTCTCCAGAAGTTCAGTGAGGATCTCTGAATGATCCAATGTTGACCTAAATGACTAATGAGGATAAATACAATCCACCTGTGTGTAATCAAGTCTCCGTATGAATGCACCTGCACTGTGATAGTCTCAGAGGTCCGTTAAAAGTGCAGAGAGCATCATGAAGAACAAGGAACACACCAGGCAGGTCCGAGATACTGTTGTGAAGAAGTTTAAAGCCGGATTTGGATACAAAAAGATTTCCCAAGCTTTAAACATCCCAAGGAGCACTGTGCAAGCGATAATATTGAAATGGAAGGAGTATCAGACCACTGCAAATCTACCAAGACCTGGCCGTCCCTCTAAACTTTCAGCTCATACAAGGAGAAGACTGATCAGAGATGCAGCCAAGAGGCCCATGATCACTCTGGATGAACTGCAGAGATCTACAGCTGAGGTGGGAGACTCTGTCCATAGGACAACAATCAGTCATATATTGCACAAATCTGGCCTTTATGGAAGAGTGGCAAGAAGAAAGCCATTTCTTAAAGATATCCATAAAAAGTGTTGTTTAAAGTTTGCCACAAGCCACCTGGGAGACACACCAAACATGTGGAAGAAGGTGCTCTGGTCAGATGAAACCAAAATTGAACTTTTTGGCAACAATGCAAAACGTTATGTTTGGCGTAAAAGCAACACAGCTCATCACCCTGAACACACCATCCCCACTGTCAAACATGGTGGTGGCAGCATCATGGTTTGGGCCTGCTTTTCTTCAGCAGGGACAGGGAAGATGGTTAAAATTGATGGGAAGATGGATGGAGCCAAATACAGGACCATTCTGGAAGAAAACCTGATGGAGTCTGCAAAAGACCTGAGACTGGGACGGAGATTTGTCTTCCAACAAGACAATGATCCAAAACATAAAGCAAAATCTACAATGGAATGGTTCAAAAATAAACATATCCAGGTGTTAGAATGGCCAAGTCAAAGTCCAGACCTGAATCCGATCGAGAATCTGTGGAAAGAACTGAAAACTGCTGTTCACAAATGCTCTCCATCCAACCTCACTGAGCTCGAGCTGTTTTGCAAGGAGGAATGGGAAAAAAATTCAGTCTCTCGATGTGCAAAACTGATAGAGACATACCCCAAGCGACTTACACCTGTAATCGCAGCAAAAGGTGGCGCTACAAAGTATTAACTTAAGGGGGCTGAATAATTTTGCACGCCCAATTTTTCAGTTTTTGATTTGTTAAAAAAGTTTGAAATATCCAATAAATGTTGTTCCACTTCATGATTGTGTCCCACTTGTTGTTGATTCTTCACAAAAAAATACAGTTTTATATCTTAATGTTTGAAGCCTGAAATGTGGCAAAAGGTTGCAAAGTTCAAGGGGACCGAATACTTGCGCAAGGCACTGTAGATCCTACATCTGTACACACACTCAATGAATCAACCCACCGCTCCAGAGCCCAAAAATAACATTTCATCACAGACTGCTGTCTGTAAAGATCTCAGGCTGAGCTTGGTTGGCCCACTCTGTGAGGGATCAACACAGAGATAGTGAGAGAGCGCTCTGGGTCTTTAGATTAATTAGTGACTTGTTTGGACTCAAATGGTGGCTGTTGTCTACGACAGGCTATAAGAATTATCAGTTTAAGTGGTGACAGCAGACCCAGGCATTATACAGATGTCATGGCCCTGGATAATAAGGGGGGATTTACCCACCCAACCCCCTCTTCCACCACTAGTTACTGGTACATAAAGAGTACAGTTCAAGTCTAAGTGTTCATCAAAGCCCCTGTTAGACGCATTGGAGGCCCCTTGCATTATGAATTCCCTGACTATGCCTAAATATTTTTTCATTGAATTCAATTATTTTATTGAACAAATAATCCATTTGTTTGTATGACTGACATCCTGTCATGGGGGTTCAACATGCCTCAGTGACTCACAATAACTACCTGTGAATCATAATAACTACCTGTGAATCATAATAACTACCTGTGAATCATAATAACTACCTGTGAATCATAATAACTACCTGTGACTCACAATAACTACCTGTGAATCATAATAACTACCTGTGACTCATAATAACTACCTATGATTCAAAATAACTACCACATTTCCTTCCTCCAGCGAGCATGTGACTGGTGGTGTTATGATATAACTAGTGGTCTGATCGACCCTGGGAACACACAACACACACTGATGAGTCACACTGTGCCCTGTTGCCATGGTGATCGCTCTCTGTAGTCGTTGATATAACTGTCGGTCTGCCCTTAATGGTACAGAATTGGAGGTAATTGCCATTGATCAGCTCATGGTGCAGCCCCATACCAGCCACACTAATTGAAGGAACAGGTTTCTGAAAAGTTATGCAATTTCTGTTCAAATAGGAGGCTTTATATTGCTTATGTTTATAAAATGCATTCAATTACTATGTTATACACACAGGGCTGGCTTGTATTTCATATCCCAAGGATGTTTCATGACAATGTTTAATTACAGAAGTCTGTTCTGTCCGATATGTTTATTAAGGGAAGCCTGTTCCATTTCAGACTGCATACTATACAAAATATCTCAGTGTGAGTGTGCTGTATGTTTCCATGTGATATTGTGTCTTTATGAAGCCCTGCTGTGATCGTCCCCAGACGTGGACGGAGACCTGAGCAGGCTGAGTTACCAGAACCCCCTGTCATACGGGGATGAGAAGCGGGGCTCCCTGGGGTCCCAGGAAATGGCTGAGGTGCTGGACGGCCCACCACGGGAGGGCTCGCTGGACACAGGGGGCAGCCCGGCCCTCAACATGAGTCGCCAGGCCACCGAGGGGAGCCTTGAGATGGAGACAGCTGTGGACAACCAGGGTGACGACAACAACGACCCTACAGACAGCTCCTCCACATGGAGCCCAGAGGTACTGCAGCCAACGAGCCCTCGCTGTCACCTTGGGCCTGGTGAACCAAAGTTTCCTGATCAGGGTTCAGGAAACAGTCCTAGCCCTACTAATAACATACAGTAGCTTTGCTATACAGAGAAACATAGTTTTTTCTCAAGGGAAATGTTGGTTGGCAATAAGAGGCAGCTATGCCCATCATGCCACACTGATGAGGAACCTGACAAGGAGAAGATGTTTTGTATTAGTCCCACAGTCTTTTCCTGTCAGATGAATTTTGGGCATACCAAGAAAAGGCTGACATGAGGCCCAGGGGCACATTGGAAACAGTGCATAACTCCTTCCTTATGCCTCATAAATATTGATGAAATGTGGCACAACCTGTTGCTGTAAAGCGTTACTGAGTATTGCTAATGCTTGCATAAGCGTTGTGTTTGTGTGCTACTGTGCTAAAGCACTTATGTGTCATGTTTGATTTAGGCGCCCAGTTGGAGTGAGGTGAGAGCGAGTGGGCAAGTGATGCTGGCTAGCACTGCAGGCCTCCATTTCACTGTCTGCCCAGACCCAGGCCCAGACGTGCTTTTGCGACAGCTTGTCGCTGTGTGTGTGTGTGAAATGGGGAGCAATCTGTGCATGAGTATCCCACTAACTTTTTTTCACCTTTTATCCAACTCACTTTGTCGAATAGAACATGGTATGTAGATGGTAGCTAATAGATACCTTCGACATGTATTGAAAGATATATATATATATATATATATATATGGATGTGAATGTGAATGGAACAACACATACAGATACACGTGAATGAAAGCAAATTGTTTGCATCATTGTATATTGTTTGTTTTGGATCATTTGAGTCGTGGCTAACCTTGAGCGTCAGGTTGTCGTGTCAGTAAATGAAGGGAGTGTTGGGGAGGGATATAGCTTGAAGAAGCGCATGTCGCCTGATCTGTGCAGTATATTGTAGCTGCCACTATGATTATCTTAGCTGTGGTTGCCGTGCCAACACCAACACTCCGCCTGCTCTGTCAACATGATGACCCAATCGATGCTGTGTTTACTGACCGCATGAAGCGCTGCTTGGCTGGCGTCAATTTTCTCTTTAACACCATCCTCTATCTTTGCCTGATGCAAAATACAGTATGTGATTAGAATTATGACATTGATGACTATTTCATATGTTGGCTTCTCGCAGGGAGCATATATCAGCAACTGTCTGTGTTTTCTGCTTCTCCTCCTCTCAGCAGGAGCATCTTCCTGTAGAGGAGGTCCTCCCTTGCCCCCCCAGCTCCACCTCACGCCCCCCTATCACCAAATGTGGTGACCTCGAGGTCACCCTGGACTACAAGGCCGCCTCTCAGAAGCTGTTTGTTACCGTTGTGACCGCGCGGGACATCCCAGACAAAGGGCGCAGTGGGATGGACTCGTGGCAGGTGCATGTGGTCCTGCTCCCAGCAAAGAAGCAGCGCCATAAGACCTCCGTCCAAAAGGGGTCCGTGCCCGAATTCAACGAGACCTTCCGCTTTTCACACCTGGAGCCTTCTGAGCTGGGTACCTCTGCCCTGCGCTTCCGGCTCTACGCCCTGGGGGGCCGGATGTCCCGTGAGCGCATGATGGGGGAGAAGGTGGTCCGCCTTGAGGGGCTGAGCCCAGAGGGGGGAGATATGGACACCACGCTGGTGCTGGAGCCCCGCAGCAACATGAAGGTGAGAGAATAGACCCTTAACATCACCCAAAGACACAACAAAACACTGCTAACATGTTACTGTATACGATGCAAACTTATACTGTATGTGTGTAACCTTCTCCTGTGCTCCAGAGTGTTGACTCTCAGGTCAGTCTAGCTGGGGTGTCCCAGAGTGACAGTGCATCCTCCACCCAGTCTCTAACCCACGGGGGCGTCCCTGAGCTGCTGGTGGGCCTGTCCTACAACGCCACCACCGGGCGCCTCTCTGTGGAGCTCATCAAGGGAAGCCACTTCCGCAACCTTGCCATTAACAGGCCGCCCGGTGAGCAAACACCCTCACACACACACCCATGTTTACCATCATACGTACAGACTATCAGATTGTAAGGGCTATTGCAAAGTTCCAATTCGCCACTTGATGCATGAGTGATGTTTCTGATGCCCTAAACAGAAGAGACTGGTGGGAGGAGCTATAGGAGGACGGGCTCATTGTAATGGCTGGAATGGAGTTAATGGAATGGAGTCAAAAATGGTTTCCATATACCATTCTATTTACTCCATTCCAGCCATGACAAGGAGCCTGTCCTCCTATAGCTCCCCTCACCAGCCTCCTCTGGCGCTAATGATTTTATTTTATTTGGACTAAATGATGTAATGTCCAGACTTAGATATATTGTTGGGTGATGTAATGAATAAAAGAGTATGATGACACATTATACTTGATGATTCACCGTGATGGTTTGTGGTTCAGTAATCTGTGTTAAAGGCAATCTTGTGAATAGCGGTAAAAGAAACTGCTGAATCTCCTGTTCACCTATGCATGACCACTACCTGGTTACCGGTGACCTTATACACCTGACCCACCACATGACCCATAACCTCAGTGAGACTGCTCTCTAGTGGTGAGAAATTACAGTCCAAAACTGACAAAACTATACAAACATACACCAGAGGAGGCTGCTGGGGGGAGGACGGATCATAATAATGGCTGGAACATAGCAAATGGAATGGCATCAAACCATGTGTTTGCTGTATTTGATACCATTCCACTCATACTGCTCCAGCCATTACCACAAGCCTGTCCTCCCAAATGAAGGAGCCACCAACCTCCTGTGACACACACCCTATCAAAATGGCTCTTAAACAGAATGCACCCCCATGCAATCATGACTTAGTCAATCATACTTTTTTTGTTTATCCCTTTTGACTTCATTAGCTCTATCTTAGCCTCTCCTTTCTTTCTGTCTCCCTCCCTCAGACACCTATGGGAAGCTGACTCTGCTCAACTCAGTGGGCCAGGAGATCTCCAGGTGTAAGACATCAGTGCGGCGGGGGCAGCCCAACCCCGTCTACAAGGAGACCTTTGTATTCCAGGTTGCCCTGTTCCAGCTGTGTGACGTCACCCTCATGGTGTCCATCTACAACCGCCGCAGCATGAAGCGTAAGGAGATGGTGGGCTGGCTCGCCCTGGGCCAGAACAGCAGCGGGGAGGAGGAGCAGCTGCACTGGCTGGACATGAAGGAGTGTAAAGGCCAGCAGGTCTGTCGCTGGCACGTCCTCCTGGAAGCCTAGAAGCCAGGATGGAGAGGAAAGGATGGGAAGCAAATCCCCACCACTTACCCAGTCACTTAGGGCCCAATTCCGACGTATTATGCCTTTCTTACTCACCACTTTCCTACGCACTTCTCAGTAGTTGGTATTCAGACTTACCTTATGAAGGTGGGAACAGGGATTTGCAGGTGTGGTTCCCTTGCACGTGCTGAATGAATGTAATTCAACCACTGAAACCTACGCACTTCCTGGCCAACAGATTTTCTTGTGGAGTTTTCATTCAATAGGGTTTTCTGTACATTTATCTTGAACCATCCTTTTAAATGCGGTGTACCTTTAAGTTTGTCCACAGACTCACTAGAATATATAGTGAGAACGGTTTCAGAATATTAGGGATCAATGAAAGAAAGCCATCTACATATGCACCATCTAAATATATGCATATTCGTCTCTGTTTCAGCACCAAATGGTAGATTTAAAAATACTTTGATCTTGTAGATTATTTAGTGATAGGAAAGTATTTATGAATCATAAAAAACAGGTTTGGAGAGCGTTTATGCACGAAAGAAAGAAAACGGTGGTTTGATTCATTCTTAAAATTGTTAACCCGTGGTAATGTTGGAAGATTAGTGTACATAGAATTATAATAGGGAGAATAGTGTACAATAGTAGGCTATACCCATGTTTATTGCCTGCACTAACCATGGAACTGTGTGATGACACGGCCAGGTATTGCGCCATGCGACTTACGGCTTGGTCTGCGCCCTTCTCCGTAATGATTTAATTAGCCTACGTATATATTTTTATATTATCAACTGTTACTAATGATCCTCAGCAACAACCACATGGCCGTGGCAGCGTTTACAGAGGAAGCAAATGAAGGTAAACGAAACAATGTATTTAAATGGAATGATAATGTAGGCTATAGCAATTGAGGGAACTAACAGTAAATTGTCAGGAGAATGTGTGTTATTAGGATTACTGACAGTCAATGCTGATAGTGTCTAATATTTAACATGATAGAAATAGGAGACAGAGAAAGTTGAGGTAGCCTATAATTAAGACATTCGAGAGTGCCCATCCCTGCAAGTTAAAAGGCAGTACAATTAAAAGTCTGCATAATGGCCCAGCATTTCATAAACTTTACAGTGGGAAAGTTGATATGTTGATATGCTTCAGTTTGCTACCATATGACTGGTTTCACATTTTTTCCCCAGTGACTATAAGGTAGAATATATCTAAAACAAGTGTAGTTTATATTTACAATTCCCTTATCCAAACAGTTTGCTCATATACCTAGCTCTTATCAATAGCTCTTATCAAGTTGTAAATTAAAGTGCATGGAAAATGGTGTTATTGATTTTGGAAAAAATTAAGTAGATGCTTTTTCCACTTGGAACCGGCAGGTTCGCTAGCCCTTATACATAGTTCCCTTGCGCGCAAAGTTGATTAAATTATTATAGGGAATTAAGTCAAGGTCAGAATATCGCTTATCAGTAGACACACAGAATATTGCGTATCAGTAGACACACCTCAGCCACACCTTACTTTAGTCAATCTCCACCCTGAGCGAATAGCAGGTGAATAGCATGCTATTCTCATGCTTAATTGCAAGGTCAGAATACGCATAGAGAGAAAAGTGCATAAAAGGGGAATTCCGTTCCATTTATGCACTCATCACTCGGGTTGGAATCGGGCCCCTAGTTACTAAGTTGGTTGTTCCTGGTAAGTGGAGGGAGTTATCCTGACTCCAGTCCCCGGACAGACACCTGCTCTGTGTAGGCAGGAGAGCCTCAACACAACTACTGCGGCCCCACCATGACTACAATCTGCAACCTACAGCTCCACACACCTGTTTACACCATTGATGAGCAAAAAAGGATTTCACATAGCAAAAAAAAACAACAAAAAAAGTGCTTCAATTATGCCGATATGGATATACAGAAAAGATAAATTGTTGCATTTATTCTATGGGTTTTTATAAGTTTAAATTCAGAAAAGGTTATTGAGTATTGGTTTCAACTATAGTTACATTGTGTTGTCACAGACAGCTAGAAGTTTGGTTGGTCTTCTCTGTATATCCGCTATGAAGATGTCAAACATTGTGTCATACAAAAATGAGTATACTGTTATGATTGTCCAAGGACAATGGTTTTTGATGAATTACTATCGTACTTTATTCAGCCACACTTCAAGGTGAAGAAAAACAAATGTTTTAGAATGATTTCTTCCTTTATGAGGGAAAGGGAGACTGAAATCTTTGTTCTTTTGTATCATTCCAAACATACATTTAATCATTTGGATTTCAAAACTGTTTTGATAGATTTCTTCCTGCTTTCTACTTTTCTAGGTTTTGAAACTGTATAGTTCAGGGTAATTTCACATTGAATGAGCATGTTTTCTGTTCTTTATCACACGTGTTTGTATCTTCATCTACAACTTTTACTCCTCCTCTCCTACTGTAAGACATGACCTGCTCTCAGACAAACAACTGAAGGACTTTTTATGACTCTTTATATTACTCTATTTGATGAGAACATCTGTCCACTCTGTCTGACAGATTCAATATCTTCATTTAGTGGCCCTTTCTTAGTGACTTCCCAGGGTAAAGTTCATTTCAACTGCCATCCATGCTGAGCTGAAAAGAGGCTTTAAATATCCCAGTGCATCTGTTAATAATATCATGCCATGAATGACCCTCCCAAGCAGTGTATTATTTTTCTCTGCTCATTGGTAGTTTCAGTCCTTGGACCGTACAGTGTGATGATGAAGATGATGCTGATGCTCATGGCCAAGTCTGCCTCAGCTTCATTATATCCTATGGCAGTAGCTGCTTTTGGGTGATTACACTTATTACACACCCTAGGCCAAGGGTTTCTCACACCAAGGAGGATATTTTAGAGCAACTGTATTCCTACTAAGCATATTTTGCAAAGCACCTCTCCCTGGACAGCAGTTTACTGGTCTTCTAGTCCACTGGTCTTCAACCTTAGTGTACCTACAGTTCAGTCAGTGTCTGGCTTGTGGACTCCTATGGGGCCTGTCTGATTAACTCTATCTAAGCAGTCATTGATTGTTCAATTAAGTACTGAGGTGGACTGTAAATCAGTATTATTCTCTGCCATTTGAGTTAATTATGCATGGTCCATGACCTGTGGGGTGTTATGGAGCATTGAACCTGCAACCTTCACAACCACTCTGTTTTCCTGGATAGACAACAGATGTAATTGGGTCCCTTGGGTTGCATAGGGGAATCATACTCTTAGTCAAAACACCAGGGTTTGACTCAATTAGAGAGCTGTGCTACATATGAAAATGTACATTTCCTCCAATCAAACTAATCACCCCTACATCACATATGGAATTCTTCCAATGAGAAGAATGGATGGAGAAATATATTTGAGCTTCCTTGGAACTGAGTGGCTGTCTTAGAATTGCCCAGGTTGGTCAAACGTTTACATTTGTATCAAAGGTTAAAACCACTTTTTTTTCACTTTTAGCGAGAACATTGACTTAGTAAGTAACTGATTCAGGGAAGAGAATAGCACTGCGTTTGATGATGATCTTTTCATTACAAGATGACAAACTATGGATGCCACAGTTGGAGAGACTTTCCTCTGCTCTGTGGATGAACTAACCTAACCTGATATGACTGGTAGGTGCAGTTCATGTCATGTTTATAACACGGGTTTGTATAGTTAATGATTTGACCAATGATTCCAGAATGACCATTACATTGATAAGATGTTATTTACTGTACCGGCTGAACCAATTATGATGTATTGTATGCATGTCAAGAGTTGCTGTACATGATCCCTCTATATTTTTGACATTTGAAATGATCAAGATGCCCTCTGAAGTATATGTTACTACTACAGCATGCTAGCTTTCAGCTTCCACACAGTGAGATTCTAATGAAGTGCCTGTATCGTAAGGGTAAGAGTTGATGCCTGTATGGGGTGAAATTGATAGATGCATAAAATAGAAATACATGCATAAAAATGAGCATGAGTGTATAGTCAACCATGTTTAATGTTCCTGTGAGATGCAGCTGTATGCACGGACTGTTGATTTGTTCTCATGCCTATATACACAGTGCCTGCACCATGCATGCAAAGAATGACAATGACATAGATAGTACTTTTGTACATACTGGTGGTATTAGTTTTGTTCTTCCTAATAAAATAAAGATCCACGTTGTAGTAAAACTGGCTGCCATCTGGTTTTTAAGTCTTCTGAGCGTGTTAAGATGCCTTAATTCTCAGAATGGCTGTGTCTTAATGATGGTCATCAGCAGGACATAGTTGGTCCCATAGTGTGAAAGGTTTTCAGTTGTAATACCTCCTTGCCCAAAACACTAAGGAAATCATCAGGCTCATAGGCAGGATTATGAAAGATTAGGAATACAATCTTGTGGTTTCTAAGTGTTTTTGGATGAGATAAATGAAATCCAGCAGATGCTTGATTTAGTTAATAATTCCAGTTTTAAGAGGGGGAAACAAGAACTCTATGTTTTGTACCTAAACCAAGTTGAATAGGGCACTATTGTTTATTTGTCATATCTGGGCTATCATAGCAGCTGTAAAATAAAAAGGTTTACATTTAAATCAGACATCAAATAATTACTCATCCAGTCAATAGGTTGCCCATACACCCAAGTAGAGCGAGAGACACCCAGGTATAGATAGAGAGAGGGGGGGGGGGGGGGGGGGGGGTTGGAAACCAAGGAGCACATTTAGAGGATGTGAGAATAATGGAGCCTGATGATGAAGCGTCATCATTGCCTAGTGACTCTCCTAGCAACAGGAAACATCTGCTTCGGCGAAGACCAATGAGGTTGTAGAGAGAATGGTGTTGTTGCTTGTTGCACAGAAAGGGATATTTTAAGACTCTAGGAGTGTTTCGTACACTGAAGGGATTATTAAAACGAAGATACGGTGACTGGGTGTGAAGCGCAAACTTAAGGCAGAGCTTGGAGCGGGATAATTGGCACAGACGGTAAATGTCGCAGCAACGGACGGTCACACATTGGACAGACACATCCAGAAGAACGCATTACCTTCAAAGGCTGCCTACATATAAAAGGACTGCTGATTTGCTGAAGTGCTTTATGAACTGTTGGAGATCGCCATCATAAGGTAATTTTCCTTCTTGATGTGATTATATTTGATCAAATGTGTGGGTGATTCTTACAAATAGGTGACATTCCAAACTGATAGAGATAGCTAAGTAATATTAAGACATCATCATTGCATGGTATCATCATCATCAACATAATCATGAAGATCAATCAGTTGCATGATATTTTTTGTCCAAGCAGGTGAATGCCTTATTTGTGTTACAGGTATTTTGTTTGATCCCTTGAATAGGAATATTACAGTTCCACTGTGCCTAACTGCAGTGGGAGTGAAACGATGTGTTATAGCAGGTGTCATTCTGTTGAAAATTCACTAATAAGTGCAATATCAGAAAGTCTCTGTCTCTCTGTTCGCTCTCTCTCTGTGTCACACACGCACGCACGCGCGCGCGCACACACACACACACAGATACAAACAGACTACCCACGCATGTACTCAACCCAATTTCTTTGTAAATAGCCTTGTGTGGGGAAATGGCAATGGCTGTAAAGATTTCAGCTTCGCCTACAAAGCACATGCTGCAGAAAGAAGAAGAAAATGTGCTTTGATATTTAAAAAATAATCTGTTTAATCTGGCCATGGTAAATAGCCTATGCAGTGAGATGACATCTGAGAAAACATAACCCACATTTTCAAATTGTGCAGAATCATTTTTTAATGGTTGTTTTGAGATACAGATTAAAACATATTGTGTGTGATTTACAACTTTAATAAAACAGGTGTCTCTCCAATCTCTTATTTTCTCTTTATATCTCATTCTCCTCCACTATAGGCCCCTGAAGGCAATGTGTGAGGCTCAGAGAACATCCCAAGCAATCAGGACCCCAGTCAGACAACTCATTTGTGGCTCTGGGCTGTCATCATCAGGTAATGTACCGTGGCGTGGATATGACTCCACTACTGCTGGGGCTGTTATATAAATCTGTGTCACTCCTCTAACCACATAATCTCTCCTCACTAATGTGTTCAAAGGGAGAGCTTTTTCAAGGTTGTAATTGCAGTTTTCCTGATTGTGCTTCAAGCAGTCGATTCCCTTGAATAGAGATCAAACCATTCAACAACGTCGAAAGTTGCCTACTTCAAGAGGAAATATGCGGAAGAGGAGGATTTACATGGCGACCTACATGGATATTTTCAAAAAGTACGAACTGCTTTGTTTGTGTTGACATGTTCAGACATCAATCTGTTGTCCTATGACATGACACTTCAGATGTGTCTGTCTCATAATCACAACCTCTTTTTCTTCAGCACCTGATACGTCAGGAGGACCGCAGCTGCATCCTCAAGCTCTCCTTGGAGAAGCTGAGATTCCTGGAGGACCCTGAAGCCTACCTGCGACGCTCTGTGCTCATCAACAACCTGCTGAGGAAGATCCACCATGAGGAGAAGGAGGTGGAGGAGGAAGAGGAGAGGCAGGGGACCTGTGACAGGGGCTCAGGCGGGCAGCGGCTGCTCTACCCAGACAGGAAACGTGTGAAGGTGGTGGTGGCAGACTGCTGCTCTCAGTCCTTTGGGTTGGAGGAGATACCCCACTACCACCTGGTTCCCTACCCCTCCCCCACATGCCTCTATGGCCTGGGCACATGTCCCAGCATCTCCCCTGGCCACGGGGCTCAAGTCCTGCTCTACAAACTGGATGATAACGGGTGACTGTGACTTGCTGCCAAAGTACGGGAAGAAATTTGATATGGACCATGCACATCGAAGTAATTGGCAGGGAGTGGTTCGGTGACAGAATGCCCTATTCACTCAGAGCTGCATTCTGTATCCTGCAGTCTGACGTTATCTACATCCAAAAGGGAGGCTACGGCTTCTCCTGTGTGATTTTTGACTAGGTCAACAGAGCAAGTCCAAATCAGGGTCTGTCTTCTAAGGGCATCTTTGTTACAGCGTCACTGCCTTTACAAGCTGATGTGAGAGACGGAGATTCCTTGCAGGAATTTGTTTTAATGGTCTTTGCACATGTGAACCTTAAGGGATACATATAGTACAAGTCATGCACCCTGCCACTACACTACTCTCTAAGAAGAAAAATTGCTATCTAGAACCATAAATGGTTCTTCAGCTGTCCCCATAGGAGAACCCTTTGAAATATTTTTTTGGGATTCCAAGTAGAACACTTTTGGGTTCCAGGTAGAACCCTCGGGTTCTACCTGGAACCAGAAAGGGTTATCCTATGGGGACAGCCGAAGAACCCTTTTGGAACCCTTTTTTCTAAGAGTGTAGAGAAACAGACAAGGTTTGTGTTTGGAGGTTTGGATGTCTGCTAGTATGCTTGTGTGACCACAATCAAACTACTCTGTTGTGTATTTGAAAAATATTACATTTCACTAAACATATCCCTAATGTTAAATGACTACTTATCAGAAGCTTGCAAAACATGATTGAAATGCATATGGGGAAAACTAATTCAAATGAAACTCATGATGGCATATTTGTTGAAAAATTAAGCATTATGCATTTGATATAGAGGTTTTGGTGTAAGTCAACTCTCTGGGCGAATCAATTGTTACACATTTCTGTCATAGTGATGCATGTAATTCCCCCCCCCCCCCCCCCTCCTGTTTCTGTGTTCTTTCCTACAACATTTTGCTGCCCTCCAGTGGTCAAGTTGAGTGTGTGAATTTTGGGGCTGGCTATTCAGTACTGTGCATCATTCTGACATCAATATTTATATTTTCTTGTCTGTTTAAATTAGCTCTCTGTAGCTCAACCATCCCGTTTTGAGGTGGAATCTATTCAGGCCAAGAAAAATAAAGCAGAACAGTAGGCCGTTTCACAGCCTCGTCTTGAATGTGCCAGTTTTAATGTATTAAATAATTTTAATTCTCAAAGAGACATAACCTTGTTTAGTGCTTGTTACTCATGCTCCAAGAATACACTAACTTGATTCAGCAAGAGCACATTGGCACATTGCTTTCTTTGATGTCAAACAATTCCCTGTATTTTCTAGCTAATTTTGATATTTTTCTGCAGATTTCTCAGTTTTATGTGTCAGGCAAACAATGTTAAGGTAAATAACAAATATTTATGAATAGATTGACTGTTCATTATCTTGTTTTTATTTTATTTTAAAATTTGTGCAACAATGTGAATATCGTTTGCTATTGTCCATTTTTTTTTCTGTAATTGAGTATCGGTAGTTGAGTGTGTTCAGTGTAAGGATTGTTTTTCCATTATTGTTAAACATCTTACAAACTACAGACTAAAATAGAATTTTAAATGCTACTTTTCAACACAATATTTTACTGTATGAAATGTATATTTGGAAGACAATTTACATAGGCCTATTCCTTATTAAAGATAAGCTATTTTGCCAAAAGACTTAAGTAGCACCATGAATCTTTCTTTTTTCAGGTGATTGCTAATGCTATAAAATAAAGTGTGTAAGATGACACTGCCATTACGTGTTGGAGTGATTATTTGTAACGTTACTCTGATGAGCTACAGAGCATCCACTGGTCAGACTATGATAGAAGAGAGACTCTTCAGGGACAATTCAGGGATATTATGATGTGTCATTCATCCATAGGTATATCTTCTACTCTATGGAAGCAAATGTATTTAAAGGGACAAGCTAAAACGATTAGATAAAAGCTTGGGTCAATCAATACCCATGATTTGCCCTATTTAAATTGTGAAGCGCGTCCACAGCACCGCGAAATCGCGAATACAAGAGTCCTTGGAATTCACAATCTTAGGGACGTCCCTCAGGGACGGTCCCTACCGCATTGAAGTTTACGTTTTAAATGGTTACTGTATGGGTTATGGTTACGTACGCGTTATGGGTAGGGATTCGTGTTAGGGTTTAGAGTAGGGACATCCAAAGGAATCGATAAGCACTAACCTGACTGAATACAAGCACAGTCCCGTTGAAATCGTGAGTGCGTCACCCATGCGTGCGCGTTCGCGAGCACTTCATAGATCTATCATTAACCGGATACTACTTGAGATAGCGGAGGTTCCTGGACGACTAGCTACGAGAAAAATACTCTGTCATCTAAAACGTGTTTGCCGAACATTGTAAAGTATCACCTGATCTTTTAACCGGCCTTGTTGCTTCCTTCGACAGGAAAACGTGATACACGTGTTTATTTTATGGGAATAAGCTATATGGAATGAGTAATAACTCATGATGCACGAGCTTCTGCTTGAAAGCATAGGAAGCTTGATATATGGCTAACGTTAGCTAGCTAGGAACGGTTAATTTATAGTAAATACACAGTGCTCTATATTGAATCAACATGGCACACAATATTATAACGCAAATTGGACAACTCTGTAATTATCTCCAAGACCCGATTCATGTAGCACGGTTTCAGCAGATTTGCGGTGTGAGCGGGACTTTTTCAAGGAACCCAGCAGAGACTAAAGAAGTGGAGCGAGCTCGCTTGCACAACAACAGCATTAGCGATTTCCAGGGTGAAAATGAGAAATGTACTGTCAACGGAGGAGAAGGGGAGAAAACCAAGAGTCTCCGGCAGAGAAAAGTCACCTCGCCGGGGAACAGTTTGAAACAGGAAGGAGTAGCCAATGCTTCTCAGAACGGGTCAGTGGTAACTCCTGCGGGGAAAACGGCCGGGCACATCGGGAGCGGTTGCCGCCTCGCAAGATCCAGTGATTTCGGGGTACGGGACCTCAAAGAAAACGGCTCAAGTGGCGTCAACGGGTCCAGGGTGGAATGCACCTCTGCGACACCTGATGAACGGCTTAGTGAGGACCCCGGTCCTAAGACTACTGTCAAGCCGCTGCGCAAAAATTCCCTGACAGGCGATGTGGGCCAGGAGTTTTTAATCGAGAACAAGTTTTTGTACTACCTGTTCACCTTAGGAACTGAGCTGGGCAACGAGCTGTTTTACATCACCTTCTTCCCGTTCATCATATGGAACGTGGATGCTTATGTAAGCCGGCGTCTGATCGCCATCTGGGTTTGGGTCATGTACCTTGGCCAGAGCACTAAGGATGTCATTCGGTCGTCCAGGCCAGCCTCACCGCCCGTGGTCAAGGTGGAGATGTTCTACAACTCTGAGTACAGTATGCCCTCTACACACGCCATGTCAGGCACGGCCATTCCCTTCTCACTGTTACTGCTGACCTATGGCCGTTGGGAGGTAAAGTTTTGCTGTGTTGTTTTCAGTTAGGAGGAAGTATCAATGCACAGTTTGATCAAATTGCTTGTGTTTTCATGGAACGGGCAGCTATTGAGGAAAACATCAAGTTCCTCTTAGTAACCCCACTGTAAGTGGCGTCATCAACTTGTTACAGTTGTAAGGGTCAAATGTCCTCAAGGCTGCTTCAGCTGACAGTCATGCAAATATGAAGCCCATGTTCTATGGATTTATTTATTGATGTTACGGTCACTTGTGAAGTGTAATTTTTTGGGGGGACAAAACATTGAACTTCAATCTCCCCCAAGCAGCCTAGCTAGACTAAGGGTTAATTATACAATTATATCAGAGAGTTCTACAGTGTCTCAGACATGATTCCCTTCAGTGTGCAGTTGCAGAAGATATTGCATTACTCCCACAGTCAGTGCTCATTTTTATAGTCTTTTGTTAGCCCCTGGCCTTATTACTCATTGTCTCATACCAAATCATCATGAAGCATGAAAGAGCCAAAGGAAAGAAAGGAGTGCTTCATGGCTCCACTGTCATTACCTTGACAGTACACTGCCTTCTTCCCCTACGCTGCCTGTAGGCTACATCCCTCCTGTACATTCCCTGTTTCCTCATACATTATGCAAATGTTGACATAATAGTCTGTAAGGTCTACATATACACCTGGCCATATGGTCCTTACTCTTATTATTACTCAACGTTTAATTTACCAGGTTATCTGATAGAGAACTCTTACTTACAGCAACGTTGGGAAAAGAGTTGCCGAGTTTGACCTACTCCTTCTGGCAGCCGAGTTCTAAAGAGCTCTGCTGGAGAATCATTTCAGAGGCGACAATGATGCTGTTTGAATCATACCATGAGTGCAGGGGAGGGATTGATGTATGTGCACTGCTCACTATATGTTTGCCTGGAGATAAGAGAGGAACCAAGCCTCCTGCAGGTCATCAGATAAGCCATTCACATCTTTTGCCTCAGCACTAGAGTTACGCCACGGGCCCAGCCATTGTGTTGTTTCCGATTTGACTCAAAAATACAGTCCTGTCAACATGATAGGCCTATCATGCTCTTTCATTAGGCTGTTTTTGTATCGTCCTTACAGTTCTCTCTCTGACTTGCTCTGGCATGCCGTAGTCTTCATGCGGAATGCCTGCCTCTGACTTGCCTGAGCAGTTCAAGTATTTGGGATGTGCTGCAGACCCCCTCCACAGTCTTTCCGGCCCTGCACGAGTAATTAGAGCCAGATGTCTCTCTGTATGAAGACACTGGCAGTAAGAGGACAGCCAGAGGGAGAGGCAACCAAGGTCCTCTGTGGGACAGATCTAATACATGGAGAAAAACATTCCCTGGCAATAAGCTGCTACAGGCCTGGTCGGGAGGACAACCATGTTTACAGATGTGACCTTTTATTTTGGCTGTGTTGATATAACACAGAAAGCTGCTGTAGACTTTGCACTGACAATCCAGTCCCGTCTCTGTCAGCATCTCAACTGAGTAATGTAGGGATCCACCACCACCAAGTGATCACAGAGCTACAAGCCCAGCAGAGATCCTTCTCAATAACAAGCGGCCAGTGAACCACAAGCTGCACACAGCATAGTGCTGTACACACACCACCTCCATAAATGTTTGCATGACTTAGCTACAGTATGACCACACACCAGAGCATAAGAGGTCTGTCAGTGGGCTTCCAAACCAAACGAGCATGTTAACATGGATGTGGCCCTGTGGGGCCCGTCAACAGACAGTTCATGTGTTGACAGGGCTGTTTGGACAGTCTTCCACCACAAGGCTTGTGATTTCATCAACCCCCTGCTCTCTGCTCCCACAGACACACTGACCTCAGGACAGTTTAGGAGGGCAGGCAGTAGGGCAGCAGGCTATGTGTGTGGCCTGGCTTTGTGTCTACTACAAACACAAATGAGTTTTTTCTCTCCCTCTTTCGCTCTCTGTTCCCCTAGTGTTTCTCATTCTCTTGTGTGTAAAGCCTTCAGAGAGGCATTGTTCACTGGATGGACTAATTACTTTTCATTTGACACTGAAATCTCCAACCATATGCGTGTTCAGTTCTGCAGAGGAACCAGTAGTGTGCTGTGAATCCAGAATGATGATGTGTGTGTTGCGGCAAGTTTAGGCTCCACTCTGGTTAATTAAGTCATCTTGATTTCCCCTCAAGGTTTCAGTCCCAGATGAGTGGGAGTAAGGACAACCGGGGGAGGTTACATGGATTCTGTGCAAACCTCAGCAGTCCTCGCCCTTTATCTCTCTCTTTTTATGGACCAAGTGCACTCCATCTGATAAGAAAATAACTAAAGTGGCAGGCTGTGTAGAAAAATGCATAATCCTCGTGTGACTGAACGATGTGTGTTTAGCCCCCCTTCTTTTGAGTACTATCCCAAAGGTCTGTCAAATCAATTTCAATGAGCATTGCTGAGAAGTGTATATATGCCTATATATCACGCTTCAAACTCATTCCACAGAGGGCTGAGTGAATGGGTTTTTGTTTCTCCCTTGTACTTACTCACTGATTAGTAAGGAACTCCCCTCACTTGGTTGTCTAGGTTTTAATTCAAAGGGAAAAACAAAAACCATGCGTTTGACACTCCTGCTATAGATCAGGGGTTGACGTATTCTATTGAAGTATAATTTCATCTACTTTCTCCTTCCTCATCCCTCTCTTACTCTCTCTCTACAGTACCCCTTCATGTTTGGGTTCACTCTGGCAATGTGCTGGTGTGTGCTGGTCTGCATAAGCCGCATCTACATGGGTATGCACTCCATCCTGGTAAGTCTACCTTACTTCACATATTTGTGGTGGTACCTGCCATTTACACTAATATCAACCAGGCTGTCAACTAGAGATCGACCGATTTCAAGTTTTCATAACAATCGGTAATCTGCCTTTTGGATGCCGATTACATTGCAATCCACGAGGAAACTGCGCAGCAGGCTGACCACCTGTTACGCGAGTGCAGTGTCAAAAGGACCTTGTGGCTGTAAGTTGCTAGCTAGCATTAAACTTATCTTATTAAAAAACAATCAATCTTAACATAATCACTAGTTAACTACACATGGTTGATGAGATTACTAGGTTAACTAGCTTAACCTGCGTTGCATATAATCAATGCGGTGCCTGTTAATTTATCATTGAATCACAGCCTACTTCAACTTCGCCAAACGGGTGATGATTTCACAAAAGGGCATTCGCGAAAAAAGCACAATCGTTGCACAAATGTACCTAACCACAAACATCAATGCCTTTTTTTAAATCGTTACACAGAAGTATATTTCTTTAAACCTACATATTTAGTTAAAATAAATTCATGTTAGCAGGTGATATTAACTAGGGAGATTGTCACTTCTCTTGCGTTCAGTGCAAGCAGAGTCAGGGTATATGCAACAGTTTGGGCCGCCTGGCTCGTTGCAAACTGTGAACTCATTTGCCAGAATTGTACATAATTTTGACTTAACATTGAAGGTTGTGCAATGTAACAGCAATATTTAGACTTAGGGTTGTGACCCGTTTGATAAAATAGGTAACGGTTCCGTATTTCACTGAAAGAGTAAACGTTTTGTTTTCAAAATTATAGTTTCCGGATTTGACCATATTAATGACCAATGGCTTGTATTTCTGTGTTTATTATATTATGATTAAGTCTATGGTTTTATATTTGATAGAGCAGTCTGACTGAGCGATGGTAGGCAGCAGCATTCTTGTATACATTCATTCAAACAGCACTTTATTGCGTTTGCCAGCAGCTCTTAGCAATGCTTGAAGCACAGCGCTGTTTATGACTTCAAGCCTATCAACTCCCGAGATTAGACTGGCAATACTAAAGTGCCTATGAGAATATCCAATAGTCAATATTTAATATTTAAATCAAATTTAACATGTTTCATTATTTAATTCAGACGAAATACATTTTATTTATGTATTATATTAAGTTACAAGTGTTTATTCAGTATTGTCGTAATTGTCATTATTACAAATATCTATATAAAAAATTGTCAGATTTTAATCGGTATCGGCCTTTTTTGGTCCTCCAATAATCGGTATCGGCGTTGAAAAATCAGAATCGGTCGACCTCTACTGTCAACCACTCAGCTAGTTGATTCAGGACTGTTCACTGCTGGCATGTCTTGAAAGCACTTGAATTTGATACCTAACCTATGTGAAACAGTATCTAAACCGTAATGTCACCTTGTCCTGAGCTTTGTGTCAGGCGCTGGCTCTACTCTAGTGTCTTCTCCCGGTCTGCCTGTAGGTTATAGACACCTCAGTAGAGGCCTGTATTGGACAGTTAAAACACTGCAACAAATGATGATTTCTTTGGGAGGGGAGAGCATAGGGATTCTGCAGTAGATCAAATGATTATAGGCATTTTAGGGAAGAGAGGGCTTATTAGATACAAAGCTGGTGGTCTGGTAAGCCGGAAGAGGGGTTCTGACCCCCACATGGCAGGCAACATGTTGGTCTATGGAGGTGGTCTCTCTATACCACATACCCACAAAGGCTGGTGCTGGTGGCCCTCAACTACTTCCAGCTAGAAGTTGGGACAACATGAGAGAGGTTGTTGTTGGTAATTTAACAAATTCTAGGTTACTCCTCTATGATCATAGGGACTATCACCAATCTCCCATAACAGGAACCAGTGAAGAAATAACTAGTCCCAGCACCAGAAAGATACTAAAATAAATGCATTGGATTGAAACAGTGGCTTACTATGGGATGCATTCAGGCACAGTTTATAAACACTACTCCACTCTGTGTCGTCTACCACACAACTCCATGGGCATCCTGGCAGACTTGTTTGCTAGTCTGTCTGCCACTGGGCTTTAGGGAAATGAGAACATTACAGATTTATATTTGCCTTTGTGTAGTGCCTTAAGGTCTACAGTGCAGACCCATCTGTCCTATAAGCGGCAATGCTGTCGTCAGGGTATGAGTATTTATCCTGAAACTTTCTTTGAAGAAGAAAGTAAAGGCCATTTTTAGTATTTTCTCCAACCTTTTTATCCCAAAATGTTTTTTTCTCTTATGTAATAGAACACACAGCTCAGATGTGGCAGGCAGGCAGTAGGCCCATCTGGAGAGTGAGACTAGTAGCGATGAGGCATGCTGTCTGTTCTAATATGGACCTGCCTGTTGGCCTCCATTTCTACATCTAAGCACCAGAGAGACAGAACTGTGCATGTTTGACTCGCTGGCTGTTTGAGTGTGACAGTGTCTGTGTTTTTCAGAACGTGTGCGTTTGTTTCCACAGCTCCAATTAAGTCCCAAGGGGTGATGTTGTTGTCGCTTACTGGTATGATGTCATTGACCTGGTTGGCTGCAATGTTGCGTTTGACTGCCGGTCGCACGGGCAACTGTTGCTTTGGTGATGCCTGTATCATGTCTCAGGGAGTTGACTGATGCAGTGCAGTCAACTAGGCACAGGCAAGGGAGTTAGTAGTTACCCAGCCCAGTAACCCTGTGTAGCCTTTCTCCTCCTTCTCTATAGCTTCACTGACCCCCTCATGTACACTGTTGATCTGTGTCTCTCTGTACAGGACATGAGGGGGCTTGTTTCCAGCTCATATAAGCCTTTAATGGCTGAGCTAACGCTGTTAATGGGGCTAAATGTTGTCTGGGGGACATTATATCAGAAACGGTTTTTCTGGGGTCTGCTGGAGTGTAGAACATCCATTTGTGGTCTCTGACCACTGCCAGGCTTCACTGCTTAATGTGTTCTGTATCAACTTAAAATATTATCTTGCTCAATGAATACGCTTCCCCCTCTTTTCCTACACTGGAATGGTTTGAAATGTAGCTAAAGGAATTACCGTAGATATGCCAGCACTATCTTCTCCACCATCTGAGAAGCTAACAAAGGTTGGTCCTCCAGGCCTGTCTCTCATTAAGCTGGGAATATACGGTCATTGGAACTAATGAGGCTTGATAGCTGATCCTATTAAGTCATTTAGGATCTAAGAGGTAATACAAGAGACCAAGACTTGTCTATTCTCTATCCTCCTCCCAGGCTTTCTGTAATGGTAGGCAATGTAGGAGCTATGTCATAAATGATTTTGTGGGTTGTATGCCACAGTTCATGGTATTTCTCTCTATAGGCTTTATGAGTGCTGGTTTGGCTGGGGTTAGAGAGAGCACTGAGTAGCACTAGATTAATGCTAGTGTAGTGTCAGCACAAGCTACATTTTCAGGGTGTCTGAGTTTAGCCTAGTTGGACCAATGGAGACAACGGTTGGGACAGACTAGTGATAGCATTCACAATGAGAGACTAATTCTTAATGATTAGACAGAAGGTGATAAAACATTACAAGGGCATTGATAGGGATATAAACTCTAGTGACCCCATCTACGGAATATTTCCTGCTACTTTTCTTTTTGTTGACTTCACAGTTAACAGTCAAACTTTGGACCAGAGACTTTTCTCCTAGCCTGGTACTGAGGGATGCCTGGTAAAGCCTTCATTGACATTGACATTGAAGGATATTGTGATTTATTTTTTAAGTCCCTGCATTTGAAATGAAATATTGGAACTTATATGGACAAGTATTGATACTTGTTATTAAGGGTACATAGGTTACTGTGAGAGGCTGTAACAGGTTTTCAGTTTGCCGGGCCAAAAAACGAACAAAAGAAAAGCAGAGAAATAAAACTGTTGCCGGCCAAAATGACCGGGAGAAAAAAAATCCCATTCCAAAATAATGCTTTTTATTCATTAATGGGAATCAATTTCACTGTCATGTTTATCGGACTATAGGTTAATTTGCAATTTGTGGAATTAAATTGGTCTGTGTGTATTTTCGTTAGTCATCCTGTTTCTTATTTATCCAACACAACTATCACACATACAGAGACTATTTTGAGCTGGAATTCTCCTGCATCTCCTCAACTGGTTGCTGCTGGAGTAAAACATGTGCTTTTATAAGACCATTAATTGCACAACACTTCTAAATGTAAAAGTGTGTTAAAAACAGTTGGTGCACAATTAAAAAGAGCTATTTTTTCCCCTTCTCAACTTGTAATTGAAGTCATCTCCCATTCAAGTGTAGGCAACAGGCTATTAGCACATCACCCACTCCTTTACAATGTAGGCTGGAGGCAGTATACATTTTTAGGCTCCTTAATGGTTTGAAACCTGAATGTTCTATTTCATGTTAGGAGGCATGTCTTACCTCACTTCAAAGTAATCTATAGGCAAAATCCGACAATGGAAACATGGAGTCAATTATTTTATAAAGACTTCATAGGCGGCACTTGAGTTTAAAGTTTGGGGAAACAAACCATGTATCCTACCTATTAGTATGTTCTGCATGCCAGTTATGATTTTCATATGCGCATTTTCGTGGAACAATTTAACTTCATTAATAACGGTTTCGTTTCTCAAAATCATTGTCAACTGGTTACTCTAAAAATCTGAATGAAAATGATAATAACCTAAAAGTAAACTAATGAGAGATCACCAGCATCTGCCATATGGACACATTGATACACGGTAATTAATGATTGGCGGCTAAAGAAATGAGCACATGGAACTCCTAGCCCACAGGCCAATGCAGCAGTAGGCCTATAGCTTCCATTGCTCTTTCACACCGAGGATTGGTGATTATGGAAGAGTAGATTGTTGGAAAGATTTTTCAAAAAGCTTATTAAGATGCATTAGATGTTAAGATGCATTACCATTATCTAAATGTGATTTATAATTCTGGGCACCGTGGGTGGACCCTACTGGGTTTTGCAGCCAATGCATATGGGTCTGGTAAATTTCTCAAATGGCGGAAAATTTAAAATCTTCCCATTCATGTTGTCCGGCGCCACATTTTCCTAACAGAAACCCTGTCAGTAGTGGAATAGAAGCTTGTCTGAAAGTGCTTCTTAGAGCTATTTCACTGTGTGCCTCTGGCCTATCTCGCCTCTGGAGCTCTGAAAGTCCCTTTGATTGTAACATGTGGCCTTGCAGTGATTTTACCACGAGGTCACACAGAGAGGCTGCCAAGTGCCAACACGTGAATGTGGAATGACTTTGACATGGCTGTGGTAGACACGTGTAGGCCAGGGTGGGTTAATGACTGACAGCATGAAGAGCGGGGTAGAGGTAGGATGATCTATGCCCACTGGGCACAGACAACATTTCAACATCTATTTTTGATTTCATTTTGGTTGAGTTGTCAGCTAATGTGAAATCAACAACAAAAATGTCGCCATGTCATTGGATTTAGGTTCGAAGTGATGTGAAAAGACGAAAAATCCTCACGTTGATGACTTTTTGCAAATCCAATCAGTTTTCCACGTTGAGTCAATATCATCACATACAAATCTTTTGTAGAAATTACGTGGAAACAATGTTGATTCAACCAGTTTTTGCCCAGTGGGTGGAGTGTAAATAGTTTACTGTCCTGAGCCCTGTACTATGAATTGGGTACTGTATGAGGAGTTAGTGAGTTAGCTTTGGTCCCCAGCTAGCACATATGGTTCCTTGGAAGTTGTGGGAACGTACGTTTTTGATTTCCCATTGGTTCTGGGAAAGAAGCCATACGCTTCCTAACCGGTAAAACTGAAAGTTGTTTAAACGTTCTGAGAATGGAATTGAAAACTTTTTATTTTTAGGTTGTAGGGAGGTTCTGAGAATGTTTTACTCTGGTTCCTGAAGTTTTCCTGGGAGGTTTTATTAATGCTCTGAAAACAGAAATGGTTATTTTGAGGTTTTTTAATAACTTCCTTAACTTTTTTGTTTGTTTGTTTATTTATTTATTTGTATTTTTTGAATTTGACCCCTTTTTCTCCCCAATTTCGTGGTATCCAATTGTTTTAGTAGCTACTATCTTGTCTCATCACTACAACTCCCATACGGGCTCGGGAGAGACACCGTGCACCTGGCAACCTTGATGAGACAACTATATCCCTACCTGTTCATTTTAGTATATTCAAACAGACCACATTTCAAAGGAAAGCACTCATTAAGATCAGGTGAGGTCATTTACTGTGCATGGCCAAAACACCTGAACACACTTAACAAAATGGAGGAGAGAGAGGGTTTTGTTGATGCTGAGAATGGAATGTATGTTTTTAAATGACATTCTTAAAACGTTCTCTGAACATTTAGTAAAGTTTTCTTGTGGAACGTTTTCTTAATGTTCTCAGAACAATTTGAGAACATGACTAAATAAAACCATGAGGAACCTGTAGGAAACGTTATGCGGAAGTACTGATATTCCCACAGAAGAACATTGTTTCTGAACTGTTTGAGAACATTCCCAATGGCAAACCAGTTCCTAGAACATTACCAACATTGAAATTAATTTGAACTTTTAGGATACATTCTGTTAAAGTTTTGAAATGCCCAGAATCTCATTTTCTTAAATGTGCTGAGAATGTTCCAAAGCCAAGAAATTATCCTGCACTGTTGTATGCAAAATAACCATAGGACAACCACACTCTCACCAAGCTCTAAGAAACTGTCTGGGTCAACTGAGTTCAATTTGGGATTACCGGTCATACGAAAGTTGCTCACCTTTTAGCCAGGTAAATTTCTATGGCAACGAATCCTTCAGAACTTACCTTACCTCTGCGGCAGGCTAACTCACTGCTAACTCTACTTACACTGAATGAAATAACTGAGCAAATTAAATCAGATTCCCCTCCCTCTTGCACAGATTGCGTTATCCCCTTCATTTCAGGAAGACAATTAAATCAGATGGCAGCGTACGCACTCCCTCTTTTTTTTCTTTTTTTTTTCTGGTTCAAATACAGTCAATGAAGTACGTAGACCAGACCCAGCTGCTAATGCTTTGGTGCCTATGGGAGAGCCACCCCATTAAGCAGACCAAAACGGACCTATTTTTTTTTCCAATGGTAAACTGCTTGAGTGTGACATCTTAATTTATCCACCATCTTTGATTACGTTTTGTGTGTGTTATTTTAATATTACTATTTCTACCACATTACACCTTTAGTAATGACAGGATGCAATCGAAAGTTCACTCACAGTAAAACCTTTGTATGACTTTATAAAATAATTGTACCGATAAGATTGGGGGGGAAAGGTGGTTGTGCATTGATAAGCACACCAAAGACGGCATTAACGATACGTAATAAATGAATGACGGCACTTCTAATAGCCTATTTCATATCATAGCCTGCTGAATTTGCAAGAACTTTTCTTTCATGTTGATTTCTGAAAAAAAGAAACTGTGACACTAACTTGACCATGGATTGATGGTTTTGCATTGTTTCTATTAATAGCTTGGCCATGTGCGACATGCACGAGCAGGAACAAGCCAGCTTGAGTTGGCAGCAACTGCATGATCAATATCCACCTTCGTAGTATGGATGAAGCCTGAGTTGGAATGTGAAGCAAACTGAAGCTGGCTAACTTTATAGAAGTCTGAGTAGATCTAGCTTCTATCGTAGTTTAACCCTCTGGTTACTGAACTGTAGCTAGATAAGAGGTGTTTCCCCATGGTTCAAGTGAAAATCAAAAGTAGATTATAGCACTGTCTCACATATATGTAGTTGGACCCTGCTGATACGTTCCCCATACTTTCCCAGGAAAATAATCACTGTAGAGAATGAGCTTTAAGGTTTATAGGACATGAGTCACATTAGGCTGTTTGTGTGCATAGTTTTGTTCGGTGGCCTCCATGGAATCGCACACTAAATGATAAAGTGATCTGGAACGTCAACTTCACTAAAACACACACATGAGCACAGGCTATTCTGTTAAACAGAATAGCCTGCTTCATGACCCCTGGCCTGATTGTTTTCAGATTGGTGGGTTGTTCTCCCTAGCCAGTCTTTTTTTCTGCACAACATGTCACACCACCACTTTATGGTCCCATCCACCCCCCTTCAATTAAAATAAAAGGTTTTTATAGATATTTTGTTACATATACATTATTCAAAGACTTCACATATATGGTACTTTTATACACACATGGTAGGAATACAGTTTGATATACACATTCAGTGTAAACATGGGATCTTTAGTGCCCACAGAGTTGGGACACCCGTTTAAGGTCCCACCTGCTTCAATTTTATTGAGGATTGTTAATTAGTACTTCAACATTATTAAAATGAAATTAATGTTGTACAAGTGTATCATATAAAGGTCAAGAATATGATATTACTATTAGAATGAAACACTAGTAGGGAAACTAAGAAGGTTGCTCTGTCAAATAGAATTACTCTGTGCTTGGAATGGAAGCTAGCTAGCTCATTTTAGATAAGAATAGGGAAATTTAGCTACTAGAAAGGACAACTTACCCTTTTGCGAAAACTTTTGTATTTTCTTAATGTTATACATTTTAATGACGTTTGCAATTCTTGTTCCTGTATGTATTTATATTGTTATTTTGTCCTCAAACCTGAACTCGAGATATGCCATTTAGAAAATGAGGCATTTCCCACAAACCGGCATCATCACACTCCCTCCACTGATTGGTCGGATAGGCAGATCTTCCTCTATTGTGTCATTTTCAAATAAAAAAACTCAGGTTAAGCAAGACTTGAAAATCTGTCATACATTACTCACATGATTAAAGCATTGTTAAGATTATATGCATTTATTAAGGAGTGCTGTCTGTATAGTGTATACTTTGCTAAGTTGTTCATGTTGTTTTTTTCTAGGATGTCATTGCTGGCTTCCTGTACAGCCTCCTGATCCTGGTGGTATTCCGGCCAGCACTGGACCTGATTGACAACTTCAACCTGACATACCGCTACGCCCCCCTCATCATCATCTCCCTGCACCTGGGCATGGGCCTCTTCTCCTTCACCCTGGACACCTGGAGCACCTCACGGGGCGATACCGCTCAAATCCTGGGCACTGGTGCTGGCGTGGCCCTAGCCTCCCACCTTAACCACTACCTTGGCCTGATGCCCGACCCCCCGCTGGACCAGCTGCCCCTATCCCCCCCGGCTCTCAGTGCCGCCCTGCTGGCCGTAGCCATGCTGAGGATGTGCCTGGGCGTCCTGGTGCTGCTGGCCATCAGGGCCCTCATGAAGGCCATCACCATCCCTCTGGCCTGCCGTATCTCTGGCATCCCCAGTGGAGACGTAAGAAAGGCCCGGCAGCACATGGAGGTGGAGCTGCCCTACAGGTACATTGTGTACAGCATGGTGGGCTTCAGCACCCTCTTCCTGGTGCCCCAGCTCTTCACCTACCTGCAGCTGTCCTGATGAGAGAGCCCTGTGGATCCCCCAGTCCCCTGTCCTCACCCCTGCTCATCTAAAACCAAGCCCATAGGAACATGGGAAATTCACACCTTACATATCCTGTACATCCACCTCCTATACCACTAACCTTTGTCCCTGCCAGTTCTAATGACAGAAACCTCTTATCAGGGAACTCCTATAGACAGATTTGACACGATGTCAGCACTGATTACTAAATCCTATTCGCTTTATCTTACTTCAATTTTTTTTTGTCAATCAGAATTTGACCTCTGTTTTATCTTAATTTTCCATTTTATGGTCTCAATTTGAAAGGAGAAACACTAATGATTTTGGGCATCAGAGCAAGTTATGGATCAACTAGACTAATAATTCTCTATTATTAGTCACCCCTTCCCCATCCGTATATACATAGTCTATCCTGAGTATTTATTTAAAGTACTTTCCCTGCTTTTTTGTACTTGGGAGAAAATGAGGATTCAATTCTAATCTGATAATTTCAGTCTGTGTCCTGGTTGTGTTCTCTTATCTATTTTTCTAAAGGGCTCTTTTTATCTATTATTATTGAAGATGATCTGTTGAGGTTTGAATAAATAGATTTTTACTCTGTACTGATGAGAGAAAAGCCATGACTGGGGCTAGGCACATGATGCAGTGGTGTTACTGTGGGATATATAGAGGACAGGACATTAGCCCTATAAGTCAGAGGGTTAAAAGTGGGATTGTTTTGAGCGTCAGGAGGACTTGGCTCAGACACACAGTGAGGAACTTCCTGTTTTATAGGAGGGGATGCACCTGACTGCACGGAATCACTTCCTGCGGGTCTCGTGTTTGGAGGGGCCAAGGGAGAATTAGAGGAGATAACCCCAAGGGTAAATAAGTATAGGAGCTAAGTTCTGCTTAAATGCAGGTTCTGGACGTCTTTCGTTCAGAAACATTACTTGCATTCACAGAGGGATTTCACATGGAAAGCCCCTCAACAGTAACTAAGCTAGACAGATTATCTTCCAGTTGTACTTTAATGAACACTGGCAACTCTTTTCTATCACTGTATGTTTCATCCCCTTGTTTCTTTGACTAGCACAATGAAGATTCTTTCTTCGTCATGTCCCCCCAACCGTACTCCCTCTCTACCTTCCTTTGCATCCTTATTTTGTTCCAAGTCCATAGTGACTGGACTAGATCCACAGGCACTGAAGAGTGTAAAGTTACTCTTACCTCAGTGTTCTTACTATATCTCTTTCCAGAAGTGACCAAGACGTTCACTGCTTTAATGAGGTACATAATATAGTATAGGTATACTATCATAGTATTGTTTATTTGTCCGGCTAATTGATTTGTTTTTGATTGTTTTTAACAAAAGAATAGTGCTGACCGGAAGAATGCCAGCAGTTTCCCACTAGCAGAGAAAAGACTGAAAGGACTGGAGCCCGTTGCTGTGCTGATCACACTGATATAGATATACTGTAGATACATCTATTATTGGAAAAACAATATTGTTCCTGGACCAACTGTCATAACAGAACTGTATCTTGGCCCACAGGGGAAGAGGCTTGATAAGAAAGCTATACTGTACATCCTAGTGTGGTTATGGAATACATATGATATATAGATGTCTATAGTACTGTCCTAATAGAAACCCAGCTAGCACATTTTGTTCCTTGTAAGTGGTGGGAACGTATGTTTTTGGGAACGAAGCTATGTGTTTCCTGACTGTTAAAACGGAAGTTAAAAAAAAAAAAACATTCTGAGAACAGAAGTGAAAGTTTTGCCTGTTCTGGGAACTTTTATTTTTAGGTTGCATGGAGGTTCTGAAAACATTTGACTCTGGTTCCTTAAGTTTTCCCGGGAGGTTTTATTAACGCTCTGAGAACAGAAATTATATGCTATTCAGAGTTTTTTTTTTTTTATATATAACTTCCTTAACAATGCTAGCTTGTAGTGGGTAAACTTTTTTTTTAAACTCCAAGCATGGATAGGACACATGGAAAGGAATATCTTGAAGCATTAATCATGCAAAATAACTTTTTATTTTGACCACATTAGTGAGATTCAAACCTATAAAATTCTGATCTCTATCCATGGACTTAGTCCACTGCGCCACCAGGATGGAGCTAGTATGCCTTTTTCTTTTGTATATAAAGCTATTCATTTTAGTCTATTCAAACAGACCCCATTTCAAAGGAAACAAGCATTAAGATCAGGTGTGGCCAATTAGTGGGTGCGACCAACACACCTGAACAATTAACAAGGTGGAGGATAGAGACAGTTTTGTTGATGCTGAAAACGGAATGTATGTTTTTTAATAACATTCTTAGAACGTTCTCTGAATGTTTTCTTGTGGTTTTTATGTTAAGTTTTCTTAACGTTCTCGGAACAATTTGAGAACGTGACTTTAAATAGAACCATGAGGAAACTTGTAGAAAAGGTAATGCTGAAATTCCCCCTGAAGAACGTTGTTTCTTAATGTTCTCTGAACTATTTCAGAACGTTCCCAATGTCAAACCAGTTGGGGAACATTTCTAGAACATTATAAACATTCAAATTAAATGTAACCATGTTTGAACTCTTAGTTCTGTAAAAGTAATGAAGTACCAAGAGAATTACTTTTTTTGTCAACTTATTTAAATGTGATGTGAATGTTCCTAAGCCAAGCAACTATGAAGCACCATTCTCAGAAAGTTGTGGGAAGGTTGTATGCAAAATAACCATAGGACAACCACGCTCTCACCAAACTCTAAGAAACGTATGGGTTCTCAGAATTTTATGAGCTAGCTGGGAATGCACTGTTTCCACAATGCACTGTTGTTGTTGCCCTGTCCATTTGCTGGTCTGTCTGTCTTTTACTGGCCACTGTTGACCGGAAGCGCTCAGGAGACAGCTGTGTTGTGGCCTTGTCTTACGTGTGAGAGTTTGTGTTTTATTTGTGCTTGTCTCCTTCCATTTCAGTGAGAAGGAAGGTCATTTTTGTGGTTATTGTGAACAGACAGTACAGGGCTCTGATATGATAATAAACTTGGACTAAAATAGAGCACATCATTCTGATCCTCTAATAAACAGTGTGGTTGGACCTAGACAGTCAGTTAATTTAGCACTACCATTTTATCTTGGCCAGGAAGCCTCCCTGCAGATTGATGCAGGGAGGCTTGGCCAGGAAGCCTTCATTAGATCGATGCAGATAACTCAAGTTTCAAGTGTTATTAGTTGTATGTGCGGGATACGCATGGTATTCGTCGTCTAACAAAATGCTTACTTGCATGTGTGTTCCTTCTCGACAATGCAATAACAATAAGAAAAGATAAGATTACAAACATAAAGTTAACAGCAGTAGAGTATGTATATTTTTTTAGCATAAGTATCCTATAGGAAGGCATCATTTATAGTCCAATATTTACGTGTGTATTGGGGGTGGCATCTTCCTGATGCTGATTACAGTAGTTATTTCTATACTGAAAGCCTCCAAATTCTGAAGTGAATCTTAATAATCAGAAACTATTTTAAATAAATGTAAGAAATGATATGGTTAATTGTTGGGTTGTGTTATCTATGTCTTATTTCAAAGCATTTAGTTTCAACATGAAGATGTGACGTTTTCCAAGATATTCCTAATGACTTTCCATTCAAATGGTGATGTGATCACCGTTTCTTTTAAACTTTTCTACCAAATGAAAAGGGTTCAGTAATGTAGCTGTACTGTGGCTTAAGTAGAACTCTGTTCTTACTACCCTAGTGCCTTTACTGTGTTTCAGGAAGGAGTTGTAACCTTTCATGTTTTTTGTAGCCATTGAATTGGAGAGTGGTGAGAGACATGTAAAAGTGTTGTTGGGTTCAACCTATTTCAATTCCATTTTAATTATATTAAAAACTCTGCGTTTGCCTTTGCACTTGTAACTGCAGATTTAGGTTGATTGTCATTAATACTTTAGTACTTTGTTCAAACGGCAGATGTTTGAAACAGTTATCCATGTTTTTCACTGTTACTTGTTTCCCGTTTGCTTCTCATTTTAATTTGAAGCATTTGGTCCTTAGTTCTTAATGTGTCAAACTGAATTCTATGAGATATTTGCATGAACAAATCTTACAGATGCGGTATTTGTGATGATTTTTGACATGGCTACAACAAATGTCCATGTCAAATTGCTTGTTTTACAGAATCATCTTTTTATAGACCAAATAAATATTTATATTGAACTGTATTTAATATTAGAAATGTTTGTGTCCACCTGAAAATCTCTTGATTCAGTTATTTGTTTGATCAAATGTTATTTGAAATGACCATTTTTATGCAGTTTTGACATGGTAGGTAAATTCTTTACAACCTAAAAAAAATGTATGTCCATTTTAATGGTTGGGTTCAATCTATGATGAGAATGTTCATTCTATGAGGCTCTGATCTGTATGAGTGAATTAATCAAAATAATCTAGTGAGCTAATTAAAACAATCAAATTGACTGTCCACTCCAGTCCATTTTTAACAATTTCAATAAAGAGATGTAATTTTTGGTCACTTAGTGTCTGTGGTTTCACTTTGAAATGGCTCTAGTTTTTACCATGTTGAAGGGACTTTCTTTTGTGTCCTTTCTCTGCATTACCTCAGCCCTGTTGGTTCTGTAGATTATGTAGACGTGGTGAGGTGTGTTTTTCTAAGCACTGAAGACATTCAGCAAAGTTTCCAATCTGTGCTGCCAAGGTTGTCAGGAACAGTGAAAACATGCAACCACTGGCCCAAGATAAAATATATTTTCCTCTGCAGTGAGGCATGTTGATGCAAGCGAAGCATGTGGGAGTTGGTCAACCTTGCTCAATGTTTTGGAACACTTGCTGTACCTTGCCTGCAGTGCTTACACACTCAAACTGCACTAGCAGCCAGCTAGGCCACCTGCTACTAGCCAGCCTCACAGCAGTCCACAGTTCACCAGCAGTATGCAATCACGCAACCAAGGGAGGGAGGGCAGGGGTCACAAAACAGATTGACAGTAGGATAGCACCTAGGTTATATCATTTGTCCCCCTATATCATTTGTCCACACTCATCTGATATCCAGAACTGCACATTACTTAGACTTGTAGTGAGGGGAGGATGGCTCATAATGAATGGAATGGTATCAAACACATGGACAATCAGGTGTTTAATGTGTTTGAGACCTATCCATTAATTCTCTTCCAACCATTACTATAAAGTGACACCAGCCACCTCTGTTTGTATTTCACCAGGCAGCTAGAGGAATGACACTAAAAGTGCCTCACAATGGCCTTTTTTCTTATTTGGTTTGCTCAACTGCTGCATCCTCTCCTCTGCCTCCCTCACCTATCGAAACTCTTCCGGAAAGGACTCTGGTAGGATACACCTGACTTTCCTCAATGAAAGGTGCCTACTCACAAATGGACACTCTCCTCGACCGCTTATCTGTTTCCGAGTCACAGAGGAGAGAGGACGAAGGATGTACATTTGTCTAAAAAAAGGAAAAAGACAATAACAGCCATGTCACTATCCACAGCCTCCTCTTTCTACGATCTGGGCATCCCATACAATAATGTTGTCTCTCTGTCTCTGGGAGAGATGAGGGCTCTCAAAGAACAACCATGCAGATAAAAGGCTCTCTCATTTTCTCTCCCACACACAAACATTAACTTACTCACCAAATGACTTCTTACAATTGTGTTGTGTGCGTGTGTGTTTATGTGTGCCTGTATGACTCACTGTATGACTCTCACACTTGCTTGTCCCTTAAAGATTCGTAGGGCACTCCACCCATGTGGCAGCTCTTAATTCATTCAGCCATCAATTTTTCCTGTCTAGATTTTTGTAACATTTTATTGGTACATTTGTTGGGGGGGGGGGTCTGTGAACAGTTTAAAAGTATTGTTAAATGTATATAAACGTGTACAAAGAAGATGTATATAATCAAATTGAAATAGTAATCATTGTATTCGTTGGTTGAGTTTATTGCATCAAAACTGGTGAACACCAGGGGCTACCAGATTGCAGGGGTCTACTCCCACCTGGTGGCCAAGTCCATGAAGATCACACCTAAGCCTGTCACTAGATCGCCACACCAGAAATGTCAGTGGGAGAAGATGGAGCGAGATGGATTTTGGCTGACATTCTGCAAATATTCTCATTGATAAAACATTTGATCTCCATACAGTTTTCTGTTTCCGAAACTAGAATCTGTAACAAACCGAATGGACTGCGTTTTGTAGACTTTACCTTTCGCCAAAATGGTAAAAAACGACATTGTTTAGATGGAGTGCCAGAGCGAATTTAGTTATTGCACACGCGCACTTCACACAGTAGGCGTTCCCTAACATATTTGTATAACTAACCCAAGATGGAAACGACAGGCTCTGGTCTAATGGTAGCAAATTAATCATAATGTGCAGACCAAATAACGAGAAGGGCAGAGCCAAGCACGAGCTAGTGAGATCCTATTTGCGTGTTCTAGCATTTATTTGCATATTTTCGCTACTCTGTGAGGTGCGCGTGTGTAATAACAAAATGTACCCTTGCGCTCCTAAACAACACGATATTTTGAAAATTGGCATAGGGTAAAGTCTACAAAACGACGCCCACCACTGTTTGTTACAGATTCTAGTTTTATAAACAGAAAACTGTATGGAGATCAATCGATGAGACAATTTGCAGAATGTCTGATAAAATCTCACACCGTCGTCTCCCACTGCCAGCCGCTGGGGTTCCCCTCCTCTCAGGGACTGAAAAAGCCAACCGAATGCTTCACATTTATAAATCCGGTGAAATATCTATCTGTGGCGACACCATGTCACAATGTGCTCATGAAAATCAGAACCAGCCGATTTCGCCGGGTATGTGTCCTGTGACGTCCACAAGAGTGCAGATGTTACATAAATTATTTTCCGGTTTTTGTATTTGTGGTTCATACTGGGCATTGAATTAAAATGTTACTCCAGAATGGCGCAGCGGTCTAAGGCAGTGCTAGAGGAGTAAATACAGATCCTGGTTTGATCACACAGGCCGTCATCGGGAGTCCCATAGGGCAGCGCACAATTGGCCCAGCATTGTCCAAGTTAGGGGAGGGCTTGGCCGGGTAGGTCGTCATTGTAAATAAGAATTTGTTCTTAACAGACTTTCTTAGTTAAATAATGGTTAAATAAAATGTAAGAACTTATTTTGTTCTTTCAAGAAGTGAACCACATAATTTGTACTGTCTGAGTGAACCCTTCAACAACTTTCCACTTGCAAGCTAGCTAACGTTAACATTGGGTTACGGATGTAAACATGGTTCTCTGAGTAAAGTAACGGTTCCCCAAATTACCTATGGGAACTCCTTCCCCTTCATGTGATGTGATTGAGATGCTTAATATCAAAGATGTTTACAGTCACGTCACACTCTTACTGTTCCCACATGACCTGTCACTATGAAAGGCGGTGTGGCGTGACATACTGGCTATTACTTTACTTGAACCCCACGAAGGCGGAGGAGCGACATGAAAGCTTGGGGACCCGTTACTCTACTCTGAGAACCACGGTTACATCCGTAACCCAACGTTCTCTTTAGTTTTCATAACGGGTTGACAAAATATGTATGTGAGAGTCTGTACCAAAGAGGTCATCCCAACAACAGAGCGGGAAAACTCATCATTTAAAGGGGAATTTCATCCTGGGGGAATCTTGGCATGTGTTCATCATATCTGAGGTATTTGCAGAAAAGTGAGATGTGATTACCCAGGAGGAATGCAGGTCAAAGCTTTGAGCGCTGAATGACACACCATATGACAGCTTCCAGTGTATTGATGTGGGGGTAGTGGCATTTCACAAAGGTTCTGTGTTAATAGGTTCTGATCACACTTTTTGTGGGTGTAGATGTGATTGTCCTTGTTCGATAGAGCCATTTGATGTCTTTCAGCGATGTTCCTATTGGCGGATTAATTGCTAAATGTACAAGGAAACACCGTTTTTCCAGTCCCTGAAAGACTACAACTTGTGTTGGGCTTTCCTTCCTGCTCTAGCATCCGTCCCTCCCCCAAGTCAGACTTTTTTGAAAAGGAGGTGGACACCAACAACAATCCTTTGGGCAAAACTGAAAGAACTGACCAGACGCGATGGCTTCAAGTGATTCCTCTTATCAACACAAATTCAACGATGGAGCATCTATTATCTACATGGTGACATTCAACCATACATGTTTCAACCAGAATATAGTGAAGAGGATTTGAAACAAAGAGTTGGATTTAGTTAATGTTAGAAGCTCAGCTACAGCTGATGCCAGCACCAAGAGAGCAGATGACAAATACTGTGCCTAGCTAAGTAAGTTCTAGAACATGATGATGCCGGTGGGTAGGGCTGCCGTCTTATCGTCCCTCAACCAATAATGCTATTTTGTTAGTTTTTTCGCGTTGTTCGTAACTTGTTTTGTACATAATGTTGCTGCTACTGTCTCCTATGACCGAAAAGAGCTTCTAAACCGCAGAATTGGGATTGCTCACCTCAAACTGGATGAAGATTTTTTCTTCAATGAGTCGGACTAGAGGGATATACTGTTGACACCTGATCAGGCCCCGATCCCCATGATTCGCTGGAGAAGGAAACTGAGATTCCGAGGCAAAGGATCAGGGTGCCTTGTGAGGACCAGGCAATGAGTGGCTAATCTACCTTTGCCCTACGTTCTGCTATCCAATGTTAAATCGCTAGAAAATAAATGGGACGAACTGAAAGCACGTATATCCTACCAACGGGACATTAAAAACTGTAATATTTTATGCTTCATCGAGTCGTAGATGAACGACGATATTAAGAACATATAGCTGGTGTGTTATATACTCTATCGGCAAGACAGAACCGCAGCCTCTGGTAAGACATGGGGGGCAAAGCATTTACTTAAACAACAGTTGGTGCACGATATCTAAGGAAGTCTCAAAGTTTTGCTCGCCTAAGGTGGAGTATCTTATGATAAGCTGCAGACCTCACTATTTACCCAGAGAGTTTATCAGTTTTTTTCAAAGCTGTCTATCTACCACCACAGAGCAAGGTTGGAACTAAAACCGCACTAAATGAGCTGTATTCCGCCATAAGCAAACAGGAAGACGCTCTTCCAGTGACGGTGTTCCTAGTGGCCAGTGACTTTAATGCAGGGAAACTCAAATCAGTTTTACCTCATTTCTATCAACATGTTAAATGTGCAATTAGAGGTAAAAAATATTCTAGACCACCTCTACTCCACAGACAGAGATGTGTACAAAGCTCTCCCTCGCCCTCCATTTGGCAAATCACACCTTTTTTTTTTACTTTTTTTTTTCTCACCTTTATTTAACCAGGTAGGCAAGTTGAGAACAAGTTCTCATTTACAACTGTGACCTGGCCAAGATAAAGCAAAGCAGTTTGACACATACAACAACACAGAGTTACACATGGAATAAACAAACATACAGTCAATAGTACATAGAAAAAGTCTATATACCGTTGTGCAAATGAGGTAGGATAAGGAGGTAAGGCAATAAATAGGCCAGGGTGGCAAAGTAATTACAACATAGCAATTAAACACTGGAATGGTAGATGTGCAGAAGATGAATGTGCAAGTAGAGATACTGGGGTGCAAAGGAGCCAGATCAATAAATAAATACAGTATGAGGGATGAGGTAGTTGGATGGGCAATTTACAGATGGGCTATGTACAGGTGCAGTGATCTGTGAGCTGCTCTGATAGCTGGTGCTTAAAGCTAGTGAGGGAGATATTAGTCTCCAGCTCCAGTGATTTTTGCAGTTTGTTCCAGTCATTGGCAGCAGAGAACTGGAAGGAAAGGCAGCCAAAGGAAGAATTGGCTTTGGGGGATGACCAGTGAGATATACCTGCTGGCGCGCATGCTACGGGTGGATACTGCTATGGTGACCAGTGAGCTGAGATAAGGTGGGGATTTACCTAGCAGAGACTTGTAGATTACCTGGAGCCAGTGGGTTTGGCGGTGAGTATGAAGCGAGGGCCAGCCAACGAGAGCGTACAGGTCGCAGTGGTGGGTAGTATATGGGGCTTTGATGACAAAACTGATGGCACTGTGAAAGTGCATCCAATTTGTTGAGTAGAGTGTTGGAGGTTATTTTGTAAATGACATCGCCAAAGTCGAGGATCGGTAGGATGGTCAGTTTTACGAGGGTATGTTTGGCAGCATGAAAGAAGCATGCTTTGTTGTGAAATAGGAAGCCGATTATAGATTTAATTAACATTTTTAACCATAACTCTATCCTCCTGATTCCTGCTTACAAGCGAAAATTAAAGCAGGAAGCACCAGTGACTCAGTCTATAAAAAGTGGTCAGATGAAGCAGATGCTAAACTACAGGACTGTTTTGCTTTCACAGACTGGAATATGTTCCGGGATTCCTCCGATCACATTGAGGAATACACCACATCAGTCACTGGATTCATCAATAAGTTAATTGAGGACGTCGTCCTCACTGTGACCGTAGGTACATACCCCAACCAGAAGCCATGGATGCAACATTCGCACTGAACTAAAAGGGTAGAGCTGCCGCTTTCAAGGAGCGGGACTCTAACCCGGAAGCTTAAGAAATTCCGCTATTGTTAAGCACGCCTCTTTGAAGAGGGAACGCAACACCCTGCTACAACTCAACTCTCCGTGAAGTGAAAGAGGTATGGACTGTAGGTGCGAATAAGGATGACAAAAGGCAGAGAATTTACCATTTACTAGGACTTTATTCCTTCACACGGTAATATGGGGAAAAGGGTCTGGATGGAACCAAAGCAAAGAAAGTAAATATCAAAGCCCCCTCTCTCATCTTACCTGCCTAATCACTACTTACCTAATTTAGCACCACCTGGTGCCCAAACCAAAATACGGGGGGTGGTCCACCCAGGTCTTACCTAGTGTGCCTAGACCATGAATATACTACGGGTATATGTATGCCCGCTGGCCTCTTGCCTAAGCACTCCCTAGGTGCCTTCCCCTTACCCCCTGGGAACAAAGGAAACATAATATTATTAACAATTTTGCAAACACACTGAGAAGCACAGGACATCAAATAGGCTCTGTCTGACTGAGCAACAAACTAACATAGAACATACCAAAGCTGCTCCCAGCAACAACTAACACAGTAAATAACCCACAGCCATCAGCCTCATCTCCCAGCAATCATCTCAAGATATACAATCAATCTCTCTGCAATGACCTCCCAGCAATGATCTCTCTTCAATCTATATCTCTGCAATGATCTCTCTCCAATCTTCGACGAACCATCAAACAGGCATAGCGTCAATTCAGGACTAAGATCAAATCGTACTACACCGGCTCTAACATTCATCGGATGTAGCAGGGCTTGCAAACTATTACAGACTACAAAGGGAAGCACGGCCGAGAGCTGCCCAGTGACACGAGCCTACCAGACGAGCCAAATAACTTCTATGCTCGCCATTGAGGCAAGTAACACTGAAACATGCATGAGAGCATCAACTGTTCCGGATGACTGTGTGATCACACTCTCCGCAGTTGATGTGAGTAAGACATTTAAACAGGTCAACATTCACAAGGCCGCTGGGCCAGACGGATTACCAGGATGTGTACTCCGAGCATGCGCTGACAACTGGCAAGTGTCTTCACTGACATTTTCAACCTCTCCCTGTCTTTAATACCAACATGTTTCAAGCAGACCACCATAGTTCCTGTGCCTAAGAACACTAAGGTAACCTGCCTAAATGACTACCGACCCATAGCACTCACGTCTGTAGCCATGAAATGCTTTGAAAGGCTGGTCATGGCTTCACATCAACACTATTATCCCAGAAACCCTAGACCCACTCCAAATTGCATACCGCACCAACAGATCCACAGATGATGCCATCACTATTGCACTCCACACTGTCCTTTCCCACCTGGATAAAAGGAACACCTACAGTTGAAGGCAGAAGTTTACATACACCTTAGCCAAATACATTTAAATTACGTTTTTTAATCCTAGTAAAACTTCCCTGTCTTAGGTCAGATAGGATCACCACTTTATTTTAACAAATGTGAAATGTCAGAATAATAGTACAGAGTGATTTATTTCAGTTTTTTTTCTTTCATCACATTCCCAGTGGGTCAGAAGTTTACATACAATTAGTATTTGGGTCAAACGTTTCAGGTAGCCTTCACAAGCTTCCCCCAATAAGTTGGGTGAATTTTGGCCCATTTATCCTGACAGAGCTGGTGTAACTGAGTCAGGTTTGTAGGCCTCCTTGCTCACACACACTTTTTCAGTTCTGCCCACAGATTTTCTATGGGATTGAGGTCAGGGCTTTGTGATGGCCACTCCAATACCTTGACTTTGTTGTCCTTAAGCCATTTTGCCACAACTTTGGAAGTATGCTTGGGGTCATTGTCCATTTGGAAGACCCATTTGCGACCAAGCTTTAACTTCCTGACTGATGTCCTGAGATGTTGCTTCAATATATCCACATAATTTTCTCTCCTCATGATGCCATCTATTTTGTGAAGTGCACCAGTCCCTCCTGAAGCAAAGCACCCCCAGAACATGATGCTGCCACCCCCGTGCTTCACGGTTGGGATGGTGTTCTTCAGCTTGCAAGCCTCCTCCTTTTTCCTCCAAACATAACGATGGTCATTATGGCCAAACAGTTCTATTTTTGTTTCATCAGACCAGAGGACATTTCTCCAAAAAGTATGATCTTTGTCCGCATGTGCAGTTACAAACCGCAGTCTGGCTTTTTTATGGCGGTTTTGGAGCAGTGGCTTTTTCCTTGCTGAGCGGCCTTTCAGGTTATGTCGATATAGGACTCGTTTTACTGCGGATATAGATACTTTTGTACCTGTTTCCTCCATTATCTTCACATGGTCCTTTGCTGTTGTTCTGGAATTGATTTGCACTTTTCACACCAAAGTACATTCATCTCTAGGAGACAGAACGCGTCTCCTTCCTGTGCGGTATGACGGCTGCATGGGCCCATGGTGTTTATACTTGCGTACTATTGTTTGTACAGATGAACGTGGTACCTGCAGGCATTTGGAAATTGCTCCCAAGGATGAACCAGACTTGTGGAGGTCTACAATTGTTTTCTGAGGTCTTGGCTGATTTCTTTTGATTTTGCCATGATGCCAAGCACAGAGGCACTGAGTTTGAAGGTAGGCCTTGAAATACATCCACAGGTACACCTCCAATTGACTCAAATGATGTCAATTAGCCTATCAGAAGCTTCTAAAGCCATGACATCATTTTCTGGAATTTTCCAAGCTGTTTAAAGGCACAGTCAACTTAGTGTATGTAAACGTCTGACCCACTGGAATTGTGATACAGTGAATTATAAGTGAAATAATCTGTCTGTAAACAATTATTGGAAAAATGACTTGTGTCATGCACAAAGTAGATGTCCTAACCTACTTGCCAAAACTATAGTTTGTTAACAAGACATTTGTGGAGTGGTTGAAAAATGAGTTTTAATGACTCCAACCTAAGTGAATGTAAACTTCCGACTTCAACTGTATTTGAGAATGCTATTCATTGACTACAGCTCAGCATTCAACACCATAGTGCCTCCAAAACTCATCACTAAACAGCTCCCTCTGCAACTGGATCCTAGACTTCCTGACGGGCTGACCCAGGTGGTAAGGGTAGGTAACAACACATCCGCAACGCTGATCCTCAACACGGGGGCCCGCTCAGTCCCCTCCTGTACTCCCTGTTCACTCATGACTGAACGGCCAGGCACAACTCCAACACCATCATTAAGTTTGCTGATGACACAACAGTGGTAGGCCTGATCACTGACAATGATGAAACCGCCTATAGGGAGGAGGTCAGGGACCTGACCATGTGGTGCAAGGACAACAACCTCTCCCTCAACATGATCAAGACAAAGAAGATAATTGTGGACTACAGGAAAAAGAGGACCTAGCATGCCTCCATTCTCATCGACGGGGCTGTAGTGGAGCAGGTTGAGAGCTTCAAGTTCCTTGGCGTCCACATCAACAACAAACTAACATGGTCCAAGCACACCAAGACAGTCGTGAAGAGTGCACGACAAAACCTATTCCCCCTCAGGAGACTGAATTTTTTTTTGACATGTTCTCGTTTAGTCATAGATATGGCTAGCTACTAAACAGCAAGCTACAATGTTACAACATGTCACCGAAAGCTAGGTTTACCAGCAAACGTTAGCACATGACTGGAGTTGACTAGTTAGCCTGGCACCTGCTAAGTTGTTTCTGTGTTGTGGTTTTGTTTGTATGTGTGTGTTTCAGGATGGCTTGAAATTCCCCCAAGCAGCTGATTGGTCAGCCCCATTGCTAATTGGAGCTGACCCCGCCCTCTCGTCAGAGGATCCAGCTGTCTCCCATTAGACTCCCTCTCCAGCTATATAAACCAGTGTTCTGTTGCTGAGAGGGAAATGATTAGTATGTCCTATGTTGGATTGTTGCAGAGAAAAGAGCTGAGGGTTATATAATATGTTGGTTGTTTCTCAGAAAGAGATTTTGTATGTACTATGTTAGTTGTTGCTGAGAGAGCTGATGGTTATGTTCTGTGTTAGTTTGTTGCTCAGTCAGATATAGCTTATTTGATGTCCTGTGTTATTTGAGTTTTTTTGTGAAATTGTTTGTAATATTCTGTTTCACTTGTTCCCATGGGGAAGAGGAAGGCACCTAGGGAGTGCTTAGGCAAGAGGCCTGTGGGCATACATAACCCGTAGTATTTACTGTCTCTACACACTAGGTAAGACCTGGGCGGACCACCCCCTGTATTTTGGCTCACCAGGTGGTGCTAAGTTAGGTAAGTAGTGGGTAGGCAGGTGAGGTAGGAGAGGGTAAGTAGTGGGTAGGCAGGTGAGGTAGGAAAAGGGTAAGTAGTGGGTAGACAGGTGAGGTAGGAGAGGGTAAGTAGTGGGTAGACAGGTGAGGTAGGAAAAGGGTAAGTAGTGGGTAGACAGGTGAGGTAGGAGAGGGTAAGTAGTGGGTAGACAGGTGAGGTAGGAGAGGGTAAGTAGTGGGTAGACAGGTGAGGTAAGAGAGGGTAAGTAGTGGGTAGGCAGGTAAGGTAGGAGAGGGTAGGTTAGGTAAGTAGTGGGTAGGCAGGTGAGGTAGGAGAGGTTAGGTAGGAGAGGGTATGTTAGGTAAGTAGTGGGTAGGCAGGTGAGGTAGGAGAGGGTAGGTTAGGTAAGTAGTGGGTAGACAGGTGAGGTAGGAGAGGGTAGGTTAGGTAAGTAGTGGGTAGACAGGTGAGGTAGGAGAGGGTAAGTAGTGGGTAGGCAGGTAAGGTAGGAGAGGGTAGGTTAGGTAAGTAGTGGGTAGGCAGGTGAGGTAGGAGAGGGTAGGTTAGGTAAGTGGTGGGTAGGCCGGTGAGGTAGGAGAGGGTAGGTTAGGTAAGTAGTGGGTAGGCCGGTGAGGTAGGAGAGGGTAGGTTAGGTAAGTAGTGGGTAGGCAGGTGAGGTAGGAGAGGGTAGGTTAGGTAAGTAGTGGGTAGGCAGGTGAGGTAGGAGAGGGTAAGTTAGGTAAGTAGTGGGTAGGCAGGTTAGGTAAGTAGTAGGTAAGTAGTGGGTAGGCCGGTGAGGTAGGAGAGGGTAGGTTAGGTAAGTAGTGGGTAGGCAGGTGAGGTAGGAGAGGGTAGGTTAGGTAAGTAGTGGGTAGGCAGGTGAGGTAGGAGAGGGTAAGTTAGGTAAGTAGTGGGTAGGCAGGTTAGGTAAGTAGTAGGTAAGTAGTGGGTAGGCCGGTGAGGTAGGAGAGGGTAGGTTAGGTAAGTAGTGGGTAGGCAGGTGAGGTAGGAGAGGGTAGGTTAGGTAAGTAGTGGGTAGGCAGGTGAGGTAGGAGAGGGTAGGTTAGGTAAGTAGTGGGTAGGCCGGTGAGGTAGGAGAGGGTAGGTTAGGTAAGTAGTGGGTAGGCAGGTGAGGTAGGAGAGGGTAAGTAGTGGGTAGGCAGGTGAGGTAGGAGAGGGTAGGTTAGGTAAGTAGTGGGTAGGCCGGTGAGGTAGGAGAGGGTAGGTTAGGTAAGTAGTGGGTAGGCCGGTGAGGTAGGAGAGGGTAGGTTAGGTAAGTAGTGGGTAGGCAGGTGAGGTAGGAGAGGGTAAGTTAGGTAAGTAGTGGGTTGACAGGTAAGGTAGGAGAGGAGGCTTTGACATTTACTTTCTTTGCTTTGGTTCCGTTCAGCCCCTTTTCCCCAAATTTACCATGTGAAGGAATAAATTCCCAGTAAACAGTAAATTCTCTGCCTTTGTCATCCTTACTCGCACCTACAATCCCATACCTCTTTCACGCCACGGGGAGTTGAATTGTAGCAGGGGTTTGCATCCCCTCTTCCTAGAGGCGTACATAACATGCACCATGCCTTGCATTTGTAACGTGTTAGCAAACGTGTAACATCAGCAACTGTAAATACGTTTACTAGCTATGTAACATAATTGATGAGGGTTGACATTGGTTATGATTATGACTGTGGATGCATTTTAATCCCACAAAAACAATAGGCATGATGCAAGATAGGATTCCAAACATGTAAATAATAAGTATTCCATATCCAGCAAGCTAAATTTACTAGCAATCAGGGAGGAGAAACAATAATACAACAATTTACTGTTAACCTCTAAAACTGAAGCTGGTTTAACTATAAAAATATTTGCCTAAGCATGCCTGATCAACATGTATGTATGTTGATACTGTCTGCCTACCGACCTAGGCTCATTTGCACTGTCTGGTCTCTGTGCAAAGGTTGAGAGTTATGCCATATTTCCTTCTATTAGGCTACACATTTTTGTAAATGTAATCTGGGTCTGTGCACATGTATGCATGTTCAACTAGTCTACCCTAATGTTGATATTATGCTGGCATGGTTCAACTGTTCAAACTGTACAATATAATTTGTTTAGTTTTTTGTCTTTCTGACAATACCGTGTGGTGCCTGGGCTTCTTCCTGGGGTGGATTCTAGATACAGAAATATAAACCTTTGCCTACACGTGTCATTGTAGCAAAACTGCATCCTGTAAACTGTATCCCTCTCAAGGGATTAGACATTATGCTGTATTTCAAGCAGATGACTCACGAGGAGCTGAATGGCAGTTTGATTGTGAAAACACTCCTCCCATCTGCTGGTCACAGGTTCTCTTAGCTACAGAATGTTACACCAGATAATGTGATTTAACCAAAGACTTTTGGTATTCATTACTGGGAGTTACAGGATAGGTACTGTTTGGTGTAGCACAGAGAATTTTCGACCAACCTTGGTGATGCTGTCTTCGTCCTCAGTTCTGGGGAAACAGGAGTCTCATAAAATGTCCATGTCCAGTTGCAGGGGGTCAGTTTGAACTTAGGAAATGCTCCGTTATTAAAATAAATACTTTTTTTGTGCGCCGCCATCATGTTTATTTCAAGTCTTCTCACTCATTGATTGAGACAGGTCTCTGTCCACATGACATGCAGCACTGCCTCGATCAATGAGAGAAGTCATGAAATAGACAAGATGCCTGCAAAAATCTTTGGTAAATCGCATTGTCTGGTGTAATAATCTGCAGCTACAATTCTCTGCACTTGAGTCTACACGTTAGACACACTCGGACACGCTGAACTGTACTACACAGTTCATACTAATTTTTGTTGTATGTTACTTTTACCATATAACGTTCTTGTTGAATACCCAGTTCTCTTGAGTTAGCATTAAATAGTGTACACTCCCCTGTATTTCAGAATATGACAAATAAACAAACATTCTTTGGGTATCTGAATGTCTAGCATCTCTTTGATGCTACAGAGCCCTGTACAGCTTATATGAATATCTTATGTAAATCCATAAGGGCAGACAAATGTTTAAGATTGATAGAAAATATCCATATTTACATCAGGGCTCTCCAACACTGTTCCTGGAGAGCTACCGTCCTGTAGAACCTACAGGGGGGTTGCTCTCTAGGAACAGCGTTGGAGACCATGGTCTTATGCTGAGCCACACTGGCTGCGTTTACACAGGCATCCCAATTCTGATATTTTTTCCACTAATTGGTCTTAATCACATCAGATCTTTTTCAGAACTGATCTGATTGGTCAAAAGACAAATTAGTGCAAGAGGACTAAACAGTTGATGGTTAAGAAGCCCTACACCACTTTCGGCAAAGTCTTATCCAGCTTGCCATTCACCGCAGCCACAGCCCTTTATCCGGCTTCGGTACACTGGCAATTGTGTTTGGCATGGTGGACTGGGGAAGCTGAGACTCTTTGTGCTTATGGCGATGGGCTGTCCTGTCGGCGGTGAATGGCCAGCTGGATAAGACTCTGCCGAAAGTGGTGTAGGGCTTCTTAACCACCATTGTTTGATCCTCTTGCAGAATATTTACTGGTACTACACATCTCCTGGAAAGACATGTTTGTGGTGTTAGCATTTTACACTTTTTGTGAAAGGGACACAGGGCAACACACCTTTGGTCAAGGTATCAACTGAATGGGACATATTTATTTACAATAACGGCCTTGGGCCAATTGTGCACCGCCCTATGGGACTCCCAATTACAGCCGGATGTAATTCAGCCTGGATTCAAACCAGAGATTGGAGTGACACCTCTTGCACTGAGATGTAGTGCCTTAGACCACTGCGCCACTCGGGAGCCCTTACAGTGAAATGCTTAGTTACAAGCCCTTAACCAACAATGCAGTTTTAAGAAAAATACGTGTTAAGTAAAAATAGATAGGTAAAAAATCTAATTAAAATAACATCATTAAAGAGCAGCAGTAAACGCTCACCCTCCCCACTAATCTTAGACTGGCTAGGTAAGCATACCTAACATGAACATTTCAATATGGTCAGCTTGCTGTTAGCTAACTAGTGTCACTAAATTTGTAGCAAGATTGCTAGCCAGCTGAGACTGCCTGAGAACCAACTAAATCAAATAAATTGTATTTGTCACATGCGCCGAATACATCAGGTAAGACCTTACCGTGAAATGCTTACTTACAAGCCCTTAACCAAGAATGCAGTTAAGAAAAACAAGAGTTAAGAAAATATTTTCTAAATAAACTAGTGAGTAGCAGCAACGTAAACAAAAAATGGGGGATCAATGCAAACAGTTTGGGTAGCCATTTGATTAGCTGTTCAGCAGTCTTATGGCTTGGGGGTAGAAGCCGTTAAAAAGCCTTTTGGGCCTAGACTTGGCACTCCGGTACCGCTTCCTGTGCGGTAGTAGAGAGAACAGTCTATGACTAGGGTTACTGGAGTCTTTGGCATTATTTAGGGCCTTCCTCTGACACCACCTGGTATAGAGGTCCTGGATGGCAGGAATCTTGGCACCAGTGATTTACTGAGCCGTACGCACTACCCTCTGTAGCGCCATGCAGTCGGAGGCCGAGCAGTTGCCATACCAGGCGGTGATGCAACCAGTCAGGATGCTCTCGATGGTGCAGCTGCAGAACGTTTTGAGGATCTGAGGACCTATGCCAAATGTCCTGAGGGAGAATAGGCTACGTCTAAGCACACACCCCCGAGGGGCCCTTGTGTTGAGGATAAGCGTGGAAGATGTGTTGTTGCCTAACCTTACCACCTGGGGGCAGCCCATCAGGAAGTCCAGGATCCAGTTGCAGAGGAAGGTGTTTAGTTCCAGAGTCCTTACCTTAGTGATGAGCTTTGAGGGCACTATGGTGTTGAACGCTGAGCTGTAGTCAATGAACATCACTCTCACATAGGTGTTTCCTTTGTCCAGGTAGGAAATGGCAGTGCAATACAGGTTGCGTCATCTGTGGATCTGTTGGGGCGGTATGCAAATTGGAGTGGGTCTAGGGTTTCTGGGATGAGGGTGTTGATGTGAGCCATGACAAGCCTTTCAAAGCATTTCATGGCTACAGACGTGAGTGCTACGGGTCGGTGGTCATTTAGGCAGGTTACCTTGGTATTCTCGGGCACAGGGACTATGGTGGTCTGCTTTAAACATGTAGATATTACAGACTCCGTCAGGGACAGGTTGAAAATGTCAGTGAAGACACTTGCCAGTTGTCAGCGTATGCTCAAAGTACACGTCCTGGTAATATGTCTGGCCCTGCAGCCTTGTGAATTTTGACCTGTTTAAAGGTCTTACTCACATTGGCTACGGAGAGTGTGATCACAGAGTCGCCCAGAACAGCTGGTGCTCTCATGGATGCTTCAGTGTTGCTTGCTTGGAAGTGTGTATAGAAGTCATTTAGCTCATCTGGTAGGCTCATGTCACTGGGCAGTTCACGGCTGGGTTTCCCTTTGTAGTCTGTAATAGTTTGCAAGCCCTGCCACATCCAATAAGTGTCGGAGCCGGTGTAGTAGGATTCAATCTTAGTCCTGTATTGAGGCGTTGCCTGTTTCATGGTTTATCTGAGGGCATAGCAGGATTTCTTGTAAGTGTCCGGGTTAGAGTCCCGCTCCTTGAAAGCGGCAGCTCTGCCCTTTAGCTCGGTGCAGATGTTCCCTGTAATCCATGGCTTATGGTTGGGGTATGTACGTATTGTCAATGTAGGGACGACACCATTGATGCACTTATTGATGAAGACGGTGACTGATGTGGTATACTCCTTGGTGCCATTGGATGAATCATGGAACATATTCCAGTCTGTGCTAGCAAAACTGTCTTGTAGCTTAGCATCTGCATCATCTGATCACTTCCATATTGAGCGAGTCACTGGTACTTTCTGCTTTATTTTTTGCTTGTCAGCAGGAATCAGGAGGATATAATTATGGTCAGATTTGCCAAATAGAGGGCGAGCTTAGTACCTGTCTTTGTGTGTGGAGAAAAGGTGGTCTAGAGTTTTTTTCCCCTCTGGCTGCACATAGAATGAGGTCAAACGGATGTAAGTTTCCATGCATTAAAGTCCCCAGCCACTAGGAGCGCCACCTCTGGATGAGCATTTTCTTATTTGTTTATGGCCTTATACAGCTTGTTTAGTGTTGTTTTAGTGCCAGCATCGATTTGTGGTGGTAAATAGGCAGCTACGAAAATATAGATGAAAACTCTCTTGGTAAATAGTGTGGTCTACAGCTTATCATGAGATACTCTACCTCAGGCGAGCAAAAACCTTGAGACTTCCTTAATATTAGAATATTGACAAATAGACACTGACCACCACCCCTTGTCTTACCGGAGGTAGCAGTTCTGTCTTGCCGATGCACGAAAACCCAGCCAACAGTAACCAACCATAGACGATTTATACACATTCATCATTGCTACCAACACACAGAGTGAGTTTGCTATATCAACAATTAAATGTTTAGTAATGGAGTGTTTTGCAAACAAGGGTGGAATAGACGGCTACCAAATTGAGATACCAAATAAGAGTAACATTAGCTAGCTTACTTTAGCTAACGTCAGTCAAAGATAGATCGAACAAACAAACATGTTTGCTCTGCTGAATATAACTACCAGTCTAGCAATGACTAACATGGCATAAGCAAAATTGATTGACAGTGTGTATACCAAAATATAGGTATATGATTTAACTGATGGCTTTCAGAGTTCAATACAGGACTGTAATGTTAGCTAGTTAGCTAACTTACCCAGTTTGTCCAGCTAGGCTAGCAAGCTAGCTAACGTTAAGTTACCTATAATTGAGAATATTCCGTTCTGTTGTGAAGGAAAAAAATAAAAAATAAATCGATGGTCACTTCTCAGCTGTTGTCGAAATGGATTCCCCTTCAGTTCAGTCTGAAAATAATCCCTCTGATAATCTTTGATCATTGCATAATTTTTGATAGCCATGAGGCACTGGCAGAATCGAGGGGATTCTCTGGTACGTATAACTTTTTTTCATGCTTGTTTGTAATTAGCACAGCCAGGCACAGAACACCACACTGGCATGATGACGAACATTAGTGAAAAAGATTCCATGAGACTTTTAAAAAAAACATGCAGGGGTTGATATTAACCTGTTTATCCACTTGTCCTCCAGGCAAGGAGGTGACTGAAAATGTTGTGTTAAATGCAAGAAACCACTTTACAAAATAAAATGTATTATTATTTCCATACCATTATTACAGAAAATCAGACAAATTATGCTACACTCTGCCTATTGGCTACTTATATGCCTATTGATTGCTTATTTGAGACCATCTCAAAATACACTTCCCCTTTAAGACATAAATAAGCTCTTTACCTGACTCGCTTCTCAAAGATGGCTAGAAAGGCAAACATTTTGGGCTCTTGTTGGAGGAAACCACTCCCCCAGTGTTGCTATAACTGGGCTAATAACTCACTAACTAGCAAAGAATATGAACAATTGTGCACACATGGCTACATGCAGCTCTCACTTTGATCTCAAAACAAGCACATCTACTCATGACCACTCATACTGTAGCCTAAAACACAGTTCAGTTCAAAGTGAATGGCACAGATCCATATATGGCAATGGTTATTTGCATATGGGCCTGCTGCAGCTCTGATTGGTTATGGCACACCAGTTTGTGTAGAGTATGGGCCTGAGTGTGTCTGTCAATGCAATGGAATCCTATTCCAATGCACTCTGCCTTCGTTTTGCTTAATAAATGTTGCATAGTTTGTTTTGTTTTTGGTATATTACATTGAAAGTGGATAGTGTTGCATTGATTCGGTCACAATTCCCACAGTAGTGAGAAATGTTGATAGTGTAAACTGAAGGGGAAAACTGTAGAAAGTTCACTGAAGTTCAATCTCATGGTTCTCTGCACGGGCTCATATTTCTGTGCATGTAGAGGGAACATTGTTAATGACTATATGCCGATGCAGAGCAATGGTGACATTCCCCTTTAACTTAGTCCAGATGAGTCCCTGGGACGTCCTCTTATCCACCACAGGATTGTCGTGTCTTTGGCATCATTAAAAGTGAAGACTGTTATTTTATCAAATTAATTCTCTGTAATTATTATTACATAATTGAACTAATCATGTAAATGTATTTAACTAGGAAGTCGGGACACCAAGGAAAATCTTCAGATTACAAAGTTATAATTTTCCTAATATAACTCTTCAGATATTTTAATATCTGATCAATTAGTCTTCAAAATAACTAATTATTATTTAGCTCACGTCAGTCTCATTCCAAACGTTGTGAATTATTGGTTATCTGCACGAACCCAACCTTTACTATGAATCATCCATACACAAATTGGCTTAATCATTTATTTACTAACTGACTAAATAATCAAAGAAATACATAAACAAACAGTAGATATGGTTACAAGGAAATGGAAATGATAGGGGAGGTTCCCTAGTGGGCTAAGCCAATATGACGGATTGGTGGACAAAGGGAAGTGGGTGTGGACTGAGAACATGCCGGAAAGACAAAAGGGATCACTACACAGTTGATAATTAATATGAATTGAAATGGTATCCTTTGCACATGAATGCTCACCCATTCGGGAATAATTGAAATCAATATATATTTACGCCCAGTGTGTAGTCATGATCACTGTTGGAATCGTCAGTCCGTCTGTTGGAGAGTTCATCCTAGTCTCTTTCTCTCTCTCTCTGTTTCTCTCTCTCTCTGCTTCCCCTTTCGTGGTTACAATAGACACTTCAGAGTACCATTCAGAAATGTTCACATAGAATAGATGTTTCGGCGGTTGTCGGTAATAACATTCCCAGGTTTACATCATTTCTAGCTGCAGAATAGTAATTCATATCTAAGGTTTGCTCTTATTCTGTAGGGATCGATAGTCTCAGAGTTGAACCATTTCCAGCCGTGTAGCCAACGCGGTATGGTTAGGAAATCAATAACTATTCGCAATCACAGCTCACGCTGTGGGTTTGCTTAGTCTAAACTCAAACCTGTGCCCCCTCAGTGTCCACTGAGGTACGTGTGGTCTGAAGAGGATTTCCTCAGGAGTGGGTTTATTCATAACAATAGAAAAGGCGGTTCTATGATGCCAGATCATGTCTGTGCTCACGGGGGCGGGCCAATGACTTAGTTCAACTTTAAAGGGAATTCTCTCACATTAAAGGTTTAACATCACGTTACATCATTTCACAAATAGTTGAATCTTCACTCATTCATTTTATACCTGAATTAGATGCAAAACTCATAATTGAGAAATGTACACATTCAGAGATATTAACTCAGCAAAAAATGAAACAGGACCATGTCTTTCAAAGATAATTTGTAAAAATCCAAATAACTTCACAGATCTTCATTGTGAATGGTTTAAACACTGTTTCCCATGCTTGTTCAATGAACCACAAACAATTAATGAACATGCACCTGTGGAATGGTTGTTAAGACACTAACAGCTTACAGGCGATGGGCAATTAAGGTCACCGTTATGAAAACTTAGGACACTAAAGAGGCCTTTTTACTGACTCTGAAAAACACCAAAAGAAAGATGTCTTAGGGTCCCTGCTCATCTGCGTGAACGTGCCTTAGGCATGCTGCAAGGAGGCTTGAGGACTGCAGATGTGGCCAGGGCAATAAATTGCAATGTCCGTACTGTGAGATGCCTAAGACAGCGCAACAGGGAGACAGGACAGACAGCTGATTGTCCTTGCAGTGGCAGACCACGTGTAACAACACCTGCACAGGATCGGTATATCCGAACATCACACCTGCGGGACAGTTACAGGATGACAACAACAACTGCCCGAATTACACCAGGAATGCACAATCCCTCCATCAGTGCTCAGACTGTCCGCAATAGGCTGAGAGAGGCTGGACTGAGGGCTTCTAGGCCTATTGTAAGGCAGGTCCTCACCAGACATTACCGGCAACAACGTCGCCTATGGGTACAAACCCACTGTCGCTGGACCAGACAGAACTGGCAAAAAGTGCTCTTCACTGACGAGTCGCTGTTTGGTTTCACCAAATGGGGTGATGGTCGGATTTGCGTTTATCGTTGAAGGAATGGTCATTACACCGAGGCCTGTACTCTGGAGCGGGAACGATTTGGAGGTGGAGGGTCCTTTCATGTTCTGGGGCGTTGTGTCACAGCATCATAGGACTGAGCTTGTTGTCATTGCAGGCAATCTCAATGCTGTGCATTACAGGGAAGCCATCCTCCTCCCTCATGTGGTACCCTTCCTACAGGCTCATCCTGACATGACTCTCCAGCATGACATTTTCACCAGCCATACTGCTCGTTCTGTGCGTGATTTCCTGCAAATCAAGAATGTCAGTGTTCAATCCCATTGAGCATGTCTGGGACCTGTTGGATCAGAGGGTGAGGGCTAGGGCCATTCCCCCCTTAAATGTTAGTGCAGCTGGTGGCCGCACCAGACACTGACTGTTACTTATGATTTTGACCCCCCCCCCCCCTTTGTTCAAGGACACATTATTCAATTTCACCAAATGAAACACACTCGTCATACCCGTCCCTTACGTGTCCATGGACCATTCCCACCTTCTCACAGTGACCATTTCCCCTGCACATCCCGCAAAGATGGAGGTGTTGCTGACATTTACAATGTCAACCTCTTCAGTACCTGCAAACTGAGACGAGGATATCGGTCTGTGATATACTTTAACTTATAATAGCCACTGCCGCTGTTGCGGCTGAACAGTTTGTTTGTGTGCTTAACTCTGCTGGATGATTCAGAATCCATTGAAGAGCTTGAACGATTCATTGACGAGAGATACTTACGAACTCAAAGAAACATGTCGCTGGTTTCGGAGGATTCAAGCATTGTTAAGGACAACCAACCAAATCAACGAAACAAAACCAGGTTGGCCAATAGGTATCAACGATGGAACCAAACCATCCCCTAGTAAGAGGGCGTGTGTGTTGAGTGGGGAGAGGTTTACTGATATGGATGTTGACTTGTTAAAATCCTTCAATGAAGGCCTTGCCAAACTTGATAACTTAGATATATTGCGAGAGGACATCAATGCATTATGTGCTCGTCTCGAATTCACCCAACTTCAGATTGATGATCTAAGGAAAGAGAACACGACGCTGAAAGGTACTGTAGACTCTATTCATAGCAAGGTGGAGGTGGTGCAAAGGGAGAACAAACAACTTAAAGAAACATTGCTTGATGTAAAGTGTCGATCAATGCGGAACAATCTAATATTCTCAGGGATACCTGAGAATGACAACAGCAGAGGCTGTGAGGTCATAGTCCGAGACTTTATGTCAACTGAACTGAAACTGCCCACGATGTTGTGCGTAATGCCACTTTCTCCAGAGTCCATAGAATTAGTTAAGGCCTCTGGAAATAGGCCACGGGCTATTATTGCATGTTTTGATAAATTTAAGCAAACGGAAATGACCAAGAACATGTGCAGAGAACTCAGAAACACTGATTTTGGAATGAATGATCACTTCCCCACCGAGATCAATGAAAGGAGAAAAAAACTATCTTATGAAGGAAAAGCGTTGCCTGAATCAACGAGTCTCCATGGTGATGGATAAACTTTATATCAACGGGCAATTGTATCAGGACTCTAGAGTAACTCCCTGGTCATTTTAATTGAATGTTTAAAACTGAGTTTGTGTGTTGTACTGTATCATGACAACTTCAACTATAATGAATACATGCTATATTGATCTCCACTTGATAAGGAAAGGGCTGCATATAGCTCAGGTTAATGTATGTAGCCTTCCTAACAAAATACATGAGGTTTTTAACTTGGTCAACATAAATAATATTCATATTTTGGCTTTGACCGAAACGCATTTAGATGCATCTGTAAATGATGGGCAAATTAACATTCAAGGATATAGTCTACTGAGAAGGGACAGGAATAGGAATGTTGGGGGTGTTGCACTGTATATTCAGAATCATATACCTTTTAAGAGGAGGGATGACCTTAATGTAGGTCAAATAGAGGCACTATGGGCTCAAGTACATTTGCCTCACCAGGCACCCATATTGGTAGGATGTGTGTATAGACCTCCTAGCTCTACGGTGTCCTATCTGGATGACTTATGTACTGGGTTTTACCAGGCCACAGATAGCAACAGAGATGCATTTATCTTGGGTGGTTTTAATATAAATTGGAGGGTCACAATAATACGAATAGAACAAAATTGATGAGATATGCTAAGAACTGTGGTTTGAAACAAATGGTTAATGATACTACTAGATCTTCAATTAAGTTGATCATCGTTCAGACACATGCATTGATCTGATTTTCTGTAATATACCATTGCAATGCTTAAAAGCCAGATTGAATTTTTTTATTTAACCAGGCAAGTCAGTTAAGAACAAATTCTTATTTTCAATGACAGCCTAGGAACAGTGGCAGAACGACAGATTTGTACCTTGTCAGCTCAGGGGTTTGAACTTGCAACCTTGCGGTTACTAGTCCAACACTCCAACGCTCTAACCACTGGGCTACCCTGCCGCCTCAATGCCAGTGGGATGGACAGACCATAATATTGTGACCATAACCAAGGTTCCAAAGAAACCCCCTAGGATTGTGGTAAAAATACATTTTAAAACATTTAATCATCAGTTATTTCTAAATGATTTAGCTGCTGTACCCTGGGAGCTGATTTACCTAGAGGATGATTTAAATCACGCTACAGAATGTTTTATTGATTTGCTCATGGAGGTAATGGACCATCATGCCCTATAAGAATGAGTACAGTTGCTGCCCGTCCATCTCCATGGATTGATGATGAAATGGGTGAGGCTTTTTTTTCAAAGAAATATGGCAAAAGTCTTAGCAGCCAAGTCAAAATTAGAAATTGGTGAACAGAATTATAGAACATTACGTAATTATGCAGTTAAATTGAACCGAAAGAAAAAAAAGTTATTTTACAACAATGCTTTTATTGATTGTAAAAAGGTATGGAACACAGTTAAGGGCTTACTTGGTACATCTATCTCATCATGCCCATCTAGTGTGAAGGTTGACGGGAGAATATTAACAAAACCAGTTGATGTTGCCAATCATTTATCAGATTTTTTTTACACAGAAAATTAAATTACTGAGCAACACTGTAGACATACATTCTTCCAAACAAGCTATTGTCCAATGGATTGATGATCATATTATGATCAATAAGATCTGCTCTTTTAGTCTACAAACGGTATCAGTGGAGGAGGTGTTAAACCTATTGAAGTCATTACCTGATGGTAAATCTACAGGTTATGGTCTTATGGACAATTTTTTGCTTCCCTGTGCTGCTCCCCAGATTGCAGTTCCACTGAGATACATATTTAATTGGTCACTGGAAAAGGGGATGTTTGCAAATGTATGGAAGCATGCGAAACTGTGTCCTATTCCGAAAGACAGCAAAGAACCCCTTACTCCTGCCAATCGTCAACCAATTAGTCTACTCCCTTCACTCAGTAAGATACTGGAGGGTATTGTGAGTAGACAAATGTGGGAGTACATGGAAAATAATGATCTGATTACAGCCAATCAGCATGCTTATCGCAAAAACCATTCCACTACCACTGCATTGGTTGACATGACTTACCAGTGGCTCAATGCTATGGATAATAGCACATTTTTAGGTGTACTATTTTTAGATTTCAGTGCAGCATTTGATTTAGTGGATCATGAAATAATTTTTACAAAATTAATGCATTATGGTTTTAAGGAGGTAGCATTGAATTGGGTACAGTCATATCTAACTGACAGGAAACAGTCCACCTATATCAATGGTTTATTTTCTTCCTCTAATGTGTTAAACTGTGGAATACCGCAGGGCAGCTGCCTTGGGCCACTTCTTTACTTAATACACTGCTCAAAAAAATAAAGGGAACACTTAAACAACACAATGTAAATCCAAGTCAATCACACTTCTGTGAAATCAAACTGTCCACTTAGGAAGCAACACTGATTGACAATAAATGTCACATGCTGTTGTGCAAATGGAATAGACAACAGGTGGAAATTATAGGCAATTAGCAAGACACCCCCAATAAAGGAGTGGTTCTGCAGGTGGTGACCAGACCACTTCTCAGTTCCTATGCTTCCTGGCTGATGTTTTGGTCACTTTTGAATGCTGGAGGTGCTTTCACTCTAGTGGTAGCATGAGACGGAGTGGAGTCTATAACCCACACAAGTGGCTCAGGTACTGCAGCTCATCCAGGATGGCACATCAATGCGAGCTGTGGCAAGAAGGTTTGCTGTGTCTGTCAGCGTAGTGTCCAGAGCATGGAGGCACTACCAGGAGACAGGCCAGTACATCAGGAGACATGGAGGAGGCCGTAGGAGGGCAACAACCCAGCAGCAGGACCGCTACCTCCGCCTTTGTGCAAGGAGGCCACAAATGTGCATGTGTCTGCTCAAACGGTCAGAAACAGACTCCATGAGGGTGGTATGAGGGCCCGACGTCCACAGGTGGGGGTTGTGCTTACAGCCCAACACCGTGCAGGACGTTTGGCATTTGCCAGAGAACACCAAGATTGGCAAATTCGCCACTGGCGCCCTGTGCTCTTCACAGATGAAAACAGGTTCACACTGAGCACATGTGACAGACGTGACAGTCTGGAGACGCCGTGGAGAACATTCTGCTGCCTGCAACATCCGCCAGCATGACCGGTTTGGCGGTGGGTCAGTCATGGTGTGGGGTGGCATTTCTTTGGAGGGCCGCAGAGCCCTCCATGTGCTTGCCAGAGGTAGCCTGACTGCCATTAGGTACCGAGATGAGATCCTGAGACCTCTTGTGAGACCATATGCTGGTGCGGTTGGCCCTGGGTTCCTCCTAATGCAAGACAATGCTAGACCTCATGTGGCTGGAGTGTGTCAGCAGTTCCTGCAAGAGGAAGGCATTGATGCTATGGACTGGCCCACCCGTTCCCCAGACCTGAATCCAATTGAGCACATCTGGGACATCATGTCTCGCTCCATCCACCAACGCCACGTTGTACCACAGACTGTCCAGGAGTTGGCGGATGCTTTAGTCCAGGTCTGGGAGGAGATCCCTCAGGAGACCATCCGCCACCTCATCAGGAGCATGCCCAGGCGTTGTAGGGAGGTCATACAGGCACGTGGAGGCCACACACACTACTGAGCCTCATTTTGACTTGTTTTAAGGACATTACATCAAAGTTGGATCAGCCTGTAGTGTGGTTTTCCACTTTAATTTTGAGTGTGACTCCAAATCCAGACCTCCATGGGTTGATAAATTTGATTTCCATTGATCATTTTTGTGTGATTTTGTTGTCAGCACATTCAACTATGTAAAGAAAAAAGTATTTAATAAGAATATTTCATTCATTCAGATCTAGGATGTGTTATTTTAGTGTTCCCTTTATTTTTTGGAGCAGTGTATATACCAACGAACTTCCCTATGCCTTGGTTGAAACTCAAGCTACTATATTTGCAGATGATACTACAATTTATGCAGCAAGACAATCGGTTCAACAGGTACAGCAGGCTTTACAAGGAGATTTGGAGAATATCAGGAAGTGGGTTTGCCTAAACAAACTTGTTTTAAACACCAAGAAAACCAAAGTTATTTTGGTCTGTTCAACTAGGAAAAGGCCAAAACAGCATGGGATACAATTAAGTATGGGAGGAGTACAAATTGAAGAAGTGGCAGAAACCAAACTATTGGAAGTGCAGCTAGACAATTGCTTATCATGGTCATCTCAAATAACTAATCTATGTAAAAAAAAAAAAAAAGAATATTTAAACAGCATGCATAATCAGAAGGATAGCTAAATATTTACCAGGAAATATTCTTCAGCAAATAACACAAGTATTAATTGAGAGTCAGGTGAACTACTGTTCGGTGGTCTGGGGAAATGCATCATCAAGTGAAGTTAGGAGGCTGCAGAATGCACAGAATAAAGCAGCAAGGATTGTTTTAAGGTGGAGATATGGTTCTTCTGTTGCAGTCATGCGCAGTGTTCTTGGTTGGTCATCAATCGACAAGATACAGTGCCTTGCGAAAGTATTCGGCCCCCTTGAACTTTGCGACCTTTTGCCACATTTCAGGCTTCAAACATAAAGATATAAAACTGTATTTTTTTGTGAAGAATCAACAACAAGTGGGACACAATCATGAAGTGGAACGACATTTATTGGATATTTCAAACTTTTTTAACAAATCAAAAACTGAAAAATTGGGCGTGCAAAATTATTCAGCCCCCTTAAGTTAATACTTTGTAGCGCCACCTTTTGCTGCGATTACAGCTGTAAGTCGCTTGGGGTATGTCTCTATCAGTTTTGCACATCGAGAGACTGAATTTTTTTCCCATTCCTCCTTGCAAAACAGCTCGAGCTCAGTGAGGTTGGATGGAGAGCATTTGTGAACAGCAGTTTTCAGTTCTTTCCACAGATTCTCGATTGGATTCAGGTCTGGACTTTGACTTGTCCATTCTAACACCTGGATATGTTTATTTTTGAACCATTCCATTGTAGATTTTGCTTTATGTTTTGGATCATTGTCTTGTTGGAAGACAAATCTCCGTCCCAGTTTCAGGTCTTTTGCAGACTCCATCAGGTTTTCTTCCAGAATGGTCCTGTATTTGGCTCCATCCATCTTCCCATCAATTTTAACCATCTTCCCTGTCCCTGCTGAAGAAAAGCAGGCCCAAACCATGATGCTGCCACCACCATGTTTGACAGTGGGGATGGTGTGTTCAGCTGTGTTGCTTTTACGCCAAACATAACGTTTTGCATTGTTGCCAAAAAGTTCAATTTTGGTTTCATCTGACCAGAGCACCTTCTTCCACATGTTTGGTGTGTCTCCCAGGTGGCTTGTGGCAAACTTTAAACAACACTTTTTATGGATATCTTTAAGAAATGGCTTTCTTCTTGCCACTCTTCCATAAAGGCCAGATTTGTGCAATATACGACTGATTGTTGTCCTATGGACAGAGTCTCCCTCCTCAGCTGTAGATCTCTGCAGTTCATCCAGAGTGATCATGGGCCTCTTGGCTGCATCTCTGATCAGTCTTCTCCTTGTATGAGCTGAAAGTTTAGAGGGACGGCCAGGTCTTGGTAGATTTGCAGTGGTCTGATACTCCTTCCATTTCAATATTATCGCTTGCACAGTGCTCCTTGGGATGTTTAAAGCTTGGGAAATCTTTTTGTATCCAAATCCGGCTTTAAACTTCTTCACAACAGTATCTCGGACCTGCCTGGTGTGTTCCTTGTTCTTCATGATGCTCTCTGCGCTTTTGACGGACCTCTGAGACTATCACAGTGCAGGTGCATTTATACGGAGACTTGATTACACACAGGTGGATTGTATTTATCATCATTAGTCATTTAGGTCAACATTGGATCATTCAGAGATCCTCACTGAACTTCTGGAGAGAGTTTGCGGCACTGAAAGTAAAGGGGCCGAATAATTTTGCACGCCCAATTTTTCAGTTTTTGATTTGTTAAAAAAGTTTGAAATATCCAATAAATGTCGTTCCACTTCATGATTGTGTCCCACTTGTTGTTGATTCTTCACAAAAAAATACAGTTTTATATATTTATGTTTGAAGCCTGAAATGTGGCAAAAGGTCGCAAAGTTCAAGGGGGCCGAATACTTTCGCAAGGCACTGTAATTGAAAAAAACATGCTTATTTTATTTTATAATATACATAATTTAAAACGGCCAATTCTATTCATAACGGTATTCAGTTGGTAAGAGACAGACATTCTGTAAATATTAGGAATGGATTGTCCACCATCTATGTGTTATCCAGACAGAAAGGAGAAAAAGGCAAAAGAACATTTCGATTTAGAGCAATAAAGAAATTGAATAAATTAACTGAGCAAACTAGAAACCTTTCAATATATACATTTAAACATTATTTTAAAACAATTTAAATATAGTATGTAGAAAATGTTGTGGAACTATAGTAGATGAAGAATCAATATTTTTTAGATTGAGTATTTATTGGGTAATTATGCTAGTATATTATGTATGTTTATAATAGTGTGTTATATGTGAAAGTATGTTTGTATTATAAATTGTATTTTAATGTTTAAGGACTCTTGGAAGATTAGTCCAAATGGGGACTAAAAGAGATCCAAATCCAAAAAATCAACAAAATCACACAAAACAATCACAAGTGGACATTTTGTTCGCCATGTGAAATCCATTGTTCTCTCTGTGTCTCCCTTTCTGCATGGCCACGGGGAGAGATTCTCCGCCAGGAATGTATGGCCTGAGATAACAGAACCTGGGTGTAGGACAGAGTGAGAGAGAAGGGGAAGCCACTATCTAGACTCAGAAAGGGCCACGTCATGACAGGATGCAACAGAATATATCTACCCAGCAGGGTGACACAGAGTTTCAACTGTGGTATACAACTGTATACACAAGCAAGCTGAATGCTAGAACTTATAACATGAGGCTTCAATTAGGTGCAACAGCACTAAGAGTGGAAGGCCTCTGTATAGAACATCCATCTCACTAATGGTTGATGTGTAAGTATTTACAAGCTTTACGGTATGCTCACTTATCTCGATTGAGACAGTGTGCCGTGTCCAGAACCACAAACCCCACTGATGGTGTAGACATAACATTGAGTCTGTAGTACCTCATGCAAATCATGGGTGATGCCCAACTTGCAGCAGCACAGATAGAGTCCAGGGAGGCCCCTCTGAACAGGGCCCATGAAGTGGCTATACCTATACCTTTGTCCACCTGCTGCAGCATATGATTTTGACACTGCTTTGGTATTCCAATGTGCCAGTCTCTGCTTAATGGCAACGCGGCCTTTGGTGTTCTCCCCATAACACACAAAAGGCTGTTCTGTTTGATGAACAGTTCTTGTTGCAGCAAGATAAGCAAAATGTTTGCAACTCATGAATTCCTGTGAGGAGTGGGGTAGTGGGTGAAATGCCACTATGATTAAGGGCTGGTTAGCATGTGATTATGAAAGCAATGCCTTAGTTCCATCTTCTGCTAAAGTGAGGCATGAAGGATGTGTAGAAAGCGCATGTAATTCTTCAAAACACTTGGCTGAAACAATAGCCAATAGAAAGGCAGTCTTGAACTGAGAGTACACATAGCTCAAGTGACGGGATCAAACGGTGAACTCATAAGTGATCGTAGGATAACATTTACTAAAGGAGCCTTGCGGGACCGTAGCCTGCGGGCACTTTTCATGAATTGCGATAATAGAGGGTGGGCCCCTGATGATGCAGCCGCAATCTGGTCATGACCCATAGAGATGGCTACCATATACACTTTCAATGTAGATGGGGACTTCCCTGCAGCCACAAGCTCCTGGTGGAAAGTCAAAATGACAGAAATTGGGCAGGAAGATGGCGATTCTGCATGGTTGACACACCACTACCTGAACACATTCCACTTGTAGGAACATAGGTTTTGCATATTGGATGCCCTTGCTGCCTGAATTGTATCAATTACCATTACCAGCTTTGAAATAAACATGCCAAATACATTAAAAGGAACAGAGACCACGCTAGAGACTTTTATTGGACTCAGGTGTGTCTTATTATTTCACGATTGTGTCCCTGTTAAAAGAGGTGTGTTTTCTGTGGTCCTTTGCAGAAGCTTGAATTGTTTACCGTGTGCAGTCGTTTCCTGAGTGACTTAGTGTTTGTTTTATCAAGTGTACTGTGATCCTGTGGCTACCGTTTCTCAGTAAAGTATTATGTTTATTCTAAACCACTGATTCCTCGTCTGGTCTCTTCTCTGCACCTGGGTCCAAATTTAACACGTCACAACTTCAGCATGCTGGTGTCGTGACATTGTATTAGTTAATGTGATGACTGTTGCTCATCGAATGATTACAAATGTCTAATTACGTGATTAAATGATTAAATGAATCAAGCAATTATTAACTCATTAACCTGGGGCACCATGGGAAAACTAGTTTGTATTGAATTTCTATTTCCCTAATTAACTCAAAGAATATCAGAATATCGATTTTACAACAGCCGCTAATTAACCAGTAATTAACAGTTCCAAGAAAAGGTAACAAAAAATATTTGTATTTCTATGTTTCTCAGTGTATGCTTCGGTATCGGCTTCGGATGCTTTGAGAGAAAGTTATACTTACCTTGGCTCCGACCCTCCGACCCATAGTGCTTCGGGGTTGACACTCCCGCCTAAATATGTATCAAGGACCAGGCTCAAAACTCTCCCCTATATGAAGCTACATAGAAACCATGTGTTTGATGTTGTTGATACCTTTCCACCTATTCCGCTCCAGCCATTACCACGTGCCTTCCCCAATTAAGGTGCCACCAACTTCCAACTTCCAGGTCAGGTAGTCCTGAGGCATGGTCCTAGGGCTCAGGTCCTCAGAGAGAAAGAGAGAGAAAGAGAGCGAGAGAAAAAGAGAGAGAGAGAATTAGAGAGAGCATACTTAAATTCACACATGACACTGGATAAGACGGGAGAAATACTCCAGATATAACAGACAGACTCTAGCCCCCGACACATAAACTACTGCAGCATAAATACTGGAGGCTAAGGCAGGAGGGGTTGGGAGACTCTGTGGCCCCGTCCGACGATACCCCAAGACAGGGCCAAACAGGCAGGATATAACCCCACCCACTTTGCCAAAGCACAGCCCCCACACCACTAGATGGATATATTCAACCACCAACTTACTATCCTGAGACAAGGCCAAGCACAGCCCACAAAGATCTCCCCCACAGCACAAACCCGAGGGGGGGGGCCAACCTGGACAGCAAGATCACATCAGTGACGCACCCCTCCTAGTGATGGCATGGAAGAGGACCAGTAAGCCAGTGACTCAGCCCCCATAATAAGGTTTGAGGCAGAGAATCCCAGTGGAGAGAGGGGAACCGACCAGGCAGAGACAGCAAGGGCGGTTCGTTGCTCCAGTGCCTTTCCGTTCACCTTCACACTCCTGGGCCAGACTACACTCATTCATAGGTTCTACTGAAGAGATGAGTCTTCAATAAAGACTTAAAAGGTTGAAACCGAGTCTGCGTCTCTCACATGGGTAGGCAAACCATTCCATAAAAATGGAGCTCTATAGGAGAAAGCCCTGCCTCCAGCTGTTTGCTTAGAAATTATAGGGACAGTAAGGAGGCATGCGGCTTGTAAGGTAGGTGTAGGTATGTACGGCAGGAACAAATCGGAAAGATAGGTAGGAGCAAGCCCATGTAATACTTTGTAGGTTAGCAGTAAAACCTTCAAATCAGCCCTAGCCTTAATAGGAAGCCAATGTAGAGAGGCTAGCACTGGAGTAATATGATACCATTTTGGGGTTCTAGTCAAGATGATAGCAGCAGTGTTTAGCACTAACTGAAGTTTATTTAGTGCTTTATCCGGGTAGCCGGAAAGTAGAGCATTGCAGTAATCTAATCTAGAAGTGACAAAAGCATGGATCAGTTTTTCTGCATAATTTTTGGACAGAATGTTTCTGATTTTTGCAATGTTACGTAGATGGAAAAAAGCTGTCCTTGAAACAGTCTTGAAATGTTCGTCAAAAAAGAGATCAGGGTCCAGAGTAACGCTGAGGTCCTTCAGTGGTCCTTATCCACAGATAAGATCTAAACCAGGCTAGAACTTGTCCATGCAGACCAATTTGGGTTTCCAATCTCCCTAAAAGAATGTGGTGATCGATGGTATCAAAAGCAGCACTAAGGTCTACTAGCACGAGGACAGATGCAGAGCCTTGGTCTGACGCCATTAAAAGGTAATTTACCACCTGCACAAGTGCAGTCTCAGTGCTGTGTTGGGGTCTAAAACCAGACTGAAGCGATTCGTATACATTGTTTGTCTTCATGCATTGAGTTGCTGAGCAAAAGCTTTTCTAAAAGTGGAGATTCGATATAGGCTGATAGTGTTTTATATTTTCTGGGTCATGGTTCGGATTTTTCAAGAGAGACTTTACTACTGCCACTTTTAGTGAGTTTGGTACACATCCGGTGAATAGGGAGTCGTTTATTATGTTAAACTATACTCAAAACTATACTGTACAAAGATATAAACGCAATATGCAACAATTTCTACGATTTTACTGAGTAAGAGTTCATATAAGGAAATCAGTCCTTATAAAATTCATTAGGCCCTAAATAAATTAATTCATTAGGCCCTAATCTATGGAGTTGGCCTGCAGGGATGCCACCATTACCTTCGACCAACTGGTTACCCGTGGACGTCCAGAGGGGGCTCTATCAGTTCCATCTCCACGCCCCCCCGCTCCGGTACCCATGGAGCTGGGAGGGGCTGCGCGTAGGGAGGCTGGAGGAGGGGCCTTCACGTGCACCATCTGTGGCCGCAGAGGGCACACTGCAGGTCGGGGCCGGGTTGGTTCCTCTGGGAGTCGAGGCAGCAGGCAGGGCACTCTGGCGTCACCCCAGGTGAGTTTGCACCACTCTCATCCAGAGCCCTCTGTTGTTCACTTGTTTGTACAATTTTTTTCTTCCCGAGTTTCCCCGCATTCCCAGCATAAGGCTCTCGTCGATTCAGGCGCAGCTGGGAATTTTATAGACAGAGCGTTCGCCTTTAGTTTAGGGATACCCATTATTCTGTGGTTAGACCTTTCCCGGTACACGCTCTGGATAGTCGACCATTAGGGTTCTAGCTAATCAGGGAAGCCACCATCTCCCTGGCTATGGTGACGCAGGGGGGTCACGAGGAGAGAATCAGTCTCTTTCACATTGATTCTCCTGCGTTTCCTGTAGTACTAGGCATTCCCTGGTTGGCCCGTCATAACCCCACCATTTCATGGCAACAGAGGACTCTCAAGGGGTGGTTGCCAGAGTGCTCGGGGAGGTGGGTAGGAGTTTCCATTGGTGCTACAACGGTGGAAAGTCCAGACCAGGTCTCCACTGTGCACATCCCCCCAGAATATGCCGATTTGGCTCAATTACTACCCCATCGACAGGGGGATTGTGCGATAAATCTCCTGGTGGGCGCTGCACTGTCCAGGATTCACGTGTATCCCCTGTCGCAAGCGGAGACGGAGGCTATGGAGACATATGTCTCTGAATATCTGCGTCAGGGGTACATTCGGTCATCCACTTCACCCGCCTCGAGTTTTTGTGAAGAAGGAGGGAGGTCTGCGCCCGGGCATTGACTATCGAGGTCTCAAATCAATCACGGTGAGGTACAGTTACCTCTCATCGCCACGGCGATTGAGTCAATGCACGGGCAATGCACGGGGTGCGCTTCTTCACTAAACTGGATCTCAGGAGTGCGTACAACCTGGTACTTATCCGGGAGGGAGATGAGTGGAAGATGGCGTTTAGTACTACCTCAGGCCATTATGAGTACCTCGTCATGCCGTACGGGTTGATGAATGCTCCATCAGTTTTCCAATCCTTTGAAGACAAAATTTTCAGGGACCTGCACGGGCAGGGTGTAGTGGTGTATATCGATGACATTCTGAAATACTCCGCTACACGCGCCGAGCGTGTGTCCCTGGTGCGCAGGGAACTTGGACGACTGTTGGAGCATGACCTGTACGTCAAGGCTGAATAATGCCTGTTCTTTCAGCAGGTCGTCTCCTTCCTAGGGTATCGCATTTCCATATCAGGGGTGGAGATGGAGAGTGACCGCGTTTCAGCCGTGAGTAATTGGCCGACTCCCACCACGGTAAAGGAGGTGCAGCGGTTTTTAGGGTTTGCCAATTACCACCAGAGATTTATTCAGGGTTTTGGCCAGGTGGCTGCTCCCATTACCTCACTGCTGAAGGGGGTCCTGTAAAGTTGCAGTGGTCGGCTGAGACGGACAGGGCTTTTGGGCAGCTAAGAGCTCTGTTTACTTCGGCTCCCATGCTGGCCCATCCGGATCCCTCTTTGGCGTTCATAGTGGAGGTGGACGCGTCAGAGGCTGGGATAGGAGCCGTGCTCACTCAGCGCTCGGGCACGCCACCGAAGCTCCGCCCTTGTGCTTTACTCTCGAAGAAGCTCAGCTCGGCTGAGCGGAACTATGATGTGGTGGACCGGGAACTGTTGGCTGTGGTTAAGGCCTTGAAGGCGTGGAGACATTGGCTTGAGGGGGCTAAACACCCTTTCTTCATCTGGACTGACCACCGCAACCTGGAGTACATCTGGGCAGCAAGGAGACTGAACCCTCTTCAGGCAAGTTGGGCCATGTTCTTTACCCGTTTTGTGTTTACCCGGTCATACAAACCAGGTTCTGTCTGCTGTCCGTGACCAGTTGATCTACTGGCCCATACGTCACCCTCCTCTGGTCATCCAGGGATCAGTCGGACGGTACGCTGTCTGATTGGGAAGTATTGTTGGCCTACCTTGGCCAAGGACGTGAGGGTTTACGTTTCCTCCTGCTCGGTGTGCGCCCAGTGTAAGGCTCCTAGACACCTGCCCAGAGGTAAGCTACATCCCTTGCCCTTTCCACAGCGACCTTGGTCACACCTGTCGGTGGATTTTCCAACAGATCTTCCTCCTCACAGGGAAACACCACGATCCTGGTCGCTGGATCATTTCTCTAAGTCCTGTCGTCTCCTCCCTCTGCCTGGTCTCCCTACGGCCCTACAAACTGCGGAGGCCCTGTTTACACACGTCTTCTGGCACTACGGGGTGTCTGATCAGGGTCTCCAGCTCACTTTGAGAGTCCTGAATTCAAGGCACCGGGCGAGGGGCTTTCAGTACCTCGTGGAGTGGGAGGGGTACGGTCCGGAGGAGAGGTGCTGGGTTCCGGTGGAGGACATATTGGATCCTGAATTGCTAAGGGAGTTCCGCCGTCTCCGTTGCGCCTCGTCCTCCGGGTTGTCCCCGAGGCCGGTGTCGGTGCGCTGCTGGAGCCGCACGTCAAGGGAGGGGGGGGGGGGGGGGGGGGGGGACTGTCACGGCATTCCACCGGCTTCACAACTCTTCACAACTCTGCTCTCCTGCACCTGACTTCTTCACCAGCAGCGCCCAGCCTTAATTAACACTTGCATTCAATTGCCACTCCCTTTTCACATGATCTTCCATTCTTGTAAAAGGAAAATAAAAATAACCATCAACATTGAAATAGCAAATTATTTTAACTTAAATTGTAACTTTTACTCTGAGTACTTTAATGTGCTACTTTTTACTTTTACTTGAGTAGTATTTTACACCAGTACTTTTACTACTTGATTAAAGTAACAGTTATTCTACTTAAGTAGGATTTTACAGTATTCTTTCCACCCCTGCGTGTTTCACACAGAACCCACAGTCACCCTGGCCCCTCGGACCTACAGACCGCACCAATCCCCAATGTGATCAATTCAGTGTCAGGACGGCTCGAAGTCACCCGCAACCGACCAATTATAGGTGTCTTTGAGTCTACTTACTCTCAGATCATCTTCCACTGACTTGGCCCTGTTTATGCCTCCAAGGTCACACAGGAATACACACTCAATCCACTTAACAGAGGCTTTGTTAAAATCTCAACTTCAAGTGTGGTTCGCGCACCTCTCTCTTTTTTTAAACTAAGTTTGAATGTGGTATCCACTTGGCTTGCTGCCTATCAGATCAAAGGTGGGTCCATCTGCTTCGTTCCCGAAGTGTGGTCTCTCTGAGATCCCAAGTTTGAGGGATCCCTCATGCACAATTTACCGAGGTCGTCAGGAGCGGTCACCAAGTGAAGATTCACATGCCCGTTGCCAAATGTGGTGGTTAATTTCTTTACTATCAAATGAGGAGAGACAAACTTATCACACAAGTCAGAGTTATACTTAAACAAAATCTTGATTAATTTATTAATAAGGGAGCAGGTCAAGACAACACACACATATAAAGTGAATCAATTGCTTGCTCTATGATAATGATGGCTGTTCAACGAATCACCCTCAGATGATTCGTTGAGAGCCCAGAAACAAAGGTATATAGCCTTCAGTCTACATGACAAATAACAGATGTATGGAATGGGTCACATGGTTAAGATTTGTATAAAAGATACTTAGAATTCACAGCAGACAGTATCTGCTGTAAAAACGGTTCTTATTGTGTAGAGAGTGGGGTCTGGCCCTGGAGACATCTCCCCCTGGTACCCTATAGAACAGAAACACCAACTCATGCGGTCTTGTTAGGATTATCTTTTTTTTTTTTTAATTTTACCCCTTTTTCTCCCCAATTTCATGGTATCCAATTGTTGTAGTAGCTACTATCTTGTCTCATTGCTACAACTCCCGTACGGGCTCGGGAGAGACGAAGGCTGAATGTCATGCGTCCTCCGATACACAACCCAACCAGCTGTACTGCTTCTTAACACAGCGCGCATCCAACCCGGAAGCCAGCCACACCAATGTGTCGGAGGCTACACCGTGCACCTGGCAACCTTGGCTAGTGCGCACTGCGCCCGGCCTGCCACAGGAGTCGCTGGTGCGCGATGAGACAAGGAGATCCCTACCGACCAATCCCTCCCTAACGACGCTAGGCCAATTGTGCGTCGCCCCACGGACCTCCCGGTCGCGGCTGGTTACGACAGAGCCTGGGCGCGAACCCAGGGACTCTGATGGCACAGCTGGCGCTGCAGTACAGCGCCCTTAACCACTGCGCCACCCGGGAGGCCCTTGTTAGGATTATCACCCAAATCTTCTGTCAGCATTAAGCCCCACTTTCAGTTCACACAGACACATTAGAGTTATAAGAACCCTCTATTATGTTGCATAAAACAACCATTTGATGCAATAACAGTATTATAGCATCATTTTGTAATTTCTCTCACAGTAGAGGGAAGTATCTGGGTCAGTGTCCCACTCCTTGAAAGTGATAGCCTTTAGCTCAGTGTGGATCCCCACATTCTTTATCTTTATAGTACATTTTTAAAAATATAGTGATATTACAGTGAACTTTGATGATTCCTTTGTAAAAAAAATAAACACAGTAAAAATGGCTTTTGAGGTGTGTGCTGCTAGTAAATCATTAATCCAGTGTGATGACCATTGCATACCATAAAATGCCCATAAGTGCTGAGCGTTTAATCAAAATGTTGGTTATTTTTCATTTTTTGACCAACATCAGTTAAACTATTTGAATTCCATTTCTTTCTATGTTTTTGTGGGCACAACGCACTGTTTCTCTCAAGGTAAATCAGATCAAGCACAAACTGCAATGTAGTAGGTTGTTGTAGTTTCAAACAGGCCAATTTTCGCACAGAAAACAGCTAATTAACTACATTGCCCGCCTACTTGTCCAGTCTGTGTGGTGTAGACCATAGAGAATGATAGAGGCCTCTAGTGGCCAAAAGGCAGTTTTAGCATGAGCAAAGGCAGTTTTGTGTGTTTCCACCATGCATCCACCATTTTAAAGGGATACTTGGGGATTTTGTCAATGAATCCCTTTTATCTACATCCCCAGAGTCAGATGAATTCATGGATACCAGTGTGAAGGAAGTTAGAGGGCATTTTGCGAGCCAATGCTTTCTAGCATTTTTAGTTTTACTTAACCTTTATTTAACCAGGAAGGGCTCATTGAGATTAAAATCTCCTTTTCAAGAGCACCCTGGCCAAGATAGGCAGTACCAAGTCATTACAAACTAATTACAGACAGACAACATGACAAACTACAAGTAATCTAGTAAAAACCATTGGATTCACAAGAGTATAAAACAGCAAATTAAAAACATTGACAGGTCAGGGAATCAGACTCAAAATCCTTCATCAGTGATTTAAAAACACCAATCGGGCATTAACACAATGACTGGAAGTCTATGGTATCTACTTTTTTCCCCTTTTTTCTATGGTATCTACTAACATGCTAGCAGTTTACATAGTTTCCAGTCATTGTGCTAACACTAGTTAGCAATTGCGCTAATGCTAGTTAGTGACTTCCTCCAAACTGCAAGCAGACACCAAAATGGTATCCACAAGTTCATCTGATGCTGGGTAAGTAGATAAAGGACTTCATTGTCAAAATCCTGAAATATCCCGGCCTTTAAAGTAGCCAAAGTAGTCAACAGGGTGGGGATTCCTATGGGTTGTACTGGTGGAGGAAAAAGTACTCAATTGTCATACTTGAGTAAAAGTAATTATACCTTAATAGAAAATGACTGAAGTAAAAGGGAAAGTCACCCATTAAAATACTACTTGAGTAAAAGTCTAAAAGTATTTGGTTTTAAATATAGTTAAGTATCAAAAGTAAATGTCATTGCAAAAATATACTGAAGTATCAAAATTAAAAGTAGAAATCATTTCAAATTGCTTATGTTAAGTGAACCAGGGGCACATTCCAACACAGACATCATTTAAAAACAAAGCATTTGTGTTTAGTGAGTCGGCAAGATCAGATGCAGTAGGGATGACCAGGGTTGTTCTCTTGATGAGTGTGTGAATTGGACCATTTTCCTGTCCTGCTCAGGATTCCAAATATAATGAGTACTTTTGGGTGTCAGGAAAGATGTATGGATTAAAAAGTACATTACTTTCTTATGGAATGTAGTGAAGTAAAAATGAAAGTAAACAAAAATATAAATAATAAAGTAAATTACAGATACCCCCAAAAACTACTTAAGTACTTTAAAGTAGTACTTTAAAGTATTTTTACTTAAAACTGTGAGTCTTTCTGGCTAAGTCTCTAAGAGCTTTGCACACCTGGATTGTACAATATTTGCATATTATTATTTTTTAAATGATTCAGGCTGTGTCAAGTTGGTTGTTGATCATTGCTGGACACCCATTTTTAAGTCATACAGTTAATTTATTTGCCACCTTTTTTGCAGTTTTACTTTAGTACCTTATTGCAAACAGGATGCATGATTTTGAATATTTTTATTCAAATATTGTATTATTCTTTTCACTCTGTCAGGTTAGTATTGTGGAGTAACTACAATGTTGTTGATCCATACTGTTTTCTGCTATCACAGCTATTAAACACTAACTTTTTTAGAGTCCCCATTGGCCTCATGGTGAAATCCCTAAGCAGTTTTGTAACTCTCCGGCAACTGAGTTAGGAAGGACACTTGTATCTTTGTAGTGACTGGGTGTATTGATACACCATTCAATGTGTAATTAATAACTTGCTCAAAGGAATATTCATGCTCAAAGGAATATTCAATGTCAATATTTTTACCCATAGGTGCCCTTCTTTGCGAGGCATTGGAAAAACCTCCCCGTTTGAATCTGTGTTTGAACTTCACTGCTCAACTGAGGGACCTTACATATAATTGTACTGTATGTGTGGGGTACAGAGATGAGGTAGCTATTCAAAAAATCCTGTTAAACACTGTTACTGCACACAGAGTGAGCCCATGCAACTTGCTATGTGACTTGTCAAGCACATTTTTACTCCTGAACTTATTTAGGCTTGCCATAACAAACATAATTAGTGGCACATGTACTAGTGGCACATGTGACAAAATGTTTACCATTCATTTTTACTGTGCTAAAATTCAATTAGCTTTCCTAAACGTTCACTGTAATATACAGTAAACAAGTATTTTTACCATCTTGGAACTGATATATTATGGGCATCTTATGGTTTGTATAGAAATTCCAATATATAGAATTACAAATAATTTCCCCCCATCCTTTAAGCTAGCATAATATGGGCATTAGTGCTTAGCGATTAGTGCTTTTTGAGGTCGGTTCAGCTTCATCTTAAAAAAAAATGTGGTTTTCCATTTTTTTTTTTACATGAAATGCACCATGCATAATGCATTGTTATGGTTGACTGCTGTAACAACACATAATAAAATCATTTATAAAAGTCCCATGATGGTAGTGACTGCCTATTTACTGCTTATCACTTATTAATATTACTTTACCTTAATAAAATAGTTCAGTTGTTGTGCATATGACATTTGTTTTAGGCCTATTTGATGACTTTATTATTTCATTCCAAGTCACCACCTGTCACGGCCGTCGAATGAAGTAGACCAAAGCGCAGCGTTGTGAGCGTACATATTCCTTTTATTTAGGATGATGACGCCGACAAAAACAATAAACAATACAAAACAACCGTGAAGCTTAAGGGCTATGTGCCACAAACAAAGTTAACTACCCACAAAGACAGGTGGGAAAAAGGGCTGCCTAAGTATGGTTCCCAATCAGAGACAACAATAGACAGCTGTCCCTGATTGAGAACCATACCTGGCCAAAACAAAGAAATAGAAAACATAGAAAATAGAACATAGAATGCCCACCCCACATCACACCCTGACCTAACCAAATAGAGAAATAAAACGGCTCTCTAAGGTCAGGGTGTGACACCATCTCATCTCTATAGAGCTGCTGCCTATGTTGTCTGACAAAATCATTATTTCAGTACTTCTTCAAACTAAAGAAGGCATACTTTTATGACTCAATCACTTAGAGAGAAGTTGCTTCGTGAAAATACACAATCTATCTCTCTTGATCTCACATATCAGTCATACAACTAAATAAAGTGCATATAGTGCCTAACACATATCCCCAAAGTGCAGTGAGAGTCTCAAAGGTATGTTAACCATCATTATAATATGACGCACCACTAGTGTATGGTTTATTACTTTATCACACACCCAGTGCACTTGACTTGGGTAATATAAGATATGACCAGTTCCAACCCCTGGTATAGATACAGTCACCTCCAAAATGATTGGCACCCTTGAAATAGATTAGCAAAAAATTATACCAAATAAATAATACAAATACTGAGCTATATTGTATGCCCCCTAAAAACTGGGAAACAATATTTTATCCTAATACAATTTGTCATAGAAATAGATTTTGCATAAAAAGTAAATACTATTTTCTCTATCAAAAAGAGGGTTCAAAATGATTGGCACCCGTTTTCAAGACTCCGGTACTCTCCCCTTGCGATGATAACAGCACAGCCTTTTTCTAAAATATTTGATGAGGTTGGAGAACACATTGGGAGCGATCTTAGATTATTCTTCTGTACAGTATCTTTCCAAATTCTTGATATCCTTCGTCTGCACTCATGGACTCCCCTATTCAATTCAAACCATAGGTTTTAAGTGGGGATAAAGTCAGGAGACTGAGATGGCAATTGCAAAATGTTGACTTGGTGGTCAATTAACCATTGCTTTATGAAGGGTGCCAATAATTTCAATGGTGACTATATGACTGGACTAGAGAAGATCTACTTGAAGTGCCTAGAGGGTAGGTCCCACCCCTCCCTCCCTGCCCTAAAATATGCAAATGTTATTTTTTGTTGTACAAATATACGCATAAGAACACCAGAAGCCTTTTGAAATCCCCTATATTAATTTCTGGTGGAAAAACAGATATTTCGTTTTTACCTCCACCATTCCTACTCTATACCACCAGAGGGTTTCTTTATTTTTCAAGCTATAACATGAAATTACCTGAAATGAATTACAATTCTTAAACAATATTGTAATTCAAATTGTAATTGTAATTGTAAAATTGTTATAAAAATCTATAATATTATATAATATTCAAGCACAGTTTACCTTCTTTCTTATATGATACTGTATTTGGATAGAAAGCAAGCATTTAACGTCAATGGAAGGGTATAGCTGGCTCAAACGTGTGTGTGTGTGTGTGTGTGTGTGTGTGTGTGTGTGTGTGCTCAGCCTGGAGTGGGGGATGGTTTTGGCTTTTGTCTTCCCTCCACCCCCATTCCCTGAGCAACACCTCTTCTGTTTGTCCTCCCCTCCATTCCTCTTTTTTCTCCTGTCATCTGCCTCATCCCATGTGTGTTCGCGCCTCATAGTTCCCCTCTAAACCCTGTAAGGAAGAGGGAGACAGGAGAAGATACAGAGACAGGAGAAGTTAATGTTAGGGACAGTTTCAAGACGCAAGTATTGAAACGAACACCATGCAGGAGGCTGCAGAGAATTGGTGTGTGTGTCATATTCATATAAATTCATTTTTATCAGCTTTTTGCTTTAGCGGACCTTTATTTTTTTTACAGTGCATTTGTAAAGTATAAAGACCCTTTGACTTTTTCCACATTTTGTTACATTACAGCCTTATTCTAAATTGGATTAAATATAAATGCACAAACCTGTCTATATAAGGTCACACAGGCCAGCATCCCAGAGTCGCCTCTTCACTATTGACATTGAGACTGGTGTTTTGTGGGTACTATTTAATGAAGCTGCCAGTGAGGACTTGTGAGTTTCTCAAACTAGACACTCTAATGTACTTGTCCTCTTGCTCAGTTGTGCACCAGGGGCTCCCACTCCTCTTTCTATTCTGGTTAGAGACAGTTTGCACTGTTCTGTGAAGGGAGTACTACACAGCATTGTACGAGATCTTCAGTTTCTTGGCGATTTCTTGCATGGAATAGCCTTAATTTCTCAGAACAAAAATAGACTGACGAATTTCAGAAGAAAATGATTTGTTTCCGGCCATTTTGAGCCGGTAATCGAACCCACAAATGCGGATGCTCCATATACTCAAATAGTCTAAAAAAGGCCAGTTGTATTGCTTCTTTAATCTGCACAACAGTTTTCAGCTGTGCTAACATAATTGCAAAAGGGTTTTCTAATGATCAATTCGCCTTTTAAAATGATAAACTTGGATTAGCTAACACAACGTGCCATTGGAACACAGAAGTGATGGTTGCTGATAATGGGCCTCTGTACGCCTATGTAGATATTCCATTAAAAAATCAGCCATTTCCAGCTATAACAGTAATTTACAACATTAGCAATGTCTACACTGTATTTCTGATCAATTTTATGTTATTTGAATGGTCAAAAAATTAGCTTTTCTTTCAAAAACAAGGACATTTCTAATTTGAACAGTAGTGTATATTACATTTATTTTAGGCCTATTTGAGCTGCTGCCTATAGTGTCTTACAAAATCACAATTTTAGTAGTTCTTCAAAGTAAATAAGGCATACTTTTATGACTGCGGAATACCAATTATCAATCACTTAGATCATGTATTTTCAGGTAGAGATACTGCTCTCTAAATACTGCAACTGCTCTCTATCTCTCGAGAGAGCACTCATGCTTCTGTCTTCTCTCAATCTCTGTGTCTGCACCATAGAGATAGATATAGGACTCATCTTTATATCTATGCAATTATAGCATCTGTGATTGCATGGGCAGCACCATTGAGGCTACACACCATAGGAATCCCCACCCAGTTGATGACTTTGACTACTTTAAAATGGTGGAAACATGGTGGAAGCCCTCTATGGCACCGCCCATGCTAAAACAGCCTTTAGGCCACGAGAGACCTCTATCATTGTCCATGGTCTGCACCACACAGAACGGACAAGTATGCGCACAGTGGAGGATGGTCATTGTAGTTAATTACCACATTTTCTGTTCTAAACTATGTAGAATATTGGCTAATTGGAAACTACAACTCCCTACTACATCGTTCAGTTCGGGCCTGATCTGAGTTATCTGAGTGATGCCGAAACGTTGGTAAATACCCATTAAATTGCTGGAAGTTTTTACATGGAGTACGCGACTTTCTTTATTTTGATAGTTTATAGTTTATTCGCCATTAGTCAGCACATCCACACAAACAAATTGTTCTGGGTTTGCCCCAGCTCATGTTAATTGGTATCTATTATGTGTCATAACGGTAACACATCTTGCTTTCACAACTTAACATTTGCTAAACAGTACCCCCGGGTAGGCTACTGCCTCTCCTTCCTCACTCTATCCATGATATCAGACTCAGGAGTGAAAATGAAAGAAACGATTTGGTAGAATTTTTATTGTGAAACATTGAATAAGTGTGCTTCAAACTGTTTGCTTGGAATGATTTGTAGCTATCATATCTATTTGTGCATGAATGCATCCAACTCCAGTTCGTAAATTCATCAGTTATTCTGCGCTGTGGCTCAATCATACTAGAGTGCTCCGAAATCGGAGTAGTTAGCCAGAGTAAATTTACAAACGGTCACCCTCAGTTTCCCTACCAGAAAACACGTGAGAGACATAAGCGCGGATGGCTTGAGTGCATTTTGCAAGTGTTGGCTCACTTGACCGCAGTCTAAAAGAACTCAGTCCTCTTTAAAGTGAACTCTAGGGTGGAAAAAAAGCTGAACAACCCAGTTCTCTTTGTATTCACACTGCTCTTGCCTTTGAATGAGGACTCAATTCTTTTGCTAGTTCACTTCACCTATTTTGTGGTCCAAGTCCTCTTTGTATTCACATTGCTATGTTTAGAAAGGAACCCAGATCTTTTTCCAACATTCATTCACTTTTATTTAACTAGGCAAGTCAGTTAAGAACAAATTCTTATTTACAATGACGCCCAACCAGGGAATAGTGGGTTAACTGCCTTGTTCAGGGGCAGAAGGACTGATTTTTACCTTGTTTGCTCGGGGATTCAATCCAGCATCCTTTTGGTAACTGACCCAAAACTCTAACCACTAGGCTACCTGCCACCCAAATGCACTCTGGGTTTTTACAAAGTGCAGGACAAATCAAATCAATCTTTATTTATACAGCACATTTCAGAGTGTTTCACAGGGAAAAACTAATAAAACGATGAAAATAAAAACATAAATATTTACTAAACAACAAACAGAAGAGGATAAAAAAAGAATAACAATATAAAATTAATGACTAAAAAGCACCCTAAGGAAAAGCAAAGCTAAGAAGTTGTGTTTTAAGATCTCTTTTAAATATGTCCACAGTTTCGGCCCCCTCAGGTTCTCTGGCAGGCTATTCCAGAGGCTGGGGGCATAGTAACTAAAGGCTGCATCTTCATGCCTCTTGGTCCTAGGCTTTGGGATAGTTAAAAGGCCAGTGCCAGAGGACCTGAGAGACCTACTGGGTACAAAACTTAAAAGCATGTCTGACATGTATTGAGGTGCACAATCGTGGATTGATTTAAAACCAATAGAAGAATCTTTAAATTAATTGTAAAACTCACAGGCAGCCAATACAGAGACCTTAAAACCAGTGTAATGTCTGCTCTCCGTCAGTTTAAGCCATTGCATCAAAACGTGTTAAAGGACAGCTATACAGCTATATACTGTACAGTGTCAGTCAAAGTTTGGACACACCTACTCAGTCAAGGGTTTTCTTTATTTAAACAATTTTCTACATTGTAAAATAATAGTGAAGACATAAACTATGAAATAACACATATGGAATCATGTAGTAACAAAAAAGTTTCAAACAAATCAAAATAGATTTTATATTTTCCATTCTTCAAAGTAGCCACCCTTTGCCTTGATGACAGCTTTGCACACTCTTGGCATTCTCTTAATCATGAGGAATGCTTATCCAACTGAGAACTTGTTGGCTGCTTTTCCTTCACTCGGCGGTCCAACTCATCCCAAACCATCTCAAATGGGTTGAGGTAGGGTGATTGTGGAGGCCAGGTCATCTGATGCAGTACTCCATCACTTTCCTTCTTGGTCAAATAGTCCTTACACAGCCTGGAGGTGTATTGGGTCATTGTCCTGTTGAAAAACAAATGACAGTCCCACTATATGCAAACCAGATGGGATGGCATATCGCTGCAAAATGCCGTGGTAGCCATGCTGGTTAAGTGTGCCTTGAACTCTAAATAAATCACAGACAGTGTCACCAGCAAAGCACCCCCACAGCGTCACACCTCCTCCTCCATGCTTCACAGTAGGAACCACACATGCGGAGATCACCTGTTCACCTACTCTGCATCTCACAAAGATGGTTGGAAGCAAAAATTTCTCATTTGGACTCATCAGACCAAAGGACAGATTTCCATTGGTCTAATGTCCATTGCTCGTGTTTCTTGGCCCATTGGTTTCTTTGCAGCAATTCGACCATGAAGGCCTGATTCACGCAGTCTCCTCTGAACAGTTAATGTTGAGAGGTGTCTGTTACTTGAACTCTGTGAAGCATTTACTTGGGCTGCAATCTGAGGCGCAGTTAACTCTAATGAACTTATCCTCTGGGTCTTCCTTTCCTGTGCTGAGAGATAGTTTCGTCATAGCGCTTGATTGTTTTGGGGCTGCACTTGAAGAAACTTTCAAAATTCTTGAAATGTTTTGGATTGACTGACCTTCATGTTTTCAAGTAATGATGGACTGTTGTTTCTCTTTGCTTATTTGAGCTGTTCTTGCCATAATATGGACTTGGTCTTTTACCAAATAGGGCTATCTTCTGTATACCACCCTTACCTTGTTACAGCACAACTGATTGGCTCAAACACATTAAGAAGGAAAGAAATTCCACAAATTAACTGTTAACAAGGCATACCTGTTAATTGAAATGCATTCCAGGTGACTACCTCATGAAGCTGGTTGAGAGAATGCCTAAAGTGTGCAAACCTGTCATCAAGGCAAAGGGTGGCTACGTTGAAGAATCTCAAATATAAACTACATTTTGATTTGTTTAACACTTTTTTGGTTACTACATGGTTCCATATGTGTTATTTCGTAGTTTTCACTATGTCTTCACTACTACAATGCAGAAAATGTAGAATGTAGAAAATAGTACAAATAAAGAAAAACCCTGGAATGAGTAGGTGTGTCCAAGTGTTTTACAGGTACTGTGTATATACAGTACCCACTTACATTTTGGAAGCTAATAGATTGCATTTCGTTAAAATATGAGACATAATAATTGCAATCAGAAGATGAACATATAAATATTATTGCTAACAGAATAAATAGCAGAAGAATAACTACAGATTAAATAATTCTGTAATTGAAAATGGTGTACCCAATGTAGGCTACGGCCCCTTTAAGATATATCATTGATTTTGTACCCTATGTTGTGATTTTCACGAAATATGTTGTCTTCTCAAACTATTCAAACCCCACAAGCTAATAAAACAAGTTGATAAAGTTCTCTTTATAGACAACATATTGCTAACAAATAATCTGGACTAAAAACTCTAATCTAATCAAATCCAATAACAGCAATGTTTTTTTTCAGAGAACCTGCTACTTTCTACTTTCTAGCACCAATGTGAGGGGTTATGGCAGGGGAAACAGTATTGCAGTATTCTAGTGTGTTGTGTGGGAATAATGACAAGAGAACCTGGGGAGCTTTGTTTTCACAATGCCCTTAAAAAGAGAACCGGACCTAGGAATTCAAGCTAACCGAACGAAGACCATCTCTCCAGATGGTCTCAGTTCGGTACGCTTCTGGGGCTTTTTTGAGGGGTCTGATTTCCTTTTAACTGAACTGAGTTCACAAAAATTGTCTGAAAGGGACCTAGTGTGAAAACACCCTTGTAGTACAAGAATCGTACATGTTCTGTTCAGAGGCAAATTGACAAATACTAAATCTAAATGTGAATTGATTTTCAATTGCAGCCCTCTACTTTCATATCACATTGGCCAGAAGATACTATTGTCTATAGGCTCTAAAGGTAGTTAGCGTCTATGAATGGGTTACTCACATAGTGGATAGTATTGCCACAGTTAGTTAGCTAGTGTTTTAACCATAAGGTAACAGGTAACATTGGTGAGCAAGTGAGGTCAAACACTCACAAGCATAAAAACAGCTGTCAAAATTTGATTAATCAACAGCTTCCTTCACAGGGTGGCAAGCTACTAACTTTAGAGATACTATAGCTATCATCGCTATGGGTGTAAGTTGTCTAATACTGTAGCTTAGGCTTTGTTATTTTTGGGGTCTTTTTTTGTACACAGAGTATGTACAACAAGCCTCACGAATCACAGTGAACTCTATGGAAACTGTAATGTCCCATGGCTCCTTATTGTGTTAATTTCACCATCATCAGACCAGTGTTTCTCATATTAACTTGCCACCGCTGCAAAAAATATTATGTCCATTTTTAGGTGTGACATTTTTTAAAATATATTTCTGCCGAGATGTGATTTTAAATGCATGTGGCTCAACGACTGGAAATCTATGGGAACAGCTAGCATATCATTGCACTAACATTATCCCTGGGTCAGAGGCAACACAGGTGTTGAAAAGTGACGCCTACCACCACTTCTGCATCTTTGATGTGAGCTGCAGCTCTGTGGTCCTGTGTGCAGGCATTGAGCAGCTGGACGAAGAGGACAGCTTCTTGGGTTTTCTGGGACACCTGCATGGCCAAGGAGAAGGAAAGAGGGGATCTTGGAATGTACTCTGAGTCCCACAGTGATGACATCACATAGGTGCACTTTCACTGACGGAATGTGGACCACCTGGCTCCACTGATGGCCGGGTGAATGTGTTTGACCTGAGCCTGGTAGCAGAGGAGTACGCCCAGCTAGCCACCTGCAACTGGGGCTCCTCAGCCAGTCCAATATGCAGGGCAGGAAAGGACTTTGAAGAGGGCCTCCATCTGTGGGAAATGGGTGAGCTGGATGCAGACGAGCCCTTCACACTCCTCAGTGTGATTCGGCCGCAATAAAGGGTCATCAAAGTCAGGACCGCAGTCTGAATTCTTTCAATCAATATTCCTCTTGCACTAAAAGAGTACTCATTTGGATTCATGTAATCAAATAAACAGAGTTTAAAAAAAAACATTGTGTCAAACATAGGACTTTCTTGCTTGTTGGGAAGAAAGTAATATTATAAATATCCCAGGAACGGATTCATCATATTTTTAACCGCTTGGTCTAAAAATGAGATTGAATCGCCATATACATTTTTTTACTGTGTTTCTCCCAACTTGTTTTGTAATTTGTTTAGCTAAAACCAACTGGTATTTCTTAGATATAGAATACTAATACTAGCTGAACTAAAGCATACCTTCCTGTCACCTAATTAACATACTCCGTGGTCACAAAGGCCAGGGTTCAGAACCAGAGCACTCGGTACTTCTTCATATTCAGAGGAGTAGTTTTCATTCCACTCATATGGCACAAAGTGGAATAACATGGCAGTTGCTGTGCAGGGACTCTGCTGTTTATGTACTGTATGTTCCCTCACATGCAGTCCTGAGACAAGTTGAGTGTTTATGGGGTTTAATTTCAAAGTCTTCAGGGCAGAGATGAGCTTTCCATTCATTTGGCCGCCTCTCCTTCCAGTTCTCTGCTGCCAGTGACTGGAACGAACTACAAAAATCTCTGAAACTGGAAACACTTATCTCCCTCACTAGCTTTAAGCACCAACTGTCAGAGCAGCTCACAGATCACTGCACCTGTACATAGCCCACCTATAATTTAGCCCAAAAAACTACCTCTTTCCCTACTGTATTTAATTAATTTATTTATTTTGCTCCTTTGCACCCCATTATTTTTATTTCTACTTTGCACATTCTCCCATTGCAAATCTACCATTCCAGTGTTTTACTTGCTATATTGTATTTACTTTGCCACCATGGCCTTTTTGCCTTTACCTCCCTTATCTCACCTCATTTGCTCACATCGTATACAGACTTGTTTATACTGTATTATTGACTGTATGTTTGTTTTACTCCATGTGTAACTCTGTGTCGTTGTATGTGTTGAACTGCTTTGCTTTATCTTGGCCAGGTCGCAATTGTAAATGAGAACTTGTTCTCAACTTGCCTACCTGGTTAAATAAAGGTGAAATAAAATAAATAAAAATAAATAAAAAAATTAGGTTTACTGTGCCTGCTGCTTCCTGTGGTGTGCAATGTACATGAGTTGGAAAATCAAGGTAATACAATTTTTTTGTTATATGCTAATATATTTGTAGCATTGTATTTATCAGCTCCCTAAAACACTTCTGTGAGCAGGCCTTTCTAATAATTTTGCACGCCCAATTTTTCAGTTTTTGATTTGTTAAAAAAGTTTGAAATATCCAATAAATGTCGTTCCACTTCATGATTGTGTCCCACTTGTTGTTGAATCTTCACAAAAAAATACAGTTTTATATCTTTATGTTTGAAGCCTGAAATGTGGCAAAAGGTTGCAAAGTTCAAGGGGGCCGAATACTTTCGCAAGGCACTGTACTTCCGGCCCGTCCTTGGACACTGTGCTATCTAACCTCCAAACGAGCTTCAATGCCATACAGCACTCCTTCCGTGGCCTCCAACTGCTCTTAAACGCTAGTAAAACCAAATGCATGCTTTTCAACCGTTCGCTGCCTGCACCCGCACGCCTGACCAGCATCACCACCCTGGATGGTTCCGACCTTGAATATGTGGACATCTATAAGTACCTAGGTGTCTGGCTAGACTCTAAACTCTCCTTCCAGACCCATATCAAACATCTCCAATCGAAAATCAAATCAAGAGTCGGCTTTCTATTCCGCAACAAAGCCTCCTTCACTCACGCCGCCAAACTTACCCTAGTAAAACTGACTATCCTGCCGATCCTCGACTTCGGCGATGTCATCTACAAAATTGCTTCCAACACTCTACTCAGCAAACTGGATGCAGTTTATCACAGTGCCATCCGTTTTGTCACTAAAGCACCTTATACCACCCACCACTGCGACTTGTATGCTCTAGTCGGCTGGCCCTCGCTACATATTCGTCGCCAGACCCACTGGCTCCAGGTCATCTACAAGTCCATGCTAGGTAAAGCTCCGCCTTATCTCAGTTCACTGGTTACGATGGCAACACCCATCCGTAGCACGCGCTCCAGCAGGTGTATCTCACTGATCATCCCTAAAGCCAACACCTCATTTGGCCGCCTTTCGTTCCAGTTCTCTGCTGCCTGTGACTGGAACGAATTGCAAAAATCGCTGAAGTTGGAGACTTTTATCTCCCTCACCAACTTCAAACATCTGCTATCTGAGCAGCTAACCGATCGCTGCAGCTGTACATAGTCTATTGGTAAATAGCCCACCCATTTTCACCTACCTCATCCCCATACTGTTTTTATTTATTTATTTTTCTGCTCTTTTGCACACCAATATCTCTACCTGTACATAACCATCTGATCATTTATCACTCCAGTGTTAATCTGCATAATTGTAATTATTCGCCTACCTTCTCATGCCTTTTGCACACAATGTATATAGACTCCCATTTTTTCTACTGTGTTATTGACTTGTTAATTGTTTACTCCATGTGTAACTCTGTGTAGTCTGTTCACACTGCTATTTTTTTATTTATTTATTTATTTTACCTTTATTTAACCAGGTAGGCAAGTTGAGAACAAGTTCTCATTTACAATTGCGACCTGGCCAAGATAAAGCAAAGCAGTTCGACAGATACAACACAGAGTTACACATGGAGTAAAACAAACATACAGTCAATAATAAAGTATAAACAAGTCTATATACAATGTGAGCAAATGAGGTGAGAAGGGAGGTAAAGGCAAAAAAAGGCCTTGGTGGCAAGGTAAATACAATATAGCAAGTAAAACACTGGAATGGTAGTTTTGCAATGGAAGAATGTGCAAAGTAGAAATAAAAATAATGGGGTGCAAAGGAGCAAAATAAATAAATTTATTAAATACAGTTGGGAAAGAGGTAGTTGATAGGGCTAAATTATATGTGGGCTATGTACAGGTGCAGTAATCTGTGAGCTGCTCTGACAGTTGGTGCTTAAAGCTAGTGAGGGAGATAAGTGTTTCCAGTTTCAGAGATTTTTGTAGTTCGTTCCAGTCATTGGCAGCAGAGAACTGGAAAGAGAGACGGCCAAAGAAAGAATTGGTTTTGGGGGTGACTAGAGAGATATACCTGCTGGAGCGTGTGCTACAGGTGGGAGATGCTATGGTGACCAGCGAGCTGAGATAAGGGGGGACTTTACCTAGCAGGGTCTTGTAGATGACATGGAGCCAGTGGGTTTGGCGACGAGTATGAAGCGAGGGCCAGCCAACGAGAGCGTACAGGTCGCAATGGTGGGTAGTATATGGGGCTTTGGTGACAAAACGGATTGCACTGTGATAGACTGCATCCAGTTTGTTGAGTAGGGTATTGGAGGCTATTTTGTAAATTACATCGCCAAAGTCGAGGATTGGTAGGATGGTCAGTTTTACAAGGGTATGTTTGGCAGCATGAGTGAAGGATGCTTTGTTGCGAAATAGGAAGCCAATTCTAGATTTAACTTTGGATTGGAGATGTTTGATATGGGTCTGGAAGGAGAGTTTACAGTCTAACCAGACACCTAAGTATTTGTAGTTGTCCACGTATTCTAAGTCAGAGCCGTCCAGAGTAGTGATGTTGGACAGGCGGGTAGGTGCAGGTAGTGATCGGTTGAAGAGCATGCATTTAGTTTTACTTGTATTTAAGAGCAGTTGGAGGCCACGGAAGGAGAGTTGTATGGCATTGAAGCTTGCCTGGAGGGTTGTTAACACAGTGTCCAAAGAAGGGCCGGAAGTATACAGAATGGTGTCGTCTGCGTAGAGGTGGATCAGAGACTCACCAGCAGCAAGAGCGACCTCATTGATGTATACAGAGAAGAGAGTCGGTCCAAGAATTGAACCCTGTGGCACCCCCATAGAGACTGCCAGAGGTCCGGACAACAGGCCCTCAGATTTGACACACTGAACTCTATCAGAGAAGTAGTTGGTGAACCAGGCGAGGCAATCATTTGAGAAACCAAGGCTGTTGAGTCTGCCGATGAGGATGTGGTGATTGACAGAGTCGAAAGCCTTGGCCAGATCAATGAATACGGCTGCACAGTAATGTTTCTTATCGATGGCGGTTAAGATATCGTTTAGGACCTTGAGCGTGGCTGAGGTGCACCCATGACCAGCTCTGAAACCAGATTGCATAGCAGAGAAGGTATGGTGAGATTCAAAATGGTCGGTAATCTGTTTGTTGACTTGGCTTTCGAAGACCTTAGAAAGGCATGGTAGGATAGATATAGGTCTGTAGCAGTTTGGGTCAAGAGTGTCCCCCCCTTTGAAGAGGGGGATGACCGCAGCTGCTTTCCAATCTTTGGGAATCTCAGACGACACGAAAGAGAGGTTGAACAGGCTAGTAATAGGGGTGGCAACAATTTCGGCAGATAATTTTAGAAAGAAAGGGTCCAGATTGTCTAGCCCGGCTGATTTGTAGGGGTCCAGATTTTGCAGCTCTTTCAGAACATCAGCTGAATGGATTTGGGAGAAGGAGAAATGGGGAAGGCTTGGGCGAGTTGCTGTTGGGGGTGCAGTGCTGTTGACAGGGGTAGGAGTAGCCAGGTGGAAAGCATGGCCAGCAGTAGAAAAATGCTTATTGAAATTTTCAATTATGGTGGATTTATCAGTGGTGACAGTGTTTCCTATCTTCAGTGCAGTGGGCAGCTGGGAGGAGGTGTTCTTATTCTCCATGGACTTTACAGTGTCCCAGAACTTTTTTGAGTTAGTGTTGCAAGAAGCAAATTTCTGCTTGAAAAAGCTAGCCTTGGCTTTTCTAACTGCCTGTGTATAATGGTTTCTAGCTTCCCTGAACAGCTGCATATCACGGGGGCTGTTCGATGCTAATGCAGAACGCCATAGGACGTTTTTGTGTTGATTAAGGGCAGTCAGGTCTGGGGAGAACCAAGGGCTATATCTGTTCCTGGTTCTAAATTTCTTGAATGGGGCATGCTTATTTAAGATGGTTAGGAAGGCATTTTAAAAAAATATCCAGGCATCCTCTACTGACGGGATGAGGTCAATATCCTTCCAGGATACCCCGGCCAGGTCGATTAGAAAGGCCTGCTCGCTGAAGTGTTTCAGGGAGCGTTTTACAGTGATGAGAGGAGGTCGTTTGACCGCTGACCCATTACGGATGCAGGCAATGAGGCAGTGATCGCTGAGATCTTGGTTGAAGACAGCAGAGGTGTATTTAGAGGGGAAGTTGGTTAGGATGATATCTATGAGGGTGCCCGTGTTTAAGGCTTTGGGGAGGTACCTGGTAGGTTCATTGATAATTTGTGTGAGATTGAGGGCATCAAGTTTAGATTGTAGGATGGCTGGGGTGTTAAGCATGTTCCAGTTTAGGTCGCCTAGCAGCACGAGCTCTGAAGATAGATGGGGGGCAATCAGTTCACATATGGTGTCCAGAGCACAGCTGGGGGCAGAGGGTGGTCTATAGCAGGCGGCAACGGTGAGAGACTTGTTTTTAGAAAGGTGGATTTTTAAAAGTAGAAGTTCAAATTGTTTGGGTACAGACCTGGATAGTAGGACAGAACTCTGCAGGCTATCTTTGCAGTAGATTGCAACACCGCCCCCTTTGGCAGTTCTATCTTGTCTGAAAATGTTGTAGTTTGGAATTAAAATGTCTGAATTTTTGGTGGTCTTCCTAAGCCAGGATTCAGACACAGCTAGAACATCCGGGTTGGCAGAGTGTGCTAAAGCAGTGAATAGAACAAACTTAGGGAGGAGGCTTCTAATGTTAACATGCATGAAACCAAGGCTATTACGGTTACAGAAGTCGTCAAAAGAGAGCGCCTGGGGAATAGGAGTGGAGCTAGGCACTGCTATGCCTTATCTTGGCCAGGTCGCAGTTGCAAATGAGAACTTGTTCTCAACTAGCCTACCTGGTTAAATAAAGGTGAAATAAAAAAATAAAAAAATAAAAAAGTCAGTCAGCTAATATCAGTTTATTTAACAACGATTAAATAATGCTGGATCTTGTCTATATTGATTATTTCACTACAACAAAAAAAAACATTTTGGGGCTGAACAGTTTCAAGATGACCAAAGCTGAAAGAAAAAAATGGTGCAACTTCTGGTCTAACAATATGCACTTTTTTAAATATTCCCATTAGAATACCATGAGTCATAATACCCATAAAACATAGCAGTCAAACAGGGAGTTTGTTCCAATCGTTTTTCTACCATTAACTTTAGAAACTCTTAAAATAAAGGTTGAGTGTCGTGTACACTTACTCTGGAGTGACGTTTTGATAACTGTGTAAATATCTCTAGGACAAGGTAACATATCAATATATTTGCCTGTATTTACCCGCAGAAAATGAAATGCTATATAGCTGCTAATGTGGCTATCATAAATAACTACAAAAAAACATTGTGTTCTGGACGAAACTGCCGAATCGAGGCAAAGGTAAGGATCTCTGGATTCATAAAAATGTATTTGTTTTATTAGGATCCCCATAAGCCAACACCAGTGGCGACAGCTAGTCTAACTGGGATCTCACACAACGAAAAATACATTACAGACAAAAGACTTTACAATTTACATACTGTACATTGAAAAACATTAACATGTAGTGTGTGTGGGTGTGTGTCCATCTATCAGTTACACAGACATGTCAGTACATACACACAAGAAGTAGGTCATTTGGGGGAGAGACGTTATGCCATAAGGTGTTGCTTTATTTGTTTTTTTAAACCAGGTTTTTCTGTTCACTTGCGCTATAAAAGATGGAAGGGAGTTCCACGCACTCATGGCTCTGTAAAATACTGTACGTTTCTGTGAATTTGTTCTGGACCTGGGGACTGTGAAAAGACCCTTGGAGGCCACTGTGTTCTTGGGGACTTTCAATGCTGCAGACATTTTTTGGTACCCATCCCCAGAGCTGTGCCTTGACACAATCCTGTTTCGGAGCTCTACTGACAATTCCTTCAACCTCATGGCTTGGTTTTTGCTCTGACATGCACTGTCAACTACGGGACCTTATATAGACAGGTCTGTGCCTTTCCAAATCATGTCCAATCAATTGCATTTACCACAGGGGGACTCCAATCAAGTTGTAAAAACATCTCAAGGATGATCAATGGAAACAGGATGCACCTGATCTTAATTTCGAGTCTCATAACAAAAGGTCTGAATACTTATGTAAATAAGGTATTTCTGTTTTTTATTTTTAATACATTTGCACAAAAAGATTTAAACCTGTTTTTGCTTTGTCATTATGGGGTATTATTATGTGTAGATGAGGATTTAAAAAAAAAATGTAATCAATTTTAGAATAAGGTAACAAATGTGGAAAAAGGGAAGTGGCCTGAAGATCTTCTGAATGCACTGTATATAGTTTAATGAAATACTATAGCTACTGCACATTGTCACTGTTGAAAATCAACCTTGATAACAAATGCTTGTATATTTTACATTTCACTAATATTTTCACTAATTGCCATTCTGTTTTTCAGGTATTATTCTTATCAGTACTATTTCTGCATTTATTATGTAACAGTTGATGTGGTGCATTTCCTGAAAAAATATAATTTAATCTCAGTGGATAAATAGAGCAAACTGTTATTGTAAATCCTCACCTTCGATCCGTAATGTGTGTGTGTGCTATTTAAATAATATAATTAATGGGAAACCGAAAGGAGTGTTTACGGACATATTCAATCTCTCCCTATCCCAGTCTGCTGTCCCCACTCGCTTCAGGATGTCTACAATTGTTCCTGTACTCAAGAAAGCAAAAGTAACTGAACTAAATGACTATCGCCCCGTAACACTCACTCTGTCATCATGAAGTGCTTTGAGAGGCTAGTTAAGGATCATATCACCTCTACCTTAACTGACACTCTAGACCCACTTCAATTTGCATACCGCCCCAATAGATCCACAGATGATGCAATCGCCATCGCACTGCACACTGCGTGCTCAGCCCACTCCTGTACTCCCTGTTCACCAATGACTGCATGGCCACGCACGCCTCCAACCCAATCATCAAGTTTACAGATGACACAACAGTAGTACTGGACTGAGTGCTTGTAGGCGTATTGTAAGGCAGGTCCTCACCAGACATCACCGGCAACAACGTCGCCTATGGGCACAAACCAACTGTCGCTGGACCAGACACAGCTGGCAAAAAGTGCTCTTCACTGACGAGCCGCGGTTTTGTCTCACCAGGGGTGATGATCAGATTCACGTTTATTGTCGAAGGAATGAGCGTTACACCAAGGCCTATACTCTGGAGCGGGATTGATTTGGAGGTGGAGGGTCTGTCATGGTCTGGGGCAGTGTGTCATAGCATCATCGGACTGAGCTTGTTGTCATTGCAGGTGTAACAGTATAACTAACATCCGTCCCCTCTCCCCGACCTGGGCTTGAACCAGAGACCCTCTGCACACATCAACAACTGACACCCACGAAGCATCGTTACCCATCGCTCCACAAAAGCCGTGGACCTTGCAGGGCAAGGGGAACCACTACTTCAAGGTCTCAGAGCGAGTGACGTCACTTATTGAAACGCTATTTGCGCGCACCACCGCTAACTAGCTAGCCATTTCCCATCGGTGACACAGGCAATCTCAACGCTGTGCATTACAGGGAAGACATCTTCCTCCCTCATGTGGTACCCTTCCTGCAGGCTCATCCTGACATGACCCTCTAGCATGACAATGCCACCAGCCATACTGCTCGTTCTGTGCATAATTTTCTGCAAGACAGGAATGTCAGTGTTCTGCCATGGCCAGCGAAGAGCCCAGATCTCAATCCCATTGAGCATGTCTGGGACCTGTTGGATTGGAGGGTGAGGGCTAGGGCCATTCCCCCCAGAAATGTCCGGGAACGTGCAGGTGCCTTGGTGGAAGAGTGGGGTAACACCTCACAGCAAGAACTGTCAAATCTGGTGCAGTCCATGAGGAGGAGATGCACTGCAGTACTTAATGCAGCTGGTGGCCACACCAGATTCTGACTGTTACATTTTGACCCCCTCTTTGTTCAGGGACACATTATTCAATTTCTGTTAGTCACATGTGTCTGGAACTTGTTCATTATATGTCTCAGTTGTTGAATCTTGTTATGTTCATACAAATATTTACACATGTTAAGTTTGCTGAAAATTAACACAGTTGACAGTTAGGGGACGTTTCTTTTTTTGCTGAATTTACATAGACATGGAATCACTGGTCACTTTAATAATGGAACGTTAGTCACTTTAACATACTGCTTTACCCATTTCATATACTGCTTTCTATTCTACTGTTTTAGTCAATGCCACTCCGACATTGCTCGTCCTAATATTTACGTATTTCTTAATTCCATTCTTTTACGTTTATATTTGTGTGTATTGTTGTGAATTGTTAGATTGCACTGTTGGATCTATAAATGCAAGCATTTCGCTACACTCGCAATAACATCTGCTAAATATGTGTATGTGACCAATACAATTGTATTTGATTTGAGAGAAGTAGCTAGTGTTCGCCTGTTCAAAACCATCTTTCAGTGAGGATGATACGGTAAATCAGGGTTGGTTGGGCCTTGGACAGGTTTAACTTCATTCCATATGGGGAGGATTCGCGATTCCCATCTCGTTTTCTGCCCAATCTCTTTCTTAGTCCCATGCTCTTCAACCTACCTGTTTTTATTCATCTCTATGAGCGTCTCAACTCGCGCAATGATGGACGTTGTCGAACATCCAACCCCATCCATGACCTCTTTCAAACCGACCAATCACCATCGTCTTTAGATCCAAACCGAGCATCACGGTTAGTTGTATCTCTGTTTTGTGTGCCATGGACTCAGCCCAGTAATATTGACAATAGGGTGAAAAGAGATTACCCCAAATAAAACACTGTTTAAAGAAAATTTACCTAAAGTACAGAGGTGTGGTGTAAACAAGTGATTTCCTTCATAACTAGGGAATGTGATTGACTCAGCTTAATATTTTTATACATCCGTATTTTGTTATTAATGGGACTCGGAGGATTATTTCGTTAGAAGGTAAAAGGTGCTCGTGGGTTTGGCTGTCTAATAAAGGCCAAGATAGCCTTTTCTGGTGTTTTTTTCCGCTACTTGCGAGAGGCTACTTGTACGGGATTGGAAGCATTTTAGTTTAATATCGTCTAATACAGGATAACTACTTGCCACCGTCTTCGTTTCGAACCACAGAGCCTCAGAGGATCAAGGTAATGTACGATACGACTCATTCTCGTTCGTCTGCAGCTATCTTGTTTCGGGTACGTGTGGTTCTAGTTAGCATTAGAAGCTAGCTAGTTTCCATATCGAGAGATGTGTGGGATTAATGTTCAGCTCGTTTTCACAATTCGATGTCAGTAGGACACATTAGAATACATATTTTTGTTATAAATTAAATCGTTTTAAAAATGCTAGATAGCTATACAACGTTATGTAACACACACAGTACTCATTCCTACAACGTTCATGTAACTCGCTAACATTAGTTAGCTACCTAGCTATGACTGGCTGACGAATTTAGCTAGCTAGAACGACCCAACATCACAGCTGGCTAACCGTTAGCTAACTTTCTGTCGTTACTAGCCATTAAATAACGATAATCTTATATTTTGCTCATATTACTACCAATATTACCAGTATTACATTATATTGTGTTAAGACCAAAACAGTATATTGTAAGTACACCTAGCTAACGACAAACACTGAAGAAGACGCTTGTTTTTGGTGGAAATGTCGGATGGCTAGGTTGCTAACTAGCTAACGTTAGCACCAATTACTGTGATCTTGACTTCGCTAGCTACTATACGTGTTTGTTCAAGATAAGTAGAGAGTTGATGCTGAGCCTATGCTATCCACTAGTTATTATTATAGCAATACAACCGTCAACACTTGCATTGCGTTACGTTACATTGGTGTTGACGGAATGTCTCAACAAAGGTCGTTAGCTAGGTATATTTGAGATGGATATGGATTAGCATATGTTTTCACGCTCTCACTAGAGATAGAGAATTTACACTCGGTTTCCAGCTGACAGGCGAATGCAGTCATTATGTTGTGGTCAGGGTGTGCTTCATCGAATTTGTTATCAAACCATGTTCCACCAAAGAAAGCATGGGGCAATTGGCAGGTCCATGTGAACAAATAAATGTTCTTAACTAGATTAGTTTTTAATATGTATTTGTTTTATAGCTAGTTCGTTTAATTTTACCCCTGCGTATTTAAATATTTATCGGTGCATTTGAATCAACAATCGTGTTTAACCCAGGATTGGTTTTTAATATATATTTGTTTTATAGCTAGTTCGTTTAATTTTTGCATTTGAATCAACAATCGTGGTTAACCCGGTTTTAATAGAAGTTTGTAGGCTAACTAACCAAGGGTTTCCTAGATGTGCATAATGTTAACATTAATCCATTTGTTCTTGTGGAGGCTTGCCCAGAAGGTCAGGTTCAGAGGAAATGTAATCATCATACATACATTGTCCCTGTTTTGGTTGAGGAATACTGTCACATTTCTGAGCCTTGCCGTTTGGAATGAAGATTTTGACAACCAGTCTGTACTATTAGAGTCCTTGGACAGATGTTCTCCAGTGGCATATTTGGTGTCGTCTTTATTTTGTTTATGAAAGCATACAGATAAGGGTGGCTTGATTGAGATTTCATTTGAAGGGTGTTTTTTTTTGTTATTTCTGCAAACCATGTTTTTCTTAGAAAATGCTTAAACCCAGTGAATCATGTTGAACAATTTATTCACACTGTAGGTGTACATGATTGTGATTTAAGCATCCACAGGTGTGTGCCAGTGTTTGTGTCTCGTGTGTGTTTGAGTGAGCGTGCGTGTGTACACACAATTTTCATGTGTCCCACCGGGTCATTCTGAAGGGTTTTGAATGTCACATTGAGGAAGGTAAACATCATGTCCCAGCCAAGATAACTTAGCATCCAAAGTCCCCTGTATTTATGATGGGAGTAAGTGCCTATGCCATGTGCCTGACTGTAATATAGCCCAAGTCTTAGTCACTGTTCCCCCACCTTATCAGCCTTCTCTGGGCGCCTGTCAGTTTGGGCTTGGTGCATTATGGGATTGCCTTGTTTTATGATGTGCCTGAGCTCTGTGCAATCATTATAGACTATCAGGAACTGACCGGGTCATAATTTTATGTCATCTGTCAGTTCTCATGATTCAGTATACATTTGTTACTTGGAAAAGTCCGGACTACTGTCTAACGCCTATCCTCAGTTTAAATGCAGAATTAGGATTAAACTATTGTGATTATGATACCACTTCCCTTTCCCAGAAACTTTCTAGATTTTAGTTTTATTTAGCCATAGTAAGCAGGTCCTATTTTCAGGTCCTTTGTGCACCGGTTTACATGTACACTTAACAAAAATGTAAACGTATCATGCAACAATTTCAAAGATTTTACTGAGTTACAGTTCATATAAGGAAATAAGTCAATTGAAATAAACTCATTAGGCCATAATCTATGGATTGCACATGACTGGGCATAGGCCCACTGGGGAGCCAGGCCCAGCCAATCAGAATGAGTTTTTCCCCCATAAAAGGGCTTTATTACAGACAGAAATACTCCTCAGTTTCATCAGCTGTCCCGGTGGCTGGTCTCATACGATTCCGCAGGTGAAGCAGCCGGATGTGGAGTTCCTAGGCTTGGTATGGTTACACACGGTCTGTGGGTGTGAGGCCGGTTTGACATACTGCCAAATTCTCTAAAATGACATTGGAGGTGGCTTATGGTAGAGAAATTAACATTAAATTCTCTGGCAACAGCTCTGGTGAACATTCCTGCAATCAGCATGCCAATTGCACGCTCCCTCAAAGCGTGAGACATTGTGGCATTGTTGTGACAAAACTGCACACTTTAGAGTGGCCTTTTATTGTGATCATGCTGTTTAACCAGGTTCTTGATATGCCATGCTTGTCAGGTGGATCGATTTTCTTAGAAAAGGAGAAATGCTCACTAACGGATGTAATCAAATTTGTGCACCACATTTGAGAGAAATAAGCTTTTCTTTTTGTGCTTCTGGAAAATGTCTGGGATATTTTATTTCAGCTCATGAATCATGAGACCATGTTGTGTTTATATTTCCGTTCAATATATATCCACCTATCACACTGACACTTTTGCACACATACATGCACCACCCACCACTTATGTTGCTACCATACTGTTTATTTTTTTATCCTGCAACCAATCACTTTCTCCCAATCCCTGCCTACATGTACATATCTACCTCAACTACTCCAGTATCAGATTCCCTGTACATTGTAAATGTGGTACTGCCACTGACCCTATATATTGCTTACATTCCCCATTTTTTTCTTCTGCTTATGTGTTATTTCTTGTGTTTTTGTTATACTATTTTGTTTTTGAATAATGCTCTGTTGAGAAGGGCTTGCACTGTACTTGTGCATGTGACAAATAAAACCTGAAGCTATGCTGGGGAGGAGTTTAATAGGGATTTTGCAGTATGGCACATTGCTTGATCCCCTCATCAATTCTGTCCATCCTTTCGCTCCTTGGGTTTCTTTTCTGTGTTTGTGATTTGTTCTTCTCCAGCTCCCTGGCTGGTAATAAGAGGAGCTTTCTTGGGCCTGCTGATATTTGTTAACTTCCTGTAGTGTTGCTCTCTTCTTCCCCATTCTCCCTGCTCCCTCTGTTGCTCTCTCTCCCTCTGTTGCTCTCTGTGTGTTCTCCCTCTGTCTTTAATCCCCCCCAGCCTGTGTGGATGTCATCTGGTCACTTATGTAAGGAGCATGGGGGGGGGTGGCTTTGTGCTGTGAAGCAGCAGCGGCACCCATGCCTCAACCATTAGGGCTTGTTGTTTGGTCAGTGAGTGAGCACTAAGGACTGATGGTGATATGTGTGGACTCTATTGCCACTGTGCACAGGTGATTGTAATGTGGAATAGCATGCACCGCTGTGTGCTTGGGTTTACATCGGCTGTAGCCCAAGTCTCCACTGCATGGTGGCAGGTGGTGTTTGCATGGCTTTTTGTAGGCTTTTGTGGCATGTTCTCTGGCTCCAGGGACTCACTTTGTATAATATTTGAATAGGCCTGTCCAGTTTTCAGTGGCAAACTATCACAATATTTTTCTGCGGAAAAGGACTTGTTTGCTTTCTAGATTTTGTTTTTCTGTGGTAACAGACCTGCGTGGCTATGCAGGTAAGCAGTAGGAACGAGAGTTACGACCATCTGATTAACTATTTCACCCTTGGGTCGGTAAACAGGCTAATAAAGCCATAGCTAACAATGCCACCCATATTCTCAGGGCAGGCTACATGACATGATTGTGTGTCTAGTTTCAGGGCTGAGTGTCTTTAGTTTGCTTGCTATTCTCTGTCTCCCAGCCTGTCCCTTGACCGGTAATGTGTTAGACGTTGGATGAATTTGACCCGATGGATGGATTCTTGTTAACCCTGCTGCACCCCGTCTCTGTCAATGCTGTCCCTTACTCCGCTACGCTGTGGGTTTCTTCTTATTACACACACAGTCTGAGACCCGTAGTAATCCAATTATGAATTGCCTAAATTGGTGGATTAAAGGCGGCGCATATGCGCCATTTTGGTTTAGGCTGTATCACAATCGGCCGTGATTGGGAGTCTCATAGGCGGGCGCACAGTTTGGCCCAGCGTCGTCCGGGGTTGGCTGGTGTAGTCCGTCATTGTAAATAAAAATTTGTTCTTAACTGACTTGCCTAGTTAAATAAAGGTTAAATAATAAAACAAATTGTTGTAGTGCAGTAAAGGCTGTTGGTTTTGGTTGTGTACAGTGTCTTTCTGGCTTCCCCTCCTGGTGCTCCTAATCAATGGCTATGAGGCATAATCAGCAGCACACACAACACTGGACATTTCCTTAGCTTCCTCTCAGCACAAGAGTGTCTGCACTCAAATGACAGCTTTCAACCTCACTAGCAGCATTGTTGCTGGTGGTGCTGTTGTGTGTGCATGTAGGTACGGCGTGGACATTCACTATATATACAAAAGTATGTGGACAACCCTTTTAAATGAGTGGATTTGGCTATTTCAGCCACACCTGTTGCTGACAGGTGTATACAATCAAGCACACAGCCATGCAATCTCCATAGACAAACATTGGCAGTAGAATGGCCCTCCTGAAGAGCTCAGTGACTTTCAACGTGGCACCGTCATAGGATGCCACCTTTCCAACAAGTCAGTTTGTCAAATTTCTGCCCTGCTAGAGATGACCCGGTCAACTGGAAGTGATGTTATTGTGAAGTGGAAACGTCTAGGAGCAACAGCGGCTCAGCTGTGAAGTGGTAGGCCACACAAGCTCACAGAACAGGACTGCTGAGTGCTGAAGCACGTAGTGTGTATAAATCGTCTGTCCTCAGTTGCCTTAATTTTGCTGTCCCCCAGGAAAAGTCAGCAGCTAATGGGGATCCATAATAAATACAAAAACAAACACTCACTACCGAGTTCCAAACTGCCTCTGGATGCAACGTCAGCACAATAACTGTTTGTCGGGAGCTTCATAAAATGGGTTTCCATGGCCAAGCAGCCGCACACAAGCCTAAGATCACCATGCGCAATACCAAGCGTCAGCTGGAGTCGTGTAAAGTTTGCCACCATTGGACTCTGGAGCAGTGGAAATGCATTCTCTGGAGTGATGAATCACGCTTCACCATCTGGCAGTCTTACATATTAATCTGGGTTTGGTGGATGCCAGGAGAACATGACCTGCTCCAATGCAAAGTGCCAACTGTAAAGTTAGGTGGAGGAGGAATAATGGTCTGGGCTGTTTTTCATGGTTCAGGCTAGGCCCCTTAGTTCCAGTGAAGGGAAATCTTTACGCTATAGCATACAATGACATTCTAGACAATTCTGTGCTTTCCTGTTTCAGCATGACAATGCTCCCGTGCACAAAGCGAGATCCATACAGAAATGGTTTGTTGAAATCTGTGTGGAAGAACTTGACTAGCCTGCACGGAGCCCTGACCTCAACCCCAAACACCTTTGGGGTGAATTGAAAGGCCGACTGCGAGCCAGGCATAATCGCCCAACATCAGTGCCCGTCTTCACTAATGCTCTTGCGGCTGAATGGAAGCAAGTCCCCGCAGCAATGTTCCAACATCTAGTGGAAAGCCTTCCCAGAAGATTGGATGCTGTTACAGCAGTAAAGGGGGGGACCAACTCCATATTAATGCCCATGATTTTGGAATGAGATGTTTGACAAGCAGGTGTCCACATACTTTTGGTCGTGTAGTGTATTTGCACATGAACACTGTCTTGTTTTTTATGTGTTGCTATATGTTAAGCAGAGACTTACAACTTGTTATCTCCCCTCCTACAGCAGGGCTATGTCCTCGGCAGCCACCACACCTCCATCTGTGGACAAAGTGGACGGATTTTCACGGAAGTCTGTCAGGAAGGCCAAGCAAAAGCGGTCGCAGAGTTCGTCCCAATTCCGGTCTCAGGGCAAACCCATCGAGCTCACGCCCCTGCCTCTGCTCAAGGGTAAGTGTTTCATTTCGAATACCTCATATCTTCCCACATAGTCTCTTTCCATAACCCTCCAACTAACCTTCATGCTAACTTGTGAGTGGTGTGATGTGGGAGTGTGTTTAGTAGTGAATGCTGATACCAGCATGGTCAGAAGAGAGCAGAGAGATGTCATCGATTCTTGTTCATCCCTTCTCTCTGCAACTCTTTTCATGAGCCAATGTGAGCGAGTGTATGTTTATCACAGTCCCTGTGTCAGGGATGCAAACTCGTCACTTTTGAGCTCAAAATAGGTAATCCACGTGAATCGTGTAGATCCATAAAAATAACTTTTGTGGTGGCTGAACTACAAAAGAGAGGCGCGAACTGATCTTCTCCCTGTGTGATCACCACCAGAGATACTGGATATAGTGATGGGATGCTTGTGTCTCCGCCCTTAACAATGAGATTCGTTGTCCACAGAGCGGAACGGCGGGCTGTCAAGCTCCCGCCTGTTCCGCTCTTTTTAGGGAGGGATAATTCACGGGCTGCTGCGTTGTCACAATGGGAACTCTTTCTAGAGCACCCGGTTAAATTGTGCATAACAGTAGGGTGTTAGGTGACGTGACAAACAATGAACGCTATACGATAATAAAAAATAAAAAACACAGGCTAATCAATAATGTGATCATCAAAATACATAGTAAATCATTTCAAAACACAAACATATTTTCAGTCTAAATGGTTAATGTAGTGAGAAATATGTGATTATCGTAAAAGTTTGTGAGTGCATCAGTTACGATCATCCTGAATTAAAATATGGAATAATTTTTGCCATATTAAATTATTTTATATATGCTATTTTCCTTGATGTGTGTTACTACATTACACAAGCTCATGTTTTGAACACATCAAATTTGGGGAATTACTCATCCCTTTTACATCAGACTGGTGGTGATTAAAACAACTCAATCTATTTGTGGGCGGCAGGGTAGCCTAGTGGAGCGTTGGACTAGTAACCGAAAGGCTGCAAGTTCAAATCCCCGAGCTGACAAATCTGTCATTCTGCCCCTGAACAGCCAGGCCGTCATTGAAAATAAGAATTTGTTTTTAAACTGACTTGCCTAGTTAAATAAAGGTTTATAAAAAATACAATTTAAAAATGTTGTGTGTGCTTGTATGATTGTGTGTGAGAGGAGCCAATGTGAGCGAGTGTATGGTACACTGTATGCTACTGACCTTATATTGACCTTAATCCCCAAAAACCCAAATAACTGCCAGGTGTGTGTTTGAAGAGGGTGGTGGGGTGTCTGTGTTTACTTTTGTATCTATGCCACTGGCTTTCATGTCTGTATTTTATTTTGTGGTTCGCAATGTGCCCCACTAAACTAATGCACTGCCAGGGATAGCTGTCACTTTGGTGTGTGGGAAGAAGGAGATGACACACTGCAGCAGTGCTAGTATGGAGGTAGATAGTAGGGGAAGTCAGGATTTTGCTAGTGCGTTTTGATCTGTCTATTGAAAGGCCATGTAAGGTTAGTGTTGACTAATGGCATAATGCTGGTGAGCCGGGCACAATCAGGTGATTGTCCCATGGTCCTGAGTTTACATATCAGCAAAGGTACTGTATCATGTTGTTTTTGAGAAACTTGGTGGATCACAGGTTGACAGGCTACCAGGTCCAACGCTCTGTAAGTGGGCTTACGTGGTTTTGTAGGCACATGTTTCATTGCAACGTGGTGAAGATCTGGTTGGAGAGCTGCACTACTCTCTGCTTCCCATGTTGAAGGAGTACGTTATGGTTTCCCAGGTGCGTATCTTCACATTTTAAGTGAATTCTAAATTCTTATTGGATAAGAAAAATGATATACTATGCCTACTCTCTGGGTCTCATCAGTTGGATGGACATATAAGCAGAGTATTTGCCCTTAACTGCAAACCATCTCTCTGTGTGGTCATAAAATAGTACAATTTTCCTTTAACATGCCATAATGAATTCACAGGGCAGCCAAACCATTGTCCACAAGCAGCTTGAAGTGATCACCACTTTCATGGCATGCTTTCTCAAGGCTGAGCATCACCACACCCAAGAAGCTCATGGAGATGGACTTCATTGACAAGATGCTGCCTTCCAGAGAATTGAATGATGGATCAGTGTCTGAGAAACCTAAGGCAGAACATCCAGGACACCCTGTTAGTAAATGTATAATAATAATGAGAAATTAAACTTAAAACACTTTTTTTTGCTGGGTAAGATGTTTTCATTTACAATCTATTTTGTCAATGTTTTCCAGATTGTGCAAAAGTTTCTTAGCGTGGTGAAGACTGCATACATGACAACTGCAGCCTACATGCAGAAGAAAATGCCACTGGACAGCATGACCCTGCAATTGCTCTCTGCACACGACCCAGTGGTGAGAGGCCATTCACAGACTGGCATCCTGTTGAAGCGGCTTGCTAAGATGATGGACCACTCAGTTCCACCCGAATTTCAGCTTCCACTGGAAGTCGTGAAGTTTAATGTGGATTCTACCCTTCCCCCTTACAAGGATGAGGACAACATGGTCAAGTGGTGGGGCCTGAACCAGATTTTACTAGTGTCTCCCTCAATCTTCCATGGTCCTATTGTGAAGTCTTCATTTATTGTGATGGGAGACATCACAGCTCAAAAGAGCATGAACATGGCTACCTTCAATGCAATTCAGACCACCAATTATATCCACAGGTCCAGGAGTCTGATTGCCTTACAGATGTTCCAGAGACATGATGTCAAGTTGAGCAAGGGATTCTAAGAACATCCGCACTGCAGGAAGGAAGGATAAAGCTCAGAGACAGGAGAACCTGATGAAGAGGGAGGGGTATGGTTGCCAGCCAACATCCAGTGCCCAGCAGACCAGGAAGACTGCAGTGGAGTAGGAGAAGCAGGCCAGACTGAGGACACAGCTAAACAAAGAAAAATATCAAAATCATTTTTAGTCTAAGCTAAAAAAGAAGGAAGCTAAAATGTGGTCTGTAGGTGGGTGTAGGCTAGATGTGAGTGATAACCTGTTACTGTTTATTTTGAGCTTCAAAATAAAATAATTGTCTTAAAATGAGTTGTGTGTGTGAGTTATACTGACAGGTCAAATTCTACTAAGAGGAGACTGAGTTGTGCTTAATGTTGGCTAAGAATTAATTTAGCAGATGGGTCTAGTCCTTGACCTTCACCTTGCAGTGCTTCATTAAACCCACTGGAAAATGTATGTCCCCAAGAAAATAATCAAATCCTCACTCTGTCTGGGGAGACTGAGATTTATCATGACATGATAACCCATAAACCAAGACCAAAGAACCCAACCCCCTTTTCTACCCCAGGACACTATTTTCTCTGTCTATTGTGGTTTGAAAGGTTAGGAGTATTGACAGTATTCCACTATGTATTATGCACTTGATACTCTCTGAGAATATGCAAATTATATGCAAAAAAAATAGCCTTTTTGGACCGTCACCAGTTTGCACCTCTGCTCTATGCTCGTGTAGCGTACACGCCAGTGTGTGTGCATTCTGCTGGTGGTACTTGAACTGCATGCCCAGACAGGGAGGCAGCCTGCTGCTGATTCACAGGTGGGGTCAGTCCTCTCCTGCCTGCCTGGCTCTATACAGAGAGGTTGAGACTAGAGTGACGGACGGAATGCAGCCTGACAGGAACCACAGCCTCAGCCAGGGTGTGTCCCTCCCTCCTGGAGGTCTGTCTGCCACGCGAGTGACCTATTGGGCGTGGGTGGCATCACTTCACTGTCCTCTCTCTTCTCCACTCAGGGCCGCTCTTTAGTTTGTTTGCCTGGCCGTGAGTGAGTCACACTTTCACCATTACCAGCCAGTGCCGCTGCAGAGCAGAACACAGCAGAGCTCTGGGCGAGTAGGGTGCAGTAGTTGCTCTGCATTCAGGCCCATGTGAGGATGATGTGGTCGGGCAGCACTACTGTGCACTGTATACCATCCGTGTTCTTATATAAACACCTGCATAATAAAAGGTGCAAATCTGATCTGACATACTATGATTTTCTCATCATATTGGACACCATCATTTTAAATGGTTAAACCTAAGTATTGTTGTCTTTGTAAGTGCCTTTTTAAAATGTGATTCCATTTTCATGATAGCTTGTTACCTGTAATCTCCTCTTTAATTCAGGGTATGAGTACTAGAGCTCTGCTCCCCTCCCTGAGCCCGACGGACCCCGACATCATGCTAGGGCCAGGCAGGGCCTGTTTTCTTTCCTCTATAACAACAGTACGGGCAGGGCACGGACGGGTACACTAACATTTTGAAGCTCAGCCATTAGCGTGTGATGTGCTGCGCAGTACAGTCATATCTGTTTAAGATCATAACATGGTGTCAGAAGTGATTCAACCTCACGACCAGAGAGATTATTTCACAAAAAAATAATGTTCCTTGAGTTTTGTCAGAGTCTAGCGTGACGAAAAGTAGCTAACAGCTAACTGCTCTCTCATGTCTCTTCATTGAGCAGAGCAGCCCAAGCGGAGCCGTTGCTATGGATACTCAGAACCGCCATGAGCAGAGCACAGGGAGCGAGTGACCGAGGAGCAACAGCAAATAGATTTACTAACAGAGGAAGTTATTTCTGGTTTCGAGCAGGGCGTGGCCTTAAATTTGGCAGAAGCAATCAGGCCTGAACATCGTGGACATGGGTAGGTGTTCGGGCTTAAATTCATGCCCGTTCATTGCTCTAACGAGCACATCACCACAGTGAAACGCAGAACCTTAATACATTGAAATGGTATCTACCATCCTGTGACGTGATCACAGATCTGACATGACTGGATTGATGAAAGCTTTGTGAAACCCTCTGATTTCACCTCTCAATTTGTGTTGGATCTTTGCACACTTGGGAATACTTACAAGGATTAGAGGAAGGATGCATTTTCAAACGATTGTAGTCGGGTCTGGGACCATGTAGACAACAGGAGGAAGTAGCTGTTGGCTGACTGAGGAGGTGTGTGTAGTTGCCTGGTGTTAGGTGAGCTGCACTTATTCTATCCAACCATGTGGTGGCGACTGGCGATGCCTCAACCCTCCGTGCGGCACCAACACACGCCCTCATCTATCATCAACTGACTGACCTTTGACCTCTAAGGAGGAGCACTCTATGTACGCAGTCAGTGAGAGTGAAGAGACTGAGGGTGGCCTTTCAGACTTCACCCGCTAGTCACAGCCAGGGAAATATGGTTTTCCTGTAACTAGATCTGAGCCTCCTATGTTGATTCAGTTTGTTTAAATTCTTTTGCTATTTCTTGAAGGTGGAAAGGGGACAGATTTTCACCCCATGTCAACAAAGACAGTAGAAATAAGCATTCATAGTTTGCTAGGCTGCAGAGCCCATGGTCCCAACAAGGGATACTTTTTATTCCTAAATGTTGTTTCGGGTAGTTGTTCCAGGCCTGCGTGGATGTCTCCCTCAGTGTGCAAGTCAAGAGTTGTTGTGGTAGCTCTTTAAGAGCCTTCACAGGAAGTTAGAGGGATGGTGAGAGTGACCGAGAGAATGAGGGAGTGGTGATGAGTCTGGCATGGAGCCTGAAGAAAGAATTAGTGTCCTAATGCTTCATGGCAGAGGGAGGGAGGAAGAGGAGGACGAAGAGGATTTTCCAATGCTTGGCCAGGTCATGGCAAACCCTTTCCCCTCCTTCCACATCTACTAGGTGGAGTGGAGATTCCCTCTGTTTACCAGAATCTTCGAGGTGAAGTGATGCCCACGTTAAGGATGTGCGCTGGCGAGATGCCTGTTTTTTAAGACCACCTCTCTGTGTAGTACGGAAGACAGATCGCTCTCTCTGACCTCGTGAGCCGAATTTAAAAAAACAAGGGGAGTAGAAATAGAATGAAGACGGTGAAAGGGGAGTTAGGGGAACAGCACTGGCCGTAGAGCTTCCACCAGCCCCTCTGTCTGGTGGTTCCTGGTCTCTGTTTGGTCAGTGCGGCCCCCCAACGCTCCCTCTCCCCCCTACGCCCTCCCCTCAGGGGTAACCTGATCCACCAGTTGTCTCGTTATAGATTTCCAGTCCCACTCGCTCCAAACAAGCTGCATAGGGGGGAGTGTGTGCCCACTACAACAAACTACTATTTTTCACACCATCAGTATTTGAATAATTTTGCCCCAACAGATAATATTTTGGGCTGGTGGACTCTACAGAGGAACGGAAACCTGAGAGTGAGTGTCCGTGATTCTGCTGGGGGTGGAGGAGTGTTCTAGTTAACCTACTAAGGGCCCTCTTGAAGGCTTGGCAAGCTGTGTTGGTATGTCTGTCTGTGGGGCTGAGTGGAGAGTATATAAATGGAGTGGTAATGGCAGGGGGACATGGAAAGAGGGTATGACTGAGCTTTTGAAGTCAGATGTAGGATAAGGGTGGAGCGGCCTGTGCAGCAATCATCTCTAAGGAGTGCTGCTGTGTAGTACTGTGGATGAGCAATGCAGTAGCTTCGCCATACAGCAGCCTTCGTTCTGTTGGCTTTCTGTCTGCCAGAGGATGTGGTAGCCAGGCAGGTCTTACAGCAGGTAGCATATTGACTGTGTTGTCATGGTCAGTGCCACTGATTGCAGGGGTTTTCAGAGTTATGCTTGTTAAGGGCGTGGTGGCTATGGCTGGTGGAATGCTTGCTATGTGATTCACCTGCGCACGCTGCTGCTGGCCCTCTCACCTGACCTTGTGTGTGAAGAGTGCCTTTGTGTTGACAGCCCCAGATTACCCACACTGCCTTTGAAAGGAGGCACACAGAGAGAGAGACTGTTCTCTGCTACCAAGAGGTGACCGTAGCTGTACAATGCCTAGGAGGCTTTCGATGTTCAAAGTTAAAATGACTTGTATGAACTCCGTCGGCCTTGTTACTATAGTGGAGAGCAAAGTTAGCACCGTGTGATTACATCCGTCAATGATTGACAGTACATGGCAGTGTAGTTCATAATGAGGCTTCTTGAAGCTGCCATATGAGAACACATAGAGAACAGAAAATAATGTCTCAACTTATTTCATGGTGTCATTCCATTGTATAGCATACTGGTTGACTAAATTAACAAGTAGTAGGAACTTGTTTTTAAAGGAATTAAGTATTTTCATTATAGAATCGTCTGAATGATGAGATGGATACAAAGATGGGCACACAAACAGGAAGGGCTCAGGTGGGAATTGAATCCCTATGGTCCAGAGTTGGTTGCGTTTCTGCCAGACCATACTCCGACCAACCATTACCTGGTTTGTTGTCTAATCTTCAGCTCAGAGACGATGCAAACGGTGTGTGTGTGGTTCTCCATCTCTGACACAGTGTTGATGTGATGGTCTGCCTCCCTGTGTATACATACAGTACATATCATACATATTGACCTTCAGTCTCTGACAGTGTTGGCCCGGTCACCTGCTGAGCCCATCTGTTGGAACCGCTCACTCTCTCCTGCAACCGTAACCCAAGCCCGCCAGAGTGTATAGTGTGGCCGGGATTTTCCCCTTAGACAAGCAAGCAGGCAGACTTTCTGTGTGTGTGTGTGTGTCGGCTGCTCTGAGGGACGTAATTGTTACTCTATACCTACACTCACTTCCTGGATTTGTGTTTCCATCTAAAAACGGTGACCACTAAGAATAGCCTTCTACGTTCTGAGTAAACTCCATGGATGATGGGTTTTTATTAAGTCCTGAAGCAAAGTACTTGAGTCTTAAGACCTGGCAAAGTGTCCATTTGCGTTACTTCCATGTGAATTTCAACTCAGTGTCCGTTAGCTTTAGCATCACATGACTAACACTGCTGGTCGTTCATTTACAGGGATGGCCTCCCAGTTACAGTACTACGGAGTACTTTGTACTGTACTACCGTGTGCTCTGTACGGTTACAGTACTACCGTGTGCTCTGTACGGTTACAGTACTACCGTGTGCTCTGTACGGTACTTACAAATGTTGCTACTGCCGTTGCTATTGGATTTTCTCTGCCTGCAGGTGTCGTTGTTTAACCCACATTTTTCAGTCAGGTGAAAAAGGTGACTGTTGGGCAGGACAAGGGGACTGCGACACATTGGGCTGAGGTGGGTGTGTCAATCATGACTGATGTCATATGATGTCATGCGGTAGAGCAGCATTGCACAGCAAGTCCAAGTCTCCACATAGGGCTCAGAGACACCAGTAGCGTTTGCTGGCCGAGAGTACTTGGCACATCTGGATGTCATTTGTGAACCGAGTGCGCACCGATTTTACATTTAGAATCGTGGGAAATGTCGGCAGTCAGACGTCTTCCTCGGGTGGTCCTTAAAATACAGCGTGCTGAACGATCGGCAGACGACCGCTGGATCCACATTGGGTGAAATGTGTGCGAGCTTTTAGAGTACGTGATGTTCCTGAGGCTCCAGTCTCTCATCAGTAGATGTCCTATGAGAGGACCCTGGTTATGTGGATATGACGAGAGGCTTGCTTGCACCCTGCTCAACAGCTTTAAGTGATTATGAAATTTACTTTCAACATTTCCTGTGGTGAGCCATTAAACTACTCTCTCTCTCTCTCTCTGAGAAGCTCAGCTTTCTCCACATTAATTAAGCAGCAGTCTTTATTTAGTCTGCCAGGGGAGCTATGATGATGCTCCCCTCCCTGTGCTGAGGCTTGTCAGAGTGTGCTAGACTGAACTATTCTGTGCAGAGTGCTGACCTAGTCTTGGGCTGGGAAGGGTGATGTGGTTTGCTGTGCTCAGTTCTGCTGGTATGGGCTTAGCATCTGAATTTTAGATGTCATTATTTTAGATTTTAAGGTAACTGTTAGTGAATCAGGCTAGATTACATGGTGCTGAATGCTGATCTTTCCTATGTTGCTTATTTGGGACAATTGGGATTGAGACCTGCTGAATGCTTCTTCAATGGTGTGAGTCTGGACCCAGCAGCCCAGGGTTGTGCTAGGGTAGTCTGACAGGGATGGGTTGGACTCTCACCTATTTTCTAAACTATACATACTTTATTACACATTGGAATTGTGGACTTTACTGTGTTGGTGTGTGCCAGGGGCTGGGCAGAGAAACGTACTCGGTATTGTGATGAACTGGTATCTCCATTGTGTTGTCCAAGACTGGGTGCTCCAAGCCGTTCTAGGACTTGCTCCCTGTCATGGTCTGTTGTGGTCAACTGAGCCGTGTGCTCACTCCTGGTTGGTTACTGTATGCTGTATTGTTATGGATAGGGCTGTCGTGTTCACTCCTGGTTGGTTACTGTATGCTGTATTGTTATGGATAGGGCTGTCGTGTTCACTCCTGGTTGGTTACTGTATGCTGTATTGTTATGGATAGGGCTGTCGTGTTCACTACTGTTTTAAACAGAACAAATATTTATTAGGATTATTATTATTTTCACCCTACCACCCCTTCCCTGATTGGAGTAAACTGACAACAACACTTCTGCTACTTACAGCTATTTTCGCTCACATGTACGGCACATGTAGATAAATAATTATACATATATTCCTCATTTCCTCTTTCTGCAAGTCTTCGATTTTCACCGACTGGCCAATCCACCATTTATTTTGATCTTAACTCCAACCCTCAGATGTCCACAGACAGGTTCATCTGTCCCAGTACACTACCATTTTGCTATTTCCTTTTGCAATACATCCCTCCATTTTACTGTGATGTCTTACGAGGGTCCTGAACCTTCCTATGTGTAACATTTCTACTGATATTGCCCCAAAGATAAGTACTTGACCCCAGGAGCATATTGATATTTCCCATTGACTGATCGTGGTTTTTCAGATCCCCTAACAATACAGTTCGCAGGTCCATCTAAACTGTAATATTATGACATAAAAACCATTCCTGGACCCGACTGCAAAAGTGAGCTATTAGATAAAAATGTTGCTGCAAAAATAATGCTCAACATATGAGGAATTGAACAGTCAGCCTTGTGCAGACTCTGCCACGAAGAAACACTCACTAGAGCATCTTTTCCGCTACTGTCCATCGGTGGCTCGCTTTTGCAGTCAGATCCAGGAATGGTGGTTTTATGTCATATCAGGGTTCAGATGGACCTGCAAGCTGAGTACCAGAAAAGATGCTCTAGTGAGTCTGTTTCTTCATAGCAGAATCTGCACAAGGCTGACTGTTTAATTCCCCATATGTTCAGCATTGCTTTTTTGTGGCAAGTTTATCTAATAGCTTAAATTTAAATGAACGGATTGATGTCAATTGTTGTTTTACATGTCAGTTCATAGACCCGATGCCAAGGTATTGGTACATCAGAGGCCTGTTTCCAAACGGACTTGAACTTTATGCGGCACTGCGGTCAAACCTTTTGACTTCGATTTATACTAATAAGTATAAGCCATTTCTGTTTTTTAATGAGTGGTAATGTGTAGTAGACAGACTCATTCTTTAATTTCTTCTTTAAGTAATTGCCTCTTAGTTGCTTTTGTGAAAATGTTACTTGTTTACAATGTCCTTCATGAATATTATACCCTTAAATGTTTTCAGTAAATTGGAGTTTAGCCATATTATTTGCCGTAATATTTGATCTGCCTTTTCTGGAGGATGAAATTTGAATTGTAGCCAACTCTGTATGGCTTCATTTAAAAGGAGGATACTTCAAACAGGGATGCTTTGTCAATCTTCAAAAAGGCAAAGAGCCCAATCTTAAACAGGATGGGCCTCTCTTAGTAGCCTGCTGGAAAACTAGTTTGGATTATGATATAATGTTGGTATAATGGAGGCTATAAAGGGGTTTAATGCCTTAATATTTAAGTTTTAACCCTCCAAACCCATTTTCGTTATATACAGTGCATCTGCAAAGTATTCAGACCCCTTGACCTTTTCCACATTTTGTTACATTACAGCCTTATTCTAAAATGGATGAAAACATTTTTGCCCCTCATCAATCTACACACAATGTCCTATACTGACAAAGCAAAAACAGGTTTTTAGACATTTTGGGGGGGAAAACAACTGACTAATGACATTTACATAAGTATTCAGACCCTTTACTCTGTTGAAGCACCTTTGGCAGCGATTACAGCCTTGAGTCTTCTTGGGTATAATGCCACAAACTTGGAACACCTGTATTTTGAGAGTTTTTCCCATTCTCTGCATATCCTCTCAAGCTCTTGTCAGGTTGGATGGGGAGTCGCTGCACAGCTATTTTCAGGTCTCTCCAGAGATGCTAGATTGGGTTCAAGTCCGTGCTCTGGCTGGGCCACTCAAGGACATTCAGAGACCCGAAGCCACTCCTGCGTTGTCTTGACTGTGTGCTTAGCTTTGTTGTCCTGTTGGAAGGTGAGCCTTTGCCCCCAGTCTGTGGTCCTGAGTGCTCTGGAGCAGGTTTTCATCAAGGATGTCTCTGTACTTTGCTCTGTTCATCTTCTCTTCGATCCTGACTAGTCTCCCAGTCCCTGCTGCTGAAAAAATATCCCCACAGCATGATGCTGCCACCCATGTTTCACCGTAGGGATGGTGCAAGATTTCTTCCAGACGTGACTCTTGGCATTCAGGCCAAAGAGTACAATCTTTGTTTCATAATACCAGAGAATCTTGTTTCTCATGGTCAGAGTCCTTTTTGATGCCGTTTGGCAAACACCAAGCGGGCTGTCATGTGCCTTTTACTGAGGAGTGGCTTCCATCTAGCCACTCTACCATAAAGGCCTGATTGGTGGAGTGCTGCAGAGAAGGTTGTCCTTCTGGAATGTTCTTCCATCTTCTCAGAGGAACTCTGGAGCTCTGTCAGAGTGACAAAGGGTTCTTGGTCACCTTCCTGACCAAGGCCCTTCTCCAACGATTGCTCCGTTTGGCAGGCGGCCAGCTCTAGGAAGAGTCTTGGTGGTTCCAAACTTCTTCCATTTAAGAATGATGGAGGCCACAGTGTTCTTGGGGACCTTCAATGCTGCAGACATTTTTTGGCACCCTTCCCAAGATCTGTGCCTCGACACAATCCCGTCTCCGAGCTCTACGGACAATTCCTTTGACCTCATAGCTTGGTTTTTGCTCTGACATGCACTTTCAATTGTGGGACCTTATATAGTAAGGTCTGTGCCTTTCCAAATTATGTCCAATCAATTGAATTTACCACAGGTGGATATACCAAGGATGTTCAATGGAAACAGAATGCACCGGGTATTTAGGTGAATAAGGTATTTGTTATTTTTAATACATTTGCAAAAATTCTAAAAACGTATTTTCACTTTGTCGTTATGGGTAATTGTGTGTACATGGACGATGAACATTTTTTTTAATCCATTTTAGAATAAGGATGTAATGTTACAAAATGTGGATAAAGGGAAGGGTTCTGAGTACTCTCCAATTGCATCTAAATGTGACCGTAGCTTTATCTGGTTTGCCATTCCAAATATTATTTTCTTGCATTTCAAAAAGGATTCTCCTGGATTTGGTAGAGCAATGAATAATTATCTAGAAATATCGCAGTTGACATATTTAATCAGGGTAAATTTCTTGTAGATGGACAGGTTTCACTCTCCATAGTTTCAAGATCCTATATATTTTGCTGCGTTTTATATCAAAGTTAATAGTTGCAAGATCGCTCTTCCAGGAGACTTTCTCACATCAACTGATGAACAACACCTGGAATAATGGCATCACGAGCGTTTGTGTGTTGGTTGTGTGCTGGGCCCAGCCGGGCGCTCCTTCTCCCTGGAGAGATTTCTCTCTCCTGTGTGACTCTCTGCTCTATTAATAGCTTCCTTTTAAGGCCATTCACATGCTACTCCTCTCCTATATACCCAGGGGTTGGATGGAAGACCATCACTGACTGTACTGGTGCACTAATTATATGAACCAACCAGGAACGGGACAGGCAACAGCCACAGACCCTTACACAGACCCCCCCACACACACACACACACACACACAGTGGGGCAGGCCTAACAGGAGAGGCATTGTACTAGACTAACCACGCACTCACCCTGATGGTCCTAGCTATCTGTGATTTAAACTTGGATAGGTATAGGAACAAGAGCATTAGGCCAGGGGGTAATGTCGGATTATCTTGGAAATTTTGAAAGAGGACAAAATATTGTTCCAGGGAGGGTCGTCATCAGACCAACTTTCCCAGCAAATCCAGATTTTGGGTAGGCAGGAATACAGGCAGACATTCTGCTCATGTTTAGCTCGGGCAACAAGCGTATATGGCAGTAACGTCACCGGTGACACGCGGCCCATTTTCCACTTGTACTCTATCCCAACTGACGCCGGAACTTCTACAGACATGTAAGCTGGTGCATTGGTACATTGTCAGAGGCAACCTGTCTGTCAAGAGAGACTAGAGTCCAAGTCAGACACCTGTTTGGATATGTAAAGCTGGGCGATTTATCCATTTCGAGATAAATTGCCTGAATTGATGCCCTAACGATAAGTTTATAACATTAATGTGCATTGTTTTTTTTTTGTCCTTTTAAATGGGCTCCTTAGTAGAACAGCGGTCTAAGGCACTGCATCTCAGTGCAAGAGGCATCACTATAGTACCTGGTTCGAATCCAGGCTGTATCACATCCTGCCGAGATTAGGAGTCACATAGAGCGGCGCACGTTTGGCCCAGCGTCGTCCGGGTTTGGCCGGAGTAAGCTGTCATTGTAAATAAGAATTTGTTCTTAACTGACCTGCCTAGATAAATAAATGTTACAAATGCTCAATGCAGCCATTTTTATATCACCGACACTCCCACCCATACAAAACTGCAGATTTTTTTTAGAAGGTCCTGTGTAGATTTGATATTTTCAACCATCAGCTATCAGGAAATAAATAAAAAGTCACACTTTTACAGTGTTGGTTTCATCAGCTGTTGTACAATATGATACAAAACACACAAACTGAATTTGGACTCCACTGGGAATTTAAAGATGTCCTCCAGCAATTTTACTTTTACTGTTGGAAACGATATCCCAAATATAAATACAGTAAACACACTGAAGGATTACAAGGCTACTATTCTTTTACAGGCCTGGTAGACTTGTTCTGTAACCCTGGCCTCTCCTGTGCTCTGTCTTACCCATGCTGCCTGGCTGGCTGAGATATTGCCCTGTGTAATGTCATGTTGACAGATGCTTGGCTGAGGAATACCGGGTAGATAGTTGGTGTCTTAGTGATGGTCCATGATAAGGTCACTTTTAACAGTACTGTCTGTGAGTTTTATACCTCCTGTTTAAACTACAGGAACAGACTAATGCACTATGTAGGAGACTCAGAAGACTAGACTACCTAGATATAAGTACTAGTACATATAGCATCGGTTGAAGCTCTTGGGCAAACTGGTCCCTGATGGAAACCTCTTTACATTATTACATTTTTATTGATCAGTTTCCCAATCTCTGGGACAGATGCCCATTCCTCTGGTCTGTATGGTCTTTGTTCTTCTACCTGTGGATGCTACTCGTATACATGTTGACTAGAGCCACATTCTGCAGTGATGAGTGACCTGTAGGGTCAAGTGGTGTGTGCATGCGTGTGGGCACAGAGATGATCAAATGTTATTTGTCACATGCTTCGTTAAAGGTCATCTCTACTCCAGCTTTCTTTTATTATTGGTTTCAGGGCTCTGTTCAGATATCCTCTCATGTGATTGCTCTGTTTCTGCCATGTGCTCCTCTTCCTCTCTGCTAGAAGTCTCCCTATACTAGTAGGCCTCTCACTCCTGACATCTCTTTCTCTCCCTGTGTGTAGACGTGCCGGCACCGGAGCAGCCGGAGCTGTTCCTGAAGAAGCTGCAGCAGTGCTGTACTGTGTTTGATTTCATGGACACGCTGTCTGACCTGAAGATGAAGGAGTACAAGCGCTCCACGCTCAACGAGCTGGTGGACTATGTCACCGTCAGCAGGGGCTACCTGACAGAACAGGCTTACCCGGAGGTGGTCAAAATGGTGAGGCTACAATACACTAAACAGAACACGCACTCATGCCATAAATATACTTGCTTCCAGCCAATTTAAGTTTGTTGATAAAAATGATAAATACAATGAACCTTAATTAACGTTTCTGTTTCACATCCATGTTGAAGTGCCTGAGTTTCCTATAAAACTGATTTTCATATTACTCACTCCACTCACATGTCCACTGCCTTAATCTCCAGGGAAGTCAGTTGATTGTATATTGTTCTCTGTCCTGTCTCCCAGGTGTCTTACAACATATTCCGGACCCTTCCACCCAGTGACAGTAATGAGTTTGACCCAGAGGAGGATGAACCCACACTGGAGGCCTCATGGCCACACTTACAGGTAACACTGAGGCTACAATTGATTGGTGTGTGTGCGTACTGCCTTCTATTGGAGACTGAGTGTCGGTCCCCTCTGTAAAAACCTACCTGGAATCCTTGGTATCTTGATGTTTATCTTTAATGCATGATGATGTGGCCGGTGGCACTTTGCTTCTTGAAAGTCCAATATCTTGATAACTTGACTGCTGACATGCCATAACATTTTGGGACTGTATCAACAGTGGACTAATAAAAATAAAAAAAATATATAGTTTTTGAGTTGAGTTCCCATTTAAGTCCTGGCTCTGACAGTCCCTTGTATGGCTACAGGTCTAGTGTCAGGTGCTCTATCTCTCAAACCCTTTTCTGTGTACCTGCTGCTGTACCTCCCAGGACTCCTTTAGAAATTAGATGAAGATCTCAAGGAGATTCTTCCTGGTAAAACTTTTTCATTGTATTTATCTTTTATAACATTTCCAAAAACAGCCAAATTCATTTGACCAATTAAAAAATATATATATATATTAACCCTCCTAAACATAAGCCCTCCTCCCCCTGGCCATCTTGTAACCCTGGTTACCACTAAAGGTAATAAGGACCCTACCCAAGGTGTGCCTCTGACCTTTGACCTCCTGCGACCTATTGACCTCCCAGTCTGTCCTGCTCCAGTCTCTCCATAGCCTTACCTTTGCACTATGAAGACTCCGTCCCTTAACCTCTTCCACCGCTCTCTCGCTTTCTCTGTGTCATAGCTGGTGTATGAGTTCTTCATACGATTCTTGGAGAGTCAGGAATTCCAGCCCAGCATTGCCAAAAAGTACATAGACCAGAAATTCGTTCTACAGGTGAGTGATGTTTTTTTTTTACATTGGAGATGCTGTAGAGATGCACTTCAAAAATGTAGACTAGTGTTGTACAAGTTTGAGTAGTTTGTAGTTGTTTAATCTCTCGTTCTCTCTCGCTCTCTGTAGCTCTTGGAACTCTTTGACAGTGAGGACCCTCGGGAGAGAGACTACCTGAAAACAGTCTTACACAGAATCTATGGGAAATTCCTGGGGCTGAGGGCTTTTATACGAAAACAGATCAATAATATTTTTCTACGGTAAGACGGCGCTCCTCATTCTCACTATATTCATATTGACATGATACTTTCACGGATGTTTCACTAAGGTTTATTCTCTCGCTTTCCCTCTCGTAAAGTTTTGTTTATGAGACTGAGCATTTCAACGGGGTTGCTGAGTTGCTGGAGATCTTGGGAAGGTATGTGACACTGGTTTGACCTGTGGTTAGTTCTGACGCCTTTGTTCTCTGGCGCTGTCTTAATGGAGTAAAACATGTTTTACTTCTTCATCCTCCCTGGGCACTGTAGTACTGTAGTCAAGCCTAAGGCTTGTTGGTTACCTTGCATAAAGTAGCTACAGTACCTGTGTAATTTGTTGGCCCATGTAAAGCGATTGATCGTTAATATATGTTGTCCTCTGTCTTGTTAACATTTGATTCTCCAGTCGACTCAATAGTATATTCTGGCCTCTTTGAATGGACATGTATAATTTGCCCTACTGGCTTAGCTCTGCCTTTCTCCTCTCTCTCTTGCAGCATAATCAATGGTTTTGCCCTGCCGCTCAAAGCAGAGCATAAACAGTTCCTGGTCAAGGTGTTGATCCCCCTCCACACTGTTAGGAGCCTGTCCCTCTTCCACGCACAGGTAGTGTGTGTGTGTTAATGCGTGTGTGTATGTCCAGGTGTGAAATCATGATTGTGTTGGTAATGTGCTACATGATTGAGTCTGTCTCCCAAATACTGTACTTCTCTGTCCAGTGAGTTGATCCCAATTAGTATTAGTATTTTCCAACCATAACATTGACAATGTGTTCACATTCGTTTCTTTATTGTGACCTATTTCCAGTTGGCGTATTGCATTGTACAGTTTCTAGAGAAAGACCCAGCGTTAACAGAACCAGTAAGTGCCCCCCCCATGGTCACACCAACCCTCTAATCAGAAGGAACTTTGAATTATCAGGATTTCTCACTGTCTCCATTCATTCATCTACTTCCCCCATCTCTTGCTCTCATCACAGGTCATTAGGGGATTACTGAAGTTCTGGCCAAAAACCTGCAGTCAAAAAGAGGTAAGAGCCCTGGCCGTTGCCCTAATTGGGGCTGGAGCAGTGACCTGCTGCTACTGGGAAGTGTTAATGGGAGTTTAGATGTGGTACCTGGATAGTAAGGATGTGTGTGTGTGTGTGTTGTCCTGCTCATTTGTGTATGTAACTGGGTATGTTCTCAGGTGATGTACCTGGGTTAGGGTGTGTTTGTAACTGGGTATGTTCTCAGGTGATGTACCTGGGTTAGGGTGTGTTTGTAACTGGGTATGTTCTCAGGTGATGTACCTGGGTTAGGGTGTGTTTGTAACTGGGTATGTTCTCAGGTGATGTACCTGGGAGAGCTAGAGGAGATCCTAGATGTGATCGAGCCGACACAGTTCGTCAAGATCCAGGAGCCGCTCTTCAAACAGATATCCAGATGTGTGTCCAGCCCACACTTCCAGGTCAGTCAGTCTACACAATCTCAGTATATCTATGACTGTTTGCTGTGTAGTCTACTCCTATGATCGTTATCTTGTCATGACAATGACCATAGGAGTTTGCTCTACAGCACAACACTGATAATGGTGAAGACATCAAAACGATTAAATAACACATATGGAATCTTGTAGTAACCAAAAAAGTGTTTAAAACATCTAAATATATTTAGATTCTTCAACGTAGCCACCCTTTGCCTTGATGACAGCTTTTCACACTTGGCATTCTCTCAACAAGCTTTGAGGAATGCTTTTCCAACCGCCTTGAAGGAGTTCCCACATATGCTGAGCACTTATTGGCTGCTTTTCCTTCACTCTGCGGTCCATCTCAATTGGGTTGAGGGTCGGGTGATTTTGGAGGCCAGGTCGTCTGATGCAGCACTCCATCACTCTCCTTCTTTGTCAAATAGCCCTTACACAGTCTGGAGGTGTGTTTTGGGTCATTGTCCTGTTGAAAAACAAATGATAGTCCCACTAAGCTCAAACCAGATGGGATGGCGTATAATTGCAGAATGTTGTGGTAGCCATGCTGGTTAAGTGTGCCTTGAATTCTAAATAAATCACTGACAGTGTCACCGGCAAAGCACCCCCACACCATCACACACCACCTCCATGCTATACGGTGGGAACCACACATGCAGAGATTATCTGTTCACCTACTCTGCGTCTCACAAAAACACGGCGGTTGGAACCAAAAACCTCAAATTTGGACTCATCAGACCAAAGGGCAGATTTCCACCGGTCTAATGTCCATTGCTCGTGTTTCTTGGCCCATTTTATTTGGGCTTTAATCTGAGGTGCAGTTAATTCTAATGAACTTATCCTCTGCAGCAGAGGTATCTCTGGGTCTTCCGTTCCTGTGGCAGTCCTCATGAGAGCCAGTTTCATCATAGCGCTTGATGGTTTTTGCGACTGCACTTGAAGAAACTTTCAAAGTTCTTGAATTCTTGTTCCCTATTGACTGACCTTCATGTCTTAAAGTAATGATGGACTGTTGTTTTTCTTTGCTTATTTTAGCTGTTCTTGCCATAAAATGGACTTGGTCTTTTACCAAATAGGGCCATCTTCTGTATACCACCCCTACCTTGTTACCGCACAACTGATTGGCTCAAACGCATTAAGAAGGAAAGAAATTCCACAAATTAACTTTTGAGAAGGCACTCCTGTTAATTGAAATGCATACGAGGGGACTACATCATGAAGCTGGTTGAGAGAATGCCAAGTGTGTGCAAAGCTGTCATCAAAGCAAACGGTGGCTACTTTGAAGAATCTCAAATATAAAATATATATAATATATTTATAATACACTGCTCAAAAAAATAAAGGGAACACTAAAATAACACATCCTAGATCTGAATGAATGAAATATACTTATTAAATACTTTTTTCTTTACATAGTTGAATGTGCTGACAACAAAATCACACAAAAATGATCAATGGAAATCAAATGTATCAACCCATGGAGGTCTGGATTTGGAGTCACACTCAAAATTAAAGTGGAAAACCACACTACAGGCTGATCCAACTTTGATGTAATGTCCTTAAAACAAGTCAAAATGAGTCTCAGTAGTGTGTGTGGCCTCCACGTGCCTGTATGACCTCCTTACAATGCCTGGGCATGCTCCTGATGAGGTGGCGGATATTCTCCTGAGGGATCTCCTCCCAGACCTGGACTAAAGCATCCGCCAACTCCTGGACAGTCTGTGGTGCAACGTGGCGTTGGTGGATGGAGCGAGACATTATGTCCCAGATGTGCTCAATTGGATTCAGGTCTGGGGAACGGGGGGGGCAAGTCCATAGCAACAATGCCTTCCTCTTGCAGGAACTGCTGACACACTCCAGCCACATGAGGTCTATCATTGTCCTGCATTAGGAGGAACCCAGGGCCAACCGCACCAGCATATGGTCTCACAAGGGGTCTGAGGATCTCATCTCGGTACCTAATGGCAGTCAGGCTACCTCTGGCGAGCACATGGAGGGCTGTGCGGCCCCCCAAAGAAATGCCACCCCACACCATGACTGACCCACCGCCAAACCGTTCATGCTGGAGGATGTTGCAGGCAGCAGAACGTTCTCCACGGCGTCTCCAGACTGTCACGTCTGTCACGTGCTCAGTGTGAACCTGCTTTCATCTGTGAAGAGCACAGGGCGCCAGTGGCTAATTTTCCAATCTTGGTGTTCTCTGGCAAATGCCAAACGTCCTGCACGGTGTCCCCCATCTGTGGACGTCGGGCCCTCATACCACCCTCATGGAGTCTGTTTCTGACCGTTTGAGCAGACACATGCACATTTGTGGCCTGCTGGAGGTCATTTTGCAGTGCTCCTTCTCCTCCTCCTTGCACAAAGGCGGAGGTAGCGGTTCTGCTGCTGGGTTGTTGCCCTCCTACGGCGGCCTCCACGTCTACTGATGTACTGGCCTGTTTCTTGGTAGCGCCTCCATGCTCTGGACACTATGCTGACAGACACAGCAAACCTTCTTGCCACAGCTCGCATTGATGTGCCATCCTGGATGAGCTGCAGTACCTGAGCCACTAGAGTGAAAGCACCTCCAGCATTCAAAAGTGACCAAAACATCAGCCAGGAAGCATAGGAACTGAGAAGTGGTCTGGTCACCACCTGCAGAACCACTCCTTTATTGGGGGTGTCTTGCTAATTGCCTATAATTTCCACCTGTTGTCTATTCCATTTGCACAACAGCATGTGACATTTATTGTCAATCAGTGTTGCTTCCTAAGTGGACAGTTTGATTTCACAGAAGTGTGATTGACTTGGAGTTACATTGTGTTGTTTAAGTGTTCCCTTTATTTTTTTGAGCAGTGTATAATAATTTTTTTGTTTATTACATGATTCCATATGTCATTTCATAGTGTCGATGTCTTCACTATTATTCTACAATTCAGACAATACTAAAAATAAAACCTGGAATGAGTAGGTGTGTCCAAACTAATGACGGGTACTGTACACACACACACACACACACACACACACTACCGTTCAAAAGTTTGGGGTCACTTAGAAATGTCCTTGTTTGAAAGAAAATCACATTTTTTGGCCATTAACACAACATGTATCAGAAATACAGTGTAGACATTAATGTTGTAAATTACTTTTGTAGCTTGAAACAGCTGATTTCTTAAAAAATATATAATATCTGCATAGGCATACAGAGGCACATTATCAGCAACCATCACACCTGTGTTCCAATGGCACGTTGTGTTAGCTAATCCAAGTTTATGATTTCAAAAGGCTAATTGATCATAAGAAAACCCTTTTGCAATTATGTTAGCACAGCTGTAAACTGTTGTCCTGATTTAAATAAGCAATACAACTGGCCTTTAAACTAGTTGTGTATCTGGAGCATCAACATTTGTGGATTCGATTACAGGCGCAAAATGGCCGGAAACAAAGAACTTTCTTAGATAATTCATCAGTCTATTTTTGTTCTGAGAAATTAAGGCTATTCCATGTGAGAAATCGCCAAGAAACTGAAGACTCGTACAACGCTGTGTACTACTCCCGTCATAGAACAGCGCAAACTGGCTCTAACCAGAATAGAAAGAGGAATGGGAGGCCCCGGTGCACAACTGAGCAAGACGACGTGTACATTAGAATGTCTAGTTTGAGAAAGACGCCTCACAAGTCCTCAACTGGCAGCTTCATTAAATAGTACATGCAAAACACCCGTCTCAACGTCAACAGTGAAGAGGTGACTTCGGGAGGAGTTTTTCCCCTTCAATCTACACACAATACCCCATAAAAGAGATCTTTAGACATTTTTGCAAATGCATAAATATTTTTTTACCTTATTTTACATGGTCAATGTCCAAATATTTATGGACCTGACTAAGTTATTATTTTAGCTGTCTACCACAGCATATTGGACTTGAAATGAAATAATGAATATTAGCTGGAAGTGCAGACTTACAGCTTTAATTTGAGGGTATTTACATCCAAATCGGGTGAACGGTGTAGGAATTACATTTTTTATTTGTGGTCCCCCTCTTTTTAAGGGACCAAAAGTAATTGGACAATTGGCTACTCAGCTGTTCCATGGCCAGATGTGTTATTCCCTCATTAGCTCATTTACAAGTAAGCAGATACAAGGTCTAGAGTTGATTTCAAGTGCAGCATTTGCATTTGGAATCTGTTGCTGTTAACCCTCATTATGAAGTCCAAAGATCTGTCACTGCCAGTGAAGCAAGTGATCATTAGGCCGAGAAATCCAAACAAACCCATCAGAGATAGCAAAATAATTTGCTGTGGCCAAATCAACTATTTGGTACATTCTTAAAAAGAAAAAACACATTGGTGAGCTCAGGAACACCAAAAGGCCCAGAAGACCACGGAAAACAACTGTCGTGGACAGTATTCTTTTCCTGGTGAAGAAAAACCCCTTCACAACAGTTGGCCAGATGTAAACCATTGGTATGCCTCAAAAACAGGAAGACCAGATTAGAGGTTCCAAATAACATCTAAAAAAGCCTGTACAGTTCCGGAACAACATCCTATGATCATGATCCGAAGCATACCACCTCACCTGTGAAGAGTGGGAATGTATGGCTGCCAGTGGAACTGGTTCCCTTGTATTTATTGATGATGTGACTGCTGACAAAAGCAGCAGGATGAATTCTGAAGTGTTTTTATAGCTATATTTTCTGCTCCCACTCAGCCAAATGCTTCAAAATTCAATGGATGGCGCTTCACAATGCAGATGAACAATGACCCGAAGCGTACTGCGAAAGCAACCCAATACTTTTAAGGCAAAGGAGTGGAATGTTCTGTAATGGCCAAGTCAGTCACCTGACCTGAATCCAGTTAAGCATGCATTTCACTTGCTGAAGGCAAAATGCCCCATGAACAAGCAGGAATTGAAGACGGCTGCAGTAAAGGCCTGGCAGAGCATCACCAGGGAAGAAACGCAGCATCTGGTGATGTCTATGGGTTCCAGACTTCAGACAGTCATTGACTGCAAAGGATTTGCAACCAAGTATTAAAACTCACCATTTTAATTTATGAATATGTTAGTTTGTCCAATTACTTTTGAACCCCTTAAATTGGGGGGCTATGTATAAAAATGGTTTTAATTTCTACACGGTTCATATAATAATTGACAAAACCAATAAATTAAAGATCAAAGTCGACGCTTAAGGCACATCTTGATTGTTTCCTTTCAAATCCATTGTGGTGGCGTACAGAGCCAAAATGATGCAAATTGTGTCACTGTCCAAATACTTATGTACTTGACTAAGTATTCATACCCTTTGCTATGAGACTCAAAATGTATCTCCGGTGCATCGTGTTTCCATCGATCATCCTTGATATGTTTCTACAACTTGATTGGAGTCCACCTGTGGTAAATTCAATTGATTGGACATGATTTGGAAAGGCACACACCTGTCTATATAAGGTCCCACACTTGACAGTGCATGTCAGAGCAAGGGTACTTGATCTGGGGGAGGGTACCAAAAAATGTCTGCTGCATTAGTAGCGCTATCTGCAGAGTTTGCTCGAGGTACATGTTGCAATTCTTCAGCCATTCCTGGAACTGTGACCAAAAATAAGCTACAGTACCAAAACAAATGATATAAGGATTCTGTCTCTTCGCAGCAAAATCTGCAGAGCTGGGATGGTTGTATCCCCTATATACAGTGCATTGGGAAATATTCAGACCCCTTCCCTTTTCCACATTTTGTTACGTTAGACTTATTCTAAAATGTATTAAGTAGTTTTTTCCACCTAAATCTACACACAATACCCCACAATGACAAAGCAAAAACACATTTAGAAACATTTTTACCAAATTCTTTAAAAATCACATGTACATAAGTATTCAGGCCCTTTACTCAGTACTTTTTTGAAGCACCTTTGGCAGCGATTACAGCCTCGAGTCTCTTTGGGTATGATGCTACAAGTTTGGCACACCTGTATTTGGGGGTTTTCCCGTTATTTTCTGCAGATCCTCTCAAGCTGTCAGGTTGGATTGGGAGCCATGCTGCACAGCTATTTTCAGGTCTCTCCAGAGATGTTAGATCTGGTTCAAGTCCGGGCTCTGGCACTCAAGGACATTCAGAGACGTGTCCCCAAGCCACCCCCGCGTTGTCTTGGCTGTGTGCTTAGGGTCGTTGTCCTGTTGGAAGGCGAACCTTCAACCCAGTCTGAGGTCCTGAGCAGGTTTTCATCAAGGATCTCTATACTTTGCACCGTTCATCTTTCCCTCGATCCTGTCTAGTCTCCCAGTCGCTGCCGCTGAAAAACATCCCTACAGCATGATGCTACCACCATTATCCTTCATCGTAGGGATGATGCCAGGTTTCCTCCAGATGTGACACTTGGCTTTCAGGCCAATCTTGGTGTCATCAGACCAGGGAGTCTTGTTTCTCATGGTCTGAGAGTTCTTTAGGTGACTTTTGGCAATCTCCAAGAGGGCGGTCCTGTGCCTTTTACTGAGGGGCTTCCGTCTGACCACTCTAACATAAGGGCCTAATTGGTGGAGTGCTGCAGAGATGGTTGTCCTTCTGGAAGGTTTTCCCATCTCTACAGAGGTTTTTCCATCTCTAGAGCTCTGTCAGAGTGACCATTGGGTTCTTGGTCACCTCTAACCAAGGCCCTTCTCCCCCGATTGCTCAGTTTTCTTGTTGATTTTAAACTTCTTCCATTTAAGAATGATGGAGGCCATAGTGTTCTTGGGGACCTTCAATGCTGCATAAATGTTTTGTTACCCTTCCCCAGATCTGTGCCTTGACACTACCATGTCTCGGAGCTCTACGGACAATTCCTTCGACATCATGGCTTGTTTTTTGCTCTGACATGCACTATCAACTGTGGGACCTTATATAGACATGTGTGTGCCTTTCCAAATCATGTCCAATCAATTTGAATTTACCACAGTTGGACTACAATCAAGTTGTAGAAACATCTCAAGGATGATCGATAGAAACAGGATGCACATGAGCTCAATTTCGAGTCTTATAGAAAAGGGTCTGAATACCTATATAAATAAATGATTTGTCTTTTTTAAATGATGAATGTACAAATATTTCTAAAAAACAGTTTTTGCATTGTCATTATGCGGTATTGTCTGGATTGATATCCAGACACAAGGTATAATTTAAATGGAAAAATTCCATTGTTGAATCCAGCGTTGTTTTGCATATCAGTTCATAAACCATGTGTCATGGAAATGGTACATCGAAAATCTCTTCCCAACTATTTTTCATTTATAATGCACAGGTACGTTTTTTGGTAACTGGTATACTTTTTTATTTATCCCAATTTTCTTTAACCAATTTTGGTCTTTAGCCGCATATGTGACAACCCCACCAGTCCTATTCATGAGATCATTTACAAAGATTATACTTTAAAAATATATGTATTTTTATTTTATATATGTTTATCATTTAGTATATTTGAGTTGAACCACAATATTTGTTTGTATTATTTGATCTGTCTTTTCTGGTGGATTAAACTGAAATTGCAACCATCTTTCAATGGCTGTTTGTATTCAATCTCTGTGTGTTTCTGTCCCTGGCAGGTGGCGGAGAGGGCCCTGTACTACTGGAACAATGAGTACATCATGAGTCTGATCGAGGAGAACTCCAGCGTCATCCTGCCCATCATGTTCGCCAGCCTCTACAGGATCTCCAAAGAGCACTGGAACCCGTGAGTCCACCTCAGCACACCCCTCACACAGATTTATCCAATCAGAAAACTTGATTTATCTTCTTGTATTTGGTTGTATATTCTATTGTATTTGTTTAGACTCTTGGCTCAATATAGAAAAAATAAAGTGTAAAAGAGTTAATGTTGGCATGTTTTACATTTTTCTTGCAGGGCGATAGTGGCGTTGGTGTACAACGTACTAAAAGCCTTCATGGAGATGAACAGTACCTTGTTTGATGAACTCACAGCTACGTACAAGTCAGACCGTCAGCGGTAAGATATGCAGCATCACTAAAGGATCGTATGTGGTGTGGTCAGAGCACTGTTGTAGTTTTTTAAACACCCACTCACCCGTATAGGCCATGCTCACTACACAGGTTCATACCAAACATTTACAGTTATTTATATACAGAATCTCACTTTCTCTCATATACTGTGTGTGTGTAATATTGTGATTCTTAACTCTGGCAGCATAAGACATTTTGATTGGGTGGTACTTGACCAAGAGTTGTTGTTGTGGTGGTAAACCCAGTAGTAATCTCTCAGTAATCTGCAGCTAGTCCCCCCTCCCCCCTGTGTGATCTGTACTGTCTGCAGTGAGAAGAAGAAAGAGAAGGAGAGGGAGGAGCTTTGGAAGAAGCTGGGGGACCTGGAGCTGAAGAGGGGCCTTAGGAGCGACGGGATCATTCCCACTTAACGAAGCGCCACACTCCCCTCCCATCCATGTCCACCAGAGCCGCGCCCTCTGGAACGACATGGAGCAACCGTGTTTTTTATTTTTTTTCTCCTTTTCTGTATTGTGCGACTTACTTTACGGTAGATTCACACGTCTGTTTCATTATTTCAACATCACTGTAAATAACTTTTTCTTTTTCCCTTAAACTGATATTACTGCGAAAAAAAATTATTAAAAAAAAGGAAGAAAAAACAAGAAAAAGAACTTGTGTGGGGAAAAAAGACATTGGACAGTAGGACTTGAAATGAACTCTTCTTGGAAAAAAATCTACAGCGAAAGAAAAGATTGTTTTAACCTTGCCCTTTGAGAACCCCACTTCCCTGAATACAAACCCATTTTCCATCTCTACAAACCCATGCTCTTTCTCTCTTTCACTCTGTCTCCTGTGGTGCTTCTGTACCTCTCCCTGTGTGGGACGTCCTGACTGAGTGAGATACTTGGGAGGCTCCGCCCTGACCAAGAGGACACCCCTTCCCTCCGTAAGGACCAGCCTCTGACCCCTCCTGACCTGCCTCTCTCCATGCTCAAGCTAAGCTAGTATTATGGACCCATTAGCCATGAGGAAATGAATTGAACCCCCCGTCTTTCTCGACCCTTCCTCCAAGAGGCAAACATGTTAAGGGCCTGTATGTACAGGGAGTTTAAAAAAACGGTAAAGGGAAGGTCTTCATACACACACTTACATCCACCCTCTCGCACCATTTTCTCCCCACTTCCACATTTTGTTTCTGTTCACTTATCTGTGTGCATCTGGCTCCCCAATGATTGATTGGTATCTGTCAGTTCAGTTGTCTCTCTTTGGGTTTGTGGACTTTGACGCTGCAGTACCAGGCAGCCTGGTATCAGTCTGGCACTGGTACCCTCCAGCCACACAGCAAATACGAAAAATGTAAAACGATTGCGAGCTGTAGAGAAGCGCCAAACTCTCCTATTGTGAAAAGGAGCATCCGTCCCGGGTGTACTCTTCACAGTATTACAAAATTGTATATTGTTATTATATGCAGTACACTGATATCTTGTATCTTGTAGTAATTTAGCATATATTTTTGCTTCGGAACAGTCGAGGAGTATCCAGTATATAAGAGGTATTATAAGAGGTAAGACTTACTGGTATTTATGATAGTGTTTTCCCCTCTTTCTTTTTTCTCTTTTTGTTTCCTTCTTGGTTTTTAGCTCTCATTTTGGATTTTTTGATTAAGCTTCTTTGACCATCAGATCTTATTTTTTAGTTGTGGAGTGAGTGAGGGCAGGGCAGAGAGAGGAAAGGCATGGAGCAGTTGATATCCTGTTCAAATTTACAGTAAGTTCAGCATTGTTGACCCCATTGTTGACATAATTAATGTGTGCTTTAGGATGGCCAAGATATATGATTAAAATGAAGAAGAAAAAAAAGGGTTGGAGAAATACAAATGTTTAATTATTTTAAAAAATAAAGAGATATTAAATTAAACCTGTTTTGTGATAAAGCCCAGATGCTGGATTGCCTTATTTTCAGACCATAGACTGCTGTTTGTTTTGTGCCCGTGTTTGATGGAGAGGTGAAAGGATGAATGAAGGGGTCTTGTGTTTTTGATTGTTGCTGAGCTACTCTGAAATGGTGCTGTGCATTTCATGACTAATTGATTCTGCTTGTTGTTGTCGCTTGGATAGTCAAGCGACAGCTGTGAAGCGGCCTGCAGTCCCACGAAGAGCGTCTCGATATCCTTTGATATGACGAATGATCGATTAGAAGAGTTTGCTTATTGTTTGTGTTTAATTGACTTGTTCAACAACAATTAGCAGAACATATGAATTTTGTTTTTCCATTTTCAAGTAAAGATCATTTTACTTGACCACAAATGTAAATCTATCTTGGAATGCCACAGGAGGGCAGCAAGACTTCACATCTGATGGACCCCATAGCCGCCATTGAGTCACTATGTAGTTGATTGCATCTGATATGTCATTTGTGAGCTTTTATTCAGCCCTGTTACAATATCAGTGAATAATGTAGATTTCTGCACCAAAGTTATCAAAACACTTAACTAGGTCTTAAATTGGTCATTTAAGGTGTAATGTGATCTGACCTGTGTGGAAGGTGGGTGTAATGTTGACCTGGCGCGCACACACCATCACACTCAGACTAGTCACTAGTGTATTGTCCTTGGGTAACCACTGAATGTTTTGTTGGAGATAGCTGGTAGGCAAAGTTTTACGAGGACAATGGAGCTTTACTTTTAAGGTTTTCTGCCAAGATCATCCCAAAGGAAAATGCATGTGTGGTGTTTTCATCTACAGGTAAGAGATTATCTGTCCAGTGTTCTGTATGAAAATGAGAATAACAAATTATTATATAGGAGCAACCTTTCTCTATTGTCAATTTTTCTGGGGAGTTTTTTAGGCAGTCTGATTGGTTTAGCTTTATTTCGGTTAGATTCTACTTTTATTTAGGGTATTTCTACTGTGTGTCTGGCAGTGTTTATCTTTTCCACCGCTATCGAGGCAGAGCTCACCTTTTTTTAAAGTCTTAGTCCCTAGTTCTGACTGCTCTGAAAGGGCCAAGCGGCGCCGCTGACGCTGTGATTGTGATCTGCTCTAAGTGTGGCTCTTGTTTTTCTACTTCCTGTCATTTTGACTGTTCCTAACAATGTTCAACATGGGAACTGGATTCTCTTGGCTTAATCTGCCTGGAATTAGATGGATTCTAGTAGGATTTGGCAGCTGTAGACGGAGAGGACTGTTTTGGCTTAATAACCAGGGACAGTGCATTGTCAAAGCCCTGCTCCCATGTTTGGGCACGAGGTAATGCCCTGGGAAACAGTAGCAGGCCAATTAGGAAAGGAAGGGTAACAATGCTTTATCTCATTACCATCACCCAACGGGCACACATCCGGTCCAATGCAGCCATTTTTATTTCAATATCAAATCATTTCTGGTAAATAAGTAAGTACCTTATTGTGATTGTTTTCAATTAAAATTGTCAAAAATGAACAAAAACTGATTCTTACAAAGACCAATTCCTCAAGCAAGAATTTAGCTTGGACTGTCTGGGAGTGATCTGAGTAGGGAGGCTGTTATTGGCAGAGGTTTGGAACTCCTGGTGATGTCACCAGGCTGTCCAAAACTCCATCCCTCCAAAACAGGCAGAAATTTCAGACGGTCTTTTCAAAAAGCTCTTACACTTAAAGGGCATTATCATTTTCACAATTTCACAGAATTATTCCAACAGTGTGGAAACATAAAACACATAAATAACACAGTAAAATCACGTTCTGACTGCACTGGGCCTTTATAGACTGCCACCTTTTTCTTATTTTGTCAAAGCAATTACTGGAAGTCATTTCCACTTCTCAACCCTTGAGTGCACACTTGGCCTGAACTGGGGTGAGGCTGTGACACACTGAGGGCATTGTCATAATTAATTATAGTGCTGATAATTCAGATTACTGATTTTCCCCCTCTTTCTACACACCCAGCTCATTATTACTCTGTCTTGCTCATCAGATGCATGCATCAATGCCCTCTCCTGCAGGCTGTAGGGCAGCACCCTCATAAATGAATAAAAACAGAGTAGACTAAAAGCATTATATTGTTTACTTCAAACATCCCTTCCTGAGGTTGTTTGACTGGTGATTGTATCTCATTGTTGACTTTTGGAACTCTGCCTTTGTTTCCTACAACTATAGATGAGTTTAAATCAGGCAACATCAGCACAGACCTGCGGTGGTGTGTCTTCACCAGGAGGGGGAGTCCCTACTTTACACAGACTCAGGTATGCCAGGTGTCACTCAGAGCCTGTTCAGCCCAAGTGGCAGAGAGAGGTAGACGGAGCTCAGACACGGATAGGTTGAGGGTTTTCCCTGAGAGTCATATTTCCATGGATTCACTCACCTTCCGAGACAAGGGGGAGGACATTTCTGCCTATAAACAACAAGGTGTAAGTAAGAGCTAACCTTTTTCTGATGTTCTGTTTGAGCTTTCTGTGTTTCTGCCGTCACTCAGCCCTCCCTCTCTTTGCTTAAGCATTACTGGCCCAGTGTATCTATATCATACTATAGGATCTCCATGAGTAACGTATGTAGCCTATTATAATCCCATTCATCCCTTATTGTTCTCACTTCTCAGCTAATCTATGTCTTCTGCTGTAATGCATGTAGAAGGAAAATAAGTCAAATATTTAAATCCACATTAATATTCAGTGTAGAGGTATTATGGGAATCTAATGCCATTGATTTCACACTGGGCAGTATATCAATCAAATGTATTTATAAAGCCATTTTAAAATCAGCAGATGCCACAAAGTGCTTATACGGAAACCCAGCCTAAAACCCCAAACAGCAAGCAATGCAGATGTAGAAGCATGGATATCATGTCTGGGAAATAAAATCTGTTTTTGTAAAGGTTTGAAAGTAACAAACCTGTTGGTTTATTTGTGTTTCAAACCATTGTGAAGGTCCTCAGATAATGCAACATAACAACCCCTTACCGTCTGTGTCCAGGCTTTGTTTCATAATATCTGGTGTTTTAAACTCATCTTCATACAGGAGGTTCAGATTATATCTTTGCCTTTTTGTTTTCTCAATAATAAGAAAAACAATGCATGATGCGCAATCACCACCCACTTGGGTACCAGAAACAATACAGAGGACCTCCGCGCGCCACACCTTCCTACTGCTTATCCATGAGGTAAGTAGTGTCGGGAAACCCAATAAACTACTGCTTGTGCAGGAAGGGCCACGATGTGCTGTAAAACTACTCAGTGTTTACAGAAGTCGCCCCGTTACCATGACAAAACCATGTTAAGAAAAACAAGAGCTGCTTTTGTCTACAGTCACTGTTGGGTTTGGCTGAGTCTAGAACGTTGTGGCCTAACTCAACTGCAATACCCCCCAGTAAAGAGACTATCTGCACTATTTTCAAAGATACATATTTTATGTTCCTGGCAGATTTATACACAAACGGAGTCAAACAAGGGATGAAAAGTGTCAAGGCCCGCAGTAGAGACATTACGTTTCTCTGTTCGATCCTTTGATGTTAACATCATCCCATTGCATTTGATGTCAGGTATCCCAGGGACTCTCAGGAGATGGAATCAATTTCCATTCATCACAAAATGTAGTTGATAACATTATCAGCGAGGTGGTCTGAATGGCTTGCTCTTTTAACTTCATCCCTTAAGCATATCATATTCACGTAGTTTCCTCTCTATGGGCGCAGATGGAATTTATATCTGATATGTTCTCATCAACAGAAAAATATTTCACCCTTCCTTTACTACCAATTAACCTTGTGCAGAATGCCAGTCACCTATTATGGTCAATGGGCACAGCTAAATAATACACCTTTATCACGTTTGCTAAACAACCTATGGGCTCACCTAGGCAATAATTATCTTGCTCTCTTCTCGGTAATGGGAATACATCTTGTGATGTACTGTATTTAAATGAAGGTTTACTCTTTTCCCCTCCACTTGACTCACAGCAAAAGATACACCGCCGACCCTCCCCACCGCAAAGCAGCTGAAGGCCTGTCATCCGAACCGGCATCATAGCATCTGGCTCTGAGGATCATCGTCCCTTCCCAAACTATTTTAATAAACGTTCATACTTTCATTTTGTCTTTGTTGTTCATTCAGTTAGCCTGTCATGGTTTGAACTGATGTTAAACATGTAGAGGTGGTTATTGGATACTGTCTGCTTAGTAGAGGTGAGGGGAATTATGTGTTAAGTAGGTCATAATTTACATGTAGTAAATGTTATTCTAGTATTTGTAAGGTGGTAACTGTATAATTGATGTGTGTACATAGCTCTGAAAGGAATGCTGTGAAGTTGTAGGACCTAACCAGGCCAGTGGAAGTCACAGTGCTCCTGTGGCTTCTTTATTAAACATCTACTTTTGCATCTGATTGGTTCCTCAAAATAAATATTTCATGACAGTAAATGCACAGTGCAGAGTGCCTGTCAGAATATGCTAAATGTTCTCTCCCCCAATTTACCTTACTATCTAACCAAGGAGCCAGTTATTCAATTGTTTTTCCTAGGGAAAAGGAAGGTGCTGGTAATTTCTCACTTAACTCACCACCAGTGGTTGAAGGAATACGCACCACAAAACACCTCCCACCCTGCCCCATACAGCTCTGTTTTCATTTTATGCTGATGATATCTTTCCTTTGAAGACTGTAGGCTGCACAGTATGTGACAAAAGGTGTGATTCATATTGCATCTTCTAGATCAAACTTGTGCTCATCGTGACTACTGGCATATGCTTATGCTGCTGTTTCACTGACAGTCTTCAGAGTCTCGTTCCCTAGCAGCCCTAGCACATGATCCCCAGAGTACGCCTCTATGTTGTGGGGTGGAGTTTGACTCAATTAAAGCTGCTACATCAATACGACAAATCAATTAATCAATTATGTATTGCATTCTGACTGGCACAGGGAAGCATGTAAGTCTTTAATACAGACCCACAGACTAGCAGTGTAATTAGCACTAACGAGAAGACATGATATTTGGCAGGTTGCGCTCAAGTAGCACATCCAGTGACAGCTTGCAGCTCAATCTGAACATTCTCGTTTGTAGTCCTATCGAAGTAGTGATGTTTGCAATTGCAGCTGAAGGAAACACGTTTGAAATGCCATGAACTGTGATGTTATACAAGGAGCAACGAGCTGCGGTATCTGGCATACACACACTTTACATCGAGGAAGCAGAGACATGGGTCATCTGTACACATTGTGTTTGGAGCACATCTCTTACTGACTAATGCAGCAATTTAGTCCCATTCAGACTCCTTGAGGGCATAAATGGCAATACTACAGAGAGAATAGCAAAGTTACACTGTCTGATCAATTTACTACACCTACTTTCTGAACTGTTCAGGGAAACCGTTGCATCTTGGGACGTGGGCATTGACTTCTCAATTGAATTGTTTTTCATAGTCTATTTTAGCTTTGATGGAGCTGCTGGCATTCCAGTAGAATGAAGCAGAAGGGGCCTTGATATCCAATCCTCCTTTTAGCCCAGAAAGGACCATCGAGGGGACCATGAAACATCTTAATTAATTCTCAGATCAATGAGGAAGAATGGAGACAGATTTCACCAGATGTGCTGCATTGATTAGGGGAGAAGTTTGATATTTTTTCCCAGTCCCCAAACGAGGCATCAATGTCATCTGCTTTTTGTTTTAATTTGCCTGTGACATTTACAGCTTGAATAATACAATCGAGGGAATCTTGAATCTCTCACACCTGGAAGGGATTTCTAGAACAATGTTTCTCACATAATTCACATCTTCCTGACTGTGGTCGGATAACTTTGTGCTTTGTGTGCAGCTTCCTCCTGGGGAGGGCAATGATAAGTCCAGAAATAAATTTGTTAGGCACAAGCAGTACACTGATGTATGCCTTGTTGTTGTGTGAGTGGACTTTCAACGATTTTTTTTTACTCTTCACACTGAACAATGAGAGTCCTGTTAAATGCTGATTGGGTGTAATTGGTGGTTAGTGAGGCATGGTAATTAGTGTGATTACAGTAATCAAGTCCCTGCAGAGATGTCCAAGTGCCTGACACGTGCCTCTGCGCTCTCCCCAGATTTTTCAATTCCGTTCACTGTAATGAACATTTATCAAGAAAGTGTTACATCGGAGTCAAGAGGTAGAGTTGAATAAATAGTGCATATTCAGTAATTCAGGATTTTCCTTGTTTCTCCTGACAGGTTCTTACTGTCTTGCTTATATCCTACAGTGACGTTTGGGATCTTCTCCACCTCAATCCCATGTCAATGTCTCAGAGCCACTCAGAATTGACCGAGAGCTGTCTATGCAGCATGTTCAGCTGCATGGTGGTGGCACACATTTCATTTCTGAGTAATAGGGTTGAGGAGATGATCCATTCCTGTACGACTGCCTGCCTGTGAACAGGATCCTAGGTCTATTAGTATTACAACTCAGGAAGGCAGCTGTCCAACCTGCACTGTCACATATGTCTGATACTCTGTGATGCAAGTGGGCCAATTAGAGACGTCCTGTGGGAACACTTGGCAGTGCACACACTCCCACCCCTACCCGCTTCCTCACACATATTTATTTGGATATCTCTTCTGAAGTGCTTCTGCTTCTGACATTCTGTTTGACAGATTGAAGATATTTAGGCATCTGCTGTTGAACAGACAGGGAATTTCTATGAAGATGTATATAGCCTTTACAGCCTATAATAGAATGAAAAAATTGGCATAAACCGTTGTTTAGTTTGCCCTGTATGTATTGTATATACAGCCTGAGCCATATTGAAAGACCAACCTGCGTCATGGCATGAAAAACAGAAACAAAACACTGTCACACTGACTATCACAAGTGACAGTCCATACAGTGCAGGTCCCTTATGCAACACCTGTTACAGTTATGTGTTTCTTGGTGGGGGACTCAGTTCCCCTGGGTCCTATTACCAAGAACCAATTGGGGACTCAGTAGATACAAGACTTCTATTGTGTTTTCTGCATTCACTGGAGATGACTCACCGTTTAAAAGCAGTCTGCTCAGTCAACACAATCCAATGTCTCTTAGATCATCTTCATAAAATCTAAGTTGTTTACACTGTATTGTCTGGGCTCCCAAGTGGCACAGCGGTCTAAGGCACTGCATCTCAGTTCTAGAGGCATCAACCAGCCGTGATTGGGAGTCCCAAAGGGCGGCGCACAATTGACCCAGCGTTGTCCGGGTTTGGCCGGGGTAAGCTGTCATTGTAAATAAGAACTTCTTCCTAACTGACTTGCTTAGTTAAATACAAAAATTATTATTTTTTTGTCTATTTCCCCTATTTAACGTTCTCGACATGGAGGCACATTGTTTTGTGGATATGTTGCAGTAATTGTTTGAAAAAGTGTCAGTGCGTCAGTGAAAATAGTTCGCCAAAAAGCAAGTAGGTAAACCGTTTCCCCCTGCATACTGGTAAACCTAGATGTACACCACAGAGATCCCCCGACGCCTGTATTAAGGAGCGTGTTGTGTGTGGTGATACGCATGCGTTATCACACCCCGGGAGCCTGCAGAATGCAGCGCTTCCGAGGCGCGCGTCTTTGCCACAGTGCGCTCTCAGCAGAGGAAAGCGCAGTGTTACAATGAGCTTCTCCATCCCACCGGTTAATACCCACTCACACTGCCGTCCTCCGATAAGCAGCATCAAAATCGCCCACCACTCTCACAACCACCGCCTGGCCCCAGGATGCCCGGGGGAAAGAGAGGGCTTGTGGCACCGCAGAATACTTTTCTGGAAAACATTGTCCGGCGCTCAAGTGGTAAGCAATGTACCCGTTCGTGGGTTTCCATAACAGACAGCTTTAAATAGTTTGGATGATTGTCTTCCTTTTTTTGTTCAAAAGATAATTCTAGTCTATTCATAGTCTAATCATTGTTTTTTATATGACTTGCCTTTATTGTTAAAATTATCTGGTAGTTTGTTTACAAAGTTTATTCGATGACGTCATGCCAAGGCGATTTGGTGTTCATCATGGTAGTGCAAAGGCTGCTGAATTGGATATACTGCCAGTCATGTTGCACGGAAATTATATTTCATTAAGGTCAATATAAAATATATTTATTTTCAGATATTATGTATATTGTTTTAGTGATTATTTGTAAGTTCATTTGTAGGCTATATCAAAAATAGATAACAATAGCTTAATTTGCAATCCATTTAGCAATCATTAGACTACTCTCTTATATTTATTTGTCTGTTTGTGGTGTGTGTATATCACTTCTTGGCAAAGTGTTAGGCTATAGGCTTTATACATTTGCAGTAAAAATAATCAGGATGCAGTAAAACATTTGTCGTTACTTAAAGGGGCAATCTGCAATTGCTACATGCATTTTGGGATTTATAAATTAATGATATGTACTCATTGATTCTTAAAGAATATAACTTATAAATGCCGCATGAGCTTAGTTCAACTGTTGTACCCCATCACAACCCAAAATATAAGCTTGTTTTACTCCAATGTTTCTAAACAAAGTAAATGTAAACAAACATTTACAAAGTAAATGTAGCCTCAAAACATGGTTAAAACTATAATTATGAAATCATGGATGATCAGTCCTTGCATGCTTAGCTCTATCTATAAATTGTTATTTCTCTCCCAGTTTCTGTGCATAGAAATGTGATGATCCATATTGTGCTATTAACAACCTGAGAAATTAATCACTCTTGTCTATCAGCGAAAAGCCAGTAAATCTGCAGCAGCTGAGGCATAGAATCCCTAATGCAGAGGCTGGTGTGGACTTGGCAGCAGAGTTAAGACATATGTGCTGTAAACTCTCCCTCTCTGATTACATTATGGTTGTTGTTGTGGACGTAGAACAAGCTACTGAGTGTAGTGTCATAATTATATGGACCACAAAAGAGCGAGACATTTGATGGACACGTCATCACTGTGTTAGGCTTCGTTGTGTGGGGTCACTCTCATCACGCATCGCCAATGGGTTGTGACAGACCATCTGAGTGTTTGCAGACATTTTACACCAGAACCCTCCCCACTCACCTCACACCTGTTTACTTCGACCTTTCCTCACAGAGACCAGCTTCCTCCTGGGGAACGCCCAGATCGTGGAGTGGCCTGTAGTCTACAGTAATGACGGATTCTGCAAGCTCTCTGGGTTCCACAGGGCTGAGGTTATGCAAAAAAGCAGCACTTGCAGGTAAGGATGGTTATTGTATGGTAATATAGTAATACTTTTATTTTGCACCATTGTATGTGTACTGTATCTGCCGTTATAGATGACCTCTAAACCACTGTAGAATGCTTTGAAAAGTGCCTTCATTAAAGTGAAGTAAGTCAGTTTATTGCCTGAGCTGTCTGAACATCACATTGCAAGACACTCACTGAATCTGGTGTTCCACTAGTACTGAATGAGTCCATGTACTGCCTGCTGCTTATAGAAAGAGTTTCAAATGGAACAAATGACTGTTGCAAAGGGGAACCAGTCGGTCCGCCCAAGGCGAGGCCATCTTTAAAATACAACTCCAAAAGCTTCACTTGAGGTTTTCCTAGCCTTCGACAAGGGCTAAGGGCTTGTTAATTAAGCCTGGGGCAAAAGTTGTCCTTAACATGTGATTCTATGGGAGTGGAGGAGCATTGGCCTTAAAGGGTAGGTAGCATAAATGTAACCACATGTAACATGGATTTTCAGGCCCCCCCACTGCTTCACAGTGCTACAGACCCGGTGTCATTCCCGGGCTGTGTCACAACCGGGCTGTGTCACAACCGGCTGTGATCGGGAGTCCCATAGGGTGGCGCACAATTGACCCAGCATCATACGGGTTAGGGGAGGGTTAGGTCATTTATTTGGCTCATCGCGCTCTAGCGACTCCTTGCGTCGGGCCAGGGGCCTGCAGGGGGAAAAGTGTTTCCTCCGACACATTGGTGCGGCTGGCTTCCGGGTTAAGCTGCAGGTGTTAAGAGGCGCTGTTTGGCGGATCATGTTTCAGAGGACGCATGACTTGACCTTCACCTCTGAGCCTGTTAGGGAGTTGTAGCAATGAGACAAGGCCGAAAAAGGGGGTAACATTTTTTATAATAATTTAAAAAAAGAATTTGCATCAAAAGTCCCAGCGCAAAGTTACACCTCACTTTCCCCCCCTTTCTAGTTATTACATAAAACTGATCCGAATGATGAAGAATGTCTAAATCAGTCTGGAAAAAACATTTGTGGGGTGTGATGTAATATGGAGGTCCTGGCAAGCCAGCCTATTCCCTATAATGTAAACTCCAACATAAACAACTTTGTTTGCACTCTACAGCCAACTTACAAGCAAATACTGTACGAATACATTGTTACAAGTCAGCTTGTAAGATTGCTAGCCAACTAGCCTGCTAACATTAGCCCTACTAGACTTCTAACATTATCCGTACCAGCCTGCTAACATTAGCCCTACTAGCTTTCTAACATTATCCCTACCAGCCAGCTAACATTAGCCCTACTAGCTTTCTAACGTTATCCCTACCAGCCAGCTAACATTAGCCCTACTAGCTTTCTAACGTTATCTCTACCAGCCTGCTAACATTAGCCCTACTAGCTTTCTAACATTATCCCTACCAGCCAGCTAACATTAGCCCTACTAGCTTTCTAACGTTATCCCTCCAGCCTGCTAACATTAGCCCTACTAGCTTTCTAACGTTATCCCTACCAGCCTGCTAACATTAGCCCTACTAGCTTTCTAACGTTATCCCTCCAGCCTGCTAACATTAGCCCTACTAGCTTTCTAACGTTATCCCTACCAGCCTGCTAACATTAGCCCTACTAGCTTTCTAACATTATCCCTACCAGCCAGCTAACATTAGCCCTACTAGCTTTCTAACTTTATCCCTACCAGCCTGCTAACATTAGCCCTACTAGCTTTCTAACGTTATCCCTACCAGCCTGCTAACGTTACATTAGCACTTCATGAGTCAGTAAGTTGCCATCAACACCTAGCTCACAGCTACATTAAAGTAAAACCAATGTTTTTGAAATACATAACCACAGCTAACCAGTTATCAGAGAATTGTAAGGGAGTGTGTACGCTTATTACTATGAAATTATTAACAGGGCTATAAATCAATTATAACTACGATCAACTTATGGGCAATTAAGTTCTCAAAATGACAGGCAATGTATCCTTGGAGACAGTAAATATCTTTACAAAACAAATATATCTTTGTTTGCAAGTGCATCGGTGATGTTGTACCCACGGTGACTATTAAAACCTTCCCCAACCAGACACCGTGGATTGGTTGAACTGACAGCATGAGCCACTGCTTTTAATCATGGCAAGGTGACCGGAAACATGACCGAATACAAACAGTGTAGCTATTCCTTCCGCAAGGCAATCAAACAAGCTAAGTGTCAATATAGAGAGAAAGTAGAGTCACAATTCAACGGTTCAGACACAGGACATGTGACAGGGTCTACAGTCAATCACGGATTACAAAAATAAAACCATCCTCATCGCGGACACAGATGTCTTGCTCCCAGACAAACTTAACAACTTCTTTGCTCACTTTGAGGACAGTACAGTGCCACTGACACGGCCCGCTACCAAAACCTGCGGGCTCTCCTTCACCGCAACCAATGTGAGTAAAACATTTAAATGTGATAACCCTCGCAAGGCTGCCAGCCCAGACGGCAACCCTAGCCGCGTCCTCAGAGCATGCGCAGACCAGCTGGCTGGTGTGTTTACTAACATATTCAATCAATCCCTATCCCAGTCTGCTGTTCTCAAAACATGCTTCAAGAGGGCCACCATTGTTCCTGTTCCCAAGAAAGCTATCGTCCCGTAGCGCTCCCTTCCGTCCTCATGAAGTGCTTTGAGAGTCTAGTCAAGGATCATATCACCTCCACCCTACCTGACACACTAGACCCACTCCAATTTGCTTACCGCCCCAATAGGTCCACAGACAACGCAATCACACTGCACACTGCCCTAACCCGTCTGGACAAGAGGAATACCAATGTAAAAATGCTGTTAATCAATTACAGCTCAGCATTTAACACCATAGTACCCTCCAAACTCGTCATCAAGCTCGAGACCCTGGGTCTCGAACCCCGCCCTGTGAAATTGGGGCGTGGACTTTCTGACGGGCTGCCCCCAGGTGGTGAGGGTAGGAAACAACATCTCCACCCGCTGATCCTCAGCACTGGAGCTCCACAAGGGTCCGTTCTCAGCCCTCTCCTGTACTCCCTGTTCACCCATGACTGCGTGGCCATGCATGCCTCCAACTCAGTCATCAAGTTTGCAGACGACACTACAGTGGTAGGCTTAATTACCATCAACGACGAGACGACCTACAGGGAGGAGGTGAGGGCCCTCAGAGTGTGGTGTTAGGAAAATAACCTCACAGTCAACGTCAACAAAACAAAGGAAATTATTGATGACTTCAGGAAACAGCAGAGGGAGCACCCCCCCCCCTATCCACATCGACAGGACAATAGTGGAGAAGGTGGAAAGTTTTAAGTTCCTCAGCGTACATATCACGGACAAACTGAAATGGTCCACCCACACAGACAGCGTGGTGAAGAAGGCGCAACTGCGCCTCTTCAACCTCAGGAGGCCTAGAAATTTGGCTTGTCACCAAAAACACTCACAAACTTTTCCAGATGCACAATCGAGAGAATCCTGTCGGGCTGTATCACCGCCTGGTACGGCAACTGCTCCGTCCAGAACCGTAAGGCTCTCCAGAGGGTAGTGAGGTCTGTACAACGCATCACCGGGGGCAAACTACCTGCCCTCCAGGACATCTACACCACCCGAGGTCACAGGAATGCCAGAAAGATCATCAAGGACAACAACCACCCAAACCACTGCCTGTTCACCCTGCTATCACCAAGAAGGCGATGTCAGTACAGGTGCATCAAAGCAGGGGCCGAGAGACTGAAAAACAGCTTCTATCTCAAGGCCATCAAGAATGTTAAACAGCCATCCCTAACATTGAGTGGCTGCTGCCAACATACTGACTCAAATCTCTAGCCACTTTAATAATTAAGAAGTGGATGTAATAAATATATCACTAGTAACTTTAAACAATGCCACTTTACATTTGGCTCATCGCGCCCCAGCGAGTCCTTGTGGCGGGCCGGGAGCCTGCAGGCTGACTTCGGTCCTTAGTGGAAGGGTGTTTCCTTCCACACATTGGTGCAGCTGGCTTCCCGGTTAAGCCAGCGGGTGTTAAGAAGCGCGGCATGTCGAGTCATGTTTTGGAGGACACATGACTTGACCTTCACCTCTCCCGAGCCAGTTGGGGAGTTGCAGTGATGAGACAAGATCAGAAATCACAAAATGTATTACATTGGATTATGTTGGAGACTTCCATTGTGGGTTATGCATGGATGACCAAGCTGTTTGCTACTGGTTTAAACAGACAGCTCGGTGCATTCGGGGTGTCAATACTTCTTACAAAAACAAGTAGTGATGTTCTGTTCTGTTAGACAGGTAACTCTTTATCCACAATATAGCATGGGCATGTGAAGCCATAACACATACGTTTTTCCAGCAGCAGACTATGATTGATCATGTCAAAAGCCGCACTGAAGTCTAACGAAACAGCCCCCACAATCTTTTCATCATCAATTTCTCTCAACCAATCATCAGTCATAACCTCACAGTCAGGGTAGCCTAGTGGTTAGAGTGTTGGACTAGTAACTGTAAGGTTGCAAGTTCAAACTCCCGAGCTGACAAGGTACAAATCTGTCGTTCTGCCCCTGAACCCACTGTTCCTAGGCTGTCATTGAAAATAAGAATTTGTTCTTAATTGACTTGCCTAGTTAAATAAAGGTTTAACATTTTTCAAAATTGTGTTAGTGCTGTGCATATTGAATGTCGTTCCCTATAAGCATGCTGAAAGTCTGTTGTCAATTTGTTAACTGTAAAATAGCATTCATTGTATCTGGTCAAAAAAAAGGTTTGGGACAGGCTGATTCGTTGGCTATTTGATTAACTTAGGCCAGGGCAATTGTTCACACACATTCCGAAACTATTCAGACTTCTAAAAACCTGGTTTTGCTTTGCCATTATTGGGTATTGTGTGTAGATATATGAGGGGGAAAAAACTATTGAATCCATTTTAGAATAAGGCTGTAACATAACATAATGTGGAAAAATTCAAAGGGTCTGAATACTTTCCAAATGCACTGTATTGTTCACATAAATGGAGGTCACTTTGTACACTCTCATGACATCTTCCACTGCATGTGTGAAGATTGTGATTGCACAGATCAAATCAACATTTATTTGTCACGTAGTCCAAATACAACAGGTAAAGTGAAATGATTACTTACAGGCCAACCAGGCCTAACCAATAGTGCGGAAAAAAGGTGTGTGTATGTAGGTAAGTAAAGAAATAAAACAACAGTAAAAAGACATTTGAAAATAACAGTAGCAAGGCTATATACAGACACTGGTTGTTCAGGCTTATTTAGGTAGTATGTACATGTAGGTATGGTTAAAGTGACTGCAAATATGATGAACAGAGAGTAGCAGTAGCGTAAAAAGAGTGGTTGGCGGGTGGTGGGACACAATGCAGATAGCCCGGTTAGCCAATGTGCGGGAGCACTGGTTGGTCTGGCCAATTGAGGTAGTATGTACATGAATGCAGAGTTAAAGTGACTATGCATATATGATAAACAGAGAGTAGCAGCAGCGTAAAAGAGGGGTTGGGGGGGGGGGGGGGGGGCACACAATGCAAATAGTCAGGGTAACCATTTGGTTACCTGTTCAGGAGTCTTATGGCTTGGGGGTAAAACTGTTGAGAAGCCTTTTTGTCCTAGACTTGGCACTCCGGTACTGCTTGCCATTCGGTAGTAGAGAGAACAGTCTATGACTGGGGTGGCTGGGGTCTTTGACAATTGTTAGGGCCTTCCTCTGAACCGCCTGGTGTAGAGGTCCAGGATGGTATGCAGCTTTGCCCCAGTGATGTACTTGGCTGTACGCTCTACCCTCTGAAGTGCCTCAGAGGCCGAGCAATTGCCGTACCAGTCAGGATGCTCTCGATGTTGCAGTTGTAGAACATTTTGAGGATCTCAGGACCATTGTCAAATCTTTTTAGTTTCCTGAGGGGGAATAGACATTGTCGTGATCTCTTCACGACTGTCTTGGTGTGTTTGGACCTTTCTAGTTTGTTGTTGATGTGGACAGCAAGGAACTTGAAGCTCTCAACCTGCTCCACTACAGCCCCGTCGATGAGAATGGGGGCGTGCTCGGTGCTCCTTTTCCTGTAGTCCACAATCATCTCCTTAGTCTTGGTTACGTTGAGGGATAGGTTGTTATGCTGGCACCACCCGGCCAGGTCTCTGACCTCCTCCCTAAAGGCTGTCTCGTCGTTGTCGGTGATCAGGTCTATCACTGTTGTGTCGTCTGCAAACTTAATGATGGTGTTGGAGTCGTGCCTGGCCATGCAGTCGTGGGTGAACAGGGAGTACAGGAGGGGACTGAGCATGCACCCCTGGGGAGCTCCAGTGTTGAGGATCAGCGTGGCAGATGTGTTGCTACCTACCCTCACCACCTGGGGGCAGCCTGTCAGGAAGTACAGGATCCAGTTGCAGAGGCAGGTGTTTAGCCCTAGGTTCCTTAGCTTAGTGATGAGCTTTGAGGGTACTATGGTGTTGAACACTGAGCTGTAGTCAATGAATAGCATTCTCACATAGGTGTTCCTTTTGTCCAGTTGCGAAAGGGCAGTGTGGAGTGCAATAGAGATGGCATCATCTGTGGATCTGTTTGGACGTTATGTAAATTGGAGTGGGTCTAGGGTTTCTGGGATAATGGTGTTGATGTGAGCCATTACCAGCCTTTCAAAGCACTTCATGGCTACAGATGTGAGTGCTACGGGTCTGTAGTCATTTAGGCAGGTTGCCTTTGTGTTCTTGGCCACAGGGACTATGGTAGTCTGCTTGAAACTCAATCAGGGACATGTTTAAAATGTCAGTGAAGACACCTGCCAGCTGGTCAGCACATGCCTGGAGCACATGTCCTGGTAATCCGTCTGGCCCCGCAGCCTTGTGTATGTTGACCTGTTTTAAGGTCTTACTCACGTCGGCTACGGAGAGCGTGATCACACAGTCATCCGGAACAGCTGATGCTCTCATGCATGCCTCAGTGTTGCTTGCCTCGAAGCGAGCATATAAGTGATTTAGCTCGTCTGGTAGGCTCGTGTCACTGGGCAGCTCACGGCTGTGCTTCCCTTTGTAGTCTGTAATAGTTTGCAAGCCCTGCCACAACCAACAAGCGTTGGAGCCGGTGTAGTATGATTCAATCTTAGCCCTGTATTGACGCTTTGCCTGTTTAACGGTTCGTCGCAGGGCATAGCGGGATTTCTTGTAAACTTCCGGGTTAGAGTCCCGCACCTTGTAAGCGGCAGCTCTACCCTTTAGCTCAGTGCGAATGTTGCCTGTAATCTATGGCTTCTGGTTGAGGTATGTACGTACAGTCACGGTGGGAACGACGTCCTCGATGCACTTATTGATAAAGCCAGTGACTGATGTGGTGTATTCCTCAATGTCATCGGAAGAATCCCGGAACATGTTCCAGTCTGTGATAGCAAAACAGTCCTGTAGTTTAGCATCTGCTTCATCTGACCACTTTTTTATAGACCGAGTCACTGGTGCTTCCTGCTTACATTTTTACTTGTAAGCAGGAATCAGGAGGATAGAGTTGTGGTCGGATTTACCAAATGGAGGGCGAGGGAGACCCTTTGTACGCGTCTCTGTGTGTGGAGTACAGGTGATCTAGAATTTTTTGGTTGCACATTTAACATGTTGATAGAGATTTGGTAGAACTGATTTAAGTTTCCCTGCATTAAAGTCTCCAGCCACTAGGAGCGCCGCCTCTGGGTGAGTGATTTCCTGTTTGCTTATTTCCTTATACAGCTGACTGAGTGTGGTCTTAGTGCCAGCATCTGTTTGTGGTGGTAAATAAACAGCCTGCAACTTTTCACAATATACTCTACTTCAGGCAAGCAAAATCTAGAGACTTCCTTAGATTTTGTGGACAAGCTGTTGTTTACAAATATGCACAGACCTCCCCCCCTCGTCTTACTGGATTGTGCTGTTCTATCCTGCCGGGGCAGCATATATCCCGCTAGCTGAATATCCATGTCGTCATTCAGCCACGATTCCGTGAAACATAGGACATTACAGTTTTTGATGCCCCATTGGTAGGATATTCGTGATCGTACCTCATCTAATTTATTGTCCAATGATTGCAAGTTGGCAAGTAATATTGACGGTAACAGCAACTTTCCTACTCGCCTTCTGCGTGTACGGACGGACGAGGCATCCGGCTCTTCATCCTCTGTACCTGCGTCGCTTCCTCTTGCGAATAACTGGGATGTCGGCCCTGCCGGGTGTTTGGAGAATATCATGTGAGTCTTGCTTGTTGTTGAAAAAATCTTTGTCTAATCTGAGGTGAGTGATCGCTGTCCTGATATCCAGAAGCTCTTTTCTGCCATAGATACGGTTGCAGAAACATTATGTACAAAATAAGTTACAAATAACGCAACATCCCCCCCCCCCCCCCCCCCAGCCATTTCTTCCGGCGTCATTTTAGCGATATCAAATAGCATCCCTTTTGTGGATACATTTTTGGTAATAACTGTACACACACATCTCAACACATTTAACCATGTGATTTTCAGTCTGTTTACACTGTTTGCTTGAGGAAATAAGAGAGGTTGAGGCAATTGTGTCGCAGTGTATTGTGCAGAAGTACCTTGGCTGAGTCATCATCATCAAAACTCTTCATCAGAATCCTGCTCTGTCCATGTCTCCAGCAAAAGTTAGAGTGCCCTTTGGTTCAAACCTGCCACCCCTGTTGCTAATAGTAGAAGCTTTGATGAAGACTAGAGGCACAGATAGAACAATGAGACAGATATTTCACCAAGATGTATAAATGTGAAGCATCCGCTTGGCGTTTCCACTTACTACCAAATATGGTGGTGAGAAGAAGCCTAGTGGCTGGCAGTTGGAGAAGATGGAACGATATGGATTTTGGCTGACATTCTGCAAATGTTCTCATCGATGATCTCAATACAGTCTTCTGTTCCCAAAAGTAGAATCTGTTATGAACAGAGTGGACTACGTTTTGTAGAATTTTTACACTTTGCCAAAGTTTCCATAAATTGCTTGTTTAGAAGGAGTACAAGGGCAAATTTAGTTATTGCACACGTGCACTTCAGAGTAGGTGTTCCCTACGGAAATATGCAAATAAATGCTAGAACGTGCCAATAGGATCTCGCTAGCTCGTGCTTGGCTCTGCCCCCCTCCTTGCTTGTTCTGCCCACTATGACCAATTTGTTCCTATTGGAAACGACAGGCTGTGGTCTTTCTTGGGTTAGTTATAAACATCTTTGCTAGAGGTGTGAGATGAGCAAAAGAGAAGGCCGACTCCTGCTGTGAGCTTGCTGTGAGTGGTCCTCCATCTTCCTTTGGCCAGTGAAGAGAGGGAATCCTTGTGTATTGTTATTGTGGTTGACATCTGGCCTGGATGTGTTCATTTGACGCTTCTCTACAGAACTGTATTTGCAGTTAACGTTATCTTAGCCAGCAAACTAGCCAGCCAGAAACCATTATAAAAATGAAGACCAGCGAGCACAGGCATTAACCCACAGAACATGACTAAATCAAAACCCGCCAACAGATTAAACAAAACAAAAAAAGCTAAGACAGAGTGGAGACTTACATATTGACGGCTGTGGCCCATCATGGCAAGGACTGTAGGCTGAGTTAGCTACAAAACAAAGAGAGAGCCAGCGAGAGAGAGGCACTTCTGGTGTGATAAGTCTAGCTAGCTTTTTAGCCAGCTAACTAGTCTTGCCAGCTAGCATATCCCTGCAGAGGAAACTTTCACCAGATATGAAATGTCAAGATGTCTTACAAAAGCAGCGACTCCGAGCATAGCAGAAACTGTGTTTCCTCTGGGCCTGACCATTTTGGAAAATCTGATGAAGATGAGGTGGTGGCAGAGCAGGCAGCTGAGGCAGGGATCACTTTCGCGTTTCGATTTGACCCAGATGCATGGCACAGAGAGCTTGCTGGTGCTGAACTTGTCGTGCGCGATGCGGCTCCACGTGTAGGGAATGTTGATTGGTAATATGGCTAGCTAGTTTGCTACTGAGAAGTTTGCTACACCCTATAATATCACTTATTTTGTTACTACTAGTGGGTGATATAATGCAACATTCTGACTTCCCCACAATCTACTTGGATGTCAATGTGCTGCTCACAGCCTACAATTCCTATCGGCAGGACCACACCCAGGATGCTGACACCGAGTCCATACTCAACACGAGTTAGCTAATCTTTAAATAAAATCCTCATTTGAATGCAATCAAATTATGTTACACCACTCCCCCTACCAATAGTAATAAACTTTTCCCCTTTATTTTTAGAAAGTTCAGACAGTCAGTTGATCAGCTGGATTTGGAGCTATCTGGGGCGGTACAACCGTGTGCAGTCAATGGGATAAGAAATAGGTTCACAAAATGAGGAGAACATGCCCTACACAAGCTTCAAGTGCCCCCCACTTGGGGCTCCCGAGTGGCGCAGCAGAAATCAGCTTAGGGCTAGAAGCAGGTGTGTTGATGGCAGCGTGACATTAGAAGGCTGATGTTGGACTGAGGTGGTAATCAGGTTCCTAGAGAAAGAGACAGGGAGAAAGATAGAAAAAATAATTACGAAGTTACTCAAACATTTAGACTTTGAATCAACTCCCCATCAAGTAACTGATGCAAGCAGTAAAATTAGATTTAAAAAAACACCTTATGGAACAGAGGGGACTGTGAAGCAACACAAACATAGACACACACACAATAGCATATGTACTATACACATGGATTTAATACTGTAGATATGTGGTAGTGGTGGAGTAGGGGCCTGAGGGCACATAGTGTGTTGTGAAATCTGTGAATGTATTGTAAAGTTTTAAAAATGGTATAAACTGCCTTAATATACAAATATTACGACACCGTATTTTACCAATGAGATAACAACAATACTTGCTGCATGAGTACTGTCTCGAGTCATTCCAGAGCAGGCTGGAGAAGCTGAGGCACGAGGAGAGCCACCCGCATATAGAAAAAGCCCATTATATAATCCCTCATTGCCTGGTCCTTCATGGGATGCTGAAACTGGCTACAGAGTGGTGGAGGTGATTTCAGGATCCTGGTGTCTGACTCGTCCTCCGGGAGTAGGGGGGGACAAACCACAGCTTCCACTATTTTGGCAGCATAGTCTGTAAAGACACAAATAATAACAGGCATTTCAACATTTATATAATTTGACCTAATTGTATATCCAAAATTCTTGGCCCTTGGGAAGGAGAGGGAGTACCTCAGCAGGTTGTCTTTTCTCACTGCCTGCATCCGTCCGCTGTTCTCATTGTAATGCAAGGCTGGGGCGGCAGGTAGACTAGTGGTTAGAGCGTTGGACTAGTAACCGAAAAGTTGCAAGATCGAATCCCCAAGCTGACAAGGTAAAAATCTGTCATTCTGCCCCTGAACAAGGCACTGTACCTAGGCCATCATACTAATAAGAATTTGTTCTTAACTGACTTGCCTAGTTAAATAAAGGTTAAACATTTTTAAAAAAGACTGCAAGATCTAAAACAAAAAGGATAAAAAATTCCATGAGAGCACCAACCCAAAGTTGGGTTCCAATTGAGAGACACAAACAATGGAAAGGGTTTTGATACACTTGACTGTAATAATGACAATTTCAGTAGTATTGCTTTACCAACACTGCATGCATTCCCTCGTGGGAGAAGGTAGCGCTTCGACAGGAAATGCAGCATCAGAGAGTGGTACTCCTAGCCCTGATTTCTGGTAGTCAGTGGATCGTTGCGAGATGTCCTTCAGGATCAAGGCTCCATGTAGAATCTTCTCCAAACCCATTGAGGTCCCAGAGTCTGGAATTTGATTTAAAAACAGAATGAACAGAATGAATATTGTAAGATTGGCTGTTCTGTAAAAATGCATGTACTACATGCAGGATATGTACACTGACTTAGTTCCAGCCACTCCTTTGTTCGTTCCTCTGCTTGCAGTGGTGTATGATGACACAAAGGCATGAGTGGCATCAGTAGGTTGGTATGCTGGTTCTGTATGTGGTACAGTGTAACATTTCCATTTTGGCACAATCATTTCCCTGCTTTCTTCAGGAGTCACATGACCAGTAGGGGTGGTTGATAGTGGAGTTCCGCCACTGCCCAACATCAGCACACCCTCTCGAGTGGTGTCAATTGTCTTGTGTAGAGCTAATCACAGTAGAAAATGGGTAATACAAATGTACACATGGATGAGTAGAATAGTCGTACCCACTTATACAGTATAATGACACAAAGTTAAATATTTCTTACATTTAGCCAAATATCAAAGCGATGCTTTGTATCTGGCATGTTCTCCCAGATCCATTTAACGATCTGTCTGTTTGGGTCAGTGATGAGGGTTCCAACCACCAGCTCAGCACTGCTTAGTCCTCTTCAACTCCTCCAGATCACACCACGTGGCACTCTTCACCTCATTGCTCTTAGATACAAACAAAAAATAAATGCACTTAAATGCACAATGCAATTAAGCAAATCAGCTTTGACACATCAATGTAACAAATTGTTGCATGATTTTACAGTATAACAATAGACAACATACGGTGCATTCGGAAAGTATTCAGACCCCTTGACATTTTCCACATTTTTGTTACGTTACAGCCTTATTGTAAAATGGATTACATTGTTTTTTCCCCCTCATTAATCTACACACAATACCCTATAATGACAAATCAAAAACAAGTTTAGAAATGTTTGCAAATGTATTACAAATAAAAAAAACAGAAATATGACATTTACAGTACTCAGTTCTTTGATGAAGCACCATTGGCATTGATTACAGCCTTGGGTCTTCTTGGGTATTCAGAGACTTGTCCCGAAGCCTCTCCTGCGTAGTCTTGGCTCGGTGCTTAGGGTCGTTGTCCTGTTGGAAGGTGAACCTTTGCCCCAGTCTGAGGCCCTGAGCGCTCTGGAGCAGGTTTTCATCAAGGATCTCTCTATACTTTGCTCTGTTCATCTTTTCCTTGATCCTGACTAGTCTCCCAGTCCCTGACTCTGAAAAACAACCCCGCAACATGATGCTGCCATGACCATGCTTCACCGTAGGGATGGTGCCAGGTTTCCTCCTGACGTGCCGCTTGGCGTTCAGGCCATAGAGTTCAATCTTGCTTTCATCAGACCAGAGAATCTTGTTTCTCATAGTCTGAGAGTCTACAGGTGCCTTTTTGCAAACTCCAGTGGGCTGTCATGTGCCTTTTACTGAGGAGTGGTTTCCGTCTGGCCACTCTACCATAAAGAGCTGATTGGTGGAGTGCTGCAGAGATGGTTGTCCTTCTGGAAGTTTCTCCCATCTCCACAGAGGAAATCTGGAGCTCTTTCAAAGTGACCATTGGGTTCTTGGTCACCTCACTGAACAAGACCCTTCTCCACCAATTGCTCAATTTGGCCGGGCGGCCAGCTCTAGGAAGAGTCTTGGGGGTTCCAAACTTTTTCCATTTACGAATGATGGAGGCCACTATGTTCTTGGAGCCCTTAAATGCTGCAGATATACCCTTCCACAGATCTGTGCCTTGACACAATCCTGTCTCTGCGCTCTAAGGACAATTCCTTCCACTTGGTTTGGCTTGGTTTTTGCTTTGACATGCACTGTCAAATGTGGGACCTTATAGACAGGTGTGTGCCTTTCGAAATGATGTCTAATCAATTGAATTTACCACAGGTGGACTCCAATCAAGTTGTAGAAACATCTCAAGGATGATCAATTGCACCTGAGCTCAATTTCGAGTCTCATAGCAAAGGGTTTAACCTCTCTGGGATATGTGGGATGCTCTAGCCGGATGAAATGCATGCCCAAATTCAACTGCCTGCTACTCATCCCCAGAGGATATGTCTGATGGGAAGCTAGCATCCCACCTGGCCAAGAGCCAGGGAAATGCAGAGCGCCAAATTCAAATAAATTACTATAAAAATCAAACTTTCATTAAATCACACATGCAAGATAGCAAATTAAATCTACACTTGTGAATCCAGCCAACATGTCAGATTTTTTATCTGAGGATAGCACCTCCGTAAACAAAGAGAGAAAAGCATATTTCAACCCTGCAGGCGTGACACAAAACGCAGAAATAAAAATATAATTCATGCCTTTGACAAGCTTCTTTTGTTGGCACTCCAATATGACCCATAAACATCACAAATGGTCCTTTTGTTCGATTAATTCCGTCGATATATATCCAAAATGTTCATTTATTTGGCGCGTTTGATCCAGAAAAACACTGGTTCCAACTTGAGCAACTTGATTACAAAATATCTCAAAAGTTACCTGTAAACTTTGCCAAAACATTTCAAACTACTTTTGTAATACAACTTTAGGTATTTTTTAACGTAACTAATCGATAAAATTAAGACGGGATGATCTTAGTTCAATACAGGAGTAAAATAAACTGTAGCATGCTTTCTGGTCACGCGCCTCTATCTAATAGTACACTTCACGTGACCCTCGTTCAAGATGGCCGTACTTCTTCATTACACAAAGGAAAAACCTCAACCAATTTCTAAAGACTGTTGACATTCAGTGGAAGCGATAGGAAAGTGACCTAAAAAAAATATATTCTGAATGGTTTGCCCTCGGGGTTTCGTCTGCTAAATAAGTTCTGTTATACTCACAGACATGATTAAAACAGTTTTAGAAACTTCAGAGTGTTTTCTATCCAAATCTACTAATAATATGCATATCCTATCTTCTGGGGATGAGTAGCAGGCAGTTGAATTTGGGCATGCATTTCATCCGGGCGTAAAAATACTGCCCTCTGTCACCAAGAAGTTAAATACTTATGTAAATATGGTATTTCTGTTTTTTTGATAGATTTTTAAATGTGTCTAAAAACTTGTTTTCGCTTTGCCATTATGGGGTATTGTGCGTAGATTGTGCGTAGATTGATGAAGGGGAAAAAATATTTAATACATTTTAGAATAAGGCTGTAACGTAGAAAAATGTGGAAAAAGTCAAGGGGTCTGAATACTTTCCGAATGCTCTGTAAATGTATTACATTTACAGAGCCCTCTTAGGGCTAGGGGGCAGTGTTCGGAAGTTCGGATGAATGACGTGCCCAAAGTAAACTGTCTGTTACTCAGGCCCAGAATCTAGGATATGCATATAATTGGTAGCATTGGATAGAAAACCCTCTGAGGTTTCTAAAACTGTTAACATAATGTCTGTGAGTATAACATAACTGATATGGCAGGCGAAAACCAGAGGAATCTTTTTTGAGGTCACAGGCCATTTCAATGCTAGTCTATGGAATATACAAACAAATAGCTCCCAGATTGCAGTTCCTATGGCTTCCACTAGATGTCAACAGTCTTTAGAAAGGGTTTCAGGCTTGTTTTCTGAAAAACTAACGGGTAATTGTAGTTTTTCCCAAGGTGTCTCTCATTAGAAAAGTAGTCTTGTTGCGCGTGTGAATGAGGTGCGCGCTCTTCGTTATTCATCTTCCCTATTGAACATACTATTCTCCGTCTTAAATTTGATCGTTTATTTAGATATTAGAGTACCTGAGGATTAACTAGAAACATCGTTTGACTTGTTTGGATGAACTTTACTGGTAACTTTTTGGATTCGTTTGTATGCATGTTGAAAGAGTGGATTACTGAATCAAGCGCGCCAACTAAACAGATATTTTTGGGATAGAAAGAAGGACTTTATCGAACAGAACAACCATTCATTGTGTAGCTGGGACACTTGGGATTGCAAACAGAGGAAGATCTTCAAAGGTAAGTGATTTATTTGATTGCTATTTGGGATTTTGTGACGCCTGTGCTGATTTGAAAAAGTATTTTGATGTGGGGCGCTGTCCTCAGATAATCGCATGGTATGCTTTCGCCGTAAAGCCTTATTCAAATCTGATAACGCGGTTGAATTAACAAGAGGTTAAACTTTTAAATGATGTAAGACAATTGTATGTTTATGAATGTTTAATATTACAATTTTGTCATTTGAATTTGGCGCGCTCCAGCTTCACCGGATGTTGTCGATATTGATCCTGATAGTGGGATCTGTGCGCTACGGGGTTTTAACAATTTATATATTCAGGATCTTGTTGATTCTCTTTTCAACATCAGTGAATGTCCCAAACTTTGCAGAGTGGCCAGACTATCACTCCGGTACTATCACTCCATATGCTGCCAAGAACAGATCTCCACCCATTTCTTTGAGGATTTCGATGGTGCCACTCTGCTCGACATCCCATGTCCTGAAGACTGCTGGCTCAAGGTGGCTATGCTGGTGACAGAAGAATGTGCTGCAATGAATGGTGGCCACTCCCATCATGCAAAGCATTCGGAGGACATTGGTCGGCATACAACTTGACACCAAAATGTCAGCAAAAATGAGAAGATTGCTTGCTGGCACCCTCCCAATCATAGGCTGGCTGGATCATTCTCTCACATGGTTGCGCGAACTGCAGATCTGCGTGATGTTGAGCGCTGTTCGTCTGGCTGTTGACGTAGTCTCTGGAATCTCCACACCAAACACAGACATGGAAAAGCTTCATCAGTTGGGACTGGAAGACATAACAAGTATTTCCTCATCCAGACTGGCTGAAGCTTCAGGCTCCCTGAGAGTGAATAAAATACATGTCAGACCTTATTAGAATGGCAGACATTTTTAAGGAGGCTGTAGGGCAAACCAAGTTGTGTTCACAATTTACAATATGCACGTCACTACTCACCCAATGATCACATCTTCCTCTTCCTCAGCTTTTATTCTAATCAATTGTATTGACAGCTGTTTCACAATAACTGCCTGGTCATGACGTGAGGTGAGAACTATAAATGTGACATATGAGAAGACAAAACAACATATCAAATCCAAAGTAACTAGGGCAGACATATAAGATGATGACACACCAATGCATCTAGTATGTGGCATTACAAATGACACCTGTGTGCCTTTATGACACATTCCAGTTACATGCTAGCATGGCCAGTAGCTAACGTTCGCCTGCTGGAACTAGCTAAGTACACCGGTTGTCCATATGACGTTGACAAATAGTACATTGTGGATAGTTCAGAAGTTTACATACACTTAGGTTGGAGTCATTTAAAACTCGTTTTTGTTTGAATTTTTACCCCTTTTTCTCCCCAATTTCGTAGTATCCAATTGTGTAGTAGCTACTATCTTGTCTCATCGCTACAACTCCCGTACGGGCTCGGGAGAGACGAAGGTTGAAAGTCATGCGTCCTCCGATACACAACCAACCAAGCCACTGCTTCTTTAACACAGCGCACATCCAACCCGGAAGCCAGCCGCACCAATGCGCCGGAGGAAACACCGTGCACCTGGCCACCTTGGCTAGCGTACACTGCGCCCAGCCCGCCACAGGAGTCGCTGGTGCGCGATGAGACAAGGACACCCCTACCGACCAAGCCCTCCCTAACCCGGGCGACGCTAGGCCAATTGTGCGTCGCCCCACGGACCTCCCGGTCGCGGCCGGTTACGACAGAGCCTGGGCGCGAACCCAGGACTCTGATGGCACAGCTGGCGCTGCAGTACAGCGCCCTTAACCACTGCGCCACCCGGGAGGCCCTAAAACTCGTTTTTCAACCACTCCACAAATTTCTTGTTAACAAACTATAGTTTTGGCAAGTCGGTTAGGACATCTACTTTGTGCATGACATAAGTAATTTTTCCAACAATTGTTTACAGACAGATTATTTCACTTATAATTCACTGTTTCACAATTCCAGTGGGTCAGAAGTTTACATACACTAAGTTGACTGTGCCTTTAAACAGCTTGGAAAATTCCAGAAAATAATGTCATGGCTTTAGAAGCTTCTGATAGACTCATTAGCATAATTTGAGTCAATTAGAGGTGAACCTGTGGATGTATTTCAAGGCCCAACTTCAATCTCAGTGCCTCCTTGCTTGACATCATGGGAAAATCAAAATAAATCAGCCAAGAACTCAGAAACAAAATTGTAGACTTCCACAAGTCTGGTTCATCCTTGGGAGCAATTTCCAAACGCCTGACAGTACCACGTTCATCTGTACAAACAATAGTACGCAAGTATAAACACCATGGGACCACGCAGCCGTCATACCGCTCAGGAAGGAGACGCATTCGGGTCTTCTAGAGATGAATGCACTTTGGTGCGAAAAGTGCAAATCAATCCCAGAACAACAGCAAAGGACCTTGTGAAGATGCTGGAGGAAACAGGTACAAAAGTATCTATATACACAGTTAAACGAGTCCTATATCGACATAACCTGAAAGTCCGCTCAGCAAGGAAGAAGCCACTGCTCATGGGGACAAAGATCTTACTTTTTGGACAAATGTCCTCTGGTCTGATGAAACTGTTTGGCCATAATGACCATCATTATGTTTGGAGGAAAAAGTAGGAGGCTTGCAAGCCAAAGAACACCATCCCAGTCGTGATGCACGGGGGTGGCAGCATCATGTTGTGGGGGTGCTTTGCTGCAGGAGGGACTGGTGCAATTCACAAAATAGATGGCATCATGAGGAGAGAAAATGATGTGGATATATTGAAGCAACATCTCAAGACAACAGTCAGGAAGTTAAAGCTTGGTCACAAATGGGTCTTCCAAATGGACAATGACCCCAAGCATGCTTCCGAATTTGTGGAAAAATGGCATAACGACAACAAAGTCAAGGTATTGGCGTGGCCATCACAAAGCCCTGACCTCAATCCCATAGAAAATTTGTGGGCAGAAATGAAAAAGCGTGTGCGAGCAAGGAGGCCTACAAACCTGACTCAGTTACACCAGCTCTGTCAGAAGGAATGGTCCAAAATTTACCCAACTTATTGTGGGAAGCTTGTGGAAGGCTACCTGAAGCGTTTGACCCAAGTTAAACAATTTAAAGGCAATGCTACCAAATACTAATTGAGTGTATGTAAACTTCTGACCCACTGGGAATGTGATGAAATAAATAAAAGCTGAAATAAATCATTCTCTCTACTATTATTCTGACATTTCACATTTTTTAAATAAAGTGGTGATCCTAACTGACCTAAAACAGGATATTTTTACTAGGATTAAATGTCAGGAATTGTGAAAAACTGAGTTTAAATGTACTTGACTAAGGTGTATGCAAACTTCCGACTTCAACTGTACGTAAAAATGCTAAACACAACTATGTTTGTAGTTATAGGTAACCAGATCATGACTACAAATAAGTTACTAAGTGTTTGACCACACTTTGATGTTACTCTGGTGAGTAAAAACGAATGCCTCCTACCCTTTAACCTCAGGCTATCTAAACTCAGCCTTGATCAGGGAAGGGTAGACTAGTGGTTGGTGTTAAGCTCAGGAACCACAGGAGCAGGCACAGTCATTTTCTTAAACTGATCCCACACCACTATTAGGAAGAACATTCAGAGCCTATGAAGAGGAGGAGAGCTTTTATGAGTTAGATCATTAATTGATTAATAACTGTCATAGTTGATGCCTAGGATCAAATGACTAATCGTTTTGATTTTATTCGTCACTTTTCTTCCAGTTTTATGTATGGAGAGCTGACGGACAAGAAGACAATAGACAAAGTCAGAGAGACATTTGATAATTATGAGTCCAACTGCTTTGAGGTCTTGCTATACAGGAAGAACAGTGAGTGTTCACATTGTATATGTACTGTATATTCTATTCTATTGTATAAAAAGGAAAATGTAAACAAAATGTACCTTATGAGATAAGCAACTGTTACTACTACATTGTAACGAATCCATTCTGTCTGCAGGGGCGCCAGTGTGGTTCTATATGCAGGTGGCCCCCATCAGGAATGAGAATGACAAAGTGGTTCTCTTCCTGTGCACCTTCAAAGACATCACTGTCTTCAAGCAGCCCATCGAGGACGAGTCCACTTCGGGTAAGGACGAGTCCACTTCGGGTAAGTCTCGATCATGCTGAACTGTGGCTGTTTGCTTGTTCTGAAGAGCCAGTCTATGAATTACTGGAAATAAAAAGGTCTTGTGATTGTTGTGGGCAGAACCTACAGAAGATGTGGGTGTTTTTACCCTCTCCTCCTAGATGAGTGATGCACGTTGTCAGGACTTTGCCCCCCCCCCCCCCCCCCCCCCCCTGCGCGGTGCAGACTCCCCATCACCATGCCTCGTCAGAGACTTACTGCTGGGAAAACCAAGCTCATGGGATTGGAAGATGACTAACACATGATGATCAACACATGATGATTAATATGGGCTTTACATGCTGTTAATGTTGGGAGCAGGTTGACCAGAAACAATAACATGACAGTTAGGGATATTGTCAAAAGGTGACGTTTTGTTGAACATTTTACAGGACGTGCAACTTCTATTGTTGTTGTCGTTTTTAGTCAAGTTAGTCCCCCAAAAAATAATGAGTCCATTTACATGTATACATTCCATTCATACATTTTACAAATAAAATCATACAGTCTCAATTTACAATTTAACATTAAAAGTTCAGTATGTCAACTACTCACAATGAAGCCATTGAAATCCTCCGGGGTGAAATGAGCACCGCATACAATGCCCGCGGTTCCACTTAACGTTACTCTAATCCGTTTATATTTTCCACTATTTTGTATTTTATTAGGAGCTTATTAGTATCTGTCCTCTAATTGCTTGTGATGACCTTACCATAGAATGACTGCTGTGTTTCCAGACCTTGTCAAGGGGTCACTGATTAGGAGTGGACCCAGAGCAGAGCTGTAGTGTGAACTGTCGCAGTGTTCAGTGTTATGGGATGGCAGACATGGATGGGTCTGAAGGGTATGGAAGCTGAATGCTGACACTATAGAAACACAACCTCCTCATGCTATAGCTCAAGCTGCTCCCACAGCTCAACACCCATTCACATCAGTTGAGGAGGAGAGACTCCATCTAGACTGATTAGCCTTTCCACATGTATTCGTCCACGCATTGAATTCAAAAGTGTTAAGTATTCACTGTCAGTGTTTCCCCTAGGATTTTTGTTCAGTAGTGGTGGGGGGGTTGCTACTAGTGTTAGTGCAATGACATGCTAGCTGTTCCCATAGACTTCCAGTCATTGAGCCAACGACTATCTCATAGTTTTTGCATTGGTGGCAACAATTCAGCAGCCACTGGAGCTAAAGGATTCGAGGGGGTACTCTGCCTGTATTTGAGCAGAAATTATTTGATCATCATATGCAGTTTGTTCGGGGGTGATGCTTGGATTTGGTTCTTGCTATTTTTAACTTCGCCACATTGTATTAGGTTCTTCTGGTCGGGTTGTTTTCTTTTTGTTTTCTCGAGGGCTAGCAGAATGCACATTAGCCGGTTTTACAAGGCTCTTTTGGGCTATTACAGTAAAGATTGGGGGCTCTTTACATGGTCGGTGTAGAGTGCTGCTTTGCCCTGGCGGTATACAATGAGTTACACAACTCCTAACACTCTCTTCATCCGAGGGGAGGTCAGTTGTATCTGTTGCAGTGCCATTGTGAGTAGGCTGCCGCTGTGGCCTGTGTGGGTCTCTGCCACTGGTCTCCTTTCACCTTGCTGCCCTTTGGGAAAAATAGCTGAATTAACCTACTTTTGAAAGGAAGTGAAAGAGGATATGAGGTTAGAGACCCTGGAGCTGAGGGCTATTTCAAATCCCTGTTTCTCTCTGTGGTAATGGCACCTGAAAGGGTTTGACTGATCTTATATTTCATCCTGTACAGTCTTCACATTATTATGGTTTATACAGCCAGCGTGAGAGTGGGGCTGTAGTTATAATATTTGCCATTTAGCAGACACTTTTATCCAAAGCAACTTACAGTCATGCGTGCATACTGGGTCCCCGGATTCAAACCCACTATCCTGGTGTTGCAAGTGCCATGCTCTACCAATTGAGCTACAGAAGACCCAGAACTTTGCTGTGCATGCCTAGTGCCTACATCATCACTGTGACTTTGAATCCGTAGCTGCTGGTTTTACAACAAGATAAAGTCATCTTTAGATGAAGTCATGTATTAATGTATGGTTAATAGCGTATGCTTTCAGTGTTTCTCAAAGTGTATATAATTTATGTACCCTTTCCACACGACCAAGCTGTGCTAAATGTGTCATTGTTTTTTATGTCTGCAGGATGGAGCAAGTTTGCACGGCTGACACGGGCACTGACACATAATAACCGCAACACCAGCCACCATACCACACCACAGCAGCTCACTCCTATGAGCAGCCATGAGGTCAGCCAACCCAAGCAGTCCCGTCTGGCAGAGGTAAGTGCTGTGTCACATGTAGAGCTGGGAGTAAACCAGGTTAGGGTTGTGGTGTAGGGAGTTAGACAGACAATCATCATCCTGATCACCTCTTCCATCACATTCAGGTCCTGGGCCTAATGCAGAGAGAGAGGACAGACTATTAAGACTATTAACATACAGGGGCTAAACAGAGAGAAAAACAGAGATGGCCAAAACGTTTTATTTTATTTTATAACAAACAGAAGAGCAGATACAAGAGAGGACTTTTAGGTAGAAAATTGATTGACCTAATGTTTGACTGTACACACATACAAACACACACACCTCCCCATACATACTGTACGTTCAAGTTTTATTAGCCGTATGTACGGGATACTCTTGCTATACACCATAAGCATAACATAAGAAGGCACAATTTATAGTCCAATATTTACATGTGTTTTGAAGAAGGGAGGATTGCGGGTCAAGTGTTTAAATTGTGAAGTATTTAGCTGTGATAATAAGTCTGTTGGCAGCAGTTGTGATGTGTGTGAAGCATAAATGTATATGAGTGGATGTGTGGATGTCTGTGTGGGTGTGTGTGTGAGTGAGTGAGTGCATGTGTGTGTGCTAAGGTGCGGAAAAGAGCAGGTGGTCAGTCCAGTGAAGGGTGTTCCGCAGTCTGGTGGTTTGTAGATAGAAACTGTCTCTGAGCCGGTTGGCATCAGACCTCATGCTCCAATACTATCTGCCAGATGGTAAGGAAGTGAACAGCTCATGACTGGGGTGTGGGGGTTCTTGATAATGCTGCGGGCCTTCCTCAGGCACTGTTTCGAGTAGATGTCCTGGATGGGTAAGAGCACGATCCAAGTGATGTGCTGGGCCTTGCGGCCGTGGACGGAGTAATTTCCGTACCAGGCCGTGATGGAACTGGTCAGGACTCTCTCAATGGTGCAGCGGTAGTATTTGGAGAGGAACCACATTTCTTCAGCCGCCTCAGGAAGTAGAGACGCTGTTGCACCTTTTTGACAAGAATGGTGGTGTTGTTGGTCCATGTCAAGCAGTCGGTGATGTAGATGCTAAGGAACTTAAGTCTCTCTACTGCAGTCCCATTGACAATCAACTCCTTTGTTTTGCTGACATTGAGAGAGAGTTTGTTGTCCTGGCACCACAATGCCAGTTCACTTACCTCCTCCCTATAGGCTGACTCGTTATTATTGGTTGTCAGGCCTACAACTAAGCTGTCGTCAGGAAACTTGATGATGGAGTTGGTGTCGTGCAAAGCCACAGTCGTGGTCGAAAAGGGAGTACAGCAGAAAGTTGAGGAAACACCCCTGGGGGACCCCTGTGTTAAGAGTCAGTGTAGAGAAGGTGTTGTTGCCAATCCTCACAGCCTGTGGTCAGGAAGTCCAGAATTCAGTTGCAGAGGCTGGTGTCCAGACCCAGGGCTCTGAGCTTGGTGTCGAGCTTGGAGCGAGCAATAGTCTTGAATGCTGGACTGTAGTCAATGAACAGCATTCTCAGATGTGTTTACGGCCGTTTGAGTAGCGATGGAAATGGCATCTTCCGTGGATCTGTTGGAGTGGTAGGCAAATTGGCATGGGTCCAGTGTGCCTGGCATGCTGGCCTTGATGTGGGCCATGACCAGCTTCTCGAAGCACTTCATGATGACCGGGGTGAGTGCGAAGGCATGATAGTCATTTGGGCATGTCACCTTATTTTTCTTGGGCACTGGGGTGATGGTGGTCTCCTTGAAGTTGGTGGAGACTACAGCCTGGGACAGGTACAGGTTAAAGATGTCAGAGAAGACAGCTGGTCAGCACACACTCTGAGGACGTGGACAGGGATGCCATCTGGGCCGGCAACTTCGTGAGTATTTACTCTTTTGAGAGTTTTCCTCTTGCCAGCCTTGAAAAGCGAAAGCACCTGGTTGTCCGGATCAGCAAAATTGTTCCTGGATGGCTCGGTATTGTCTGCCTCGAAGCGAGCATAGAATGTGTTAAGCTCATCTGGGAGGGAGGCTTCGGTGGGCTGGATTTGCCTTTGTAGTCTGTGATAGTCTGTAGTCCTTGCCACATGCGTTGCAAGTCTGAGATGTTAAACATCAATTAACATCCATCCTGCAGTATGGGCTCCCAGCAAGGTACGGATATCTATGTTCATCCAGGGTTTTTGGTTAGGGTATGTCCGGATTGTTATTGTGGGTACAACATCATCAACACATTTACTAATGAAGCATGTGACTGACAATGTATTTTCCTCAATGTTGATGGATGAGTCCTGGGTGGGTGAATCTTTGAACATATTCCAATCACTATTCTCAAAACGGTCCTGCAGCACTGAGTCTGCCTTCTCTGTCCTCTGTCGCCCGCGACAATAAAGACTGCTTCCGGATGAGAGGATTCTTGCTGGCTAATGATCTTGTACAGTTCGCTGTGGGCTGTGGCTGTACTGGGCATCATTAATATTGCATGCATAGCAGTGAGACGGAGGCAGTGTGCCGCGAGCACTTTCACTGTCTCCGTCTGCTGGAAACTCAGATGACTTGTTTTGGGACGAGCCATGTTCACTTTACCTTATCTTTTCCCTAGCTAAGTGACCTTACCTGGCTGTCTAACTGTCCTGAGTCATCTATTGATGTTTCAGGGCAGTGGATTATTTGACATAAACCTTAGTGTTGGATTTTCAATCCTGCCCCTTTGGTAAGTACCGATGAACAACATCTACAGTGCATTCGGAAAGTATTCAGACCCCTTGACTTTTTCCACATTTTCTTATGTTACAGGCCTATTCTAAAATTGATTTAAAAAATAAATCTACACACTATACACCATAATGACAAAGTGAAAACAGGTTTTTAGAACTTTTAGCAAATGTATAGAAAACGAACTGAAATACCTTATTTATACAAGTATTCAAACCCTTTTCTATGAGACTTGAAATTGAGCTCATGTGCATCCTGTTTCCATTGATCATCCTTGAGATGTTTCTACAACTTGAATTGAGTCTATATGTGGTCAAATCAGTTGATTGGACATGATTTGGAAAGGCACACACCTGTCTGTATAAGGTCCCATGGTTGACAGTGCATGTCAGAGCAAAAACCAAGCGATGAGGTTGAAGGAATTGTCCGTAGAGCTCCGAGACATGATTGTGTTGAGGCACAGATCTGGGGAAGGGTACCAACACATTTCTGCAGCATTGAAGGTCCCCAAGGACACAGCGGCCTCCATCATTCTTAAATGGAAGAAATTTGGAACCACCAAGACTCTTCCTAGAGCTGGCCAAACTGAGCAATCCGGGGAGAAGGGCCTTGGTCAGGGAGGTAGCAGGGACTGAGAAACTAGTCAGGATCGAGGGAAAGATAAACGGAGCAAAGTACAGAAAGTTCCTTGAATGAAACCTGCTCCAGTGCGCTCAGTACCTCAGACTGGGTCGAAGGTTCACCTTCCAACAGGACAACAACCCTAAGCACTCAGCCAAGACAATGGACGAGTGGGAAAGTCTCTGAATGTCCTTGAGTGGCCCAGCCAGAGCCCGGACTTGAACCCTGTGCAGCAACGCTCCCCATCCAACCTTGACAGAGCTTGAGAGGATCTGCAGAGATTAATGGGAGAAACTCCCCAAATACAGGTGTGCCAAGCTTGTAGCGTCATACCCAAGAATACTCAACCCTGTAATTGCTGTCAAAGGTGCTTCATCAAAGTACTGAGTAAAGGGTCTGAATACTCATGTAAATGTGATATTTCAGTGGCAAACATTTCTAAAAACGTGTTTTTGTTTGTCATTATGGGGTATTGTGTGTAGATTGATGAGGGAAAAAAACAATTTAATGAATTTCAGAATAAGGCTGTTACGTACATTTTTTGGGAAAAAGTGAAGGGGCCTGAATACTTTCCGAATTAAATGTATCAACATGAAATGATACTTACTGTCAATTCATGCAAAGGGGATTGTGATTTGGATTTTGTGATTTGCTTACCCCTACCGGTCTCTCTCAGACAGAGAGGTAAGACTAAATCAAACCTCAGTAAAGAAGGATGAGTTTTAATATCTCTTCTCATTTACATAACCAATAACAAGATGTCTGAGTGGGTTTGTAATATCTGGGGAACATTCAATAAATTAGGCAGGTGATTCATCTGAAGAGCATCTGACGTCTCACATTGAGTATGCGGAATGTCAGATGTGCTGCTATTTCTCTGAGAAGGTTTTTGTGTGCTTAATTGAAGTTCTCATTTTGCACAGCGCTTCTGGTCTTGACTGAGGCCTGTTTGATTGGCACATCTGATGATGAGGATTAGATGAGAATTGTAGCCTCTGTTTATCTTCTCAGCGAGCACCCAACCCGCTTTTATAACATGGAGTCAGGAAGCCCCATTCCTGATATAGTCTGTATGAGATGAGAACAATCAACTTTAACATGGACAGTGTCTCCTCCTCCTATAACTGTCAGTCCCTTTCTTTCTTTCTCTCTCTCTCTCTCTCTCTCTCTCTCTCCATCCCTCTGTGTGCGCTCAGGTTCTCCAGCTAGGCTCAGACATCCTCCCCCAGTACAAACAGGAGGCTCCTAAGACTCCCCCTCACATCATCCTCCACTACTGCACCTTCAAGACCACCTGGGACTGGGTCATCCTCGTCCTCACCTTCTACACGGCCATCATGGTGCCCTACAACGTGTCCTTCAAGACCAAGCAGAACAACATTGTGTGGCTGGTGCTGGACAGTGTGGTGGATGTCATCTTCCTGGTGGACATCGTACTCAACTTCCACACCACCTTCGTGGGGCCCGGTGGGGAGGTCATCTCAGACCCCAAGCTGATCAGGATGAACTACCTGAAGACCTGGTTCGTCATCGACCTGCTGTCCTGCCTGCCCTATGACATCATCAATGCCTTTGAGAATGTGGATGAGGTACGGTAGGCTGGCTCGGGGAAGGGGTGGTGATGGTTTAGGATCTTTGAAATTGTATTTCTTTTTTGTAATTATCTTTTTATTAGAATGTTATTTTCTTTTAATAGGGGTTACATAGACAACCAAACAAAGTGCACCACACAGACTAAGTACAATCAAAGGAATAAATAAGGATACAGCAAAACATTATACAAAAAGGCAGTCATAAAATGGAGAGAAAACAATATACACAAACATTACAATTATAACACAGGCATTTATGGGAGGTTTTCTACATAGGACAACAATGGAGACCAAATTTTCCAAAATGTATCAGACCTCTGGTGTAAATCAAATGTACATTTCTCTAGAGCTTGGATAGCAGAAGCTTGAAAGCCACATTCTCGCAGATGGTACTTCAGGTGTGGACCATAATAACAATATACATTTTTTGGCTAAGTAAACAAGGGTATTGAACAGATGTTCAGAGTCAGGGTCAAACATGACGTTACAATCAAAATAGAGCAAATATAACTTTGGTGAAAAAGCTAATTATCTACCCAAGATATTCTGTATGTGTAAGTGAATATCATTCCAATAAGACTGGATTATGCTACAGTACCTAAAAACGCACATGAAGGTGCCAGTATCCTGTTTACATTTGAAACAGAAATGTGTTGCATTGGAATACATTCTGTGAAGACGGACAGGTGTAAAGTAGGTTCTAGGAAAAAATGTGAAATTTAGCTCGTATGCTTATGGGGGTGCATTTGGGGTAGACCCTTTTGCAGATAGAAGCCCATTCTTCCTCACCAAATGCATGTCCAATGTCTCTCTCCCAAACATGTCTCAACGCAGCATAGGATGAGGCACTTCTGTTCAATAAAATATAATATATATGGAGATTAAACCTCTCCGAACGGTAGGATTCGTAAATAGTTTCTCAACTTCAGTCATTTGAAAACGTAGTTTATCGACTTTCTTCTGACCCTTTATGAAGTGTTTAAGTTGTAGGTATTTGTCAGTTGTACTTCTAACAGTTGCTTCTTATGTCGGCTCTGAAATCCAGAAATGTGGGCTTCTGTCAAAACCACTTTGCCTGATGAGCTCTAGACGATTTTCAGTCCTCCAGGAGAAGCAATTATCAATACTCCTTCAACCCAATCATACAGAACACAATTAATTGGATTTTAAACAGAAAAACTTATGGACTGTGTTACTGCTTTTCTAGAGTTGAATGATAGGTGCTCCATCATCATCATTTCATTAGTATAGCTCATAAAACACATGTTTTAGGAGAGAGTGAGTGAGTGTGTGTTTGTGTATCCGGGTCAATGATACTGTACTTTGCTGTGTAGGTTATAAAAAATACATGTTTAAATAGGTTATGTATACTGTAGGCAATGTTCCCTCAAATTTGTTCAGCACTAAGTAAATTTCAGGTCTGCTGAGCACCAACTTGAATATTCTGTGCAACTTCCGGCGCGTGTTTACTGTGAATACTGAAGCTGTACCCGTTTTAAGTTACTGTTTTAACAGTGGCCAAGTAGACTAATGTGGCTACTTTATCATAATGTAGGCATACCAGAGTGGCCTACCATAAAACATTTGAGAAAATGCATCCCATAACATTTTAACATGAAAACAGCTGTTCCATCGTTCAGCCTACAGTAGGAGCCAATGTGTGGTGTTCAATGTAGGCCTACATTCCATGCGACTTTAGAAAAAAACATGCAGGGCTTCAAATCAAATCAAACTTTATTGGTCACTTACACATGGTTAGCAGATGTTCATGCGAGTGTAGCGAAATGCTTGTGCTTCTAGTTCCGACCATGCAGTAATATCTACAAGTAATCTAACCTAACAATTTCACAGCGACTACCTTTTACACACAAGTGTAAAGGAATGAATAAGAATATGTACATATAAATATATGGATGAGCGATGGCCGAACGGCATAGGCAAGATGCAGTAGATGGTATAGAGTACAGTATACACATATGAGATGAGTAATGTAGGGTATGTAAACATTATATAAAGTGGCATTGTTTAAAGTGACTAGTGATACATTTATTACATCCAATTTTTTATTATTAAAGTGGCTAGAGATTTGAGTCAGTATGTTGGCAGCAGCCACTCAATGTTAGTAATGGCTGTTTAACAGTCTGATGGCCTTGAGATAGAAGCTGTTTTTCAGTCTCTCGGTCCCAGCTTTGATGCACCTGCACTGACCTCGCCTTCTGGATGATAGCGGGGTGAACAGGCAGTGGCTCAGGTGGTTGTTGTCCTTGATGATCTTTTTGGCCTTCCTGTGACATCGGGTGGTGTAGGTGTCCTGGAGGGTAGGTAGTTTGCCCCCGGTGATGTGTTGTGCTCTGGATAGCCTTGGGGTTGTGGGTGGAGCAGTTGCCGTACCAGGTGGTGATACAGCCCGACAAGATGCTCTCGATTGTGCATCTATAAAAGTTTGTGAGTGTTTTTGGTGACAAGCCAAATTTCTTCAGCCTCCTGAGGTTGAAGAGGCGCTGTTGGGCCTTCTTCACCACACTGTATGTGTGGGTGGACCATTTCAGTTTGTCCGTGATATGTACGCCTGTACCATCGATGTGGATAGGGGGGTGCTCCCTCTGCCGTTTTATCTACTTTGTTTTGTTGACGTTGCTTGTGAGGTTATTTTCCTGACACCACACTTGATGATTGAGTTGGAGGTGTGCATGGCCACGCAGTCATGGGTCATGGGTGAGCAGGGAGTACAGGAGAGGGCTAAGAACGCACCCTTGTGGGGCCCCTGTGTTGAGGATCAGCGGGGTGGAGATGTTGTTTCCTACCCTCACCACCTGGGGGCAGCCCGTCAGAAAGTCCAGGACCCAGGTGCACAGGGCGGGGTCGAGACCCAGGGTCTCGAGCTTAATGACGAGTTTGGAGGGTACTATGGTGTTAAATGCTGAGCTGTAGTTGATGAACAGAATTCAGAATTCCTCAGAATTCCTCTTGTCCAGATGGGTTAGGGCAGTGTGATTGCGATTGTGTCGTCTGTGGACCTATTGGGGCTGTAAGTAAATTGGAGTGGGTCTAGGGTGTCAGGTAGGGTGGTGGGCCTGATAGTTTCTGAGAGCTCCTGCTGGGATGTGGCTGTGAGGTCCACTTGCTCACAGAGGGGGAGGGGCAAGAGCAGCCATGAGGGGCTGATAGGAAATCAATAGGATTCAAATGCACAACCACAAAACTCAAAGTGATGATTTGTCTCTGTGTCAAGATGTGAGCTCATATTGAGGGAAAAGGGTAATGTACAGCCCGGGTGTGGTGACCAATGTGCACAGTGTATTGTAGTGTGTTCCCAAGACCTAGCGTCACTCCGAATCATGCAGTGTAGAGAGAGAGAACATATAAAATATAATAGAGGAGCTAGAGAGTGAGAGGTGAGAGAGAGAATGACAGGGAAAGACAAAGAGATGTCAAACAGGAAGAGATAATAAGGATAATTTTATTTTATGTCTGGGTTGTTATTTTGCCCTTTTCTCTCTGGAGGTTTACATTGTGATGACAGTTTTTGCCTTTCAACATTGTGGTTTTATAGTTGATTTGAAATCAGGTGCTATGCAGAATACCAAGTGCTTTGCTACACATTGAAATGTCTTTAGTTGCTGCAGGTGCTTTGATATATGTTGAGCTTTATTCGCTGTACGCTAGTGTTCCCCAAGTGTTCATTTATTTGTCCAACCAAGTTTTCAGAGCAACATTTTTTGTTGCACCTAAAAGACTAAAATCACCAGGAAATCATGTATTCTACTGATGGCGGAAAAATCTATCCAGTTACATATCGCAATATTAGTTTTGACGATAGATTGCAATATTAGTTTTGACAATATCGCAATATTAGTTTTGCACTATTCGGCAGTACCTGCACCAAAACGCCAGTATTTTTCGTTCATAGCTTGTTCTCCATCTTCTATTTAAATAGTGAAGCAATTTTGTTTTCATCACATTTATTTCCATGACTGATCAAAACATTTCTCAGGGGTCTCTCTTGTTCCTCTGCAGCAGACATATGGTGAGCGATATGTTTGGAACATCGAACCGCAAAAAAATCACATCAAATCGCAAACATTTCGTATCGGCACCTAAGTATCATGTTAATATTGTGTTGTGAAGAACCTGGCAATTCCCAGCCCTAAAGTATTCCAACGCATAAATAGAGAGACATATGTGATCGTATCCAAATGTAATCAAGATTTCCAATCATTATGTTTTTGTCAAATATGAAATATGTTTGGACATCTTGCGGTCAATGTGCAGTGTACAAATGATTTATAACTATGTTCCAGCCCCCTCACCATCTGCTCAGGAAAAGATCGGTCCACAGCTGAATGTAATTGGGGACCCATGATGTACACTATAGTGAGGGGGATGCTTTAAGATGTCATAGAACACAACAGAAGAATCGACATCCAGATATTTTACACACAGAATCCCGCTTGTGTACAAGGCATCACATTCACAAGTCTTCTTTGCAGTGTGCTGATGACTGCTGAGGTTCCCTGAGGTCATAGAGGGGAGGAGTGGGCTTGGAGAGGAGGAGGGGGCAGGCAGCCCCCTGTAGTCTGGGCTGCTACCTGCTGGCACAGAGCCCCAGTAAAGTGCACTCAGACGCATTTTTCCTGTCTGCAGGGGCCATGCCAGCACTGGCTAATCCAGCGTGACCTTTTTATGTGCCATGCATGTTGCAATGAACAAAAACAATCTGACAGGCCCAGGGGAGCCTCGCCCTCAGCACTATGGAGGCTTGGTTTAGCATTATTAGCACCCACTCAAGCTGGCTGTGGAGGTTGTGGGTTAGCATTAGCCTAGCACTAAGGCTGGCTGTGGGGGTATGGGTAAGCATTAGCCTAGTGCTAAGGCTGGCTGTGGGGGTATGGGTAAGCATTAGCTGAGTACTTAGGGCTGTGGGGGTTTGGGTAAGGATTATCTAAGCACCGCAGTTCGCAAGCTAGGGATCGCAACCCCATGTGTGGTCGCCTGATATGAAAATGGGGCCACGGGAGAATTTTAAAAATCCTGAAAAAAAATACATGTGTGTATATATACACAGTGCCTTGCAAAAGTATTCATCCTCCTTGGCATTTTTCCTATTTTGTTGCATTACAACCTGTAATTTCATGTAATGGACATACACAAAATAGTCCAAATTGGTGAAGTGAAATTTAAAAAATAACTTGTTAAAAAAAACGGAAAGTGGTGCGTGCATATGTATTCACCCCCTTTGGAATGAAGCCCCTAAATAAGATCTGGTGCAACCTTCAGAAGTCACATAATTAGTTAAATAAAGTCCACTGGTGTGCAATTGAAGTGTCACATGATCTGTCAAATGATCTCAGTATATATACACCTGTTCTGAAAGTTGTGGAGAAGTACAGATCAGGGTTGGGTTCTAAAAAAATATCTGAAACTTCAACATCCCACGGAGCACAATTAAATCCATTATTAAAAAATGGAAAGAATATGGCACCACAACAAACCTGCCAAGAGGGGGCCGCCCACCATATCTCCTGGACCAGGCAAGGAAGGTATTAATCAGAGGCAACAAAGAGACCAAAGATAACCCAGAAGGAGCTGCAAAGCTCCACAGCGGAGATTGGAGTATCTGTCCATAGGACCACTTTAATCCGTACACTCCACAGAGCTGGGCTTTACGGAAGAGTGGCCAGAAAAAAAGCCATTGCTTAAAGAAAATAATAAGAAAACAAGCGTGGTGTTCGCCAAAAGGCATGTGGGAGACTCCCCAAACATATGGAAGAAGGTACTCCAGTCAGATTAGACTAAAATGTAGTTTTTTGGCCATCAAGAAAAACACTATGTCTGGCGCAAACCCAACACCTCTCATCACCCCGAGAACACCACCCAGAGAACACCATGTTTTTCATCGGCAGGGACTGGGAAACTGGTCAGAATTGAAGGAATGATGGAAGGCACTAAATAAAGGGGAATTCTTGAGGGAAAACAGATTGTCTGCCAGAGATTTGAGACTGGGACGGAGATTCAACTTCCAGCAGGACAATGACCCTAATTATACTGCTAAAGCAGCACTTGAGTGGTTTAAGGGGAAACATTTAAATGTCTTGAAATGGCCTAGTCACAGCCCAGACCTCAATCCAATTGAGAATCTGTGGTATGACTTAAAGATGGCTGTACACCAGCGGAACCCATCCAACTTGAAGGAGCTGGAGCAGTTTTGCCTTGAAGAATGGGCAAAAATTCCAGTGGCTAGATGTGCCAAGCTTATAGAGACATACCCCAAGAGACTTGCAGCTGTAATTGCTGCAAAATGTGGCTCCCGAGTGGCGCATCAGTCTAAGGCACTGCATCTCAGTGCTACAGGTGTCACAACAGACACCCTGGTTCGAATCCAGGCTGTATCACATCCAGCTCTGATTGGGAGTCCATTGGGCGGAGCACAATTGGCCCAGCGTCGTCCGGGTTTGGCTGGAGCTGGCTGTCATTGTAAATAAGAATTTGTTCTTAACTGACTTGCCTAGTTAAATAAAGGTTAACTAATATATTATAATATTGTCTTTGTACCTGAAAATTATTGTAATGTGGTTAACCTTAAAAATGTAACTGAAAATTAATCAAATTTCAAAGATACCATTCAACCAGAGAGTGCCCTTAGATCATGGGAAAAGGCTGCACTTGACCGTTGCACTTGAGTCATTCCCACGGTGAACGGCTAGGCCCCTACGTTATGAAGCCACACACTATTGCAGAGACTTTGATATTACCGGACGCAATTGATATGGTGAAAACAATGTGTGGGGAGGCAGAGGCACAGAAACTCGCATCAATACCTTTGTCAGATAAAACTGATCAATGAAGAATTTGTGCTTTTTCTAGCAATCATGACTGAACGACTCAAAAACTCCACAGCTTATGCTCTGCAAATCGATGTTAGCTGTGAGGGCCGAGATGCCCATGCTTTGACTTATGTTCGCTGTATATGTCAGGGGATGTTATTCACAAGGACATATTGTTCTGTCTCACGATGCCGGAACATGAAACGGCACAGGGGATGCTCAGTGTGCTGAGTGGCTAAATTGATGAAAAACAGATTCCATGGGATCGAATGGTGGGCTTTTGCACAGATGGGGCTCCATCTATGGCGGGATGGCAGGCAGGCCTCTGCACTCTTGTTATTAATATGTCTCCTTCTGCGATATGGATGCATTGTATGATACACCAATAGCAATTGGTGGCAAAAGAGCTGAGCACAGAACTCTGAGAAATACTGCAGCAGGTAACTTTGATTGTAAACTACATCAAACCACATCTACTGTGCACACACCTGTTCGCAAAACTATTTGGAGATTTAAGATCAGAGCATGACAATGGTCTATTTCACACCAAGGCTTGGTGGTTATCGAGAGGAGCTGTTGTCATTCAAAATGGATGTAAAAAAAAAAAAAAAAAACAGACTTGGTTGACTTTGTGCCTCCTTACCTATGTAACAGACATATTAGGGAAACTGAACAAAGTGAACGCAAGCATGCAGGGGAAATACAAAAACATTCTACAGATGAGTGACAGAATCAGTGGACTCAGAGGAAAGAATTCTTATTGGAGAGAGAGTCTTTCAAAAACTAGCCATGCCCCCTTCCCTCGGCTGTGCATGTTTTTAATGGAAAACAGTGTCCGACACAGGTGAAGACTGCTCACCTCCAACGCTTGGAAGAGCACTTTGGGACCTTCTTCCCAATCTGTTTGACTGTGATCCTTGCTCAGTTGACATGCCGGTAGGTGAAATTGAACAGCTGATTGAGCTGTCATGTGACCAATTGTATTCACGGGTCACTATGGAGGAGTTTTGGTTCCTGACTCAAAGGGAATACCCTGCCACCTCCCTCTGAGCATTAATGCCACGTTCACAACAACTGGGAACTCGGAAATCTCCGACTTCCGACTTTAGTGCGTTTAAAGCAACTGGGAACTCTGAAGAAGATTAACAAAGACTGGGAAAAATAGTTTTGAACGGTCATCCAACTTGGAATTCCAACTTGGGAACTCAGGTCTCTTTCTAGGACTCTGACTTTCCGAACTGAAGGTCACTGATGTCATGATTTGACCTCCTACTTTTCCAAGGCCCCAGTTGTCTTGAAAGCAGAATAAAACCAATGATACCCTTCGTCGGCTCATACAATATATGTGTGAAGCTGGATTCAGTGCTCTCGTCTACCTTAAAACCAAATATAGATCCAGGTTGGGTGTGATAGCAGAGATGTTATTTTTATTCAACCTTTATTTAACTAGGCAAGTCAGTTAAGAACAAATTATTATTAACGATGACGGCCTACACCGGCCAAACCCGGACCACGCTGGGCCAATTGTTCGCCGACCTATGGGACTCCCAATCACGGCCGGTTGTGATATAGCCTTGATTCGAACAAGGGTGTCTGTAGTGACGCCTATAGCACTGAGATGCAGTGCCTTAAACAGCTGCACCACTCGGGAGCCCAAAAGGGAAGGAAGGTAGAGACAACAATACATAATGCGAAGCAGCCACAACTGTCTGTAAGAGTGTCCATGATTGAGCCTTTGAATGAAGTGGAGATAAAACTGTCCAATTTGAGTGTTTTTTGCAGCTCGTTCCAATCGCTAGCTGCTGCGAACTGTAAAGAGGAGGAACCCAGGGACGTGTGTGCTTTGGGGACCTTTAACAGAATGAGACTGGCAGAACGGGTGTTGTATGTGGAGGATGAGGGCTGCAGTAGGTATCTCAGATAAGGGGGAGTGAGGCCTAAGATAGTTTTATAAATAGCCATCAAACAGTGGGTCTTGTGACGAGTATACAAAGATGACCAGTTTACAGAGGAGTATAGAGTGCAGTGATGTGTCCTATAAGGAGAATTGGTGGCAAATCTGATGGCCGAACGGTAAAGAACATCTAGCCGCTCAAGAGCACCCTGATGATATCTGATGATCTATAAAAGACGTCTCCGTAATCTAGCATGGGTAGGATGGTCATCTGAATCAGGGTTACTTTGGCAGCTGGGGTGAAAGAGGAGTGGTCACAATAGAGGAAACCAAGTCTAGATATGTGCTCAGAGAAGAACAGTGAACCGTCTAGCCATACTCCCAAGTTTTTGTGAGGTATTTGTATTTATTATGGATCCCCATTAGCCAGTGCAGCAGCTACTCTTCCTTGGGTCCAGCATAATTAAGGCAGTTTATACAATTTTAAAACATTACAGTACATTCACAGGTTTCACAACCCACTGTGTGCCCTCAGGCCCATACTCCACCACTACCACATATCTACAGTACTAAATCCGTGTGTGTGTGTGTGTGTGTGTGTGCATGTGTCTGTGCCAACGTTTGTGTTGCTTCACAGTCTCCGCTGTTCCATAAGGTGTTTTTTAAATCTAATTTTACTGCTTGCGTCAGTTACTTGATGTGGAATAGAGTTCCATGTAGTAATGGCTCTATGTCGTACTGTGTGCCTCCCATAGTCTGTTCTGGACTTGGGGACTGTGAAGAGACCTCTTGTGGCATGTCTTGTGGGGTATGCATGGGTGTCTGAGCTGTGTGCCAGTAGTTTAGACAGACAGCTCGGTGCATTCAACATGTCAATACCTCTCATAAATAAAAGTAGTGATGAAGTCAATCTCACCTCCACTTTGAGCCAGGAGAGATTGACATGCATGTTATTAATATTAGCTCTCTCTGTACATCCAAGAGTCAGCTGTGCTGCCCGGATCTGAGTCAATTGCAAAGTCCTTTTTTGTGGCACCTGACCACACAACTGAACAGTAGTCAAGGTGCGACCTAACTAGGACCTGCCTTGTTGATAGTGTTGTTAAGAAGGCAGAGCATCGCTTTATTATAGACACACTTCTCCCAATCTTAGCTGCTACTGTATCAATATGTTTTGACCATGACAGTTTACAATCTAGTGTTACTCCAAGCAGTTTATTCTCAACTTGCTCAATTTCCACATGATTTATTACAAGATTTAGTTGAAGTTTAGGGTTTACTGAGTGTTTTGTTCCAAATACAATGCTTTTAATTTGAGAAATATTTAGGGCTAACTTATTCCTTGCCACCCACTCTGAAACTAACTGCAGCTCTTTGTTGAGTGTTGCAGTCATTTCAGTCGCTGTGGCTGACGTGTATAGCGTTGAGTCATCCGCATACATGGAAACTCTGGCTTTACTCAAAGTCAGTGGCATGTAGTTAGTAAAAAAAAAATAAAAGCCAGAAAACAGCTACCCTGGGGAATTCCTGATGCTAACTGGATTATATTTGATAGACTTCCATTAAAGAACACCCGCTGTGTTCTGTTAGACAAGTAACTCTTTATCCACATTATAGCAGGGGGTGTAAAGCCATAACACACAAGTTTTTCCAGCAGCAGACTATGATCAATAATGCCAAAAGCTGCACTGAAGTCTAACAAGGCAGCCCCCACAATCATTTTATCATAAATTTCTCTCAGCCATTCATCAGTCATTTGTGTAAGTGCTGTGCTTGTTGAGTGTCCTTCCCTATAAGCATGGTGAAATTCTGTTGTAAATATGTTTACTGTAAAATAGCATTGTATCTGGTCAAACAGGCTGATTGGTCGCCTATTTGAGCCAGTAAAGGGGGCTTTACCATTCTTGGGTAGCGGAATGACTTTAGCTTCCCTCCAGGCCTGAGGGCACACACTCTCTATTAGGCTTAAATTAAAGATGTGGCAAATAGGAGTGGCAATATCATCTGCTATTATCCTCAGTAATTTTCCATCTAGATTGTCAGACCCTGGAGGCTTGTCATTGTTGATAGACAACAATAATTTTTTCACCTCTTCCGCACTGACTTTACGGACTTCTAAAGTACAATTCTTGTCTTTCACAATTTGGTCCGATATACTTGGATGTGTCGGGTCAGCGTTTGTTGCTGGCATGTCGCCCTAAGTTTGCTTATCTTGCCAATGAAAAAGTCATTAAAGTTGTTTGCTTTGGGATGAATGAGCCATCTGATTCAATAACAGTAACGCAGAGTTGGCTTTTTTTCCCAAAATTCCATTTAAGGTGCCCCAAAACATTTTCCTATCATTCTTTATATAATTTGTCTTTGTTTCATAGTGTAGTTTATTTTTATTTAGTTTAGTCACATGATTTCTTAATTTGCAGTATGTTTGCCAATCAGTTGGGCTGCCAGACTTAATTGCCATACCTTTTGCCTCATCCCTCTCAACCATACAATTTTTTAATTCCTCATAAATCCAAGGCGATTCAACAGTTTTTACAGTCATTTTCTTAATGGGTGTGTGCTTATTAGTAAATGGAATAAGTAGTTTCATAAATGTGTCAAGTGCAGCATCTGGTTGCTCCTCATTACACACCACAGACCAGCAAATATTCTTCACATCATCAACATATGAATCACTACAAAACTTATTGTATGACCGCTTATACACTATATTAGGCCCAGCCTTTGGAACATTGGTTTCTCTAGATATGGCTATTATATTGCGATCACAACATCCAATGGATTTGGGTTCTGCTTTAAAGCAAATATCTGCAGCGTTAGAAAAACTGTGATCAATACATGTTGATGATTTCATTCCTGTGCTGTTTATAACTACCCTGGTAGGTTGACTGACAACCTGATCCAGGTTGCAGACACTGGTTACAGTTTGAAGTTTTTTCCTGAGTGGGCAGCTTGATGATAGCCAGTCAATATTTAAATCACCCATGCAATATACTTCTCTGTTTATCACATACATTATCAAGCATTTCACACATATTATCCAGATACTGACTGTTAGCACTTGGTGGTCTATAGCAACTTTCCACATGAATGGGCTTTAGGTGAGGCAGATGAACCTGTAGCCATATTACTTCAACAGTATATAACATTAGATCATCTCTAAGCTTTACAGGAATGCGGTTCTGAACATAGACCACAACACCGGCTCTGTTGACATTTCTGTCTTTTCGATAGATGTTATAACCATGTATTGCTACCACTGTATCATCAAAGGTATTATCTAAGTGAGTTTCAGAGATAGTAAGAATATGAATGTCATCTGTTACAAGCAAGTTATTAACTTTATGGACCTTGTTTCTTAGGCTGCATATGTTAATATGGGCTATTTTTAGCACTTTTCTGGGTTGCTTGTTTGTTTTTAATGCTTTACTGGGAAGCTTATCAGAGGTAGACTTACTCATGCTATTTACATTGGAGCTGACAGTGAGCTGCATAAAGTGGTCTTCCTACTATTGCACACCGCCTCGGTGCTAACAATATAACTCTGGTTTATAGGCTCATGATTACTGCTTACAATAGCTGTAGGATAAACAGATGTATTCGGTGCAATTAGGGGTACATAAATTAAATTACTTACATTGTGTTTGCCAATGCCCCTAAGATCATGTACATTTGATGCAGAATTATGACGACTCATTGTCACAATGGTGACTGAGCTGGTCTTGGATCATTTACCAGTCATTGTTTCAACACAGCCTTGAAATGCGTGGACAGAGTCCAGGAGCCAAGATGATTTGGATGGACTCCGTCATTCCTGTAGAGCATCTTCTGTTCCCAGAAGGTGTCAAAGTTATCAACAAAAGTGACTCCAGCAGAGCTACAGTAGTCTTTTAGCCAGATGTGTAATGCCAGCAGTCTGCTGAATCTTTCATACCCGCGGACCAACAATGGTACTGGACCTGAAATGATTGGCCGTTTTTTTGAAGTCTTTTAATGCTAAAATCAGTTCTTTAAAATCAATTTTCAAATGTTCCGAGCTAGCCCTCCTGATGTCGTTTGACCCCACATGGACAATGACAGTGTCAGCTCCCGGCATCTGTGGTAGAACAGTCAGAAGCAGCCTTGGGGTGACTACCTCAAGCGCTAAACACTCAGAGGTAGTTATCACACCCGAGGGGAGAGGGGCATTCTTCTTACCAAACTACATGACCTTTGTTTTGGAGGTGTTCAGAACAAGGTTAAGGGCAGAGAACGCTTGTTTGACACTAAGAAAGCTTTATTGTAGAGCGTTTAACACAAAATCCGGGGAGGGACCAGCTGAGTTTAAGACTGTATCATCTGTACATAAATGGATGAGAGAGCTTCCGACTGCCTGAGCTATGCTGTTGATGTAAATTGAGAAGAGCGTGGGGCCTAGGATCGAGCCTTGGGGAACTCCCTTGGTGACAGGCACTTGCTGAGACATCAGATGTTCTGACTTTACACACTGCACTTTTTTAGAGAAGTTGTTAGCAAAACAGGCCAAAGACGCCTCAGAGACACCAATACTCCTTAGCCGGCCCACAAGAATGGAATGGTCTACCATAACAAAATCTTTGGCCAAGTCAATAAAAATAGCAACACAACATTGCTTAGAATCAAGGGAAATGGTGACATCATTTAGGACCTTTAAGGTTGTAGTGACACATCCATAACCTGAGTGGAAACCAGATTGCATACCAGAGAGAATACTGTACACATCAAGAAAGCCAGTCGATTGATTATTGACACGTTTTTACAACACTTTTGATTAACAGGGCAACATATAAATTGCCCTATAATAGTTAGGATCAGCTTGATCTCCTACTTTAAATAAAGGATGCACCACCGTGGCTGCCTTCCAAGCAATGGGAACCTCGCTAGAAAGGAGAGACAGGTTAAAAAGGTCAGAGATAGGCTTGGCAATAATAGGGGCAGCAACCTTAAAGAAGAAAGGGTCTAAACCATCTGACCCAGATGTTTTTTGGGGGGTAAAGTTTAAGGAGCTCCTTTAGCACATTGGACTCAGCGACCGCCTGCAGGGAGAAACTTTGTAGCTGGGCAGGGGAAAAAGAGGGAGGATCATCGGGGCTTGTTACATTAAAAGGGGTGTGAGATGAGGAAATGTTGGAAGGGCAAGGAGGCATGGCTGAGTCAAATAGGAATCCTGATCCAACAATCCAGGCTGTATCACATCCGGACGTTATTGGGAGTCCCATAGGGCGGCTCACTATTAACTCAGTGTCGTCCGGGTTTGGCCGGGGTAGACCATCATTATAACTAAGAATTTGTTCTTAACTGACCTGCCTAGTTATATAAAGGTTAAATAAAAAATATATATTAAAAAAATCAACAAGGAGCTATTTCAAAGTTTAATGCTTAAAAAAAACAGCAAATTCAATTGTTTGGAGATAGACTTGGTGGAGACAACCTAGCACCGAAGGTGTTCCTTGGTAAAGATTGCCACTCCATCACCTTTGGAAGATCTGTCTTGCCAAAAAAGGTCATAACCAGAATGGTTAACATCAGTATTCAAAACACTCTTTCTTAACCACGTCTCAGTAATGACTAACACATCTGTATTGGAGCTGTGAACCCACACTTTTGATACATTTTAGGTAATAAGCTTCTAATGTTAAATGGCAGAAAACCCAGGCTTTTATGAGAGCATAAATAAGTGAAGCAGATAACAGGGCACAAGTCAGAATTGTGGCTATCAATAGTAGATGGGCCAGGGTGTACATGCACATTTCCAGATATCATCAGCAGTAATAAAATTAGGGCACGGCTGAGGACAGGGAGAGCTCTGCAATGTTGATTTATGACAATTGAATGTGCATTAGATGTCAACAAGATCATATTGTACAGCAATTTCATTAGGTAACATGACTACAAAGCCGGTGAGAGGTGGTTAGAATAGGATGGGAGACCAAGAGTCCGTGTAACCAGTAGAGTCAGAGTCCCGAGTGTGGGAACAAACAGTCTGTCCCACGGTTGGGTAAACAATCAAGTTCATAGTCAACAAAGCATGCAGGAGTCATGAGGCAAATAGCATAAAGCACAATAAAAAAATATAACGACTTGAGGCTAGCCATTGTAAGTTCAGAGTAACAAAGATGAGATGTGCACTGTTGATCAGGCCCCCGACGCGACATGCATCAAGCACACCCATCTCATTAGTGGTGATGAGATAAGATACATTATGTCAGACTAATTTGCAATTGACTGTCATAGCCCAAAATAAAAAAGTAAACATTGGTTGTTAATTCCATCATTTTTGGGGTAAGCATTAGCCTAGCGCTAAGGCTGGCCGTGGGGGTTTGGGTAAGCAGTAGCCTAGCACTTAGGGCTGTGGGGGTTTGGGTAAGCATTAGCCTAGCGCCAAGTCTAACTGTGGGGGTTTGGGTTAGCATAAGGATAATTTAGCGCTCATGTATAATATTATAATGCCTCAGGATGAAAACCTCTCTGGACTCTACAGGATCTTTGAATCTTAATCGAATGATCAAGATCATGGTGGCAATTTGCTATCAATTTGATTAACTGCACACTATGTCCCAGAATAATTATTGTATTCAATCTATTAACTCTTCTTCTCCTCAATCTAATGTTACTCCTATTTTGTATTTGTATTTGTATTTATTAGGGATCCCCATCTGTTGCCAAGGCAGCAGCTACTCTTCCTAGTGTCAAAACACATTAAGGCACTTACATTACATAAAACAAAAGATTAAACAGTAAGGGCATACACACCCTAGGCCCAGGGGTACACTACGCTCCATTTCTCACGTTCATGCGTCATGCATGAAGGTGAGAAATGGAGCGTAGTGTACCCCTGGGCCTAGGGTATACATGACTTAACAAGGCTGATCTGTAATAAACAGGTGCTTACCAGCCGTAATCACTCATCATCATGTGTTGCTGCTTTTTACGACCCATGCTGTTATCTTTTCATCTGATTGCCCTATAGGTGAGCCTTTAATGTGGATAGTTATATGCTCCTCATTTACATATGAGCTTAGCTGAGGTCTCCTGTGGAGGCCTTTGATGCTGTGGGAGGAAGAGAGGAGAGGGGAGGGGCCGAGGGGAAGCGATGATGGGACGGTACAGCTCCTCCGCTGACTGTTTTCGCCTTTTTTGTGCTTTTATGTTGCTGCTATACTTCACCTGATAAAAGCACTGTATTGAGATTCATGTTTGTAAACATTACACTATCTATGGATGTTGTTCTGTTGTTGCCTTGTGGAGACTCCCCTGCCTGCCTACCACCCGTTCCTTAATGTCTACACAAATAAAGTGGATACAGTAGCACAATAAACATGCTCCGGTCTACTGAAGGTTTCTTCGTCTTTACCATATAAGCAAAATCCTTTTGTTTGTTGTCTGCTTGTTTTCTCAGCCAATTACTTCTGTGTCCTTTCTCTGGGAAAGTTGTGTTATTACAGAGACAGTACAAAGGCACTTTGGAGAACGTGTCACTTATGTCAGAAGAGATAAAATGCTGAACAAGCTGTTAGATTGGGATATAACAGAATGTTTGTGTGATGTGAGATAAGGAACCTAAACTACAGCTGCATTCTGTTTTTACGAGGCATTGTATTGTGTTTTCTACGTTTTGGCTGGCTAGTGGGAAAGATGCAATTCTGCCTACTTTTGTCCTATTTAGCTCCACTCATAGAACAACTTTGTTTAGCTTTATTTAGATGACATTCGCCGAGATGGAAATGAATCCGTTTTTGTACCCCAGGTCCAGCTGGGTTGATTACATCATGCTAATTTGAGGGCCGAGGGGTTAGTGTTACATGTCAGCACATACCATATAGTTTTGCACAATGACCCTGACCCTAACAAAACCTTTACCATGTCCACTTCTTCTCTGTGTCTCCTCCAGGGTATTAGCAGTCTGTTCAGCTCTCTGAAGGTGGTGCGCCTGCTGCGTCTGGGCCGGGTGGCCCGTAAACTGGACCACTATCTGGAGTATGGAGCAGCTGTATTGGTCCTACTGGTGTGTGTGTTTGGCCTGGTGGCCCACTGGCTGGCCTGCATCTGGTACAGCATTGGCGACTACGAGGTCATTGACGAGGTCACCAACACTATCAAGACGGACAGCTGGCTCTACCAGTTAGCCATCAACCTCGGCTCGCCGTATTGCTACAATGCCAGCGGCTCAGGCCAATGGGAGGGTGGCCCCGGGAAAGACTCTCTGTACATCACGTCTCTTTACTTCACCATGACCAGCCTGACCACCATCGGGTTCGGCAACATTGCCCCCACCACGGATGGAGAGAAGATCTTCTCTGTGGCCATGATGATGGTCGGCTGTAAGTAACTGGGCTTGGTTGTTTTCCCTTCTCCATGGTGTTGGATGGTTGGGTTGGTTGGTTGGTTGGCTAGCTGGTTGGTTGGTTGGATGATTGGTTGGATGGCTAGCTGGTTGGTTCATTGGTTGGTTGGATGGATGGATGGATGGTTGTTTGGCTGGTTAGTTGATTAGTTGGCTGGATGGGCAGCAGTTCCAGGGAGATAGCTGATAGTACAGAGTGATGATGGAGAGAATAGATCTCCACGATTACGATAGCGAGCAATGATGACACGTTGATGATTAATGACACACAATACTCCCCATCGTCTGTCAGCATTATCTTGGGTGGCAATCTGAGCAACAAAGAGAGAGATGAGGATAGGCTGCTCTCAGATAGAGCGAGAGAAACATACTGTAGAGAATGCTTTGCTCCACTGCTGTAAACAGATCTGATGGTATTTGGGTCTCCTCTATCTGCCAGCTCTGCAAGTCCTCTGGGCTGTCCTGTCCTGTCCTGTCCTGTGATAGTCAGGGGTTCACACTGTGTCAGTCTGATTCTGTAGACTGTCAGAGCCAGGCTAGCCAATAAACAACAGAGCAAAATGATCTGTGTTTCCCTCTGAGTTGTCTGGGCATAGCTGATAGTGTTGGCATGGCGTGCCACTGTGCCACAGCCACCTAGCACACAAAACAGACAACACTGTGTCGTTTGTGTTTTTGACCCATGTGAGTGTAGTAGTAGTAGTGGAGCTGAACAGAGATAAGATTGGTTCAGCAGCCCCAGTCAGAGGAGCTCGCTCAGTGAAGTGATCACAGGCTTATTAATTGGCACCTTTTCCCATTACTCTGAATAAGGCCATTCTTACCTCCTCCTCCTCCCCCTCCCACCTCTTTCTCTGGCTGTCAGAAATCACTATTAGATTAATGATCCACTTAGCTATCAGGAGCTGAAAGGAGGGTGAGTTGTACACATTGTTATAACATGCATGTACACGTACACACTTACATTACATGCAATGCACATGTTAGCACCGACATACACTTTTGCAAACATTATGCTATTACTCATATACTGTATGCACATGAAAAGTTTATTTCCAAAATGTTATATCCAACCATTTTTTTTACTCTGTAATTTCTCATCAGAAATGAGAATTTTTTATTAATGGATTTTTAATGTGTTCTTTTGCAAAACACTATATATATCCACTGTTTAGCTGGAATTTCATGTTTGTATCCTGTATTTTTGACTGTGATATGCGGTTAGCTCACCTAGCTATCTTAAGATGAATGCACTTACTGTAAGTAACTATGGATAAGAGAATCTGCTAAATTGCAAAAATGTAAAACGTAAATATTTGACATACAGATTTCATATTACTGTATTGACTTATATGACTGTATAAAACCTCTCAGTACTACTTATTTCTCTGAGAGTGAGGCAGATATACAGCATTTAGCAAAACAACATGATAATTTGTCTCTCTGAAATGAAATCTTCAAGTGATGGATTTGAAATAAATACATGTCTGTCATTGAACAACCCCATGCCATGATTCGATAGTGAAAAAGCACACCAATCTCTTTCATAATTATTCCTCACAAGTCCAAAAATGAACAGCTTGATTAAATAGTACCCGCAAAACACCAGTCTCAACATCAACAGTGAAGAGGCTGTTGATGCTGGCCTCCTAGGCAGAATTGCAAAGAAAAAGCCATATCTCAGACTGGACAATAAAAAGAAAAAGATTAAGATGGGCAAAATAACACTGACACTGGACCGAGGAACTCTTCCTAGAAGGCCAGCATCTCAGAGTTGCCTCTTCACTGTTGACATTAGGACTGGTGATTTGCATGTACTATTTAATGAAGCTGCCAGTTGAGGACTTGTGAAGCGTCTGTTTCTCAAACTAGACACTCTAATGTACTTGTCCTCTTGCTCAGTTGTGCGCCATGGCCTCCCACTCTTATTTCTATTCTGGTTAGAGCCAGTTTACACTGTTTTGTGACGGGAGTAGTACACAGCGTTGTACGAGATCTTCAGTTTCTTGGCAATTTCACGTGTGGAATAGCCTTCATTTCTCAGAACAAGAATAGACTGACGAGTTTCAGAAGAAAGTTATTTGTTTCTGGCCATTTTGAGACTGTAAATGAACCCACAAATGCTGATGCTCCAGATACTCAACTAGTCTAAAGGAAGCCAGTTTTATTGTACATCCATAATTGCAAAAGGGTTTTCTAATGATAAATTAGCCTTTTAAAATTATAAACTTGGATTTGCTAACACAACGCGCCATTAGAACAAAGGAGTGATGGTTGAGGATACTGGGCCTCTGTACGCCTATGTACAGTGCCTTGCGAAAGTATTCGGCCCCCTTGAACTTTGCGACCTTTTGCCACATTTCAGGCTTCAAACATAAAGATATAAAACTGTATTTTTTTGTGAAGAATAAACAACAAGTGGGACACAATCATGAAGTGGAACGACATTTATTGGATATTTCAAACTTTTTTAACAAATCAAAAACTGAAAAATTGGGCGTGCAAAATTATTCAGCCCCTTTACTTTCAGTGCAGCAAACTCTCTCCAGAAGTTCAGTGAGGATCTCTGAATGATCCAATGTTGACCTAAATGACTAATGATGCTAAATACAATCCACCTGTGTGTAATCAAGTCTCTGTATAAATGCACCTGCACTGTGATAGTCTAAGAGGTCCGTTAAAAGCGCAGAGAGCATCATGAAGAACAAGGAACACACCAGGCAGGTCCGAGATACTGTTGTGAAGAAGTTTAAAGCCGGATTTGGATACAAAAAGATTTCCCAAGCTTTAAACATCCCAAGGAGCACTGTGCAAGCGATAATATTGAAATGGAAGGAGTATCAGACCACTGCAAATCTACCAAGACCTGGCCGCCCCTCTAAACTTTCAGCTCATACAAGGAGAAGACTGATCAGAGATGCAGCCAAGAGGCCCATGATCACTCTGGATGAACTGCAGAGATCTACAGCTGAGGTGGGAGACTCTGTCCATAGGACAACAATCAGTCGTATATTGCACAAATCTGGCCTTTATGGAAGAGTGGCAAGAAGAAAGCCATTTCTTAAAGATATCCATAAAAAGTGTTGTTTAAAGTTTGCCACAAGCCACCTGGGAGACACACCAAACATGTGGAAGAAGGTGCTCTGGTCAGATGAAACCAAAATTGAACTTCTTGGCAACAATGCAAATCGTTATGTTTGGCGTAAAAGCAACACAGCTGAACACACCATCCCCACTGTCAAACATGGTGGTGGCAGCATCATGGTTTGGGCCTGCTTTTCTTCAGCAGGGACAGGGAAGATGGTTAAAATTGATGGGAAGATGGATGGAGCCAAATACAGGACCATTCTGGAAGAAAACCTGATGGAGTCTGCAAAAGACCTGAGACTGGGACGGAGATTTGTCTTCCAACAAGACAATGATCCAAAACATAAAGCAAAATCTACAATGGAATGGTTCAAAAATAAACATATCCAGGTGTTAGAATGGCCAAGTCAAAGTCCAGACCTGAATCCAATCGAGAATCTGTGGAAAGAACTGAAAACTGCTGTTCACAAATGCTCTCCATCCAACCTCACTGAGCTCGAGCTGTTTTGCAAGGAGGAATGGGAAAAAATGTCAGTCTCTCGATGTGCAAAACTGATAGAGACATACCCCAAGCGACTTACAGCTGTAATCGCAGCAAAAGGTGGCGCTACAAAGTATTAACTTAAGGGGGCTGAATTATTTTGCACACCCAATTTTTCAGTTTTTGATTTGTTAAAAAAGTTTGAAATATCCAATAAATGTCGTTCCACTTCATGATTGTGTCCCACTTGTTGTTGATTCTTCACAAAAAAATACAGTTTTATATCTTTATGTTTGAAGCCTGAAATGTGGCAAAAGGTCGCAAAGTTCAAGGGGGCCGAATACTTTCGCAAGGCACTGTAGATATTCCATTAAAAATCAGCCGTTTTCAGCTACAATAGTCATTTACAACATTAACAATGTCTACACTGTATTTCTGATCAATTTGATGTTATTGTAAGGGACAAAAACATTACCTTTTCTTTCCAAAACAAGGACATTTCTAAGTGACCCCAAACATTTGAACGGTAGTGTACATAATTGCCTCTACATCATCTTGAATACATGCCAGTACAACTGTAAATGCACACACTTATATGCATTTGTCAGTTCATGCACACAGGCACATGCATACACACACATGCATGCACACACACACACATACAGTACAGTTGTGACTACATACGTTGTAGAGAAATTAAAGCACATTCCAACCTCACTGCTGTCTGTGTTTCTGTGATGTTGAGGTTTTATTATGAGCGGTAAATCAAAGACATGGATTATTAGTTGACCCTATCCCAGTCACTGGGAATTATGGGAATTACCTGAGCTCAGCTCGTCAGCAGGCGGATGGCAAGGGCGCTGGGCGGAAGGATGGAGTAAAGGACGGGTTCTGCCTGAGGAGCCTGCGCTTGATGGCCGAGTCTGTAAAACAGTAGAGACTTCTTCTCCCCAGTGAGTGAGAGAATGAGAGAGAGGAGACAAGAGAGGCAGAGCAGTGAACTAGAGAGCGGTTTTATTTGAGCAGAATCGCTTCGGCGGATGTAAAAGTGTATTGAAAACCATAACACATGATTGGGGTTGTGTAAGGATCAGGATTAATTCCATCAGTTGCAAAGAGGAAGCTTCAATATCTACTGTTTCTGTGCCATGATGTGGATGTTCAATCCAGATTGACATTTATTTTTCCCCCCAGTCCCCCTCCCCATTTGAGGACCCATTACCCAGTGATCAGCCCAGAGTCAGGCCTGAGAAACAGTGATGGGGCGTGGGTGGAGGAGGTCTGAGGGCGTTGACAGAGAAGCAGCTCGGAGTGTCTCTCCCCCTTGGGCTTTTTAGCTCCCATGCCCTGATTAATGGAAAGAGAGAGGGTTAGAGAGGGGGAAGAAGGACAGAGATTTCAAGGGACAGACACAGAAGCATAAAAATATACACAGTAGGTTGAAGAACAAGTGATGACAAAGAGAGAGAGAGAGGGAGCTGTATTGTCCTGCCTGCCCTGATCCATCCTGCAGTGGAATTGGAGAGCTTTGCTTTCTCTGGCTGCTCTGTCTGCAGGGCGATTAGTCTAATCCATAAAGGGGTGTCGTTCTCTGCTCTCTCTCTCTCTCTCTCTCTCTCTCTCCAGGAGTCCTCTAAACTGACTCATCCGGGTCACTGCTAATCCCACATCAAGTGGCCCAAATCAGGGGAGGCTCAGCCCAAAACCAGCTCCTTTACTTTGGAGGTGACTGCTGCCTCTGTGTCTGTATCCTGTGTGTGGGTGCCTGGCTGCTTCCATATCACGCGCGTGCAAGTGTGTGTGCACATGCATGTTCAGGTGTGCGAGAGTGTGTGTAGAGGTTCTGTGTGTGGTTGAGTGAGTTTGTTTAGATTCACATTATACAACGGATTCAGAAAGTATTCAGACCCCTTGACTTGTTCCACATATTGTTACGTTACAGCCGTATTCTAAAATGGATTCAATTGTTTTTTTCTCTCATCAATCTACACACAATATCCCATAATGACAAAGCATAGAATTGTTTAGCAAATGTATAAAAAAAAACATGTATGGCTCTCATGTGGACTGCTACAGGAAAGGAAGGCCCAGAGTCAACTCTGTTGCAGAGGATAATAAGTTCATTAGAGTTACCAGCCTCAGAAATTGCAACCCAAATAAATGCTTCATAGAGTTCAAGTACGAGACACATTTCAACATCAACTGTTCAGAGGAGACTGAGTGAATTAGGCCTTCGTGTTTGAATTGCTGCAAAGAAACCACTACTAAAACCAATAAGAAGAAGAGATTTTCTTGGGTCAAGAAACACGAGCAATTGACATTAGACTGGTGGAGATCTGTCCTTTGGTCAGATGAGTCCAAATTTGAGATTTTTGGTTCCAACCGCCGTGTCTTTGTGAGACGCAGAGTAGGTGAACGGATGATCTCCGCATGTGTGGTTCCCACCGTGAAACATGGAGGAAGAGGTGTTATGGTGTGGGGGTGCTTTGCTGGTGACACTGTCTGTGATGTATTTAGAATTCAAGGCACACTTAACCAGCATTGCTCCGACAGCATTCTGCAGCGATATACACAACTGTGGGAAGCATTGGGGTCAACATGGGCAGGCATCCCTGTGGAATGCTTTCAACACCTTGTAGAGACTGGCCCAAATAATTAAGGCTGTTCTGAGGGCAAAAAGGGGGGTTGCAACTCAATATTAGAAAGGTGTCCTTAATGTTTTGTACACTCTGTGTATATATACATCGAAATCCCGATGTGGCCCTCGAGCCAAAAACTCTGTCCGGCCCTGAGTTAGAAGGTCTACTTCTCTGCTCTTGAGAGGAGCTGGCTACTGTACCTGTAGACTTTCAGCAATTGCGCTAATCTAACGATATGCTAATTAACATTATCTCCAAACTGCACACAGAGACATAAATATGGTCATTTGACTCTGGGTAAGTAGGAAAATGACCAAATTTAAAAATCTCACAGTTTCCCTTTAATCCCCCTGGCATGGTGACCTTGCACTTTCTCTCTAAATGTTTGGGAATATTTCTAGCTGAGGTTTTGCGTCAGAGTTTAGGCTCTCCCTCCTTTTGGAACACAGCATGTAGACCGTGGTTGTGGGGACTTCCTCTATGACTCTTACATCGCAGGGTTAAGTAGGGGGTTCCACTGTCAATACGACCTGCCTCATTTGACATGTTGGCATGACAACGGGTCAGGGGGACTTAGCTCAAGTGTGTGAGTGTGCAAGGGTTATGCAAGTGCTTCGTAAAATAGTTGAACCTCTACTAAACAAAATCACCAGTCTTGCATTACAGTATTATGCAATCCTTAATCAGTAACTCATGAATACCAGTTTCATATTTGCACTCTCCATGCAAATTACCCAAGGGTTGTATCTGTACTGATTCTGACACCATTTCCATAATTATCACCGTTCTAATTGTCCCTGTGGGCTATCTCCCTGACTCATTCATTTGTGATTCTCATTTTCCATCGACCCAATCTTCCCATGTGAAAAGTCCTGAAACACGGGAAATCAATTTTTTATTCTAATTATTTCATTTCTCACAGCGATTTATGCAGGGCTGAACGGGTAGAGTCTGCAGTCTGACTTGCAGTGGGGGATAACTGAATCAAGCAGGTGCCAGGCGTGATGGATTGGACCTCTTAAGTGTAATTGCAGACAGTGTGAGTTGGGGTCTGGCTGCACGTGTCATGAACCTTTTATTCATGGTACTGATACAGGATGAACCCACTCACCTGCTCTTCTTTAAGGGTTCCTTTTATAAGGAGCTGTGAATAATGCCTTTAAGAAGTAGGATCCTTTCAAAGATGTCCTTCTCAGTTTACACAGCCTACAAAACCCCTCCCAGTCCCTCAGACACCTAACCTGACCCAGAGTTAAATGAAACCTGAATTCATGTCCATGTCTGTAATTACAGTATCTGATGCTACCAGTATGTAGCCTTTTGCACAGTAAAGCCATCAAATAAATGGGGTGTTTCAGCTTACGTTGCTAGTTTCCACTCGTTACAGTATATACCTGCTGGTATGATCCGTGTGTGAGTGATGAGGGTGAGTGGTCACAGTGTTTACCTAGCCAGGTGGTTCTCTGAGTGGTCCTCCATGACTTCATTATGGTTCGCCCCTAAGCCTCTGAGGGAGACCCCCTATGGCCTTGTTACCTTCAACAGCAGACCCACAGGACTGGTTATATTTGTTTCGCAGCTCAATTCAATCCCCCAGGTGTGCTGCCACTGTTAAATTCTTCTCACAACACCCAGTGTGATTAGCACTCCTGCAACATTCATGCAACAAATACAGCAAGGTGGTCGCTCGTGGTCATCAGTCTGGTTATTATTTTAATCATGATCAATGAATGGAATTAAAGGATTGAATGAGGCGATTTATCTTTGTTCATAACATTTTATTTATTGGCAGTGTCTGTGTGTTCTAATGGAAATTCATCTCAAATTCAAAAAAATTTCAGTGAGAGAAAAATTTACATAACCATTTATGATATCAGTCATTGTTCAGTATGACTGATATTAATGACTGTTATGAAAAAGCGCTCTACTTTTGATGTGTTGTGTTATGAATGTTCCCCTCTCTGTATGTTTACTGTGCCAGTGTAACTAGTAAAGAGCAGATGTTCTACTATAGATCAGAACTCCCCCTCCCCCCTCGGGCTCTACAAAAGCCATTATCTTCTCTAAATAGCATCAAATTGACTATTAAGTTGATCTAATGAAAAAGAAACCCCACAATGTCAACGCTAAATAATATTTCTTCACTCAATGAGAATTCTGATGATAGAAATGATAGTTCCCAATTGGGGGTGAGAGTATGACTTATGCATGCTGCCTCTGCACATTGTTCAGTCAATTATTACTTAGAGACACTGCAAGAATGTTTACTTAGAAAGGGAAGGCCTGATACACAATTACACCTTGTCAAAATAGATTTACACGGTTGTCGTACTTTTGGAAAGAAAAGTAGTTTCAATTGACTGTTAGTGCCAGTGATTGGCTGCTTGACCATTGCGTCATAGATATTTATTGGACATTAATGTGTTGAGTTGTGGTTTTGGACCAGGCTCTGCAATGTGGTCTCAAGGCAATTCGTCTTATTCTGTTAATAAATCTGTGACACTCCATTTAGTATGATATTTATGTTACGTTAGGTTACATTATGAAATGAATAGTGGTCGTACAATATCATACGAATTTGAGAACGTATAGTATCATACGTCTTACCAGGGCGTACAATAGCATACGAATTGGATGATGTAAGTTATCGTTTTAATTGTTTTAATTGAACCTTTATTTAACTATGTTCGTAAGTTATCATACCTCTTAGAGGATGTATAGTTTTGGAGTCTTTCTCTGAGTCCAGGTTGCTTGTAACAACAAAGGTGAATTATGAGGATAATTTATGTGAAAGGTCAGGGGAACTAAAACGACAATGTAGCATGTTGGTGATTTGGGGTAGAATAAGGGTTAGGGGGAAGACTTAGCTAAAATGCTACAGTTGTCCCCGACGCAACTCGAACACGAAACCTTTGGATTGTTAGACGGTCGCAGATTACACCCACCCATCCTTTCCCAACCTCCCTACTTTCATTGCTGTCTAAAGTAACTAGACCATTGTTAGGTATCATATGTCTTAGAGGTGCTCAGAAATATGTCAATTATGTTTTGTTTGGCTCTGAGGCCAGGCTGGCAAGCGCAGAGCTAAGGCCATGCCCTCTGACTTGGTCTTTGACTTGAAGAGATAAGGTAGAATGTCAATGCTATCTTCAATTTGTGTTTTTGAGTTTCATTAACAAGTATCCAAATACCTGGATTTATTTCCAGAGGTATTTTAGATTTATAAACTAGACTTTTAATCTGAAACGTACAAATTGGTATTGTCACCCTGCTGTCTGTTGACGTTGACTAAACAACACTGTCAGCAGTCGTTCACAGGTGCGTTGATGTCAGGTGTGAGGTGCAGCTGTTTGAATCTGTCTGCATTGAGAGGAGACTAGTTATTAATAATTCCACAGGGAAGGAAGGAATATGTGCCCTTCCTGCCTGCTGAATCATTCTCAACAGCCAGCCTGACACCCTCTTTTCTCTGGATCATGTGCCAGCGCGGATCCCTCCCCCATTGTAAAGTCTTTAAAGTTGTTATTTCTTGTCTTTTATTGTCTTTTTATTGGCTGGGAGAAGAAGACAGAACTATTTTTGGGTAAGGTCTCTATGGTAACAGTGAGCTAGGTTACAATCACAGCGTTGGAGGCTGTCAGTAAGTCTTGTGGAGCACTAGTGGTTCTGGAACTCTCCCTATTCTTTCTCTTATGGAGTACATGAACACCATTAAATACACAATCTGTCACCTGTCATTACCACTCACTTCAGCTCATTTCATTTTATGACAACTGTATTTGAAAGATAATTTCCCTTTTTTCTCCAGCTCTCCTGTACGCCACCATCTTTGGAAATGTGACCACCATCTTCCAGCAGATGTACGCCAATACCAACCGCTACCACGAGATGCTGAACAACGTGAGGGACTTCCTCAAGCTCTACCAGGTGCCCAATGGGCTGAGTGAGAGGGTGATGGACTACATTGTCTCTACATGGTCCATGTCCAAGGGCATCGACACTGAGAAGGTGAGCCATGCCCCTGAGCTTGGACCCAGGAGAGATAGGCCTAACAACACCAGGGCTGCCTGTGGTTACAGCACAGGAAGGATGGGATCTAACAACACCAGGGCTGGGGTTAGAGCATAGATGCAGTAGTAGTATGGTTATGAAATAACTGCAGAAGTCTTGTAGAACACATTGGATTCTAATGAATGGGACTACACAATACTGCAATGGCTCAGTACAATGGTGAAACCCATACTATACCACAAGAATTTCGCTACACTCTCAATAACATCTGCTAAATCAAATACGATTTGATTTGAAAGTAATACAAACAACCTGAAAGCCTGATGGACAGGTGTCTGTCTGTCCACTCTCTAGGTGCTGTCTATCTGTCCTAAAGACATGCGGGCAGACATCTGTGTTCACCTGAACCGGAAGGTGTTCAATGAGCACCCTGCGTTCCGCCTGGCAAGTGACGGCTGCCTGCGTTCTCTAGCCGGGGAGTTCCAGACCATCCACTGCGCCCCTGGAGACCTCATCTTCCATGCTGGGGAGAGCGTCGACACACTCTGCTTTGTGGTGTCAGGGTCACTGGAGGTCATCCAGGACGATGAGGTCATCGCTATCCTAGGTGAGCAGCAAAATGCATCATGGCAACTTTATCTAGTTTCCACACCAACTTAATGGTGAGTTCTTGTGTTTGTCTGTGGATTAGTGGTGTGCGGGTCAGCTGTTTGTTCACTCGCAACAGCCTGCAATTGCTAATAACTCCGCAACCACCAACTTCAATGTGAAAATCTGAGATCCGCACCCAACCTTAACCCTTAAATATAGAAAATGCACTATATGCTACAGTCAAAGACTGCAGAACGATTTTTTGACAGGGTGTGCAGGATTTAGCTTTGCCTTATTTAGATATGTTTCTGCTTATAATGTCTATAGTTAGATACATGCAGTGGCGATTTTAGCATGTAAATCTTGGTGGGGCAAACTATAAAAAATGCATGCCAGCAAAGCCACAACACAACACTAAACAATACATTAATTGCACTATTACGGTGACAAACGGGGTCCGCAAACTGTTAGGGCCTACATAAAGCTGTCCCAACAGCAGTCCCATCACCTTACCACTGCTACACTTGGCTTTCAGCGGAGCCTTGTCTGGCAGTGAAACAGTTCATTCAGTCTCATTTACTGCATAAAAAAAAAAACATAGCTGATATGGCTGACTTGCTTAAAAAAATGTGGTTTCTACTGACAATTGAGATGTACACACTATGGCATAAGGGGACGACGAGCGGATAAGAAGGAATCAGTCATTCCGATTAAGACATTAATGAGCGAGCTAGGACGGCCATAGTCAATATAACTATTTGTTCATCACTTTTAAAATGTACACCGACAGAATTCAGAACATGGGCCATTCTTACAGTGTTCTCCCTGTACACCAAGTCAGAACCGTAGGATAAATAAAGGGGGCAAATAAGTAGACGACGAAAGCTCTCTACAATATTCGATGATTACATTTCTCTAAAACAGGCTATAGGCTACATGTGCACCACCAAGTCAGAACAGTAGGTGAAATTAAGAGCTGAAAAGGGACCAAATTATTAGGGTGAGGAACATGGGCTACTAACAGCTTACTACACAACATACTGTACACTTAGTATTACTTTCTTTGCTACAGTATATATATCTCCCTGGCATATTACAGAATGTATGCAGCAGCATACAATACTTTTTTGGACTCACCTTGTTGTGCTGTGCTCACTTGAACCAAAACATGGCACGGCGGTTCCTCGTGGGCAAATTTTGTCTTCAAACTTTGTAATCAAAGTCTGCCATTTTCTGGATTTATGGTGCTTTGAATAAAACTGGGAACTCTGAAAAAACAAGGTTGAATCATGATAGCGTCAGTGATCTTCAGGTCGGAGCTCTAGAAAGAGGCCCGAGTTCCGGACTTGCAATTCCGAGTTGGATGACCGTTCAAAACGTATTTTTTTCAAGTCTTGAACTCACTGTCTTGAACTCACTGAAGTTAGTTGTTTTGAGCGTGGCAGAAGTCATGCTGGATTGACAGCATGGCCAATGTTAAATGTTGATCCATTTAAGCTTGGAAAAGATACCCTTAAAACTAGTCTTGGGACCACACACCCACTCCACTGAATAACATCCACTGATTCCTTCCAAACCTCTCATTGTTGAATTTGCGATTTCCAACTTGTGTGTAATGTTTATATCCAATGTCCGATGAGCATTGATACGTTTTATCTATCATTTCTCTTCATTATTTCTCTTCATATGACAAGGATTAAACGTAATTTGCCAGTAGATTGTCGACTTGATTCATGATGATGACTGCTAGCTTGCTAGTTAAGATTTTGAAAGTATGATGTTGACATGATAAGTGCAATCAATGCTAATGTGATTTGACATACTAGAGAACATTAACCAATCACAGCACAACTAGAGAACATTACCAACCTACACTCCTGTATTTTCTGCTGGCTGCCTCACCACCACATAAATCGCTGAGCTAGGCTGAAACATCTGGATTTTGGAGATGCCTTATTCAAGAAAGCAAAAAAGAGACCAAGTTTGTATGCGGCTTTATTTACTCAATTATTATATATATATATATTTTTTACGTTACCCCAACGTGGGGCTCAAAACAGGTGGGGCAGTGGTCGACACTGGACACATGTAGCTTCTCTTTTGTCATTATATGTTGCACTATAAGAATAAATAAAACCTTGCTCAACAGAATATTGTAATAGATCGATAGAATGACTGCTTCACACTAGGTGACTTCGGTAAAGTTTTTTCTGTCATCTTCCGCGGAGCAAAGATGTTTAGGTACTGGGGAGAAAATACAATAAAGCAATAACAAACGGGAAAGATTTTCTGTACAAAGGAACAAGAAAGCTGTGAAAACGACCGGATGTGTTCCGATAAGATTTCAGTTTGGCTTCGATACATATTTTATATGGTCAGCTTCTATCAGCTTTTATGATGCTTTTATGATGAATACAGCACCTCTACAGATCATAGAGGAGAAATTTGGAGTTTGCCAAAAAACAGTAGGTTATATTCTAGTTAATCAATGTTCAGATTTCAGTTTCTATTTAAATAGTAGGCTACAGTTTCCTTGACATGCCATAGGCCTATTTGAAGTCTTGTGACTGTCGATTTGTATAGTTTCTCACATTCATCACACAATAACATAGCCGGCACTGCTATTATCTTTTTTTTTACCACTTCACCAAATATTTTCCAAGCATGCATTTTTTTGGCCTTCCTTTCTCTTCATTTTTAACTCTCATTTCGCGGCTTTTGTCTTGAATTTAAGTTCGACAATGTAATTTTTGCCTCCGTGATTGATGTTAACTTTTTATGCCAGTTCCCAAAAGTATGCAATTTGGCGCGGGTACAGTTAGACCCTAAAGTTTAGGCTTATGCACTAATACCAGATAACCTAAAATAATGAAATAAAAAAGTCAATGTAAACTATATAAATTACGCAATAATTATGCATTAATGGATTTTTTAATGGTATTGTTTCTCTTAATTCAACTCGTACGCCCGTCACCCGCCCTTCAGCCACACAATATTTAATGACACTAAACTCGTCCACCCCGCGATAACCGCAGGGACTGTCACTATTGTGGATGATGTTGTTTCTGGGGTTTGGCTGATGCCTTGTCAACTCAAACAGCAACAAAAAAATACACATATGCAATAGAAAGGGCGAAAGATAAAGACAGAGTTGGAGACCAGCAGAGCAGGCTGTAGTGCCAGCGGGTGTTTTCGGAGGCTATTTTATTGCTTTTCTACATTAACTTCATTAGGAGCTAGAGTAGGGCTGTAGTTAGAGCTTCATAAAAAGTATATTAGCCACAGATGAATTGCCGCACAACATGGAGGACATTAATCAGCAGCTCAAATGGACACCGACGTGAGGCGTCTGTCTTGCCACCACAGGTGGTCCCGGGATCACATTTACAGACTTCGTAGGGGGCATGGATGGTTTGGGGGGGGGGGGCATGCCTGGTGCTACTGTGATGATTTAGAGCAGATCGACAATGCAGGAGACCCACGGTGGAGGAGCCGTGGGGGGGCGCAGCACGAGAGGAAGGAGGCACATTAGTGTAACATCCTTCTGAGAGCATTAACTCTCTGCACAATGGTAGTCTGTACATTTGTTCTATCATGTTTAATATTGTTAATGGTAAGTTATGAGCACTACTCATCTGTCACGCCTAATTTTGTACCAGATATGTTGCTATTCACCCTGCTCAATTCCACTTTACTGTAGGTATGTGATTCTAGTCATAGACTGGTTGCAAAACTAGACAAAACTATGGTGGCAGGGTTAGCTGACTGCTGTATGTCTCGTGGGCAAACAGTGAACACCTCCCTTTAGCCTAGGCCAACTCTGCCTGCCTCCACCTGGAGGTAAGAGGTGCAAACAGGCAAGAGGAATAGCTAGGGCTCATAGCCGACGGGGGAGAGAGACCGAGACAGAGCGAGACAGAAAGAGAGACCCCTCTGATTTCCCCTGGCAATCACTAAGCTAACTCTTAGCTGTGGATCCTTTCTCTCTTCTTCATTAGCAGCCCACTAGCAGAGGAGAGGAGCTGCCTGCAACACTCCCACTGTAACAAGCCTATACTTGGACAACCTGCAGAGTCACACACCTTTAATAATCCATTCCACTGGCCACAGGGTTACAGCAACTTTCCATCAAACAATATTCCATCGGCCTTATCAGTTTATGATTTTCTCCTCTGTCTTGGATTAGTTGTGTTTCACGAAACGACGATTGGACTAATTTTGCAATCTATTATTCATGCTGCTTTATGAGAAAGGGAATTTTAGTGGGGAAAATTATTCACACAGCAATATGTTCTGGCCCAGTGAACTGATTGGATATGCAGTAAACTGAAGGAGATGAGACTGTATCAGTCCACGTCAGCACTGTGCCTTAGTCTCAGAAATCTGCTAGCTTACATGGAGCTATAGTTGTCACCATGACCACCATTGATCACACAAACATGAAACACTGAATTCACTCCCATCCACCTCCACAAAGGATGGTTGTAGTGTGAGAGTAGTGTTGCATTGATCTCCAACCACAGACAGTAAGACACCTCTTCTCAGGTTGATGCTGACCTCTAATTCCTCTAGAGCCACCAGGCTGATCTCTCTGACCTTCTCCATATCGGCTCCAATAATTGGTGGCGTGCTGTGCCTCTAAGGGGGGGGGGGGGGGGGGGGGGCCTTCCAGCACCGAGCACATCCAGCACCGAGCATCCAGCACCGCAGGACTCTTTAGTTGGATGGTTTCTCAGACCCAATTTCTCAGACCCAAATGGTACAGGAGAGACAAGATTGACACATCCTGTCTGTGTTGTGGTTCTGATGTTTGGGTTCTCTCTGCTGTATGGTAGACTGGTTGGTTGGTTTCATTGGTTGTCATTTGGTGATACTAGTGCAATCCCTTCAAGTGAACCATTGATTTGATATTCAACTGACAGTTTATGATAATTTTAGATGAGAATAATATGTTTTTATTGGTCTTTACTGGCTGTAGAGTAAATCAGCTTGTAACATTTTACTGTGCACTGAGTAATGAGAATCTTTGGTTGCTAAGGGCTCAGCCAGATAACCTCGTTGCTAAGGAAACCTTTAAACCTCAGATCTCAAAATATCCATAACATCTGTGACTGGTGATTTCACTGAGAAAATACTAAATATTGTACTATTTTGTCTCCCACACAAATCTCTCAATGTATCTTTCCCCTCTCTCAGGTAAAGGAGATGTGTTTGGAGATGTGTTCTGGAAAGAGACCACTCTTGCACATGCGTGTGCTAACGTGCGGGCGCTGACATACTGCGACCTGCACGTCATCAAGAGAGAGGCACTGCTCAAGGTTCTGGAGTTCTACACAGCCTTTGCGAACTCCTTCTCACGCAACCTTATCCTCACCTGCAACCTACGCAAGCGGGTATGATTTACGCAGTGACACGCACGCACAACACACCACACACACACACACACACACACACACACACACACACACACACACACACACACACACACACACACACACACTGACAACCACATGTCAGTCCTCCTCCTTTTTCCTCCCTCTTCTGTATCCTATTTTCTCATCTAAAACATTTGCAGAGCGTTTTTGTGGCCTTTCTCCTTGACTGCAGAAAGTTAGTTCTCCGATCACTAGTGCTGAGCATTAACCGAAATGTCAGTTTTATTTGAATTCCTTTTCTTTCTTTTTCTTTTTCGGTGAGCTCAATGTGCACATTGCACAGTTTGTCTAGAGATAAATCATATCAAGCCTGAACTGGGCGATGTAGTAGGGAGTTGTAGTTTCCAACAGGCCAATATTCTACATAGTTTAGAGCAAAAAATGTGGTAATTAACTACAATCACCATAATCCATTGTATGCCTACTTGTCCGGTCTGTGAGTTTTTTTATTTACTTCTGCTACTAGGCAGGGTAGCCTAGTGGTTAGAGCATTGGACTAGTAACCGAAAGGTTGCAAGTTCAAATCCCCGAGCTGACAAGGTACAAAATCTGTCGTTCTGCTCCTGAACAGGCAGTTAACACACTGTTCCTAGGCCGTCATTGAAAATAAGAATTTGTTCTTAACTGACTTGCATGGTAAAATAAAGGTAAAAAATAAAAATAAAAATTAGATTAGTGTGGGACAGACACTGAGCGAGAGATTCGAGAGAAGAATGTGTGATCGATAGAGAGCAGTGTCTTCTCTTGGTATCTCTACCTGAAAATACATAATCTAAGTGACTGATAGTTGGTATTCAGTAGCCATAAAACTATGTCTAATTTACTTTGAATAATTACTAAAATAATGGTTTTGTCAGACAGCATAGGCAGCAGCTCCATAGAGATGAGATGATGACTTGGTAATCAAATAAAACAAATGTAATATACACAACTGAAATATTTTATTAAATAAATGAATGTGAATAAATGATGGTTAGTAAGTGTTAAGCCGTTATGGGCAGTCACTACCATCATGAGACTTTTTATTTATTGTTTTATTCAGTGTTGTTTGGGACTGCTCGTTCAACTCAATGTGTCCCTTGTACTGTAAAATAAATTGAACACCCTCCCCCTCATAGAATGAACTCAAAACAAAGTTTACGGCCACAAATGGCATTATCTGTAGTGACCTTGTGTTTATAAACGTGAGTATCTATCTACTTTGCTTTTGTGGCACAATCGATGCCACGCAGTGCTACGGGTCAGAAAGTTGAAGGTTTGCTGACCATCACAGGGGAGCTCACTCTGCCTGTTTCATTACTTCACAATCAGAGCTGGCTGCAGACAATGATCAGCTAGGGGGAAGTTAGATTTTCAGCATTTTGATGCCATCTTTATACTTCAATAAAATATTGTATATGCAATTCATTTTTCACCATCAGGTTTCTGTGCCAATGTACCAAATGACCAATAAAGAAAAAAAAACATACTGGCGTGGTTTGCGTTTTCAACACCACAATAAATAGATGTCAATCTCGACAAACAGAAAACACATCCCTCCTTACCTTGTAGCCGTACCCAGTATTGAAGGCTTGGCTTGACGATCTCTGAATGTCGTTAAACTTTTTTGGTGTTTTTTAACAGATGTCTCTTTTGATTCATCAATAGCCTCTGCACAGTTTGGATTGATTGATTGATTTTATTATAAAAATACATACAGTATATACACAAATCATTTAAAAAGTTACCATGATTGCACAATAAAGTCGGGGACGTATTTCCATTGTGGTCCCTACATTTGCTGCAGAATATGCTACAGTAATATAAGGACTGAATGCACATCTAATGTGCACATCTCTGGCTTTTGGGGTCACCTTATGTTTTAACATAGCTACAGTACATCTATGGGCTTTTATGTTTTTCTGTCATGCGTAATGGTAGCCTTTCATAGGCTGTCTATTGGATAACGGCAAAATCATTTGTTTCTTTGGGGCTTGGTCTCATAAAATGTCATTAATGTAGGGCTCATAAAATGTATTTAATGTATGGCTTATCAGGCTCAGGTAGCATCAGGCTTGAATTTTCATGCCAACCAAAGCTCTAATCAAATCAAGACATATTAGAATACTTCTGTTTTGGGAGGGAAATACCGGCTTACCAGAGAGAAAAGTGATTATTCTTGGATGGAACATTTGTAAAATAATGAGAAAATATTCAACCCTAGTCTGGAGCTTATTCTTTAGATGTTTGGGGCTGCTGGGGAACCATGATGTGTAGGCATAATCAAAGTGACACTGGACTAGCGTACTTGCCAGAGTCTTTAGGGTGTCTATAAGTTCCCATCCAATTGGCGACAGATTTTAATGCAAATTTTGGGGTTTACTTTAGGAGAATTTGGCGCCGCATAGCGTGACCGGGAAGATTTTAATTTACCAGACATCCATATGCATTCAGATCCGAATTGGCTTAGCCAGCACCATCAATAAACAAAGGATATTGGAGCCACACTTACGTGTCCTTAAAAACAGCCTACAACAAGTTACAAAAACACTATTCCTTATCTTTCGATGTATAGTATATGCACAACTTTATAGCCATTTAAAAAATAAATCATTTTTAGGCTACTTTCCTAAAACAATAATTGTCCACCTCACAGTTCAGCTGTCAGAGATTTGAGCACTAAATGAATCAGGGCATTGCATGTATAGGCTTAGGGTCCACTGTGTGATATTAATATTTAACAAGAAGCTTAGGCCTAGCCCCAGAGCGATAGAGAGAGAGATAGTCGCTTTGGATAAAAGTGTCTGCTACAGTAAATGGCATATATTATTATATATTATAGAGATATGCTGACGGCTTTCTATGGTACCGACATGCATGTTTTTATGTCAGATGGCTTACGAGCAGGCTATCACACTTGCGAACTGGTTTAAACCTTCACAGGATATATCGCAGCAATTACCAACAAAGGCAAGTGCCTACCATACCCAACAAATGACAGAAATAGGCTGTCATTTATTTTACAACAGACCTACTTATAACCTACAGTATCTTCAAATAAATACGGAGTACACAATTAAAAAGACAGATCAAATTTAATTTGGCCAATGAAAATGTCTCAACAGAATTAAACAAAATAGGTTCAGCATATTTGCACAACTGGTTTCAATTAATAAATATCCTTACAATGATATACAATAATAATAATAATAATAATGATAAAACAAATGATTATGAATACATTTATGTTCTAATATTGCATCCTAACTGAATAGGGAGCACAGTAACCTACATTCTTCTCATCTAGTCCACTACTATATTAAAACACTCTAAAGCCCGACCCTGTCAAATCCTAGAGCATTTTCCTGTCAGCGTTGGGTTTTCATCAAATTGACTTATATTATTAATTGACATAAAAAATACAAGTTCAATGGATTTCCATTGCTTCTTCAACTCTAGGCATGCTGATGGTTTTGTCACTAAGCATGTTGTGTACAGTAGTTGTAGGGAATGTGCCCACTCTGCTATTGGCACGTGCGCTCTAGCCAACAGCTTGCAGATACAGTGCCTTCGGAAAGTACTCAGACCCCTTGACTTTTTCCACATTGTGTTACGTTACAGCAATTTACACATAATACCCGATAATGACAAAGTGAAAACAGATTTACATTTTTTTTTTAAACAAAAAAACAGATACCTTATTTACATAAGTAAGAGCTCAGAGACAGGATTGTGTCGAGGCACAGATCTGGGGAAGGGTACCAAAAAATGTCTTCTGCATTGAAGGTTCTCAAGAACACAGTGGCCTCCATCATTCTTAAATGGAAGAAGTTTGGAACCACCAAGACTCTTCCTAGAGCTGGTCGCCTGGCCAATCTGAGCAATCAGGGGAGAAGGGCCTTGGTCAGGGAGGTGACCATAAACCTGATGGTCACTCTGACAGAGCTCTAGAGTACCTCTGTGGAGATGGGAGAACCTTCAGGAAGGAACCATCTCTGCAGCACTACACCAATCAGGCCTTTATGGTAGAGTGACCAGACGAAAGCCACTCCTCAGTAAAAGGCACATGACAGCCCACTTGGAGTTTGCCAAAAGGCACCTAAAGACTCTCAGTCCATGAGAAACAATATTCTCTGGTCTGAGGAAACCAAGATTGAACTCTTTGGCCTGAATGCCATGCATTACTTCTGGAGGAAACCTGGCACCATCCCTACGGTGAAGCATGGTGGTGGCAGCATCATCCTAAGGGGATGTTTTTCAGAGGCAGGGACTCGGAGACTAGTCAGGATCAAGACAAAGATGACCAGAGCAAAATAGAGAGAGATAAAAATCCTTAATGAAAACCTGCTCAGGATCTCAGACTGGGGGCGAAGGTTCACCTTCCAACAGGACAATGCCCCTAAGCACACAGCCAAGACAACGTAAGAGTGGCTTCGGGACAAGTCTCCGAATGTCCTTGAGTGGCCCAGCCAGAGCCCGGACTTTAACCCGATCTAACATCTTTGGAGAGACCTGAAAATAGCTGTGCAGCAACTCTCCCCATCCAACCTGACAGAGAAAGAGAGGATCTGTAGAGAAGAATGGGAGAAACTCCCCAAAAACAGGTGTGCCAAGTTTGAAGCGTCTCACCCAAGAAGACTTGAGGTTGTAATCTCTGCCAAAGAAGCTTCGACAAAGTACTGAGTGAAAGATCTGAATACTTATGTAAATGTGATATTTAAAAAAATAAAAAAAGAATTAAAGGAGTCTGAGTTATTTCCGAATGCACTGTATGATTGCTAGTTAGCCTATTACAGATATGGACAAAGGATCCACCTATCACTATTGTCACTATGAATGTGGGATAGAGGGCAGGACAGACCGTTAGACTGATAGACTATACTGACCTGTGGCATAGTAAAAGTTAGCACACGGAAAAGCTTAGGTCATAAGGGAAGTACCAAACCACCTTGATACAGGGGAGCAGATGAGGAAATTTGGCTATATGGAAGAAATAATAGAGTAAATCCTGCAAAAGAGCGAATTTACTCCATGGAAAAAAAAAACACTACCCTCTTTGCCCAATAAAAAACCCCACAGCCCTCCCCAAAGCAACAAAAACTAGTTTGACAACCTTCTCCTATTTTGGACGACCCCTCCTCCAGTAAATTGTGATCTGTCCATTACAGCATTCACCCACATAATGAATAGTGTATTTAATGTTTAAAAAATAACCGCGATTCGTTTTTATAAATGGAACCGAAACCGAACCGACCTCAGAAAACACTAATTGTTCAGCACTACCTTTCACTCTTGAGGGAACTCTGGAATGTAATTCTCACATTATTAGGTTATTAATCCTAAAGGTATTTACCATGTTTATTCTCTCTACACCCAATAGGTCTTTTGTCAGAGCCATTTTCGCATAATGAATTATATATTAAATACTAATAGACTCCTTACTTACTGTGGCCTTTTAGCAGTTAACACCCACAGACATGTTGGCAGTCTGCTATCTCCCAGTGAGAAATAGCAGAGGTGTGTGTGTGTGTGTGTGTGTGTGTGTGTGTGTGTGTGTGTGTGTGTGTGTGTGTGTGTGTGTGTTTTGAACTGCCGCTATATTCAATCAATCAAATGCACCAGCCGATGTCACAAAGTGCTATACAGAAACCCAGCCTAAAACTCCAAACAGCAAGCAATGCAGATGTAGAAGCACGGTGGCTAGGAAAAACTCCCTAGAAAGGCAGGAACCTAGGAAGAAACCTATAGAGGAACTAGTCTCTGAGGGGTGGCCAGTCCTCTTCTGGCTGTGCCAGGTGGCGATCATAACAGTACATGGCCAAGATGTTCAAACGTTCATAGATGACCAGCACGGTCAAATAATAATAATCACAGTGGTTGTAGAGGGTGCAACAAGTCAGCACCTCAGGAGTAAATGTCAGTTGGTTTTTCATAGCCAAGAATTCAGAGTTCGAGACAGCAGGTGCGGTAGAGAGAGAGAGTCGAAAACCGCAGGTCCAGGACAAGGTAGCACGTCCGGTGAACAGGTCAGGGTTCCATAGCCGCAGGCAGAACAATTGAAACTGGAGCAGCAGCACGACCAGGTGGACTGGGGACAGCAAGGAGTCATGAGGCCAGGTAGTCCTGAGGCATGGTCCCATGGGAGGGAGAGAGAATTAGAGGGAGCATACTTACATTCACACAGGACACCAGATAAGACAGGAGAATTACACCAGATATAACAGACTGACCCTAGTCCCCCCGACACAAGCTATTGCAACATAGATACTGGAGGCTGAGACAGGAGGGGTCGGGAGACACTGTGGCCCAGTCCGACGATACCCCCGGACAGGGCCAACCAGGCAGGATATGACCCCACCCATTTTGCCAAAGCACAGCCCCCACACCACTATAGGGATATCTGCAAACCACCAACTTACTACCCTGAGACAAGGCTGAGTATAGCCCATGAAGATCTCCCCCACAGCACGAACCCAAGGGGGCGCCAACCCGAACAGGAAGATCACGTCAGTGACACAACCTACTCAAGTGACACACCCAGAAACAAATACTCAAACTGTTGATCCTTTTGATTTTAAAAACATTGAAAACATTCATGAAAGCATTCATCGTTTCATACAACACTTGACAAATGATTGACTGCTCATGTTAAAAATGGGGCCCTGTGAATTTTCAACACAAAGCACCTTTCTCTCTCTTAGTCTTGAGCGATTGTTTCCATCTTGGTAAAATGAGCATTAACTTACCTAACCATTTTCTCATTTAAGAAAACACTTCGGGGCTTTTAGACTCCTCTTTACCTGACTAAAAAAAACACATGCAAATCTGCTCTTTTTCTTTTGCCTAAAGGGGCCACTGCACATTGTTAAGCAAAATCTATGCTGTACTTCTGCAGCGCTTTACGGTTCTGGTATTAAAACGATCAGTTTTGAATATTTTCCCAGTGCTGTCGAATACTAGGCTACCAACACTTTTCAGAGAATTCTAGATCTCTGGAGTATTCCTCTTTTTACATTTAGGTTGAAAGCCTAAGAAGCAGACATCCACAGAGTGCACCAAATATTTACAGAATATCTGTGTCGTTAGGGGCTCTTTTCTATGGTTTATTTTTGTTAGCTGGGACAGCTTGTGTGCTTGGAGGACAATGGTAAGAGACGCCTGACCCTGCAGACAAGGATACTTTTACCAGCCGACTGATGTATTAGTAATGAGAGTTTCCACAAAAAACCAAGACCAAAAAAATACCAGGATTTTGGGGATTTTCACAAAATGTAATCGATCCATAGAATAGTATTCTGGAGGAAGGATTGTTGACATATTTAACATTTGTATCTAAAAGCATAATTGAGAAATAATGAATCAAAGCATAGTTATTACTATCATAGTTATTACTATCATATTTATTACTATCATATTTATTACTATCATATTTATTACTATCATAGTTATTACTATCATATTTATTACTATCATATTTATTACTATCATATTTATTACTATCATATTTATTACTATCATAGTTATTACTATCATATTTATTACTATCATAGTTATTACTATCATATTTATTACTATCATAGTTATTACTATCATAGTTATTACTATCATATTTATTACTATCATAGTTATTACTATCATAGTTATTACTATCATATTTATTACTATCATATTTATTACTATCATATTTATTACTATCATAGTTATTACTATCATATTTATTACTATCATATTTATTACTATCATATTTATTACTATCATATTTATTACTATCATAGTTATTACTATCATATTTATTACTATCATAGTTATTACTATCATATTTATTACTATCATAGTTATTACTATCATAGTTATTACTATCATATTTATTACTATCATAGTTATTACTATCATAGTTATTACTATCATATGTATTACTATCATATTTATTACTATCATAGTTATTACTATCATAGTTATTACTATCATATTTATTACTATCATATTTATTACTATCATAGTTATTACTATCATAGTTATTACGTTTTGCCCTTGCCCAGGCCTCCTTTAAGACTCCTTAATGTTTTATCTGTAGATGCTGTAAAGGAAAAATAGGTGTCATATGAGTAGTATTTTGATTTCAATAAAAACATTTTAAATGATGAATATTGAAAAATATAAACATGAATATTAAAACATATTGTCTGAAAATATGTTTATTGGTTTATTTGTTCATTTTCAACACAGTGATACAGCCTCACTGATAAGACTGCACAGTTTTGATTCGTGATGTTCAAATAGAGCAGTGGTCACCAACCTTTTTTTAAATCAAGATCCCTTTCTGAGTCAAAATGCAAGCCGAAATCTACCGCTGTGATTTAAAAAAAAAACATGACTTAAAAATGTAAGCCTAGGCAACATTAACCTATTAAAAACAGTACTGTGAGGTTTGTGCAGTAGGCTATAGGCCCAATACATTATCACCGCATATAGGCTTTTCTTGAATTGCCCTGCTAATGCATTGGTGTTCGGACCATTTTTAGGTAGGCTATATGATCACACCGGTAAAAGCAGACATTTAAATAATTCGCTTTTTATTTTAATTTTACTGGGCTGATGATCCCTGCATCTGATGGTCAGTCTCAGCGGAAGGAGAGAGCAGCAGACTGAGGTTTCGTCTCTCAACATCCCTCTGCTCTCCCTTTCCTCCGCTGACACTGACCAAAAAGGGACACACCATCTTCCAGCTGATTGCGAAACTCGAGTCGCACTGCACTGCTGCTAATAATAACAATGCAAGCCTATTGATACAATTTTCTACTCATTCATTACAGTTGCAGTGCTGGTTGTAGCGTGAGTTGAAGTTGGAAGAACGCATATTTCATGGCTTATAAAAGTAGAACGGCTAAAACAGTAGCGAGGCTATATACAGTAGCGAGGCTATAACAGTAGTGAGGCTATATACAGGCACTGGTTAGTTGGGCTGATTGAGGTAGTATGTACATGTAGATATGGTTAAAGTGACTATGCATATATGATAAACAGAGAGCAGCAGTAGCGTAAAAGAGGGGTTGGTGGGTGGTGGGACACAGTGCAGATAGCCCAGTTAGCCAATGTGCGGGGGCACTGGTTGGTCGGGTCAATTGAGGTAGCATGTACATGAACGTATAGTTAAAGTGACTATGTATATATAATAAACAGAGAGTAGCAGCAGCGTAAAAGAGGGGTTGGGGGAGGGCACAATGCAAATAGTCCGGGTAGCCATTTGATTACCTATACAGGAGTCTTATGGCTTGGGGGTAAAAACTGTTGAGAAGCCTTTTTGTCCTAGACTTGGCACTCCGGTACCGCTTGCCATGCGGTAGTAGAGAGAACAGTCTATGACTGAGGTGGCTGGGGTCTTTGACAATTTTTAGGGCCTTCCTCTGACACCGTCTGGTGTAGAGGTCCAGGATGGCAGGCAGCTTTGCCCCAGTGATGTACTGGGCCGTACGCACTACCTTCTGTCGTGCCATGCGGTCGGATGCCGAGCAATTTACGTACCAGGCAGTGATGCAACCAGTCAGGATGCTCTCGATGTTTCAGCTGTAGAACCTTTTGAGGATCTGAGGACCTATGCCAAATCTTTTTAGTTTCCTGAGGGGGAATAGACTTTGTCGTGCCCTCTTCACAACTGTCTTGGTGTGTTTGGACAATTCTAGTTTGTTGGGGATGTGGACAACAAGGAATTTGAAGCTCTCAACCTGCTCCAATACAGCACCTTCGATGAGAATGGGGGTGTGCTCAGCCCTCCTTTTCCTGTAGTCCACAATCATCTCCTTAGTCTTGGTTACGTTGAGGGATAAGTTGTTATGCTGGCACCACCCGGCCAGGTCTCTGACCTCCTCCCGATAGGCTGTCTCGTCGTTGTCGGTGATCAGGCCTACCACTGTTGTGTCTGCAAACTTAATGATGGTATTGTAGTCGTGCCTGGCCCTGCAGTTGTGGGTGAACAGGGAGTACAGGAAGGGACTGAGCACGCACCCCTGAGGGGCTCCAGTGTTGAGGATCAGTGTGGCAGATGTGTTGCTACCTACCCTCACCACCTGGGGGCAGCCTGTCAGGAAATCTAGGATCCAGTAGCAGAGGGAGGTGTTTAGTCCCATAATCCTTAACTTAGTGATGAGCTTTGAGGGTACTATGATGTTGAACGCTGAGCTGTAGTCAATGAATAGCATTCTCACGTAGGTGTTCCTTTTGTCCAGATGGGAAAGGGCAGTGTGGAGTGCAATAGAGTTTGCATTATCTGTGGATCTGTTTGGGCGTTATGCAAATTGGAGTGGGTCTAGAGTTTCTGGGATAATGGTGTTGATGTGAGCCATTACCAGCCTTTCAAAGCACTTAATGGCTACTGACGTGAGTGCTACAGGTCTGTAGTCATTTAGGCAGGTTAACTTCGTGTTCTTGGGCACAGGGACTATGGTGGTCTGCTTGAAACATGTTGGTATTACAGACTCAATCAGGGACATGTTGAAAATGTCAGTGAAGACACCTGCCAGTTGGTCAGAACATCCTGGTAATCCGTATGGCCCCGCAGCCTTGTGAATGTTGGCCTGTTTAAAGGTCCTATTCACATTGGCTATGGAGAGCGTGATCACACAGTCGTCCGGAACAGCTGTTGCTCTCATGCATGCCTCAGTGTTGCTTGCCTTGAAGCGAGCATAGAAGTGATTTAGCTCGTCTGGTAGGCTCATGTCACTGGGCAGCTCGCGGCTTTGCTTCCCTTTGTAGTCTGTAATAGTTTGCAAGCCCTGTCACATAAGACGAGCGTCGGAGCCGGTGTAGTATGATTCAATCTTAGCCCTGTATTGACGCTTTGCGTGTTTGACGGTTTGTCGCAGGGCATAGCAGGATTTCTTATAAGCTTCCGGGTTAGAGTCCCGCACCTTGAAAGCGGCAGCTCTACCCTTTAGCTCAGTGCGAACGTTGCCTGTAAATCCATGGCTTCTGGTTTGGGTATGTACGTACAGTCACTGTGAGGACGACGTCCTCAATGCACTTATTGATAAAGCCAGTGACTGATGTGGTGTACTCCTCAATCACATCGGAAGAATCCCGGAACATGTTCCAGTCTGTGCTAGCAAAACAGTCCTGTAGTTTAGCATCTGCTTCACCTGGCCACTTTTTTATAGACTGAGTCACTGTTGCTTCCTGCTTTAGTTTTTGCTTGGGAGCAGGAATCAGGAGGATATAATTGTGGTCGGATTTACCAAATGGAGGGCAAGGGAGAGCTTTGTACGCGTCTCTGTGAATGGTGTACAGGTGATCTAGATTTTTGTCTCCTCTAGTTGCACATTTAACATGTTGATAGAAATTAGGTTTAAGTTTGATTTAAGTTTCCCTGCATTAAAGTCTCCGGCCACGAGGAGTGCCGACTCTGGGTGAGCGGTTTCCTGTTTGCTCATTTCAGTGTCCATGCTAGCTGTGCTAGCAACAAATGTAGAATTACTGATGCTAGCATTGGAAGCAGAACAACTTGTGTCGTCAACAGGTGCAGGTGTAGTACTGCTGATAGTAGCACTACCACCAGTAGAGCTGGTATGTGTCTCTATGGACGCGGACCTTACCTTTTTAACAATTTATCAATTTTCGAGCAAACGGAATGAGCAGAAGCTACGTTTTGCTACATACATTTGTGGAATTCCCACGGGAGAGTAACGGTTAATGTGATTGGATGTTCATTATTTGACTAGGCTACCTGTTTGACATTTGACATTGTGTGGTTTTTCGCTGAACACTAGATGGTTTATTTTTGGCAGTGCAACGAGGCTACTTAACCCTTAACCCTAGCCCTAACTCTAACATGAAGAAAGGGTTGTGAGACATCACCCAAATGTATAGCCCCGTTGGAAAATCGAAATGGACTGTTTGAAAATGTGAATCACATTTTTATTTGGCGTACCTCCAACGGCATTACCCCAGTTAGGGAATAGCCGAAATATAATATATTTTGTTCAACAATATATTGAAAAATTGGTCATATTTTATTTGGATAGTCCATCTGCAGATGCACTACAGATGGTCATGCTATCAACAATTATCTGTTGATAAGCAACTGACTATCTGTTGATAAGCAGCTGCTTGCTAGGTTTACGGTAAGGGCTAGGGTAAATTTTAGAATAAGTGTTAGGGTAAGGGTTAAGTTTAGGGGTTAGGATAAGGGTTAAGGTTAGGGGTTAGGATAAGGGTTAAGGTTAGGGGTTGGGATAAGGGTTAAGGTTAGGGTTAGGAGATCGCTTGTTGAAATGTTACAGATAGTACACCTGTAGATGCTCTACACACTATCCAAATAAAGTTTGACCGAAAAATGTGCCAAATCATAAATGGTATATTTTCAATATTCATGTTTATATTTGTCAATATTCATAAATGAATATAAAAAAAGACTAAATACTACACATATTACAGAGCCAGCGTTAAAGCTTCATATGACACCAAAGTTCTACCAAAGCTCTATAGCACCTACACAGATGAAACACTATGGAGTCTTAAAGGAGGCCTTGGTCATGCCAAAAGGTCATAAATATGCCAAATGATTTCTCAATTATGCTTTTAGATATACTGTATGTCAAAAATCCTTCCGCCAAATAACTATTCTATGGAGGACATTTTGTGAAAATCCCCAAAATCATGGTATTTTTTTTGTATCACTGTGACTATGGAGAAGTGTCTGCGTGTTTGTGCGCGTGCGTGTGCGTGTGCGTGTGTGTGTGTGTGTGTGTGAGAGAGAGGATATGGTGGGGTAGGGAGTTTAATACAGAAAAGTGAAGTCCAGGCTGAAGTCCAGAATGGTGATTTGTTGTAAGTGTTTTCCTGATTTCAGCAAGAGAACAGCAGGTCTATGTGTGTATGGAAGGCAGTGCAGTGATCAGGTGAGATGGAGAGAGCTGAGCAGCAGGAGGAGGGGAGATGAGGAAGTCACCCATGCAGAGAGTTTCATTTTCTCTGTTCTGTCTGATAAATAATGAATTGCTGAACTTAAGAAGAAAATTGACCCACTTTTTTATGTGGAGAAGAAGAAGCCAGAGCTAGACATCCACACTAAGAGAGACAGGGTAGATTATCTCTGCAGTCTCTACATCAGAACAGAAAAACATAGACACTTTGAAATGTTCAAGCGGCAATGGACACTCCATGTACTGCTCTCTAATCCACTCTGTGCTTTTTAAGATGCTTCTTCACCACACAAGTCTAGAATGAGCTCCCATTGCAATATCTCCTAGCCTCCGTTATGACTCTCCTTAAGGCCTGTGTGTGTGTGTAGGTACTGTATGTGTGTGTGCACATGTGCGTGTGTCTCCGTGCATGTACGTACATGTGCTTTCCAATGTGTGTGTGTGCTTCCTCGTATACATGTGTGCTTGTGTGTGGTCCTTCCCCCTCCCCTGGCATGTATATTTGGGACCGGAGTGGGAGGAGGATGACAGGCTGGATCACCTAGGGAGCAGTGATGTGTCATCCATTCGCCTACAGAGACGCTTCCCAGAGGGGGAGTACAAGTCCCTTTCTCTCCTGCCCCCACTCCCAGGGCCTGTGTGATGGGGCTGCCCAGAGACAGAGAGAAAGCGGTATGGAGAAATGGACAAGCATCTCTCCTCATATTGGAGGAAAATGTGACAGAATGAGTTTGGTCAGGAGTTCTGACTGTGCCTCCACAGCTCTGCATCATCTATCCCTCTTCAATATCTGAATGTGGGATTTCGGCCTCACATCCAAGTCAGCAATACATTTTGATTACAAGTTTGAACCGAATGGTTGGCATGCGGTGCGGGAGTCAGGGGTACAGTTTGGATCCTGTATTCATTCTGATTCTGGGATTGTGCGAGTATTGTTAGAGGGCCAACAGAGTATCTATCACATACCCCATGCTCCAGGAACCTCCACTCTCTAGCTTACTGGGATAAATATAACTCTGTAATATAACGCTAAATCTAATCAAGAGGAGAGATGAGACCACCTACACACTCCCAGACCATCCAGCTACCAGGATTAGCTTCCCTGACCAATATCTCCTCCCAGGAATTACACAATTACAGTACCTCCCACTCCCTGGCCCTGCATTCTCCTGCAGGCTTGGGACGTTTTTTAAATAAGGGGGGGTACTTGGGGGGATGGGGGGGGGGGGGGGGTACTTGGAGAAGTGTTTCAATGCAGTTATATCATGTTTTATTACTCTGAGTGCTTTGCATAATTTATATTAGTAGAAGGTCTGCATGCTGGCAGCTGTATATTTAAGTGCTTGGACCTTTTTCAGTCAGTGTGCTGACTAGGCTTGGCTCTGCCACTGGAGCACTGCTGGTTAGATACATTTTTAGCTCAGCACCTGAAAGTGGAGAAATTAACTAGGCTTTTGATTATCATCTCTGTCATAATGAGTCGGGGGAGAGGAGTGACTTGTGACAATGTGACATAGCTCAGCAGCACGCATCTCAGCCATCTCAGTAATTGGCAGCACAACCTACAGTGTTTTCCTACAATACTGCATGGAGGCAGGTTTTTATAGTGTTGTGGTGGCAACGTGTGACCTATGAAGTCAGTGGTACACTACCTTTCAAACAGGCTTGTTTGTCTTTGGCACAGTGCTGCACACTGTAGCCTATCAGGTTAATCAGGCTTACCAAGACCACAACCGCAACAATGAATGAGCCTGACTGGACAATTCCCAGTGCACTATCATTAATACATGGAAGATATCATGTTGATAGGGATGTCAGGAGAGGGGGAGAGATACAGAGAGAGAGAGGGAGAGAGAAAGCGAGGATAGGAGAAAAGAGACATCAAGTGTGAGAAAGTAGAAAGGACGTGGTTTGTTGGAATTAGGGAGATAGAGGCAGGGTTAATCATGGCCCTCAGTACAAGGCAACCAATTCCTCATGGGCCCTATTTGATATTGAGTTTTGGAGATAAGACAACAATCGTTGTTTCTCGATTTCTTTCTGTCTCTGTCCCCTCCCCTCTCCCTCTCCCTCTTTTTCTCCCCACTCTGTTTCTAGCACTCTCTCCGTCACTTCTTTCTCTTGAGCCAGAGGTCGATTGTTACAACGGAGCCTCAGAGAAGAAAAGAGTTCAAAGGCAGACCAAACACACCCTTGGTGTGAGCGTAGTGAGCGGTTCATACGGACCTTGAACCCTTTCTCCCCCTCTGGCCCAAATATTACTTCATCCACTGTGTAAACATAGGATTGTTGTACTATTTTTATTTCTACTTTGAACCAGGGTAGGATTTTATTGATTTGAGGTTCATTGTATTTCTGTTTTTTCAACGAGCTTTGAAGTCTGCTCCAAAATAGAGCCTACGCAATGCTGCTTGGAATAATTCTTCCCTCCGTCTGCCGAACTGTCTGCAAGAAAAATGCTTGTTGATATACATATACTGTATAGAATATTCTAGAATAGGCCGCAAGGGGCTGTGTATTTCTAAGTTATTCTTTCTTTCTTGACATATTTTAGAGATTTCAGTGGCAGCTGTTCTTCTAGTTGAAAAAATAAAACTTCTAATGGGGTTAGAAAGGTTGGATTTTTATTAACAACAAACTTATTACAGTTGAGAGAATCAGGTCATGTGGGTGTGTTTGTATTTTCTCCATCTTGGTCAGGTTGTTATTGTAAAAGAGAATGTTTTCTCAATTACTTACCTAGTTAAATAAAGGCAAAATAAATCAAATATGTTTGTGGAAGTTAGTTTTATTTTGCTGCAATAAGTCTCTGTAGGGTAGAACAGGTGTAGTCGGTCTGTTTTCAGGCTTCTATTATCAACTTACCCTTACTGCCCCTCTCAAAAAATGTTTTTAAAGTACTCCAGGCCCTCTTTTCATCTGAATAATTAATCTGTCTGTTTCTGTCTGTGTCCGTGTTTCTTGTTGTTTTATGTTTGATGGCTATTTTATGTTCTGTACCGTCTTGTGGGGTGAGCTCATAGCTGCTCCCCTTCCGGCAACACTGCTAATTCTCCTCTCCATTACCATACACATTAAGACATCTGCATACTGTCCTGTCTCTCTAGGAGCTCAAAGCCCCTCTCTCAGACGAAGGCAGGATGAACTTGGAGGGGACGATGCCTAAATGCACATCCATTTTGTCTCCCATACATGTTTCGACAAATAATGCTGGTGTATTCCTGATATCATTAACTTATCGTTCCCTTAATTGATATCCCCGATTTTATGTTTGAATGATATGACTTCAGTTCCCACATAGGTGGAAAGCTTGCCGTATCTGAGAATAACTCTGGCAGAACGACTGTAATGTGGTCAGATATTGTGAAGAGTACTCCTCGGTAAACCGTAAAGGCCATTCATCCCTGTTGATAGCAATGGTTTGTAATTTGTCCTGCTCTACCGTATGGATGTAAAATAAAGTCAAAAGTTCCATAACAGACAGATGGAGAGAATAATTGGGTCAGTGAAATTAGTTTGAATAATTAAAATAAGTCAAGCCACTTGTCTGAGAGCAGTGTGGTCAAAGTATGTGTCTTGAGTTTTAGCTTCCCAAGGATGCCAACCATACTACCATGACAACCTTGTTTCTTTTCCAAGCCTAATTGCCTCTCACTCAAGAGGTCCAGGCAAATCGGTATAGCACTTAACCTGTCAATCAAAGTTGAGACCTTTTTCCCCCCTTAACTTTATTCAAATCTACCCACCTACTCAAGCTGCCCAAGTAATGGTCTCTAGACAATCTATGTTTGACAGAGAGAAAAGCTAACCTGTTATGCTGTAATTAAAATAAGTGGGAAACACTATTGACTTGTGTAGAAAAATCGACACAATTTTGCTGTCCCTGCACTGGATGAATCAAGACAGTGACTCATCACATAAATGTAGACTACATTTCAGCAAAAGCTTTAGTTGTCTTGTAATGAATAGTCACTGCCTCCCAACTAAGCCTACAGTACATACTATCTGCAGGTGATGTGATTGACAGGTCCTTTCTTTCCCCTTCCTTGTCCCTACACTAGCCCACTGACCCAGCAGGGGGCTTGATACAATGACATTAAGTGACATTACGCAGCCACTTCCAACAGAGGTGCCGGGTACAGCGAGGAGGGGACATGTCCTGACAAGGCTGAGAGAAAGAATGTGAGGGAATAATATAATAATACATTCTGGCCATGCTGAAGAGCCACATGCCTGGACTGTCAGCTGCAGAGGGACCATTATTATTTTAACCAAGAATAATACTTCAGTCTACTGGCTGGCTGAGGTCCCTGTCATTCCCAATTTAATTAGTATCTAAGCGCCAGGAGAGGAGAGCAGATTGGCAAAGCAGGTTGAATAATAGACTGAGGCACAGTCAGGAGTGCAGATGGATATTTTCATAGAGATCCCTTCTAAAGCCAGACTTGACTGCACTGCGCTGTCAATGGGACACGTGATGAATGGATAGCCAGATAGGCAGGCAGACAGGTGCTCTTTATCAGTTTGCATATAAATCTCTCTGGTTCCTTTGTTGTTTTCAGAGTCATATATACATATATACAGTGCATTCGTAAAGTATTCAGACTGACTTTTTCCATATTTTCTTATGTTACAGCCATGTTCTAAAATTGATAAAATAGATTTTTCCCCTCATCAATCTACACACATTACCCAATAATAACAAAGCAAAAACAGGTTTAGACATTTTCACAAATGTATAAAAAAACAACTGAAATATCAAATTTACTTGGGTATTTTTTTATTTTATTTAACCTTTATTTAACTAGGCAAGTCAGTTAAGAACAAATTCTTATTTACAATGATGGCCTACACCGACCAAACCCTAACCCGGACGACGCTGGGCCAATTGTGCACCGTACTATGGGACTCCCAATCACGGCCGGTTGTGTTTCCATTCTTCTCTGCAGATCCTCTCAAGCTCTGTCAGGTTGGATGGGGAGCATCGCTGCACAGCTATTTTCAGGTCTCTCAAGAGATGTTCGATCAGGTTCAAGTCGAGGCTCTGGCTGGGCCATTCAAGGACATTCAGAGACTTGTCCCGAAGCCACTCCTGCGTTGTCTTGGCTGTTGGAAGGTGAACCTTCGGCCCAGTCTGACGTCCTGAGTGCTCTGGAGCAGGTTTTCATCAAGAATCTCTCTGTACTTTGCTCCGTTCATCTTTCCCTTGATCCTAACTAGTTTGGCCGGGCGGCCAGCTCTAGGAATAGTCTTGGTGGTTCCAAACTTCCATTTAAGAATGATGGAGACCAGAATTGTTTTCGTACCCTTCCCCAGATCTGTGCCTTGACACAATTCTGTCTCGACAGGTGTGTGCTTTTCCAAATCATGTCCAATAAATTGAATTTACCACAGGTGGACTTCAATCAAATTTCAAATAACCTGTTTTCGCTTTGTCATTATGGGGTATTGTGTGTAGATTGATGAGGAAAACAATTTATTTAATCAATTTTAGAATAAGGCTGTAACAAAATGTGGAAAAAGTCAAGGGGTCTGAATACTTTCCGAATGCACTGTATACAGAATAATGTATTACTTTTCATTCATAAATAATGTATAAAAATGAGATTACTCTTCTATTTTTTGTACTTTGCAGGTAATTTTTCGTAAGATCAGTGACGTGAAGAAGGAGGAGGAGGAGCGCCAGCGTCAGAAGAACGAGGTTCAGCTGACCATCCCCCAGGACCATCCGGTCAGGAAGCTCTTCCAGAAGTTCAAGCAGCAGAAGGAGCTGCAGAGGAATCAGGGGGCGTCCTCCCAGCTGGACCTGGAGAAGAACCAGCTCCAAGTGGAGCACCACCTTCACCCCATCCCCCACAGCCTGCAGCTGTCCCACTCCAGCCTGCAGCACTCCCTGCCCCTCAACATCCAGCGGCCCGGACCACACTCCTCCCTGCAAGGGCTCCAGAACGGGGCTCCCCCTACGGGCTGCAGTAGCAGTGTGCTCACCGTGTCCCAGGTCACACCCATGCAGTCTAGTCCTGCCATGGGGGAGCCGCCTCCAGTCCGGCTCAAGGTGAGCAGCAGCCCTGCTCTGGTAAAGCCTCCTGCTGCCAGGGGCTGGGGGCGCCTCAAAAACGTGGCTGCCCCACCTCCCGTGGTCAGGAAGGAGGGACTGAACAATGTAGCTAAAGCCGTTTCTGTGGAGATGCTATCTCAGAAGGGCAGGGGTCAGGAGGCGGGGCTCAGAGGAGGAGAGGGAGAGGACAACCGCCTCCATAAGACAGACTCCTGCGACAGCGGCATCACTAAGAGTGAGCTGCGTATAGACAGGGCCGGGGAGGCCCCCCTGCCACACCCGTTCGGCCCCATCCCAGAGCAGGCCCTGCAGGCTGCGCTGCAGGAGACCCGGCTGGAGCTCCGGGGGGACCTCCAGACTCTGGGGGGCCGGCTGGGGGCCCTGGAGAAACAGGTGGCTCAGATCTTCAAACTGCTGACCTCTACAGAGAAGAGGAGGCCGTCTCTACCTCTGGCCGCCACCCCCAAAACCAAAACCAAACGTCAGGACATCTTCACTGTCTCCAGACCCGTTTCTCCTGACTTAGTGGACGATGACGGGCACATGTGAAGAGGACAAAACACCACTGTTCGACGTACCTTAACATTTGCACACAAACTTTTAACTCATGTCCATCATGAGACCTTTCTTGATTGTAAATATTTCTCTATGCATGTCCAGCTGGATTCTGGCTTGCCAAAGAAACAAAGTCTATTCAGGGGCGCAACTTTGGTTTTAGAAGTGGGGGGGACATAACCTAGCAGTGGGTCTGGGAGTCCCTCAGAATTTTGGGGGCATCTAAAGCTCATTTCCTGCATTTCTACTAGGGCTGTTCCCGACAACAAACAAATATAGGTCGATCAAGAGTAGTCTTTTATTTCGACTAATCAATTGGCTGAAATTTTTAAACATGTATTTTTAGGCATATAGACTCACCCTATGTGTTCTAATAAAATCAACTAGGCTATAAGTACTGAAATTGTCTGATACTTTGAGCACGCTGTTTGATGAAATAATTACGACACACAAATAACTCAACAGGGAGCCGGAGATCAAGATAGCCTAACCAGAAGAAAAAATAATTTTCCAGACCCTCTTCTCGCTGCTGCTGGCCTTTGCAGCTTCTGCCTTTATGCTCCTGAAGTTGCTGGTAATAGGCTACACCAGCGGTCAGCAACCTTTTCCATTTGAAGTGCAAGGTTATGATACCATTTCTACCAATCTGCGTGACTGTTATGATTTTTATATGCACATTTTCGTGGAACAGTTGCATTTAATTTATTAGTCTTTGTATCTCAAAATCTTTGTCTGTGGTTAATCTACAGTCTATCTAAATATAAATGAAAATGATACAAATCTAAAAGTAACTTTTATTGCCATTGCCAACTATGTAAAAATAGCCTATTTAAAGCCAACACATAAAAACATTGAAGCCTGCAGGTAGAAAATATCCTGATCAAAATAAATATCCTATAAATCACATTGGTACGCATGGCCTGTCTATCAACTGGGTCACCCGAAACTCGTACTAGCAAACTTGAAACATTGTGTAAAATATTCTGGGCCCTCAGATATTCCAGTACCAGTGAGCTCGGGACAGACACAGCTGTAGGCTATTTGTGCAAGGGATAAGAAGTAATTTTTTGATGTTTCCACTAGACCAGAGAATAAAAATTGTACTTTTCATGCTGAGTGGTTATCGAAAGGGAGAGAGCTAGAAATATTGTTCAAATACTTAGTGGAACTATTGTCATTATCAATTGATTCTAAAAACAGACTTTGTTTACTTGCTGTTTGAGGTGAAGAAAAATGACGTTGAGAATCTCCACAGCTTATTAGTGGTGGTGAATTAAGACAATCAGAAATACTATCAGACATCCCCAAGTGGGCGCATTTATAGGCCTACATTTGCGCGCAGGCCAGGTGGTTCAGAAGTTTACATACACTCAATTAGTATTTGGTAGCATTGCCTTAGAATTTTTTAACTTGGGGCAAACATTTCGGTTAGCCTTTCACAAGCTTCCCACAATAAGTTGCCTGAATTTTGGTCCATTCCTCCTGACAGAGCTGGTGTAACTGAGTCAGGTTTGTATGCCTCCTTGCTTGCACATGCTTTTTCAGTTCTGCCCACACATTTTCTATGGGATTGAGGTCAGAGCTTTGTGATGGCCACTCCAACACCTTGACTTTGTTGTCCTTGAGCCATTTTGCCACAACTTTGGAAGTATGCTTGGGGTCATTGTCCATTTGGAAGACCCATTTGTGACCAAGCTTTAACTTCCTGACTGATGTCCTGAGATGTTGCTTCAATATATCCACATAATTTTCTCTCCTCGTGATGCCATTTATTTTGTGAAGTGCACCAGTCCCTCCTGCAGCAAAGCGCCCCCACAACATGATGCTGCCACCCTCGTGCTTTACAGTTGGGATGGTGGTCTTCGGCTTGCAAGCCTCCCCCTTTTTCCTCCAAACATAACGATGGTCATTATTGCCAAACAGTTCTATTTTTGTTTCATCAGACCAGAGGACACAGAAAGTACGATCTTTGTCCCCATGTGTAGTTGCAAACCGTCGTCTGGCTTATGGCGGTTTTGGAGCAGTGACTTCTTCCTTGCTGAGCGGCCTTTCAGGTTATGTCGATATAGGACTTGTTTTACTGTGGATATAGATACTTTTGTACCTGTTTCCTCCAGCATCTTCACAAGGTCCTTTGCTGTTGTTCTGGGATTGATTTGCACTTTCTCACCAAAGCACATTCATCTCTAGGAGACAGAACGCGTCTCCTTCCTGAGCGGTATGACGGCTGCATGGTCCCATGGTGTTTATACTTGCGTACTATAGTTTGTACAGATGAATGTGGTACCATCAGGCGTTTGGAAATTGCTCCCAAGGATGAACCAGACTTGTGGTCTACCATTTTTTTTCCTGAGGTCTTGGCTGATTTCTTTAGATTTTCCCATGATGTCAAGCAAAGAGGCACTGAGTTTGAAGGTAGGCCTTGAAATACATCCACAGGTACACCTCCAATTGATTCAAAGGCTGTCAATTAGCCTATCTGAAGCTTCTAAAGCCATGACATCATTTTCTGGAATTTTCCAAGCTGTTTAAAGGCACAGTCAACTTAGTGTATGTAAACTTCTGACCCACTGGAATTGTGATACAGTGAATTATAAGTGAAATAATCTGTCTGTAAACAATTGTTGGAACAATTACTTGTGTCATGCACAAAGTAGATGTCCTAACTGACTAGCCAAAACTATAGTTTGTTAACAAGAAATTTGTGGAGTGGTTGAAAAACTAGTTTTAATGACTCCAACCTAAGTGTATGTAAACTTCTGACTTCAAATGTATAATGGGGAATTGAGAGACACAGCAAACAATGCACACAAAGTTATGAAACATTGAATACCCACGAAAGGGCGGGAGAGAATGCCTTCTGGAGAAAGACGTGCCTTATGCATCTGAGCCACAATCCCCATATTGTTGGACCGTGTAATCCCTGCGGCCTCCTCAATGGATTAGTCCACTGAGACAGGCGCAAATCAGACACGTGTCTCGTGTGCCATAATCTATTTGCTACTGCTGGACTAAAAAAAATCTCATGTTTTCAATACAGACACCTTTTGTCATACAGAAATCAAATATAGTGATGCATAACTTGACATTTCTGCCATCCATTGTGACATTGTTGGAGGATAACCAACCTTCCAATTAATGGCATAGCATTTCTTAGCTGCTATAAATGCTGAGTTTCACAGTTTCTTCTGATAACATTCTCCAATATCAACATTTCCAAGCACACAAAAACAGGGAGACGGGTGAATCTGTAGACATGCTGAGATAAAATAACATTCTCTGACAGAATTCAGCCAGCCTTCACAAGATCATAACATAACAAATATGTTCCCTTTGGTGTTTTACACATCCAGCAAAGAAATTATATTTCTGAGTGCTTGATATTCAGTTTCACTGGCATATAGTATGTTCTATGGATGGTCTTAAACTGCAGTTTATGTCTGAGATGATATGAACATGACAGGTTATTCAAACATATCTGTATCCATTCATCATCATCAGTAGTGTTTCCCAGGTATCCCTCACATTTTTGTTTTCAGGAAAAGCCTCTATCAAACTTTGATACAGTTTGGAAACAGACTTGAAGTTTGTCAGACTGCCTTAACATAGTTTCAATCTTTGAAGCTTCTGGATTGTCCAGTGTTTTCTGCACAGAGAGAATAAAGTGTTGTATCTGCAAAAGTTCACATGAGCGCCGTCACAGACGGGTCTTCCCTGCTTCCCTGACCCGGCTGAGACCCCTGTCGTCATCTGATCCTGCTAAGATGAGGCATGGCAAAGAATTACCTTGGTGTACATTTATACATTATATTATCCATGAATAGAATCAATGGTTCAATAATTTAAATGACCATTATTCCCAGATCTCAGACTGTAGTCTACCCATCAAATCAAGATGGAACTTTGTATCCATTCACTGATTGTTATAATATACTGCAAAATTCACCTGAGCTCCGTAGACCGGTCTTCCCTGGCTGTCTGATCCTGCTAAAACATGATGAGCATAGTATTGTGTACTGACTGCACCATGACAGTGTAGCCTGTAGTGCTGTTTATATCATGTCAGTGTGAAAAGTAGGGAATTAGCTTGGAAAACTGACAGATCAATAATGTTACATTGCTATACTGTGTCTAATAAAAACTCACATCGCGCTGTCAAAAAAAATCTGAATATCAGTTTTCAGTCGCTTGGCCGCTGGTTTCATTTCATTTGATTTAGGTTTAGTGTGATTGAGGCATAAGTAATAGCTAAAGTTAGTGAGCTATCCAGCTAACGTTAGCCAACGTTAGAAGGAAACTAGCAAAGTTAATTTACTTCTGTTGAAACGGGACAAAAAGGCTACAAAACAATTCATACACATAACAGCTGTTAGATACAGCAACCTGACACATAGCTAGAGACTAGAGCGTAACTGGCTGTGGTAGCTACTAGCTAGCTGGTTCATTCTCTTCAGACAGAACTTAAGTCGAGAAGGGATTAAATATTACTGTAGCTAACGTTACAGGTCAGTTACACTACTAGCTCAGCACTGGTAATATAAGTCAAACAGCAGTTACAGGTACCTTGCCAGCTACATCAGTCAAATAAAAAGTAGCCAGTTTCTCCTCTGCTTGCTTTTACGACTTGGAGAAAAATTGCAACACACACAGAGACAGCAGCTGCAGACAGCAGCACCGTGCCTTTCAGAAGCTTTGCCGTCCGCATGGTCTTTGTTGTCCGCATGCGCCTAAATCCAGCCCAATGAACCTGCCAAACAGCCTACCCGACCGCTCTGAGGCGTCCGCATGGTCCTAAAGCACACCGATGGCACTTTTAGTATCACAGTGCGATGGTAAAACTGAGGGGGGACAAAAAAAATGCCATTTCAGAATGTGGGGGTCGTGTCACCAGTGAAAGTTGCGCCCCTGACTCTATTTACTTCTTGCCTGTATATTATGCAGTTGACTGCATGCAAATGTGTTGAAAGAGAACCAAGATTTTATTGATCTACTCTATATATAAATATTTTTTAATTATTGACAATTTCCAATGTTGACATTCAGGGTATGTATAGAGGTAGCACTATTAACCATGACTTACCAATGGTTTCTGAAACACTGCATTGATACTTGGCGAATGGGGAAATCAATAAGGTTAATGCTTTTCCCACAGAAAGAAAGTCTAGTAGCTATAGGCTAAACTTATCTGGTCGTTCTGGATGATATGAGTGCCAATGCAAGTGATAAACTGATATTGATGATTGAGTGTCAATTATTGAGCACCGTCATGATTTTTCTCTTTCAAGCCTTGGTCTGTTCCAGTAAGTTGTTGCTACATACTGTGCATTGATTTATATTTTTGATGATTGACATATACAATCTTGCTTAAAAGTATGTGAACCCTTTGTGCAATGACAGATTTTTTAAGTTTTTACCATGACATCTTAATTTAATCAGAACCAGCCTTTTGATCTGACATAACAGGTTTATATTTACCAATACCATATGTTGGTGTAGAGGAAATCATGCATGTAGTAGAAAAACAAAATTAAAAAGTAATTAGTGCAGGTGCAAAAATAATTGAACCCCAAGTTGCATTGGTTAAATCAAGTAGGTAAGTAGAATCAGGTGGGTAAATAATTGGGTACCAAATGAACCAATCAAAGGAAAGATCATTTGGAAAGAGTTTGGGCGGGACTCTGATAAATAGACATAAGAAACCTGGTACGTTTAGTGTTACCCATTCAGGTGAATGCAAAGCACACCATGCCGAGAGGAAAGGAGCTCTCAGAGGACATCGGGACAAGGGTAGTGAGAGCACATCAGTCTGGGGAAGGCTATAAAATTATCTCAATAAGATTTGAGCTCCATCAGGCCACTGTGAGGCAAATAATTTACAAATGGAGAGCATTTAACATGACAGCAACTCAGCCTAGAAGTGGAAGCCCTTCCAAAATATCCCCAAGAGCCACAAGAACAATAGTAAATCAGGTAAAAGCCAACCTAAACATAACATCTAGAGATTTGCAGACCTCCCTTGCTCAGGTAACTGTGCGTGGTTCAACAATAAGACGAACACTGAATCAAAAGAAGCCTCTGCTATCAAAAAATAACCAAACTGCCCGTCTTAACTTTGCCAGAGACCACCTGGACAGGTTTCTGGAAGTCCATTCTCTAGACCGATGAGTCCAAAATGGACCTTTTTGGTCACACCGCTATGTTTGGCGAAAATCCAACACTGCCTACCACCAAAATAACCTTATCCCATCAGTCAAGCATGGTGGTGGGAATGTCAAGATCTGGGGCTGCTTTTCCTCTGGACCTGGACAACTCCACATCTTAAGGGAACCATGAATTCTGAGGTATACCAGGAGATTCTTGAACGTCAGGCCATCAGTCAAGGAGCTAAAGCTGGGCCGAAAATGGGTCTTACAACAAGACAACGACCCAAAGCATGGCTCAGGAGAAAGAAGATTTGTGTTTTGGATTGGCCAAGTCAAAATCCTGACCTAAATCCAATCGAGATGCTGTGGCAGGATCTGAAGTGGGCAGTTCATGCCAGACACCCCTCAAACCTCACTACAATTGGCTGAGTTCTGTAATCAGAGACTGATTACTGGCTATAGGAGAAGTTTAATCCATGTTATCGCTGCTAATGGAGGTTCCACAAGCTATTGACTGAAGGGGTTCTCATATTTTTACACACATCAAATGAGTTTCTGTAAAATTAACCACTTTTGTTAAAAAAAACAGTGAAAATATATATTTTTTTGTTTCTGTCATTTACTTGGAATGTCTATTACAAAATTGTTACATTTTATAACAAAATAATGACTAGCCCTATAGGGTTCGCATACTTTCAAGCAGCACTGTACAGCATATCCCCTATCACTGTCTGATTTCCTGTAGAGAGAGAGAGATTTTTTTCAGAAGTATTTTAGCATTAATAGCATAACAGTTTCTTCTCGTGTCTATGCATCATTTAGGGACATGTTATGCACCGACCGTATGCTGCCATGATGTGTAAATAAGGCTTTTTAAGTTCACCCTGCTGCATGAACTAGATGTGCAGACTGACTGCAATGTGGTAAATAAAGTAGGGACGTCTGAGACAGACTGACAGCATGGCTTCTGGCACATAAAGTTTAATGCACACGAAGGTCCACTCCATCCAGTGAGACACAGTTCCACGATCCCTACACATGGCACGAGACAGCCTCCACACAGTGACACAGTGTGTCACAAAGCCTGAACCAAGTTCTATTATTGAAGATGAGTTTGTTGAGCGCACCGTCACCACTAAAGGCTCATCTCAATAAAAATATGAAATACATTTATGAAAATGCATTTGTAAATCTGCAGCCTGAGGAGCAGTGTTATGACCCAGGGTACTGTGACTGCTGTATACACGTGCAACACTTGAGCTCTTCCCAATATGGTGTCTCCACAGAGGCAGATCAGTTTCCCTGGCTGCCAGAACATCAGGCAGACAGAGCATGGGAGGCTTTAGTTCTTCTGTGGTGGGTGCCTGCCTGCCTCTCAGCCTCTCCTCAACTCAACTGCACTGCAGCACTGGGCTGGGCTGGCTTCTGTTTAAAACTCACCTCTTCTCAGCTAGCCTAGCCTGCTGCAACGTGGCTCCCTCTGTGGCACAGCTATTCCAACAGAGATACCTACCTGAGGTGTTTAGTACCAATGGGGATGTCTTCTGTCCATTTTACCACCACGTTCATGGTTATGAAGACGCATTGAATATCGCAGACTGTGATTTTCTGGGGATTGAGAACAGATTATTTCTCAATGGCACAAGTAAACTCACAGCAGAGTCTTATATAAAGTATGTATGTGTATGGTTCTTGCTCTAAGTCCACTGATGAATGCCTGTCTGCTACATAGGAATCTAGTGCTATGTAATAGTACAGAGATAATTAGGATTCAGTCGAGGGATTTGTGCATATAAGTCATTCATACTGTAACGCTCTTGTATACACCACATGCCATTTGGAAGTTTCTCTCAAATGACTTAAACGGACTTGATTTTCATGAAGGGACACAGGGAGGAGGAGCAGTGGGAAGGAGAGAGTTTCTTCTGGTTCTTCCTTTAGTCTTGATTTGACTAGTGACTGGGGAAAAAAGAGCCTGGCCAGTCTTCCCTTCATCACAGGGAGAGAACACATCACGTCTCAGTCTCAGACGCCTGAATGTATAGCTGCACCCCCCCCATCCCTCTCTCAGCTGACACTGCTCTCTCCTCTCTTCTATCTCTCCTTCTCACCCCCGCACACTGGTCGCTCGCTTTCTCTCAATCCCTATCCCTTTCTCCTTCGCTCTCTCTGTCCTCCTCTCTCTTCTTTCTCTCTCCTCTCGCTGAAGAACTTCAAGCGAAACTCACTGATTGTGTCTTGAGCATGCTAATATCTAGCCTCTCTCTATCTCTGTTTGTGTTGACTGGATACCTCTCCATATGGGGACAGGACTGGTATGACTGGGAAGCATCTGGTCACACCTGGACTATAATTTAAAATTCATTTCTACTGGAATGTTACTGTTGTCTACCATTTGTTAAAGCAATGACATTAATAAGTAGCACTGATGATTCCCACTATGGCTCATGTATTTTAACTTTTTTTTTTTACAGTTGCACACCTTAACTGTAGCGTCAGCTAAATAAAGTACTGTCTGGGGCTTTCTAGTCTATTTGTCAACTTTAAAATGTGCTTCTCTACAGGGAACGAAATGTATTATTACTGGGAAATCTACAGAATGTCAGAATCACTCGTTCAATGTATTCCCTCTTTATACTTTCAGATGGCTAAGCAGACAAAGATTTATCCACTGATTTATGTATACACTAGATGAGATGGCTAAGCAGACAAATATTTACCCACTGATTTATGTATACACTAGATGAGGATTAGAGGGTGCTGTGTTGAAGCCAATGTGTCTCCATCTTGACACTCCCCCACCATTGTAAAAATATATTTTGGAATAGAAATGTATGCCACATTTATTATATTACAGACACCTTATAAATGCATACTTTTAAATTATATTATGTGAGCTAAACATAAAAAAAACAAAATATACAGTATTTAAAAACATTTTCCTTAAAGTATAATTTTGAGATTACTAATGTTACTAATGTCCCTACTACAACAACAAAAAATAATTAAATACAGTACATGTACTTTTGTCCTTGAAACATTTGATTGAAATACTGTAGATTTCCATTCATTCCTATAAAGGACTGTTCCAATATGTGTGCTGTGCTAATATGGCTGAACAGTGGTTTCAAAGCCTCTCAATGGCCAATACATAGCATCAGCAATCCAGGGTTTATATACGTCATTGGTTTTACTGCAAAGTCCAATCTGTGATACCATATAGTAGTCAAATCTGAACTCCCAGAAATTAGATTTTCCAAGCTGATACTGTCTGTGTGTTATTAGTTATTTCTGTGTTGCGTGTGTGATTTGAATACTACTGGTCGGATACAGGGTTCTGATTCTAAGAGGAATCCGTGTAATCTGATGCAAGCTTCTAGACCGAAACAGTCCAATTTAACCCATTTAAATTAATTAACATAAATTGTATTTAGGTACCTCAAACCTTTTTTGTTTTTAGGTTTTTTAGAAAGCGTTTTGAGATACTTTGTCAGGTTTGATTTGGCAAGAGGCCTGCATTCCAATAATCTGTCCAATCAACTCCTGTGTTATGATAAATCGTGTTGACTCTAGTAAGCTCATTAACGCTGGAGCTACAGTCCTTGTTCAGGCACAGGTAGGGTGCAATGAAGGGTTCTAATCGGAACTGCCAATTAAAACTGAGCAGGTTGACAGGAATTATCGTGGCTAATTTACCACCATTTGTGTGTATTGACACCAAGCCGAAGAGAAACAGTCAAGAGAAATTAGCTTCTCAAGAGCTACTAAAAATAAAGCTGCAATTGATGAGTCCTGTGGGAGTGTGAAAAGTAAGATGTAATGACTACTTTCTGTAATAGTTTTTGGTCACAGAGTCTGAACCCATTACCCTTGGTTAAGTGCTCTTCCTCTGAAACTGACATTCATCAATATACTGTAGGAGCGTCATGCCATTGAATTCTCTTGAAATATTATTGATTGTGGCTAAATTTACTAATTTAAAGCATTTTAGGTGTACCTTCTCTTTGGTGTACTCTAAGTAAAGACATTGATTATCAGACCTAAGATCGACAAAGAAAAAGACCAAGCTCCCTTTCCACTCAGTAAGGACCACTATAGATCATCCATTAAAACCACCAAATACAGTATGTGGTAATTATTTTACAGCGGTCAGTTAGAGGTGGATTTGGGTTCAGCATGGCCTTTGCGAAGGCTATCAATGTTCATGTTTTTGTTATAATTTCCCTTTTGAGTGAAAATCTTATCACAGAATCTCAGCAGAGGAGGGGTTCACCATAATCTTCACCATCATAATCAACATCATCACCTTCATCCTTATCATCGTCATAATCATCATCTGTTCCTTCCTCTCAGATCCTGCCTCCTCTTTTTCCATTAGGACGTTGCAGTGTGGTGTGTTGCACCAGTGCCCCCCAACCCCCCACACCTCCCCCTTCAGTCCTCCTGCCAGGAGCTGTTACAGGTCCCCCTTCCACCCTCCTCCCCTCTCCCCCTCCCTCCCCCAGCCAGAGGAGGAAGCGACGGTAATGTCAGAAACGATTAGAAAGACAGGGGCCGTTACAGCAGCTCTCAACAGGGCCACAGAACTGTGCTGTCTTGAGACACACAGCCAGGTCTTCTAATCTCGCCTATTTAGGCTGTGTTTGACAGTGCTGTAGATTGTCAGTGAGTTCGATTAGGAGACCCAGGAGACATGGCCAGCTGACACAGAGACACAGGTCTGTTCACTGTTCCAGGTTAGGTGTACTGGGTCAAACATGTTGGCACTATGTATTTTTTACCTTGTCCAGATTTACAGATGTGACGTGGAGTCAAACAAGGATTAAAGATGGTAGAACTGTTGTTGGCTTTTCCATGGTAATTTATAACAGAGATCTCTTCATTTCCTCTCAATGATATTTTCCATTCTAAGATGGTGGAACTCTGTTGATCCTTTAATGTGGCCTTTTGGATGATCCTGGTGCCACAACATGAAATGCCCAAAAGCAATAATCACAGAGAGACTGTACTATTAATATTAATATCCGGGGGAAGAGGGTGATAATGTCTGTGTTTATGTTTCGAGTCTTGAAGATTTTGTGATGAACCCAAGAGGCACTCTAAATGAGTCTGACACCCCTGACACCATAGGGTGTGTGTGTGTGTGTATTTTTGTTGTTGTATTTTTTCAAATTCGGATCCCCATTGGCTGTTGCCAAAGCAGCAGCTACTCGTCTTTGGGTCTTTCTTCGTGAGTGTGAGTGTGTGACACTGTGAGCGAGGGTGTGTGTGACGCTGTGAGTGTGTTTGACTGTCTAGGGAGTGCTCCACAGCCTCCTAAACCCCACCCACACAGTGAAGATGCTCCAAGCATGAGAGCTCAAACACAGCCCTGAAGCACCTTAGTGACACCGGTTACATAATGCTCCTTCTCATGCATATTCATAACGCTTAGAAAAACAAGTTTATATCCTCTATGAATGATTTCAAGTTCATTATCAACCACTATGCTTTGAATTTCTTGACTCTTTTTATTCTTCTCGTCTGCTTTTTCAGTAAAGAGAGCTGAGTGAGCTATATCTTATTGAAATAAACTATTCAGAGTCAGATTACATAATGTGTTAACATGTTTCAAGTTTTTCCAAGTTGCATAATGACTTGAAAAAGAAGTAGAAAGGTGATTTATTCTATGGAGAGAATGGAAATGTCCAGTGCTGCTCTCCCTGTCCAGTACTAGTGATGGCAGCAGTTCGACATAGGTGGTACACTCAGTGGTGCTGGTCAGACACACTCCACAGCGGTGGTGTAAAGTACTTAAGTAAAAAATATTTTAAAGTACTGCTTAAGTCGTTTTGGGGGGTATCTGTACTTTACTATTTATATTTTTGACTACTTTTACTTCACTACATTGCTAAAGAAAATAATGTACTTTTTACTCCATACATTTTCCCTGACACCCAAAAGTACTCGTTACACTTTGAATGCTTAGCAGAACAGGAAAATATTCACCCACTTATCAAGAGAACATCCCTGGTCATTCCTCCTGCCTCTGATCTGGTGGAATCACTAAACACATATGCTTCGTTTGTGAATTATTTCTGAGTGTTGGAGTGTGCCCCTGGCTATCCATAAATTTAAAATACAAGAAAATTGTGCGGTAGGGTTTGCATAATATAAGGAATTTGAAATGATTTATACATTTACTTTTGATACTTAAGTATATTTTAGCAATTACATTTACTTTTGATACTTAAGTATATTTCAAAACAAATACTTTTAGACTTTAACTCAAGTAGTAGTTTTCTGGGTGACTTTCACTTTTACTTGAGTCATTTTCTTTTAAGGTGTCTTTACTTTTACTCAAGTATGACAATTAGGTACTTTTTCCACAACTGCTCCACAGTCACACCTCAGGGCTACAGGGTAGGTGTACATGGGGTCCATGTTGGCTGAGCAGGTAGGCAGCTGCACTGTCACCAGGTGTGTCTTGTTGTAGGTACACACACGATGGTAGGACTCTATGTAGGGAGGGTCCAGGACAGGCTTCTGAAGAGACACACACAGAGACCAGGTTAATTTCGATTAACATGTTCGTTCATTCAACAAACTCCACAATTAAGTTACTCCATTGGAAGTACAGTTTATGAGAAATTAGTTTATAATATATTTGTTTATTACTTGCTTTATTTTGTCACTGGTCGATTTAGCCTTTAGCCGGGATACAGTGATGGATTGTTCTACAATAATCATCACGCTGTAGTTTAGTACTCATAATTAAATAGTTGACAGAGTTTGCTGACATCTACTGATTTGTAACCGTTATCTGCAGTCTGACTGCATAGGACTCTCTCCTGCTCTCCGTCCTCACCTCCCAGGTCTCACAGCGCCCCCAGCAGGTGTCCGTGGTGATGTGCAGCCCGCCACAGCCTGGTTTCCTGGCCCGGAAAGTAAACTCCGGACAGCACAGCCAATGAAGCGGGCAGGTTGACGGATGAAGCCTGGATTAGTGTAATGCCATGATCACAGCACTGTACAGCACAGCAGCACAGAACACAACCTGCACAGACACCACAGGGTTATCTCTATATTGCCTAACATTACACTCTCTCTCTATCTCTATATCTTTTATCGAAGTCTTCAAATAGTTTGTGTATAGCGAGTTAATGTGGTTAGTATTTTTGTACTTTATTGTTGGTATTTTAATGAAAAATGTAAATAAGTATTAAGCAAAATCTTAAAAAATGAAATATTCCAGAGATCTCTGATTGCTGACCCAAACTCCATAAAGAGTAAGTGTGACTGATCTAACTAAAGTGTTATAACTCACCACTGAGTACCTCTCCTCTGGGTCATCTGGGCTCACATCTGGTCTCACTGCAGTAGATCTCCACTGAAGAGGACTACCACTGAACCTCTGAATCAGGAGCTGCAGTAACTCCGGTAGCTGTGATGTCTCTGACAGCACCTGCTAATGGATCCCAGGGAGGAACTTCCAGCTATTTATCCCAGCATGTCACGTCAATCAGGAGCCAGTCAGGGAATTAGTAACCTGACTGGCTCTTGCCAGAGAGTCAGGCTCCTGTCTGATCCCCCTTAGGCCTTTCTACCTCATCAGCCCAGTCACCTGTGAACTACAGGCCATTAGCCTGATTAGGGACTGTGGCTGCTTCTTTGTTCATAGCGATCCACATAGAAGAGGGGGGAAACACAATCATACCTGTAGATCTACACCCAGGCTAATTTAGCTGATGGACCTCAGGAGCTGTTCTTACACGTGAGATCCTTTCCCTGGACCTGCTAATTAACTTGTGTGTTCTTATCCATTTCAGTACAAGTCTGTAAATGTAATTACATTTTGTAAATATTAATTTATATTTTCACAGAGCACTTACTGTAGCTCTAATTTGGATGTTTAGTGTGTGGAGCCCATGGAGACAGGAGTATTTTACGGTCTGGTCTGATATGTGTCAGCCACAGTAACGGAGATGAGAGCAGGGAGAGAGAGAGAGAGAGACGAGAAGACCTGATGGTTTATTTGGATCAGTAAATACTTCGCTCATCATGAAATGACCGCCTCCCTCAGGATAATGGGGATTGGCGCAGAAGAACTCAAGTACTTTACGTAATGAACCTCAACCTCCACCCAGTTATGGTTAGATTAGAGTAGCAGGGAGGGATGATGAGTCAGGGATGACTCCACCTGATCTCAGTCATCTAAGCCCCCTCCTCACTTCCTGGATATCACATATTACCTGGCATTTTCTAAAGAGTTCTAAAGTTCAAGCCATGTTTTCTAATACCTGTATATCTCTGGCTCTGGTTAAGATGATAATACAGTGACCTCTTGTTCCTGCTGGCAGGACTGACTATTCCCATAAATCAAAGGACCTCATTCAACCATGGACGTTTAGTTAATGATACTGTATGAGTTGTGGGGTGGGGAAAAAAATTGCAATTCTCAAAAACTATACAATGATAATGGACTGGCTGCCTTTGCTGTTGTCAATAACTGTACAAAAGGCCAGGTGTATATTATGTTTATTTATTTTTCAATTAAATCTGCAATAAATACTAATTTCATTACATGGCCCCAGCAGACAGCAGATCTTAAACTGGTGAGACAGTTTAACGTTTCACTCTGTTCCAGGCATACAGCAATTGATATGTAACACTGACACTCTAGTCTCTAGTCAGCTATAGAGACCAATTGGAGGAGGAGTGTGGTGTTTATTTGCTAGTGTAACATTATTACGATTCCATCAAAGCCGCTAGTCTGGCAATAGTGTTGCTGAAGAACATGCCAGATTTAAAAAGGACACTCCAAACCTACCTATCCATAAGATCTGCGTTTGGTGAAGTGGATGGGTTTTTATATCAATATAATACCTGAATTGTGAGATGTGATTTGAAGAAAAAGTTGTTCTTGCAGTGACTATCAGTGTTCATGTTGTTGTTTCACTGGTTACAATGGGATACACTTTTGTAGGCTATAGCCCCCAACCCCTACAGGTGTGACAAAATGGGGAGTATGTCCGACGTGACTGGATGATATATTTAGCTGGCCGGACTCGGTCTGAAACCCACTCCTCGATCGGTAGAGGCTCTCTTTACTCTCGGAGTTGTGTAGACATCTCCACATTTGCGCGCGGTGGGAGGGGTGTAACTTTGCTGGTGCTTCACAACTTGTACTGTACAGCGCACTCTGTTTTCCTTATTCCAATCAATGAGTATTGCTATTGCCGGACTTGTATCTGATTGCCAGACAACTGAAACACGTCTATTCAACTTTGTTACATGTAAGTAGACACCTTTTGGCGAATGAATGATAGTGGCTTTCAGTTTGGAAAGCGCAATATTACTTTACTTACTCTGAGGAAGCTTTTAGTGTTTGATTTTAGGCCTATTGTTAGAATATTTGACCCTCTATTCACCCCTCGACTTGTGTTCAGATGATCATATTAGCCAATATATCATTGAATTAGCATATTTGAGTTTTGTTCCCCCCTCTCTTCATAAATCGTGTAGCCTATGATGAGTTTCTCATTAGGCAACTTCACCATATTTTGACAGAACTATAGGACGACAGTATAGCCTTCATTATTAAAATTCTTCTGGTCCATACTTGTCTGCCTCAAGGACTCTTGACATTACAGAACTTGGGTTTGAAGCGCACTAGAGCGGCACTGAACACGTGCCCACTGGTGCTCTATTTTAGGCAGTGACAAGTTCACGAAGTCGACACGCCTGTCGTGCTATCTAGCATTTCGCTAGTCAAAGTGCACGACATTTATTCTTAACTCGACCTATGTGAGGAATATTTTAAACTCTAATGGAAAAAACTATCCTCCCACTGGGCACGGACTTAATTTCAAAGTCTAGTTTGATTGACATTCGGTTGAGTTGTGAACTAACGTGAATTCAACGTGAAACCAACAACAAATGTCACCACGTCATTGGATATAGGTTAAACGTCGGGTGAAAGAAAATACAACATTCCCTTATATTGATGACTTTTTGATTATCCAATCAGTTTTCCTCATGGATTCAACTTCATCACATTGCCTTTTGTTGTTTAAATTAGTGGAACATTTGATTGACCATTTTTTGCCTAAAAACAAGCTTGTTTGATTATGTTTAACTGTTCTCTCAACAGTGTATGACTGGCATTTTTATGGGACACATTAAGTTTCATTCATGCAGCCAATTTGCAAGACAAGACCCTCTGATAGTTTCTTTATGAATGGAAATAATGCTACAGGTTATTTTTAGCTGTAAAAACATTATACAACTACTTGAATTAGCATGGACTCTTTTTCAATGTGATGAAGTTCTTGCATTACTTACAATTGATCAAAGTTACTGCTTTGTTGCTGTTCTATTTGAGATCTTTGCATTTTACTTTTAAGTTGTTGATTCGTTAAAAAAATGGTAAAAAAAAAAAAAGTTTCCCCATAGGAGAACCCTTTTTGGTTCCAGCCAGGTAAAACCATTTTTCGTTCCAGGTAGAACGCTTTTGGGTTCCGTGTTGAACTCTGTGGAAAGAGTTCTACATGGAACCCAAAATGGTTAGACTCAGAACCAAGAAGGGTTCTTCAAAGGGTTCTCCTATGGGGACAGCCAAAGAACCCTTCTAGTTTCTAGATGGCAGTTTATTTTCTAAGAGTGGACACTGGTTCTCCTGAGCACATACCATAACATTAGGTCAGGGAAATGATAGTCATGATTGATGTTGGATTGACTTGAGTTAGACCCAGAAAGTAGATGCTGTGAAAAGTCAGATGTCTGGCAAAGTTTACAATGACTTTACTTGTATTAAACTTTGCCTTGAAACGATCAGAGAGACCAAATATTTCAGATTGAATAAATTCACAGAGATAGCCTAATCTGTCAGTTAGTTTTTACAAGGTGGAAGTTGATTTGTAAAACTTTTTCTTAGTATAATTTCCCTCATGTTAACGGTCTCATGTCCATTTTGTCAACCATAGAATCTGCTTGGACCTGAATGCTCATTAAATGATTATCTGACATGTAAAATCATGCTTCCTGGTTTATGGAACCGATGAATGAAAGCTACAACCAGAGGGAGATATACAGCACAAGCCCAGTCAAGTAATTGGTCTCTTTGCCAATAACAATGTCTCTGCACTGCATATTGGATGTTAAATACTAACAATGAAAGGCAGAACGGATCAGAGCAGTATGACTTAGTCATTATGAGTGGGAGTCATGTCCTTGACCCTATTTGCCAACCTGTTCCCGTGAGGCCTGGGCTAGACTGGCTGAGTGGTTCTGATATGGGGAGGCCTGTCTGTCTGTCCTCTGCCTCCTCTGAGTCGGCAGATTAAAGAAAACAATGCCCTCTCTCTGTTGAACACTCATGTCTCTCCACAGGCTTACACAGGATACTGCATATGCCCCAAACTGCCCTTCCCAGTGTCCCTTTCTTTAAATGAAACGAGAGACTATTTTTCCTCACCCTCATCTCTCCCCATTTGTGTCACGTGTGTGTCAGAATGCTTGGCTGGATGGGTGGAACTAGCCCAACACACTACTGATTTATTACCCCTGTTCAAACATGACAAAAGGTCTGTGTGCCCTCAAGTCTTGACAGCATTAAAGCCACACTGTAGTTTTTTGTTGCCAATTACATACACAGGCTGAAACCAAACAAATGCACCAGCAAAACAAATATTGTTCAATTTATGCAAAAGAGGACACCAGCACCTCTTTGATATATCCCTTGCATAGGCCCTCCCCCCCCAGGCCTCCAAAAACAAAGAAGTGTTAGGCCTATACTGTTGACGGAAATAGAAGATATGGTGCGTAACCCTCCACCTCGTTGTCCAGCCATGGAGTCATTAGGTGAATGGACTGGACATGTGTTCCATTGGACAAACAGACGGTTCTATGTCATATGTCTGAAGCCTGTGTTATTGTGTTATTGCCTCCCCCCCTGGTCTTTTTCCAGTGCATTGTTACAGTATGTGTTTTTGACCCCCACTGTATCCACAATTAGAGCAACCCTGTATGACTTTGTCTCAGGGACACACAATCTCTGTCCCCCTCTCTCTCTCCAGCTGACATGAACCTTTGGATAGCACAGATGCCACACTGAGGATAGCGACAACACAGTTTAGGACTATGATAGAATTGAGTTGCTTCTCAGTCCTGACACTACGGTCTTTCCACGAAATGAGTGCCTTTTGCGTCCCTTTGTAATTTAAATAAATATTACATATGATATTAAATCAATCCTGTTATATTAAATAAAGTACCCTTTAATACAGACCACGTGTAGAATTCAATCAAATGATTTTTATTGTGAATAAAAACTTACTAATGTGCCAAAAAACAAACAATTACTTATCCCTCTGTGCACCTTCTGTAACTTCTAGAACCATTTAACCCCAAAATATCTTCCAAGTTCTCTCCATCATTCCAAAGCCCTAGTTATTTTGTTGCTTTGACAAAGTCATTTCTGAAGATGATTTATTTAAATTTTTTGTGATTTTTCATTTTATGGTCAACCCTGTTATTTGAATTTAGCTCTTGTTTTAATATACACTGCTCAAAAAAATAAAGGGAACACTAAAATAACACATCCTAGATCTGAATTAATGAAATATTCTTATTAAATACTTTTTTCTTTACATTGTTGAATGTGTTGACAACAAAATCACACAAAAATTATCAATGGAAATCAAATGTATCAACCCATGGAGGTCTGGATTTGGAGTCACACTCAAAATTAAAGTGGAAAACCACACTATAGGCTGATCCAACTTTGATGTAATGTCCTTAAAACAAGTCAAAATGAGCCTCAGTAGTGTGTGTGGCCTCCACGTGCCTGTATGACCTCCCTACAACGCCTGGGCATGCTCCTGATGAGGTGGCGGATGGTCTCCTGAGGGATCTCCTCCCAGACCTGGACTAAAGCATCCGCCAACTCCTGGACAGTCTGTTGGTGGATGGAGCGAGACATGATGTCCCAGATGTGCTCAATTGGATTCAGGTCTGGGGAACGGGCGGGCCAGTCCTTAGCATCAATGCCTTCCTCTTGCAGTAACTGCTGACACACTCCAGCCACATGAGGTCTAGCATTGTCTTGCATTAGGAGGAACCCAGGGCCAACCGCACCAGCATATGGTTTCACAAGGGGTCTGAGGATCTCATCTCGGTACCTAGGCTACCTCTGGCGGGCACATGGAGGGCTGTGCAGCCCCCCAAAGAAATGCCACCCCACACCATGACTGACCCACCGCCAAACCGGTCATGCTGGAGGATGTTGCAGGCAGCAGAACGTTCTCCACGGCGTCTCCAGACTGTCGCGTCTGTCACATGTGCTCAGTGTGAACCTGCTTTCATCTGTAAAGAGCACAGGGCGCCAGTGGCGAATTTACCAATCTTGGTGTTCTCTGGCAAATGAAAAACGTCCTGCACGGTGTTGGGCTGTAAGCACAACCCCTACCTGTGGACGTCGGGCCCTCATACCACCCTCATGGAGTCTGTTTCTGACCGTTTGAGCAGACACATGCACATTTGTGGCCTGCTGGAGGTCATTTTGCAGGTCTCTGGCAGTGCTCCTCCTGCTCCTCCTTGCACAAAGGCGGAGGTAGCGGTCCTGCTGCTGGGTTGTTGCCCTCCTACGGCCTCCTCCACGTCTCCTGATGTACTGGCCTGTCTCCTGGTAGTGCCTCCATTCTCTGGACACTACGCTGACAGACACAGCAAACCTTCTTGCCACAGCTCGCATTGATGTGCCATCCTGGATGAGCTGCACTACCTGAGCCACTTGTGTGGGTTGTAGACTCCGTCTCATGCTACCACTAGAGTGAAAGCACCGCCAGCATTCAAAAGTGACCAAAACATCAGCCAGGAAGCATAGGAACTGAGAAGTGGTCTGTGGTCCCCACCTGCAGAACCACTCCTTTATTGAGGGTGTCTTGCTAATTGCCTATAATTTCCACCTGTTGTCTATTCCATTTGCACAACAGCATGTGCAATTTATTGTCAATCAGTGTTGCTTCCTAAGTGGACAGTTTGATTTCACAGAAGTGTGATTGACTTGGAGTTACATTGTGTTGTTTAAGTGTTCCCTTTATTTTTTTGAGCAGTGTATATACAGTATGTGTTTTAATATCTTCTATTTTAATAGTCAAATCATAGTGTAAAATCAGGTCGAGCATAGTATACATTTTTAACCTCTTGAGATGGGGAAAAGTTTTATATGTGCTCTTTATGACAGAATGTTAAAATTAGGTAAAATCAACTGTTATTTTTTTGGGACCAAGTTACACTTCTCATAAGGGACCAAATTGGCGAAATGACCCATTAGCAGTGGTGGATAAGGCCTCGCCTCGTGTTTATGCATTTTAAAGTTCACCCTGTGTTTATTGCCATTATTCTCTGTATAAGTTATATAGGGAGAGGTGAAGAGCTGTAGGTTAAGACTCTTATTGTGTATTGAGTATTTTGGCCACAGTCACCTGTTTCCTTTTCATAGCTGTCAGTCAAGTTTGACAATTGAGAGAGAGCAAAGAGTGTGGAGCGAGCAGAGAGAGAGCAGAGAAATTAAGTAGACATCTTTAAAGGTCACACATATTTCCTATCACTTATTTGCATCCTTGAGCTACATGAAACAAGACAAAACAGAACTTCCCCGACCCCCACCAGAGACAGAACTTAAACTGATAGAAGCAATCATGGCTTGAGACTCAGGTTAGGACAAATTGTGAAGAATTATTAAATATTAAAGCATTCGATCTCTCACTAAAGGCTTCAGTCATACAAAAGTTATACTTCAATCTGAACTGGTGTCAATGGTGTATTGGAGGTGAAGGCAGGTGCAGGAGAGCAGAGTATAATGAACAGGCGCACTTATATTATCGTTCCAAAATCGAGAGCACTCCATAAATCAAACGGGCTAAAAAACGGAACATAAAAGTAAAGCGCGTAAACTAACATCACATAACATGAAACAATTACGCACAAAACATGATGGGAAACAGAGGGTTAAATACAAGTAGATTGATTGGGGAAATGAATACCAGGTGTGTATGGAAACAAGACAAGACAAATGGATATATGAAAACGGGAGCGGCGATGGCTAGAAAGCCGGTGACGTCGATCGCCGAACGCCGCCCGAAGTCGTGACAACTGGTTCTCTAGCAGATTAGTAAGAATTTCTCACCCCATGTTCAAGAATGGCCTTTTCCGTTTATTTAGATTACAACCTCTCACGTTCGGTTATTTGAAAATGAAATCAAAATATTAAATTCACACAGGACACCGAATAAGGCAGGAGAAATACTCCAGATATAACAGACTGACCCCAGCCCCACGACACATAAACTATTGCAGCATAACCAACTAATTGCAGCATTACCTCAAAAATGGAAGAGGCAAGTGGAAGTGGGATAAAGTAAGGAACTTGCCTGACAGCCCTGCATTAAGAAAATTGCGATAAATAAACAAAATCTACCAGTTTAATTTAAGGACCTGAAAAATGACAGCTGTGTCATAGATTGCTAAAATAATGTAGTTGTGAAGATATTTTGATGTACTGATTCCATGGCACATGGTTTATGAACTGATACGCAAAATGACACCTGATTCAAAACGTATAATATTAAAGTTGATCTACCCCCTAAAAAAATCTAATAAAATACATGTTTGGCAAAATGTTGGATTATGCAGTCTCCTGGTGTTCTCCATGTTGTGATTTCTGTCTTCACCCTGGTGAGTGGTAGGGTTGCAACAGTCATAACAAGGTATAACTGGGGAACAAGGTATAACTGGTTAACACGGTGACGGTGATTTACAGGCTTTAAGTGTGAATACATGGATCGGTATGCTATTGCTACTACTGAGTGAATTTCAGTATGTGTGCATCTCATTGACTGTTCTTGTGTAAAGGGTATTGCATTAAATTGAAGGTGTCACTCATAAACAATAAACTGAACAGAAGCAATAAATATTCTCTACACTCCTTATGTCAGTGTTATGTCAGCGTTATGTTAGCGTTATGTCAGTGTTATGTCAGCGTTATGTCAGTGTTATGTCAGTGTTATGTCAGTGTTATGTCAGTGTTATGTCAGTGTTATATCAGTGTTATGTCAGTGTTATATCAGTGTTATGTCAGTGTTATGTCAGTGTTATATCAGTGTTATGTCAGTGTTATATCAGTGTTATGTCAGTGTTATGTCAGTGTTATGTCAGTGTTATGTCAGTGTTATGTCAGTGTTATATCAGTGTTATGTCAGTGTTAAATCAGTGTTATATCAGTGTTATGTCAGTGTTATATCAGTGTTATGTCAGTGTTTTGTCAGTGTTATGTCAGTGTTATATCAGTGTTATATCAGTGTTATGTCAGTGTTATATCAGTGTTATGTCAGTGTTATATCAGTGTTATGTCAGTGTTATGTCAGTGTTAAGCCACTGTTATGTCAGTGTTATGTCAGTGTTATATCAGTGTTATATCGGTGTTATGTCAGTGTTATATCAGTGTTATATCAGTGTTATGTCAGTGTTATGTCAGTGTTAAGCCAGTGTTATGTCAGTGTTATATCAGTGTTATATCAGTGTTATGTCAGTGTTATGTCAGTGTTAAGCCAGTGTAATGTCAGTGTTATGTCAGTGTTATATCAGTGTTATATCAGTGTTATGTCAGTGTTATATCAGTGTTATATCAGTGTTATGTCAGTGTTATGTCAGTGTTATGTCAGTGTTATGTCAGTGTTATATCAGTGTTATATCAGTGTTATGTCAGTGTTATATCAGTGTTATATCAGTGTTATATCAGTGTTATATCAGTGTTATGTCAGTGTTATGTCAGTGTTATGTCAGTGTTATATCAGTGTTATATCAGTGTTATATCAGTGTTATATCAGTGTTAAGCCAGTGTTATGTCAGTGTAATTCAGTGTGTGCCAAATGTAACATGTAAATATGATCCTATACCGCACGTGTTTCAAACAGGAGATTGACGTATATGTGTGTCATGTTTGTCTCTGTTAATCTCCAGAAAGGTGCCATGCTGTTGGGGGTCCGTGGATGAGCCCCCCTTTCAGGAAGCATGGCGTCGCCAGGAGACAGAGATGCACTGGTGGAGAGGGGATACATCCCCCTGGACATTGACAATGTCCACATACTTCTGCAGGGTCAGTGACTCTCTCTGTGCCTTCCTCTTTCTCTCTTTCTCCCTGATTCTCTTTCTTTCTTTCTCCCTGATCCTCGTTCTCTCTCTCTCTTCCTCCCTGATTCTCTGTCCCTCTTTTTTCCTTTCTACTCTACTCCCCCTTGACTCTGTGTTCCTTTTGTTGTTTAAACAATAAAGTTGATGTAGTGTTGGAAAGCAGCTCTGTGGACATATTGTACATGAGGAGAAAACAATCTAGTTATTCATGTCTTAATATTTGAGCTAGCGTGTTTTCGTTTCTGAGGCAACCTAATATTCATCATAATAATAAGGATTTTCTCACACCCAGGGGAAATTTCACAATCGTATTAACTTCTCTCACTCCAACTTGTGCCTGTTCTGTCCTGTTTTGGCTCAAAGTAGTCACTTTGGGATGTGTTGTGTTTACTGTTGAAATGTAAACCCTATGAGATATGAGTCATATGTCAAACAGTCATCCAAAGGGGATGGAATTCAGTAGTGGGTCGTGAAATGTCATGTTGCATGCCTATGAAGCCACTGTCTCCAAGGCATCTCACAGTTTTGCATACAATAGCAGAGACTATTCACTTTGTGGTTTGAATTACTATATAAGACCTGTGCTTTTTTTTTATCAGCTTTTCCTGTAAGGGTTTGTCTCTATTTGGTTGCTAGTAGAGAACATTTGTTGATTAGCTATCAGTTTTCATTGGCAGAGGAGAGGGTAATGGAGAGGTTGATTTGGTCTCCTCTGTTGACCTTGGGAATGGCACAGAGGCTTCTCGTCTTGTATGTTGGCACTGTATGCAGGTATTCTTCCTAGGGGGATAAATATGACACTGCCTCTCTGACTATCTGCCTTGTCCCTGTCCTCATGCCCCTTTTCTCTCTCTGTCTGTCTGTCTGTCTGTCTGTCTGTCTGTCTGTCTGTCTGTCTGTCTGTCTGTCTGTCTGTCTGTCTGTCTGTCCGTCCGTCCGTCCGTCCGTCCGTCCGTCCGTCCGTCCGTCCGTCCGTCTGTCTGTCTCCCCACTTTCTTTCTCCTTTTACTTTTACTTGTATGTTGAGTGCCATTATAGAGAGGCCATCAGCAGTACTATTTCAGACCCACGACTGTTGCTCTGTTAACCTTATTTAAAACAACTGTTTCTGGATCTATTTTTCACAGCTATGCAATTACCAGATGATGCAATGTACTGTGAGGGGTGATGTATGCTTATTGCCCCACTGACAAGGCAGCTTGTAAAATAATGGTCTGAAAGTATGTTTTTCTTTGCATATTTGGAGTCGTAGCGATACAAGAATGCAGCTAAATATAGTTCACATGTTCACAACTCACTGATATTCTCACACATTTCTCGTTAGGCCGTGGTCAATTCCTAGACCTAGATTAGCAAGAACAGGATTACACAGGACATTTCCTAGAAAATAGAAATCCAAGCTGGGAAAATATGCAGACTAATGTTTTCCGTTTCCCCTCCCCGTGGGACTTTGAGGGACAAGGAGAGTCCTGATGGATGAACACTATTTACATACGGCTGCAGTGTGATGGGATCTGACTCTTAAATCTCTTCACGTTTTGTTATACATACATGTACTGTATGTACAGTGGCAGTAGAACGGGAAGCACTTCCCCTCCTTTGAATGTGAGCGACTAGTTGAGTTAGAAGAGGTTCTCCACTGTTTGCTAAGCTCTCCCACTCTTAGACTGTAGGCAACAACAGCTTTCATCACAGACTGTCCCATGTCCCGGGATATCTAGAGATACACATAATGGACGTTGTATCATCAGATAGATAAAATCATTAATGATCTAAAGCAGGTAATGCAGCACCCCTCTTTGATGGACTCTTCTCTTTTGTGATGGCACTTGGAGGACGACTTGAGAACCGGGTTTTGTTTGGGCAGGCGGGACCAAATCCACCACGCCTTAACTTTTTGGATGGGTGGAGCTGAGGTGATACCATTCACCTGCCTCCCCAGGAGGCGCAGCACAGCAGGCTGGCAGGGTGATTGGTGGTTATACAGAATCCACTCACCAACGAACTTCGCATTCCAATGATACATTTCCCATTGGATCCCATAGCTGCTTGTCGTTGCTCTTGTAGAATACCTCACATCTCAGACAAAGGATGGTATCTTGTGTATGCAAACCATGCTTATACAGCAGCAGAAAGAAGAGGTTTAGCTTCTTTGTTCAATTTTCAATTTTTTTCTTGTCTGATGCAGCACTGCTGTTCACATCATGAGTGAGTACATTGATATTAGTTTGTATGGCTGTTACATTTCTGAAATCTGTGATTTCTGGGGGTTGAACTTTTCTTGAGCAAAGAAAATATAATGTATTGGAAAACAGAATATATTAGTCTACTTGTTACAACTGTCATACTTCAACATAATGCTTTGTCAGCTGTTCATTTGACCAAATACCTGACCTTGTCAGATGAGACTGGTTCTCAGGCCAGATCAGGTCTCTTTCTCACTTTGTTGTGATTGTGTGTCAAATATCAATTCCTTTATGACCGCCCAATTACAGTTTTCTTCAGAACATCCACTACCATGCAAAAGTTTGGGGTGACTTAGAAATATCCTTGTTTTGAAAGAAAAGCATTTGCTCTGTTTGCTTCTGTTTGGTTACGAGAGTAAACGGTAAACAGTTTCTGTTGCAAAACGTTTCGCAACGGTATGCAGTTAATGAATACACCCCAGCTACTGTACCTTAATTGTGTGTCTATGTTGAGCAGGTTGAAAACAACATTGCTCAAAAAGGCTGTGGTTTCAGTCATTTGGAAAGTTGTTTTTTAAAACTGATTGGCAAACCAGCAAGTGTGTGCCAACTCTCGGATTTCTTCTTCTTGACACGCCAATGTTGAACTTCTCAGCATTTATCATGAAAGATTTGTTTCACAGATGTTTGTTGAATGCTCATATGGAAGGCATCCACCTATGTTTGCAACTGTTAGAATATGTTTGAAAGTTTAAAATCGACCATGTCTATTTTTCTAGTAATAATAATATATTTATTTGTTATAGTGCTTTTCATACAGAATATAAAGTCGCTTTAAAAAACAAACCAAAATTAATTCAGGGAGATGGCAATTGATGGGAGATGGTCTTCCACAGCAGGTAGCCTAGCAGTTAATAGCTTTGGGCCAGTAACCGAAAGGTTGCTGGTTCGAATCCCTGAGCCGACTTGGTGGGGGAAAAATCTGCCGATGTGCCCTTGGGCAAGGCACTTAACCCTAATTTCTTGTGTAAGTCACTCTGAATAATAGCATCTGCTAAGTGACTAAAATGTCAAATGTAAATGATGATCAAGTCAAATCAAACTTTATTTGTCACATGCGCCGAATACAACAAGTGTAGACTTTACCATGAAATGCTTACTTACAAGCCCTTAACCAACAGTACAGTTCAAGATGAAGAAAATATTTACCAAGTAGGCTAAAATAAAAAGTAATAATTAAAAGTAACACAATAAGAATAACAATAACGAGGCTATATAGAGGGGACACCGGTACCGAGTCAGTGTGCAGGGGTACAGGCTTGTTGAGGTAATCTGTACATGTAGGTGGGGGCGAAGTGACTATGCATAGGTAACAAACAAACAGCGAGTAGCAGCAGTGTACGGGGAGTGGGGGAGTGTTAATGTAAATTGTCCAGTGGTGATTTTTCTGAATTGTTCAGTGGTCTAATGGCTTGGGGGTAGAAGCTGTTGAGGAGCCTTTTGGTCCTAGACTTGGCACTCTGGTACCGCTTGCCGTGCGGTAGCAGGCGTCTCTGACAATTTTGTGGGCTTTCCTCTGACACTGCCTATTATTTAGGCCTATTTAGGTCCTGGATTGCAGGAAGCTTGGCCCCAGTGATGTACTGGGCTGTTCGCACTACCCTCTGTAGCGCCAGGCGGTGATGCAACCGGTCAGGATGCTCTCGATGGTGCAGCTGTAGAACCTTTTGAGGATCTGGGGGCCCATGCCAAATATTGTCAGTCTCCTGAGGGGAAAATGGTTTTGTCGTGCCCTCTTCACAACTGTCTTGGTATGTTTGGACCATGATAGTTTGTTGGTGATGGGGACACTAATCCACGATCAGCTCCTTCGTTTTGCTCACATTGAGGGAGAGTTTGTTGTCCTGGCACCACTCCAGTTCTCTGACCTCCTCCCTATAGGTCTCATCGTTGTCTGTGATCAGGCCTACCACTGTTGTGTCATCAGCAAACTTAATGATGGTGTTGGAGTCGTGTTTGGCCACCCAGTCGTGGGTGAACAGGGAATACAGGAGGGGACTAAGTACACACCTCTAAGGGGCCCCAGTGTTAAGGGTTAGCATGGCGGACATGTTGTTGCCTACTCTTACCACCTGGGGGAGGCCCATCAGGAAGTCGAGGATCCAGTTGCAGAGGGAGGTGTTTAGTCCCAGAGTCCTTAGCTTAGTGATGAGCTTCGTGGGCACTATGGTATTGAACGCTGAGCTGTAGTCAATGAACAGCATTCTCACATAGGAGTTGATTTTGTCGAGGTGAGGAGTGCGATTGCGTCATCTGTGGATCTGTTGGGGAGGTATGTGAATTGGAGTGGGTCTAGGGTGTCCGGGAGGATGCTGTTGATGTGAGCCATGACCAGCCTTTCAAAGCACTTTATGGCTACCGAAATGAGTGCCACAAGGCGGTAATCATTTAGGCAGGTTCCCTTCACTTCCTTGGGCACAGGGACTATGGTTGTCTGCTTGAAACATGTAGGTATTACAGACTCGGTCAGGGAGAGGTTGAAAATGTCAGTGAAGACACTTGACAGTTGGTCCACGCATGCTTTGAGTACACGTCCTGGTAATCCGTCTGGCCCAGCGGCTTTGTGAATTTTGACCTGTTTAAAGGTTTTGTTAGGCTACCGAGAGCGTTATCACACAGTCATCCAGAACAGCTGGTGCTCTCATGCATGCTTCAGTGTTGCTTGCATCGAAGCGAGCATAAAAGGCATTTAACTCGTCTGGTAGGCTCGCGTCACTGGGCAGTTCGCGTCTGGGTTTCCCTTTGTAGTCCATCATTGTTTTCAAGCCCTGCCACATCCGACGAGCATCAGAGCCGGTGTAGTAGGATTCAATCTTAATCCTGTATTGACGCTTTGCTTGTTTGATGGTTCGTCTGAGGGCATAGCCGGATTTCTTACAAGCATCTGGATTAGTCTCCCGCTCCTTGAAAGCGGCAGCTCTAGCCTTTAGCTCGATGCGGATGTTGCAATTCAGAAAATGAATAGTTTGATTGGAAGTGACTTCGATGGTACGGCCAGGGAGGGAGAAACATCAGTCAGACAGGCAGGCCCGGAGCTTTTCATCAGTGACCTGTCTCTGAAGTTCACAGCTAGGCTTACTCCTCCTCTGTAGGTAGGCTGGAAAATCCACCACTGAATGTGTAGCACCCACTTGGGTGATGCTTTGGCAGCTATAAGCACCTGAGAGACCACCACACCTCGGCAGTAATCAGTAACAGTCTCCTATGAGGCGAGCCTCTGTCATCCCCTCACACCACAGTCCACATCCTTCCAGAAACAGGAATAGACCTGAGTCACACACTTGGAGCAGGTCCTTATAATTAACATTAGACACCGACTGGAGCCAAGACTGGCATTCTGTAAAACAGCTTAATGGGTCTATCAGTCTCTGTCCTTTTATCACAGAGCTCAGTAGAAAAGACTGGGATGACTTGGATAGGGGCTTACCATGGAGTAGTTTAGTGGTGCACAATAGTACAGGGGGCCTACATCAAGTGGGCTAGAAAGAGCAAGTATCAGATGAACACATCACCATTCTGATATCAAGGACCTATTTTGAAGACAGTTGAAGGTAAAGAAGATCTGTCACAGAGGAAGTGGAATATACTATGTTTGAGGTGTTTGTGAGAAGCTGGGGATAGTTGACTAATGTTGGGATGCTTCACTCAGTCATGGACCTGATGGACTTTGTTGAGATATATAATGGTGAGTGGGCCTCTGCCAGTAAAGCTGGAAGTTTATATTTTTAACTTTATTTAACTAGGCAAGTCAGTTAAGAACAAATTCTTATTTTCAATGACAGCCTAGAAACAGTGGGTTAACTGCCTTGTTCAGGGGCAGAACAGCAGATTGTTTACCTTGTCAGCTTGGGGATTTGATCTTGCAACCTTTGGGTTACTAGCCCAACACTCTAATCACTAGGCTACCTGGCCGATATAACTTTAAATGGGTAAGAGGGAAGTTATTGGATGTGTTCAGCAGCATGTTAGACATGTGACCATGATTGTGGCGTGTTTAAAAAGCTAGGAACCCTCTGGCAGCACCTTGAGCCTTACTGAAGGTTTGTATATTAAAGAAAACGTATTGCTGCTATATTTCAGGATTTGAATGCATCACATATGTACTCTTGGGTGTTTATTTATGTAAAATATGATACAATATTGTCATATTTCTTTTGCCTCTCCCTTTCATAGTGGAGCAAGAGCAAATTCAGAAGAGAACCTTCACCAACTGGATCAATGCTCAGCTCTCAAAGGTAACACTGTCTGCAATACTGTATGTCTTCCACTAGCACGCCTCACTCACTCACTCACACTTACTCACTCACTCACTCACTCACTCACTCACTCACTCACTCACTCACTCACTCACTCACTCACTCACTCATCCACCTGGAGAGAAGGGTTGTGTTGATCTCCTGCTCATGGTAGAGGTCAGTTGTGCATGCGTCAGGGGAGGGGCAGGGTGGAATCATGTAAATATAGCCCCTTGGAGCGTGGTTTAGAGAGCACACACAGACAGACAGCAACAGAAGTCCCCCCCAGCCCTCCCACCCCGTGGAGTCTGGCCAGCACACAAAATCAAATCAAATGTATTTATATAGCCCTTCGTACATCAGCTGATATCTCAAAGTGCTGTACAGAAACCCAGCCTAAAACCCCAAACAGCAAGCAATGCAGGTGTAGAAGCCCCGTGGCTAGGAAAAACTCCCTAGAAAGGCCAAAATCTAGGAAGAAACCTAGAGAGGAACCAGGCTATGAGGGGTGGGTCCTCTTCTGGCTGTGCTGGGTGGAGATTATAACAGAAAATGGTCAAGATGTTCAAATGTTCATAAATGACCAGCATGGTCAAATAATAGGTCTGGGACAGGTAGCACTCCGGTGAACAGGTCAGGATTCTATAGCCGCGGGCAGAACAGTTGAAACTGGAGCAGCAGCACGGCCAGGTGGACTGGGGACAGCAAGGAGTCATCATGCCAGGTAGTCCTGAGGCATGGTCCTAGGGCTCAGGTCCTCCGAGAGAGAGAAAGAAAGAGAGAATTAGAGAGAGCATACTTAAATTCACACAGGACACCGGATAAGACAGGAGAAGTACTCCAGATATAACAAACTGACCCTAGCCCCCCGACACATAAACTACTGCAGTATAAATACTGAAGGCTGAGACAGGAGGGGTCAGGAGACACTGTGGTCCCATCCGATGATACCCCCGGACAGGGCCAAACAGGAAGGATATAACCCCACCCACTTTGCCAAAGCACAGCCCCCACACCACTAGAGGGATATCTTCAACCACCAACTTACCATCCTGAGACAAGGCCACGTATAGCCCACAAAGATCTCCGCCACGGCACAACCCAAAGGGGGGCGCCAACCCAGACAGGAAGATCACATCAGTGACTCAACCCACTCCAGTGACGCACCCCTACTAGGGACGGCATGAAAGCACCAGTAAGCCAGTGACTCAGCCCCTGTAATAGGGTTAGAGGCAGAGAATCCCAGTGGAAAGAGGGGAACCGGCCAGGCAGAGACAGCAAGGGCAGTTCGTTGCTCCAGAGCCTTTCCGTTCACCTTCACATTTCTAAGCAAACAGCTGGAGGCAGGGCTTTCTCCTATAGAGCTCCATTTTTATGGAATGGTCTGCCTGTGGGTTGACATGGATCCACATACCGCTGTGGGTTGACATGGACCCACATACCGCTGTGGGTTGACATGGACCCACATACCGCTGTGGGTTGACATGGACCCACATACCGCTGTGGGTTGATATGGACCCACATACCGCTGTGGGTTGACATGGACCCACATACCACTGTGGGTTGACATGGACCCACATACCGCTGTGGGTTGACATGGATCCACATACCGCTGTGGGTTGACATGGACCCACATACCGCTGTGGGTTGACATGGATCCACATACCGCTGTGGGTTGACATGGACCCACATACCGCTGTGGGTTGTTTAGTATTAGTCACTATGTCTTATGAAAGAGACTAACAGCAGCTGTTCTGTGGTCTTGTCTCAGAGGATTCCCCCGTGCATGGTGTTGGACCTGTTCAATGATTTCCGGGACGGGTCCAAGCTGCTGGACCTGCTGGAGGTGATGAGTGGCCAGCGGATGGTAAGTCTCTATCTCTGTCACAGATTAACTCTTAACACACTCTACCGTAGATACATTACAAGTTCATCTCAAGTGAACTCTTGGAAGGCTAGTCCTAAATAGACAAGGAGCACCTGCTGTAGTGTCTCCCCCTCTTTTTCTGGGACTGTATTTTTCCTTTTCTCTTAACCCTGTACATCAGCATCAACCCTTTCCTCACAATAACTTATTTTCTATTTTCCTCTCCTCTCCCTCATTTCATTGTAGGTATCTATGGCCCTCTGTCATCTCTTGTGCCCTTTGCCTTTGTCTATGGTTCTGATGTCTGTTGTTGTCTATTGTAGAGTCGGGAGAGAGGCAGAGGCATCTTTCAGCACAGGAGCAACATTGAAACAGCCCTGTCCTTCTTGAAGAAGAAATCGGTAAGAGTTTTCGTGCTTTGGTTCCAAGCTCATGTGAGTTGCAAAGCCATTTGTGTTGAACCGCTGATAATGTTAAGCTGCCCTCCTCACACAGATCAAACTGGTCAACATTAACATTCCCGACATCATTGACGGCAAACCATCCATCATCCTAGGCTTGATCTGGACAATCATTATGCAGTATCATGTGAGTCTCAGTCAGAATCAGCTGTAATCACTCTTAGATACTTGCTTTTATGAGAAAATGTATGCAGGAGCTACATGTCCACGGTAATACATTGTTGTTGTAGTTTTTGTCTATTGTTCCCGGCTGGGCTACTTTACTAAACTTTTCTTCCTGCAGATTGAGGAGCTGGCCAGCAGCCTGTCGTTCAGCTCCCGTCAGTCCTCTCTGGAGTCACTGGCCAGCCTGGACTCTCGCTCCACCCTGTCGGCCCGCTCTACTAGCAACAGCCCCGTGCCCCCCAGGGGCTCCCCCCTACACCAGCGTTTCCGCGTCTCTGCCAAGAAAGCTCTGCTGCTCTGGGTCAGGGAACAGTGCCACAAGTGAGCCCCCTTCCCTGTTTAGGCCCTCGGCCCTCAGGCCCTCACCCTCCCGTTTAAGCCCTCACACCTCTCATATTCACTGTCCAAATTAATCTCAAGATGTTATTGTTTTGGTTCCTGATGAGACCTAATGCCTCTACACAAAATCACACACATTGACATTCACTGATGAAAGGGTGTTCTGTCTGTTGCCATTATTGCCATTATTATATAATGTGGCACCCTCCATAGGGCTGGCTGTACTCTGAATGTGAAGGACTTCAAGGCCAGTTGGCGGAGCGGTGTGCTCTTCTTGTCCATCCTGTATGCCCTGAGACCTGACCTGGTGGACCTGTCCAAGGCCAGAACCAGAACTAACCGGCAGAACCTGGAGGAGGCCTTCCGCACTGCCGAGCGCGAGCTGCGCATCCCCAGACTACTGGAGCCCGATGGTGTGTGGGTGGTGTTCACATAACCTAGGGGGAGGGGTGACATCTGATGTCTAGCTCAGTTCCCTGGTTAAATCAGATATGTACTCTGTTGTTGTGCTTTTTAAGCCTCATTTACACTACCTTGCTAACATGTGAGTTTCATGTTTCATGTATCAAGGTTTGTCAAGTCTACACATTGTATTGAAATGTGTCTCTTATACGTCCACTGTGTCCACATTGTGATCAGATTAGCTGGTGCCTCCCCTGTATGCACCAGGTATAAACAGGGCTTTGGAAAGCCACTTTAGTGCATCAAAATATATACTGTTTGTCTCAGCTGCTTTGGCCAAAAGTGTGAATTTCTCAAGGAACTTTTCTTGGTGTAGATGTCGATGTGAGAGACCCAGATGAGAAGTCCATCATGACCTACGTGTCCCAGTTCCTCCAGTACTCCAGAGACATGCCTGTGACAGAGGATGACATGCAGGTTTGTACCACACTGTCATCTACTCACTCTCTTTTAATGGCCTTTTATTTGAAATTATTTTTGTAACACTGCTCATAGCTAATCTAATCAAATGTATTTATAAAGCCCTTTTTACAACAGCAGATGTCACAAAGTACTCATACAGAAACACAGTCTAAAACCCCAAACAGCAAGCAATGCAGATGTAGAAGCACGTCCTATCTGCTCCACTTTTGTTTTGGCTTTCCTCAGGTTCACTGTGTACTGTGGCTCCTTGTTGTGACTCTTCAGTATAATCTAAATTCTTCTCACTTGAATTCTGTTTCTTCTACCTCACCTTTTCTATTCTTCACTCTCTGTTGTATCTATTCAGATGTACTATATGACTCCTCCTAAAAGCCTCTCTCCTGTCAACCTGCCCACTCACTTCACTCCTGCCATCGCTGCCTCCCCTCTGCGCCAGGTAGCCTATCCCTCACTTTGCCTACAGCACTGTTTATTTCACCTCTCAGACTTCTGTGAAACATGTTACATCATGTAAGACATCTGAAATTAATTCCCAATCAGCACCTCCCCCACTGCTACGGAGTTCTACTTTGGTTTGAAGTTTAAAAATGACTTAAAAAACAGTTTTCTCAGTAACTAGTATGTTTTGAAACAGAAGTAATGTCTCTTGTACTACATTTTTGTGACGTCAGTGGCCTCAGGTTTGTAGTACCCCAGGGACAACTGTACAGCTATACTTTACCACCAACAACGAATACCCTATACATTACTCAATATAAAATATCAATCAAACACAATGCTGTCCACAATGGCAACATACCTGCAGTACAAACAAACACATGACACCTATTCCAGGCATACCAACAGAGCTGTATAGAATACTGTCTTCCTTTAGAAAACAATTTAATTACTCAAAGCCAAGATTACCTCTAAATGTCAGAGTGATTAAAGTCAGAGGAAAAATTAGGTTGTTTTACAACCAGTTCACCCTGTTTTCCCTGTTCGGTTGCTGCCAGCCCTGAGCTACAGGAGGGTGTGTTGCTGTTCCCCACCTTAAAAATCAGAGTGGCAGTAATTATTTCCACTGAGACCAGGGTATCTCATTTCATGTCTCAGCGGACTCATGCCAGATCAGGCCCACTGTTCAGCTCATGTTTCCTGCTGTGTTTCAGGACGGCCTGAGGTTGGAGGTTCAGCATAGTTCTAGTGATCTGGATGTATAGGATAGTTCAGAAGTCATCTGAGAGACCATGTGGTGAACTTTCAGATCCCTTGAAGCCCAATTCCCCATGATGTGCCTTATTTCTTTTTATAGGGGTTTGTTTCGAAGGATCCTTTTCTGAGATATAAGAGGATTGGAAGAGAGAACATTAGAGTTTGTCATGTTATCTAGAATCTTCCCTGAAGCCTGAAGTACCTAGCCCCCATTCACTGTCTATCTGTCAATTCTCTGGTCAGGCTCGCCTGCTCCAACCCCTACTTATGAGATCAGCTCCTTGTCAAGAACCTGAACCCTCCAGAGCTGCTGCTGCTGCGGTAAACCCTGTTCATCTCCTCTCCTCTGCCTCGTCCCAAGGCTTCCCTCAAGGCTTTCCTCAAGGCTTCCCTCTCCCATAACTGTCTAAACAACGATCGGAAATCAGCTGTTTCATTTCACCCCTGCCTGTTTCACAGACTGCTGTTTATTTGGACACATCTTAAAAGGAAGATACATCTTAAAATCATCAACTCATGCGAGAGGGAGAGAACTTTACATACTAGAGTTGAGCTCCACCTTACTCCACCTTACCCACTAATACTTCACTTCCCATGTGAAGAGGTTCTTTGAAATGTAATCTTCAGGCTACATAGAGTGGAAAGGGTGTTTTGAAAGTTTAACGTTAGGTTATGGGTAGGGTTAGTGCTTTATTTTGGTTCATAATTTGTCTGATAACTCATTCGTCTTTTTGCTGTGACTCAAGACCACAACCAATCAGAAGACCCAGGAAGTGACCTGCTGGCTGTTGCAGGCCTATCAGGAGTTACTGGAAGGCTGGGACTCCACAGAAGGCGAGAGCTATGCAGAGAGATACCATGTATGTAGTACTGTACAGTATGTGGATGCTGCTAGTTGGATTACAAGTTGGACTGTCTATCTTTTATATGGTTTAGGGGGAAACATTTGCATTATATTCAAGTCTGATACTTAAATAGTGTTAACCTCACAGCACTATCTGAGAGCTTTTCCTGTTTGCGTGCATGGGTCTGTGTGTGTGTCTATGTGTTTGTGTGTCTTCCAGGTGTTCCAAACCTTTGTGGTGTCCTTTAACGAGCAGCGTCGCCCCGTGATGCCTCTCCTGACAGCCATGAAGCGCACCCCCCAGCTGAGTGAGGAACAGAGGAACCTCAGGGGGGCTTGGGACGCCCTCGCCGAGAAGGTCTGCTCACTCCTCACACTGGTTATCTTACACACTAAGTCAAATCATGTGATGTCCTGCAATATAATTTAATTATCTTGGTGTACTGATAAAGCATGATATTCCGTGTTGATGTGGTTTCGCAGTAATCATCTATTTATGCTTTTACAGTGTACACAAATATATTGTTTTGTGTGTGTGTCTGAGTATGTTTTTTCATGTGTTTGCTTGGTTACATTTCTATGGGATTGTTCCCGCCCAGCTGCGTGAGTATAAGACAGAGCTGGACCTTAGTCTGCCTGCTTCCCTGGACATGGTGGGCCGCTGGCTGCTTAGGGCTGAGGGGGCGCTGGCTGAGGAGGAGGGGGACCCTCAGGACCACGCCCGCGCCGCCGAGGAGGCCAGGGAGAAACTGGATCTGCTCAAGGTAATATCTCACAATCTGCATCACTAAAAAAAGTTAATTGCCTCTTAACCAACCTGTAACATTAGTCCTTTCAATCAAAATGTATATTTTTTATAGACATCCCTGGACGAGATGCCCCAACAACTTAAGAACTTTCAGAAGTTCCAGAATATGGATGAATATGGAGCCATCCTGGTGCCTACTGACAAACTGGAAGAGATGAAGAGAAGGTGTGCACTTGTCTACCTGTTTTTCCCATAACTGTAGCGTGAATGTCCGAGAGAGCCTCCAACAACCCACCTCTCTCTACCTCCTCCTCAGGTTCACCAGTGTAAGAGTCACTGCCAAGTACCATGGGATCAAACTGGAGTACCAGGAGCGTCGGCACACAGTGCTGGACCTGCTGGGCCAGATCAGCAGCAAGCTCCGTGTCTGGAAGAGACCCTACATATCCCAGGAGGCTGTGCGTGTGCTGCTGCAGGACTGGCATGTGAGTAATCCAGTTTAATGACAGAGTTTGACGACTTTCTGTAGACAAGAGGCAAACTGGATTCACAATAGTATAAGTTATAGCCGGCCTATATGAAGTCATTGACTAATCTCTACATTTGTTTTCTCACAGGAGTTAGTGGATAAACAGGACCTACCATCCTTGCTGGAGGGGGCTCTCCTTAAATTGAAGCTTGTTGCAAGCAAATATACTAGCAAATCTGCCCTAGGTAAGAAGACTGCGTGTGTGTGTGGTAATGTGTTCTAATTCAATACGTTCTGGTCCAAAATACATCGCCAAAGAAAGAACTGTGTGTACCAGTCTTTCTAATGTTCTTCACAAATTGATTTATTGATGGTTAATTGATTGGTTGATCTAAGAGAGGTTTTCCTGGCTGTTCCCCCAGCTGCAGACTCCAAATACATAATGTGCCAAGTGAAGGAGTTGGAGGAGGAGGGTGCTGTGGCTCTGGAGGGAGTGTCTACGGTGAAGAGCACTATGGGTCGTGTGCTGTCTGCCTGGGACTCCTACTGTGACTGTTACAGCTCCCTGCAGGCTTGGCTGGAGCAGGCCTCAGCCTCCCACACGCTCGCACAGAGGCCAGAGGTACAGACAGAAACCCTCCACTAATCTGCAACCTTGTCCACAATGCAGGGGTATACCATGCCTGCTCTTAACAAACCTATTGCCATTAGTTCCCCACATGTGTTCCTAAAGAACAAAGTGTTCAAAATTATTATTTTGCAATAATGATGATGAGGTGTTTGTATGTTGCTTAGGTAACATCTGAGAGTATGTCAGAGTGGAGTTCCCGCCAGGCCCATCTGAATGAGGTAGGGAACTTCCTGGTCCAGCTGACTGACCCCATGACCAGCCGAGCTCTGACAGATGACCTCTGCAAGCTCAACCTGCATTGGGCGGACTTTATCAAGATAACACAATTTGTAAGTCAGAGATAACACTTCCATTACAAAGTGAGAATGCAATGTTGTTATGCTCTCTAGTTCAATTTCGGTGAAAATTGTGTTCAGTTCAAAAAAAGCTGTTATTTTGCCCCAAGGCTGTTGTAGCTGTGCCCAGCGGAGCTGCAGCCAGACCCCAAGACCTCCAGGCCCTCTTCAGAGAGGCCACCCAGATCCTGAAGGAACCTGTAGAGGCCATGTCTGGGCCCCTGAGGACCTACACGAAGAAACTACAGGTACACTGTTATTACAACATTATTACAATGGTCTCAGAGTTTTCTAACTATAATTGATCCTTTGGTATACATTTTCTTCCACAACACAATGCATTTTAATGGTGCTGTCTATTTTGACCTTGTTCAGTTCATGATGAGGAAGATAAAGGAAGTGGATATGGATGCCCTCTCCCCCTCCACAGAATGCTCAGCTGAGACTCTACAGAAACTGAAGCTGGCTTTACCTGAGGTGAGGATGATGACTTCCTTCGTATATTTACTTTAAATATGAAAATAACCTTTTTTTATGCCTACGGTCCTGTTTCTGGTCTGTGGGTTCTTAATATCGCGTGGACAGACTACATAAACACAATCGAGCATCTGACCAAATTACGTAAGATTTTTGTTTGCGGTAATGAATGTGTACGCTGTTTGTTTCTATGTGTGTGTGTGTGTGTGTGTGTGTGTCTGTAGGTGATGCAGACGCTGGTTGAGGCTGAGCAGGTGTGTGTGGAGCTGCAGCACAGTGTGTCTGGTCTGGACTGCCGCCTGGCAGAGCTCCTGCACTGGGAGACAGAGGCCCGGGACCTCTACCAGATCTTGAAGGCAGGAGAACGCAGGGCTTTACGGTGCCAGGACCCCCGCGCCAGGGTAAGACTTAGACAGGGGCCAATAGTAACATACTAGACTAAGGAAAACATCATATAAGTGCCAAAGGAATAAGGTAAACAGCAGTAGCTTTACTTGAATAGTTAGCTAGCCTGGTTAGGAATGTAGTAACAAGGTATGTAAGCATGTTCAACACAGGGGCTAGACAAGCATTGATAGTTATGTGCTGGGTGAAGATCAGAGTATTACCTTGTTTATGAATATTGTCATTTACTTTTGTAATTTAGTGGTGCTCATAGTGTTTGCTGTTCTCTCCAGGTGCTGATCTCTCGTGGGCTGCAGCTGGAGGGTCAGGTGGTGACTGAGGAGCAGGATCTGCAGGTGATGGTGATGACAGGACAGAAGAACTCTCCCCTCCAGTATCTCCTTGTCTCCGCCATGCAGGACAGAGTCAGAGCTGCCGTGGCTCAGTCACAGGCCAGTATTCCCTCTCTCACATCTCTTATCACTTACCTTTTTCCTTTATTGACCTTGAGAGAAATTGTGATTGACACAGCTATCTTTGAATTAATTACAGGAGGCAGTTGGGATGCTGAGCTCTCTGGGAGCCAGAAGAGACAGAAGCCAAAGCCCCACAGAAGACCAGCCCCCACCCAAGATCTTCATCCAGCCTGAAGAGGGGACTCAACCCGAACAGTCCCTATCACTCTCTCTTGCCAGGCATGCAACTCAGGCTTTTGCTCAATTAGCATCTCAGCCTGATGTGAAACCACAGCCCCAGTCCCAGCCTTCCCCTACTCAACCACAAGCTCAAGCTCAGGCCCAACACCCACCAATACCACAGATTATAGTCCAGGAATACAGAGAGAAGAAGGCAAGTCCCAGTCCTCCACTCCTGTATTCCTATGCACAAGCTGTGACTCAGTCAAAGGGCCGAGCACAGTCACCTCCAGAGCCACAGGTTGCTGCCCAGAGCAAAAAACACTCTCCACCCCTAACCCAGAAACAACCACTAGTGCAGCAACCACCATCTCAACAACAGCGTCCAACTCAGCAACAAGTACTCTCTCAGCAACAAGTACTCTCTCAGCAACAAGTACTCTCTCAGCAACAAGTACTCTCTCAGCAAGTACTATTTCAACAACAGGTTCTATCTCAACAACAAATATCTGCTCAGCAGCAGGTTCAAAGCCAGAAACAGGCCCAACAATCAGCACAAGCCCAGAAACAGACTCCATCTCAGCAACCGGAAAAGACACAGAAGCAGCCTCTAACCAAGGAAGAGATGCTGAGCTGGAAGAAGCAACCTCAGGCCATGAAGAACCGACCCTGGCTCCAGAAGAAGGTCAAGGATCAGGATCAGGCTTCAGCCCAGGCTCCATCCCAAGCTCCAGCCCAGGCTCCATCCCAAGCTCCTGCCCAGGCTTCTAATCAAACACAGGCTCAACAACAGCCAGAGAAACCAATCATGTCTCAAGTCCCTGTCCAGGTAGTTCCACAGCCTGCAGGAACACCCAGGCCCCAGCCTCAGGCACAAGCCAGGACTATGTTTCCTTCTCAATCACAGGCCATGTCTAGTGCTCAGGCTCTACCCCAAGCAGGGCCACAGCAAGTCCCCCAGGCATATCTTTATGGCCAGCCTCCTGCCCAATCTCTGACCCAACCCCAAGCAAAGACCAAGAGCCACACTCAACCTAAACCAACGGCCCAAGCCAAACAGCAACCCAAGACTATTATCCATGCTCCATCCCAAACCATGACTCACACTGAACCCCAGCCCATAACTCAATCTCAACCTGTGACCTACTCACAATCACAGATGCAGGCCATGTCTCAATCCCTGATGACTCAAGAGAAACCCCAGCCACAGGTCCAGAAACCTCAGCCACAGGTCCAGAAACCACAGCCACAGGTTCATCAACTGATGCATCCACAGTCTCAAGCTCAGGCCCAACCACATGCCCAAGCATGGGCCCCAGTCAGGCTGCCACAAACACTCACTGAGACGCACCGGCTGGGCCTGCATCCACAGGCCCAGTCTCACCCCCAGGCTCACCCACAACTCCAGGCCCAGCCTCACCCTCAAGTTCAGCCTCACCCTCAAGTTCAGCCTCAACTCCAGGCCCAGCCTCACCCTCAAGTTCAGCCTCACCCTCAAGTTCAGCCTCAACCCCGGGCCCGTCCTCAACCTCATGTCCAGCCTCACCCCCAGGCACAACCTCACCCTCATGTCCAGCCTCACCCCCAGGCTCAGCCTTATCCTCAAGTCCAGCCCGAGGCCCAGCCTCATCCTCAAGTCCAGTCGCATCCCCAGGCTCAGCCTCACCTTCAAGTTCATCCTCATCCTCATCCCCAGGCCCAGCCTCAATCTCATGTCCAGCCTCAACCTCAGGCCCAGCTTCACCTACAGGCCCAGCTTCACCCCCAGGCCCAGCCTTACCCTCAAGCTCAGTCTCACCCCCAGGTCCAACTTCATCCTCATCCTTATTCCCCTGCTCAGGCTCAACCCCAACAATGGGCCCCAGTCAGACCCTTCAGCCCAATTTACCCTCAGCCAAAGGGTCATCCCCAGGTAACCCCAGTCAGACCTGAACCACGGCCACAAGCCTATCCTCAGCCCATCATGGTCCAACGTCACCCTCTTCCTCAGGCTTGCCCACTAGGTCAAGCTCCACAGCAGCAATGGGCCCCAATCAGGCCAGAGCAAGCCCCCCAGGCATATCTTTATGGCCAGCCCTATGGCCAACCTCAAGCCCAAATACAGCCCCAAAGCCATGTTCAACAGCAGCCTCAGGTGAGAGCTTACAACCTTACCAATGTTAAGGCCCAGCAAGGCCAGTTCCAACAGCAGCTATGGGCCCAGCCCCATCCCCAGCCTCAAATTCAACCCCAGCCATATTTCCAGCCTCAGCCACCTCCCCAGACCCAAATTCAACCCGCAACCCATTTGCAGCCTCAGCCCCTCTCTCAGACTCATTCTCAGTCCCAGATCCAGACCCAGCTCAAACTTCAGCCTCAGCCCCACTCTCAACCTCATTCTCAGCCCCAGATCCAGCCCAAGCTTCAGCCTCAACCCCCCCCTCAGCCACAGCCTGAGCCCCAGATCCAGATGGCGCCCAAGCCCCAGACCCATATCCAGCCTCAACCCCACTCACAGCCCCAGACCAAGCCTCAGACTCAGCCCCAGCCCATGATCCAGCCCATGCCCCAGCCCCAACCAGAGCCACCACCCCAGCCCAGTATCCAGCCCCAGACCAAACACCAGCCACCTCCCCAGCCCAATATCCAGCCTCTTCCCCAGGTCAAGCTTCAGCTCCAGCCTAAGACCCAGCCCCAGGTCCTTTTCGAGCCTCATCTCCTTCCCCAGTCACCACCAGATTCCCCAGAGCTCCAGATGAAACCCCCAGCTCTGGCCCAGGCCCCACCCCAGGCTTACACCGAGGCCTATGCCAAAGCTCAGGCCCTGGCCAGGAACCAGTTTGAGGAGGCCAAGCACTGCCTGCAGGAGCACATCCTGGCTGCCATTAATGTCTTCAAAGACAAACACATATCTATCGAACAAGTTTCAGTTAAGGAGGTAAGAAATTTGAATACTTTTTTTTGGTTTATAGTTGTTCTAAAGCTCCGTTATTACCCAGTCTAATTGTGTTTGTGTTCCCTCAACCAGGAGACCCTGAGGACCCTGGACCCTGAGCTGTTGAAAGTGTTCCTGAGGGCAGCAGAGGGTATGGAGGCCTTCTGCACCATGCCTCAGCTCAGAGATATGGAGTTCTTCACACAGTCTGTCAGGACCCAATGGGAGGTAGGGTGTGTGTGTGTGTGTGTGTGTGTGTGTGTGTGTGTGTGTGTGTGTGTGTGTGTGTGTGTGTGTGTGTGTGTGTGTCTGTGTGTCTGTGTCTGTGTGTGTCTGTGTCTGTGTCTGTGTCTGTGTCTGTGTCTGTGTCTGTGTCTGTGTCTGTGTCTGTCTGTATGTGTGTGTGTGTGTATTTTAGGATGTAGAGACTGCATGAATTTGTTTTGCAGATAGCAAAAGCATATCATTCTGTGTGTATGACCATCTTGTCCCTAATTATATTGAATTCATTCTACACGGCATGTCTGTGTGATATTCACTTGGATGAAAATCTGTTCTGAATCTTTTTGAATTTACTCCACTCTGTTTTGTTATTCGTATGAGCAATGAAATTCCTAACAAGCATGCTGCTGTATGTCATCAGATTAAGTTTGCGTATGCTTTTGGTTTTTGTCCTGTAGGCTGTGAGAGCTGAGACAGCGGCGTTTTTGCAGCATTTACGATTTGAAATGAAGAGAAAATACTTTAACACAGCTGCCTTGCAGTGTGAGATGCACTTTAACTCAAAATTAGCATCCAAAGCGAAGGTAAAATAACTATAACCTAACACTAACCCCATTGCATGCTCTGGTGGACAGGTGCATGGAAGAACTGGTGTCAAAACTGCATGCACATTTTTGGGGGGTCTTCTGCTCTCTATTCATCTATTGAAGTTCTATAAATGGTAACTAAGCAATATCTGCTTCCTGATGCTAGATCAGAGAATTTCATATAACTAATGGGTTGATTTGACATTTTGAAGGCGCTGACTTTTAACCCGATTTGACTGAATTACAACTTTCTGGTTCCACGAGTAGCTCTCCTCTCCCCTTTGTTGAGTTAGGATTCTGGTCTCGGGAGATGCAAGAGACAGTTATGTAGTAGGCAATAACTTCCAAAATGATACTCTGCTGGGAGTTGTGGGTTGTTTTCAAACACCTGTGGGTTGTTGACACCTGTTGGGTCGACAGTGGCAGTACATCAGACATCTGTAGACTGATGACTCTCTTGCGCTCCAGGCGTGTTTCTCTGCAGAGGGCAGCCTAGCCCAGGCTGGGCAGCACCTGGAGGCCCTGAAGGAGCTGTGTGACACCCTGAGCCCCGAGGATGCCCACCGTCTGGCCCAGGCTCAGCTCAGGGAGTGTGAGAAAAGACTGGCCGCCATCCAGCGTCAGTTCAGTGGGGACAGGGATACACCACCCCCCGACACACCTGGGTGAGACACAGAGGAGAGAGACAGGATTAGGCCCATTAGACAGGATTAGTTGGCCGCCTGGGGCGGCAGATTGATGAGGGCAGCATTTTCAGAGCTAAACTGACCAAGACGCACCTCCAACAACACATAACACCTAACACCTAACATAATCCTGCCCAAAAACAATGACAATTTCTCTCACCCAGTGACATATGGGCTATTTAGTTGAGCACTGATGCTACCCCGTGATAAGCAGTGCCCACTTTGTCAAAGGCGATGGGCGGAAAATATTTAGCTTGTCCAAGCCCCATACTCCTCTGCATTATGTTGTTGGAGAGACGCACTGCTGTGGCGCTCAACCAACGTTCCGTCAAAAACAGAAATCATTTAGCTTATAGACTATGGTAGAAAGAGTTTGTGGCGTTGTCTGTAGCCTACAGGCTGGAGAACACATTTATGACAATGTCACACTTTTTACATCATGGACATTTCTCCGATCAAATAGCCTAACCTAGCGCACAATCAAATAAAAAATGCTTTTCGATTTGAATATGACATGTTAACAAACAATATATCCTAAAACAGGACAGGTTAAAATAAAATGGACAATATAGAATAGACAATCATACTACTCGCAAATACTGTCTGGGAGATTCACCCCTGGGCTAAATTGTCATTATGATTAGTGATTTCAAGTTTGTACATTTTACAAGATGCATCATAGTTAAAAATAAACTACTTTTGCATTTCTCACTGTGTAAACACATGGATTCTATTTGAAAATAGAGTTGGGTAGCTGATGCAGAGCTTAAATAGCCTAAATGATTAGTCACAGTAATCAGGACCAATAAAGCCAATGCATCTGCTTGTTTTACAAACGGTAGGCCTACCACATAGATGGACATTCATAAAATTCCATTCGGGCCACACAGTGTAGGCTACACTATTCTAGTTTTGCAGGGGAGGAAGGCGGCAATTTGTTTTGTCTGCCTAGGGTGGCAGAACGACCAGGGCCGGGTCTGTGAACAAGACATTAGCTTCAAAATGTATGACTGACAATTGCAATTGCAATACTTGACTGGATTGTTTTTTCAAAACATTTCCAATAGAATTCCTCTTGACCTGGGGAAAGATCTGACCCCACAGAGGGAATCTACAGTGCAGAGTGACAAACCTCCAGGCCCAACTGAGGTAGGACCTGGTACCTATAGTACCTATGATAAAGACACATGCACTGATTTAAGAAATAATGTATCTGATCATTTCTCTTTTGTAGGTTTCACAAGTTGTTGTGAAGACAGTGGTTGTTGAGAAGAGGGTGATTGACGAGAAGGAGATTGACAAGCAGGCAGTCATAGAGGAGGATCCTGCCAAAAAGGAGGCATTAGAAAGGTAGGCTTGCGGCTTGGTGAGTGTAAGGCTGGGTGCAAGTCTATTCTTGCCTTAATCAACTCTGTTGTTTTTTGAATTACCAAACAAGGCAATGATCATTTCTTTTTTAATTCCAAAACAGTCTGGAACTTAGGCTATGTTGATTGCACTAACCAGCACTGGAAATCACAATAAACCTCAATTGATCAGTTTCTTCATCATGCTGACTAATTTCTCCCTCAGATATGACATTACTAAGAAGACTGTTCAGGCTCAACTAGCCAAGATCGAGCAGAATTCCCAGAGAGACCTGGCCGCTGACTCAGTCTCTCTCAAAGACCTGCACACACGTCTACAGGAGATACAGGTACACTGCATATTACTTGACCTCTTAGTTCCACGGGCCTTTTACTTGGAAGGTTTTTGTCTTTTTCTATGAGTGATTATATTTCTTTCATCCAGACATTGTGCCAGGACACAGAGTCTCTGTGGCCTGAGTTTGGCCACCAGTGTTCTCAGAGCTCCCAGTACAGTGGGGAGAGGGGTGATGGTGGTGTGAGTGTGGAGCACGACCAAGCTGAGCTGATGAAGCAGTGGAGAGGCCAGCAGTCAGCTCTGCATAGGAGAGGCAGCTCTCTGGGGGCAGCTCTGAGACAGATAGACTCCACAGAGCACCACGTTGTTGACTTCTCCGAACGCCTCGACTGCTTCATCAGAGAGCCCAAGGACATCAACGCATTTACACTGGCCAACGCCAACATCCTGACGGACATCAAGGTACACAATACGGCTTACCTTTAAGGAAAGAAATACCCAGTTAATATTAGGATTTGAGTTGAGTGATTGGTGTCATTTAAAGATAATAACTGGATCCTTATTAAATAAATTGTAATGTAATATATACTATATCCCAATAATAATCACAAACTCCAACATTCAGTACATTATCTTTATAGTCTCTCTCTCTTTTCTCAACAGGACCTGGATGAGAGCATTCAGAGAGAGCTGGACCAGCTGTCTAGTTTTGACTCTGATTCCAGTGAGCTGGATCCCAGTGATCGCTCTCCTTTGACCCGTGTGGTCAAGACCCACAGAACCAGTCTAGACAAGCTGAGACAGCAAGTCCGTAAGAGCGAGGCGGCCGCCAGGGCCCTGGACCGCTTCCTCATGTCCCTGCGCACCGTAGAGCAGGACATCTCTGGAGTACAGGGTGCCCCCTGCAGCGATGCGTGGGTATTGCAGGACTGCCGCTCCAAGCTGGCCCTGATCAGGCAGAGTGTGGACAGTCTGGGGGACAAGGCCCCCCAGCTAGACTTGCTACTCCAGGGGGCCAGGCTGTCTGTGACTCGGGACGGTGCCCCAGCCTCCTGCCTGGACATGGTGTCTGCCTTGGTGCTGCGGCTTGAGGAGGCTGACGGCGGTCTGGTCAGCCAGCAGCACAGTGTCCAGAGGGAGCAGGAGATGAGGGGCCTGGGCCTGAGGAGGAGGACTCTGCTGGCGGAGCTGAGGAAGGTGCAGGAGGCAGCAGAGAGGCACGGACTAAAGGAGCCAACCATGCCTGCTGTGCAGCAGAGGTTTGTGTTTGTGAGATGGTGGACCTTTGAGTGGTCATTATTTTTTAAAGTCAGAGACTTATTCCATATTTCCTCTTTATTTATTTGTTCAGGCTGCGTGTTCTGTCTGACCTGGAGAGCCAACTGAACTCCCAGCGCTCTGAGCTCCAGAGACTCCGGGAGGCCCACTCACAGGGCCAGGAGGGAGAAGGCAATCCCCTGGAGGAGCTGAAAACCCAGTGGGAGGACACCCAGAGAGCTGTGGCTGACAGGTGGGCAGGAAGAATAGAGGGATAAATGTGTCTACTATTAGAGGGATAGAGTATACAGATCTGCGAATAAAGCAAACTGACAATCATACATGTTCAATAATATTTACATATATCCCAATTTTTGCTCCCTTTGCAGACAGGAACAGTGCAACATCCTGTTGGAACTACTAAAGATGTTCCAGAGCTGTCGCAGTTACTTAAGCACCACCATGCAGAAGGCGGAGCAGACCATCAGTGAGCAGGCCTCCTACATGGGCAAGGAGAACCTGCAGAGGCTTATAGCTAAGGTAACACTACTTACTGTACATACACCTCTGTCAGCTCTGCCCCTGTATATACAGTACATAGCACTAGATGGCAGCCACTACCTTAGATTCATTTTCGGCCTTAACAGTCTGTTATATTATAATATGTGTTTCCCCAGGTCCATGGTATAAAGCAGGATCTGAGTGGCTTGGGGACAGGCATGGAGGATATCAGGGGGGTGTGCAGACAGCTGCAGTCCCATCTGAAGAAGATCCCTGACTGTAATGAGACTCCATTTGAGGCCGAGGCTGATGGACTGGTGGACCAGTGGCTGGATGTAAAGAGCAAAAAACAATACATTATAGTACACTGAACTACACCACACCAAACATTACACGCATGCCCACACACACACGTCACAGTGACACTTCACAGATTGACACTGTGTGTTTTTGGGTGACCCAGGTGACAGAGAAGACAGACTCCTGCTTAGATAACCTGCGCATGGGGCTGGAGCTGTGGGACAAGCAGCTGATGTTAGGGGGAGAGGTGGACGGCTGGGCGGGGGCCAAACTTGCCCTGTTTGCAGAGAGCCACCCCTTCCAGAACGAACAGGAGGTCCTGACCATGAGGGTAAGACACAAGACAATCCCTATCACAAACAACCATCCTATATTATCACCACTTAAATACTTGTCTGGTTCAGTAATGCTTGTTTGAAGTCATTAGTCTTCTACAGCAGTCTATCTGTTTTAGTGACATTGTGCTGTTTTCCTCAGGATGAGATCCATGCCCATGAGGAGAACATTGAGCGTTTCCACAAGAAGTCCATTGAGATCCAGGAGCTTCTTCAAACCCAAGAGGCCCCATTGGAGCTACAGGTGAGTTAACTAGCATAACTATTTCCAGAATACAGGTAGCTCTATTTCATAGTATTTACTGTAAACATGATACATGTTATTGGAAAGGGTGAAATTCTAGAATGGAAATAATTTTCAACTTAACTGACCTACCCTCCCCAACACACCCCATGTCATGTGACCCCCCCCCCCCTTTTCACCTCAGGTGATGGAGACCCAGCTGAGGAAGAAGATGGATCAGGTGGACGAGCTATTCTCCGACAGCACTGATGTCTTCCAGGAGCTGATCGCTGTAAAGAGACACCTGGCAGAGAAGATGACAGAGTGCCAGTCTGCCCTGCACAACATCCAGTCCTCTCTGGGCATGCTCAGTATGCCAGGAGACCAGGCCCAGATGCAGGTACTGTACATCCTCCTCGTACTGCACAACGTTCATTAAACTAAACTCATCTGACAACTAAATGACAAAACTCACCTGCCATTGTTTATACTATGTGAAATGTATAATTCATATGAGTAGTTCAGATGACTATTTTGAATGACACAAACAAACTCCTATCCAGACAAAACATATCTACCCACATAGACCAGAATATAACCTGACTGGTCCCCGTGTTGATATTGAACATGATTTCTCTCATGGTGTAGGATCTGTGTGAGCAGCTACAGGCCCAGGAGGAGCAGGCAGGGTCAGTGCTGAAGGAGGTGGGTCTCATGTCCAGTGTGGCCAGCCCCCAGGTGCTACAGACCCTGTCTATAGACTGCACCAGGCTCAGAGAGAACATCTCACACACCAAATACATGATCCACCAGAAACGGGAGGAGGGAGAAAAGGGCCTCATCAAGGTCATCAAAAGTAAGGAATTATTGTTAATTGGTTGTTGCTTTCATTTAAACTTAGTTTAAGACCGGGGTTCTCAAACTTCTTTGGGGCCGGCGACCCCTTTTGTGATAACAAATTCATCAGGGAGTTTCACTATGACTTCTGCAGTGCATGGCTGGACAAACTAAGTCTCGAGCCCGAGGAAAGGACATTAAAAAGGGCCGCCTCTTGGCATCTGAGAAGTTTTGCAGTTTTCAAACAAATTTGCCATTCTACACATTGTGTCATGGGGCAGAGAGGTTTTGGTTGTTGTTGCAGATTTAAAGCTAATATCTTCTAATTCTACACATTTTTCAATGAGACAAATACAAAACGTTGTGTTTTCAAGCGTACATTACAGTGCACTTAGGAATAGTATTGAGTTAAAAAATATATATAATTGGTAGAGTACTGTGTATACCAATATCCCTGTGAGCCTCCCAGACCCATGTTGCCCAGGGTTAAGAATATCAATTGTAGATTAATAATATTATATTGTATTACACATTAATGGATCCCTTGGCCAAAAGTCCTTTATATGTTTTTAGTAATATTTATAAAAAATCTAGTTTCATTGAGTAGTTACTTGGTTTAGTCAGGTATCAGTTCCCCCTAATTTTTTCAATACTTCTTTCGTCATTTTCCCTTCTTCAGATGAGAGCCATTTGTTTGAAGAGTGGTTCCAGGACCTGCAGTTGTCTGTGAACGAGTGCTTTGAGAACCCAATGTGTAAACAGGATGTGGAGGCATCCATGAAAAGACTGGCTGTGAGTAGCAGGCTGGATATCACATCTTACAGAATCATCTGACTATGTAAATGGACATAAGGGGAGGATGAGTTTTGGTCTTGATCAAATCTTTTGATCTGTAATCACATGGGTGAACACAGTGTTGGTTGGGATTGACTGAATTCTCTCTATTGAATCTCTATTTCACTTAGAATATCCCAGTACTTTCTTGACATGACTGATACATTGCTTGAAACCCCAGCATCAGCTCTGTCTGAGTTATAATGTCTCTTTATTTTTCCTCCAGTGTTTCCTGGCGTCTAAGGATGGTGAGAAGCGTCTGGGTCAGGTGAGAGAGCACCTGGAGAGAGGCAGAGAGCAGGTTCCGCCAGAGCAGCTGGCCCACCTGAAAAGCTGGCTGGGGGAGCAGGAGAAGGAGCTGGCCACATTCAGAACCCACTGTCAGGGCAGACAGAGCCAGCTGGACACTGTCCTCAGAACCCTCAACAGGTAATCACTATTACCACTAAATACTATACACTCCTATTCCTAACAGTGTTACTATACATCATTACTACTATACACTGCTGTAAGCACTGTTATTACTAGGTGGCGCCACAATGATACTGAAGGGAGGATGTAAGCAATTGGTCATTTGACGATGGGTCATTATCAGTCGCATGCGTCATTTTAGTCAACATGGTGTCTTTCTTGTGTTCTTCAGTCTACAGCAGGAACATGAGCGTTTCCATGACTGGCTTCAGGCCTGGGAACACAAGTCAGTGGAAGGAGAACAAGTCAACAACTTTCTCAAAGATCTCCACAAAGAAAGGTGAATTGAGTTATTGCAGACTTGCTCGAGGGTTAATGTAGAGCAGTGATGTAGTGTTGTGGTGGTGTGATGTAGTGAGTAGTGGTGATACATTGTCTTCTCTTTGATCCAGTGAGAGAGTGGAGGCCCTCAGTGAGCTGTGTTCGTCGGTGCGGAGGCAGGGTCTGAGAGGGGACAGCCTGCTGACTGACACTGACGACCTCCTGCAGCGCTACCGGTGCCTGGAGGCCAGACTGCAGCAGCAGGCTGAGACCCAGAGAGTCCTGGAGGAGACCAGTAGGAGGTTTGATACCCAGACTGACAGCACCAGGACCTGGGTTAGAGACCAGCAACAACGACAGCATCACCAGATCCATAAAGAGGAGAGAATACACACAGCACAGGTATGTCAATAGGAGATGATGGAAAACTTCATTAAAAAATATTAAGAGGACTCCCTTAAGATGTTCATGTGTTTTACTATCCAGGCCATTCTCAGTTCGAGACCTGAAGGAGACTCTAAGCTGCAGGACTTGAGGAGACAAGGTCAAAGTCTGTGTGAACATCAGGACCTGGAGGAGAAGAGGAGACGAGAGGTTCAGCAGACAGTCAGAGACATGGAGGAGGAGTGGAGGAGAGTCTTGCAGACTGCTGAGGAAACTCTTACCAAAGCTGAGATGCAGAGTGCTATCGAAGGCCAGCTGAGAGTGTTTGACTCCCAGACAGAAAGTACCAGGACCTGGGTCAGAGACCAGCAGCAGCAACTCCACTCTCTGGGCAACCAGGCCAAGACTGAGGACCAAAGACACACAGCACAGGTCAGTCTCCAGCTGCTACAGACACGTATGGTACACTGTCTGGGTGACAAACAGTGGCAGTTAGTTTAGGGTTAACGTAAGAGTCATGGCATGGGCCCTGGTTTGGGATACAGTTTTGGATATGCCTTTGGTCAGTAGTCAATTAGACATACTTAATGTACTTATTAAAAAAATATGTGTTTCTTTTCAGACCATCCTGAGCTGCAGACCTGAGGGAGACTCTAAGCTGCAGGACTTGAGGAGACGAGGTCAAAGTCTGTGTGAACATCAGGGCCTGGAGGAGAGCAGGAGACGAGAGGTTCAACAGACAGTCAGAGACATGGAGGAGGAGTGGAGGAGAGTCCTGCAGACTGCTGAGGAGACTCTTACCAAAGCTGAGATGCAGAGTGCTATCGAAGGCCAGCTGAGAGACTTGGAAACCCAGAAGGAGAACTCCAGGGCCTGGATCAAAGGCCAACATCAACGCTTACTTTCTTTGGGCAGCCAGGCCAAGACAGAGAACAGAATGCAAACTGCACAGGTCAGTCTACAGTTAATGGTAGACATGGTTAGTGTTTGGGTCTGAGCTACAGCAGGGCAAAGCCTAGGACTTGAGCTTAGGCTCAGTTTTGGACTAAGGTTGTTATGAATGTTTATTTTCGTGTCAAATCGCCAATTGGCAACCCATCCCTTCTGGGATTAATTGACACATTAACAAGCATTACAATAGTTTACTGTGGTAATTCAATGATAATTCTTCTTCCGGTGTTCTCTGCTTTGCTCATCGAATAAAGAGTGAAAAATCAATACAAAATAGTAAATAAGGTTATCCAAACTGTAATTATACATACATATACGCATTCATATATACACACACTACCATTCAAAAGTTTGGGGTCACTTAGAAATGTTCTTGTTTATGTAAGAAAAGAAAAAACATTTGTCTATTAAAATAACATTAAATTGATCAGAAATACAGTGTAGACATTGTTAATGTTGTAAATGATTATTGTAACTGGAAACGGCAGATTTTTTTATGGAACATCTACATAGAAGTCCAGCATCCCGGAGTCGCCTCTTCATTGTTGACGTTGAGGCTGGTGTTTTGCGGGTACTATTTAATGAAGCTGCCAGCTGTTTCTCAAACTAGACACTCTAATGTACTTGTCCTCTTGCTCAGTTGTGCACCGGGTCATCTCATTCCTTTTTCTATTCTGGTTAGTGCCAGTTTGCGCTATTCTTTGAAGGGAGTAGTACACAGCATTGTACCAGATCTTCAGTTTCTTGGCAAGTTCTCGCACTGAATAGCCTTAATTTCTCAGAACAAGAATAGACTGATGAGTTTCAGAAGAAAAGGGCTTTGTTTCTGGCTGTTTTGAGCCAGAAACAAAGAGTATATCTGGTGTATCTGGTGTGCTTTCTGGAATAAATGCAAGCGTATATCTTGGTTGCAAGTGCAATAGAGGATACAATGAGTTTCAGTCTCTATTTCTTCGAGGTCACAATAGCGGAATAGTCTTTCCTCTTCCATTTCACTACAATACCGACCTGTTTCAATACGTAGAGCCAATATACCTGATCTCATCTGTTTCAATACGCAGAACCAATATCCCTGATCTTATGTTTCAATTTGCAGAGACAATATCCCTGATCTTATGTTTCAATACGCAGAGGCAATATCCCTGATCTTATCTGTTTCAATACACAGAGACAATATCCCCGATCTTATGTTTCAATACGCAGAGACAATATCCCTGATCTTACCTGTTTCAATACGCAGAGACAATATCCCTGATCTTACCTGTTTCAATATGCAGAGACAATATCCCCGATCTTACCTGTTTCAATACGCAGAGACAATATCCCCGATCTTCCCTTTTTCAATACGCAGAGACAATATCCCTGATCTTACCTGTTTCAATATGCAGAGACAATATCCCCGATCATACCTGTTTCAATACGCTGAGGCAATATCCCTGATCTTACCTGTTTCAATACGCAGAGACAATATCCCTGATCTTACCTGTTTCAAAACGCAGAGACAATATCCCTGATCTTACCTGTTTCAATACGCTGAGGCAATATCCCTGATCTTACCTGTTTCAATACGCAGAGACAATATCCCTGATCTTACCTGTTTCAATACGCAGAGACAATATCCCTGATCTTACCTGTTTCAATACGCTGAGGCAATATCCCTGATCTTACCTGTTTCAATACGCTGAGGCAATATCCCTGATCTTACCTGTTTCAATACGCTGAGGCAATATCCCTGATCTTACCTGTTTCAATACGCTGAGGCAATATCCCTGATCTTACCTGTTTCAATACGCAGAGACAATATCCCTGATCTTACCTGTTTCAATACGCAGAGACAATATCCCTGATCTTACCTGTTTCAATACACAGAGACAATATCCCTGATCTTACCTGTTTCAATACGCAGAGACAATATCCCTGATCTTACCTGTTTCAATATGCAGAGACAATATCCCCGATCTTACCTGTTTCAATACGCAGAGACAATATCCCCGATCCTACCTGTTTCAATACGCAGAGACAATATCCCTGATCTTACCTGTTTCAATACGCAGAGACAATATCCCTGATCTTACCTGTTTCAATACGCAGAGACAATATCCCTGATCTTACCTGTTTCAATACTCAGAGACAATATCTCCGGATCTTACCTGTTTCAATACGCAGAGACAATATCCCTGATCTTACCTGTTTCAATACGCAGAGACAATATCTCCGGATCTTACCTGTTTCAATACTCAGAGACAATATCTCCGGATCTTACCTGTTTCAATACGCTGAGGCAATATCCCTGATCTTACCTGTTTCAATACGCTGAGGCAATATCCCTGATCTTACCTGTTTCAATACGCTGAGGCAATATCCCTGATCTTACCTGTTTCAATACTCAGAGACAATATCCCTGATCTTACCTGTTTCAATACGCAGAGACAATATCCCTGATCTTACCTGTTTCAATACTCAGAGACAATATCTCCAGATCTTACCTGTTTCAATACGCAGAGGAAACATCCCTGATCTTCCCTGTTTCAATACGCAGAGGAAACATCCCTGATCTTCCCTGTTTCAATACGCAGAGGAAACATCCCTGATCTTCCCTGTGTACATATCGATCTCTTGCTTTTAAGTAGGTTATATATAATATATATCTCACACAGATTCACCCTTAATCAAACAAATGGTTCTCATTTTGGATTCATGATTAATCGTCTCCACCCATTTTTTTTCATATTGCTTCAACAGTTATTTTTTAGTCATTTCTAAGTCTCCCTTAATTTGGGTTTCATACAGATATTCACAGTCAGACTGTTGAAAAAGGTCAGACATTTCCATTGCCCAGGCTATGCTCCCCCTTTGGATAGTATTTTTTTGTGCTAAGTCTCAATGTGGATAGTATTTTTTGTGCTAAGTCTCCCACTATGGATAGTATTTTTTGTGCTAAGTCTCCCACTATGGATAGTATTTTTTATGCTAAGTCTAAGTCCATAATGCTTACTATACTACCTTAGTCTTAAGCTAGTGTTTGTGTCTGTTACCAGGCCGTCCTGAGTTCCAGACCTGAGGGAGACTCTAAGCTGCAGGACTTGAGGAGACGAGGCCAAAGTCTGTGTGAACATCAGGACCTGGAGGAGAGCAGGAGACGAGAGGTTCAGCAGACAGTCAGAGACATGGAGGAGGAGTGGAGGAGAGTCCTGCAGACTGCTGAGGAAACTCTTACCAAAGCTGAGATGCAGAGTGCTATCGAAGGCCAGCTGAGAGTGTTTGACTCCCAGACAGAAAGTACCAGGACCTGGGTCAGAGACCAGCAGCAGCAACTCCACTCTCTGGGCAACCAGGCCAAGACTGAGGACCAAATACACACAGCACAGGTCAGTCTCCAGCTGCTACAGACAAGTATGGTACACTGTCTGGGTGACAAACAGTGGCAGTTAGTTTAGGGTTAACCTAAGAGTCATGGCATGGGCCCTGGTTTGGGATACAGTTTTGGATATGCCTTTGGTCAGTAGTCAATTAGACATACTTAATGTACTTATTAAAAAAATATGTGTTTATTTTCAGACCATCCTGAGCTGCAGACCTGAGGGAGACTCTAAGCTGCAGGACTTGAGGAGACGAGGTCAAAGTCTGTGTGAACATCAGGGCCTGGAGGAGAGCAGGAGACGAGAGGTTCAGCAGACAGTCAGAGACATGGAGGAGGAGTGGAGGAGAGTCCTGCAGACTGCTGAGGAGACTCTTACCAAAGCTGAGATGCAGAGTGCTATCGAAGGCCAGCTGAGAGACTTGGAAACCCAGAAGGAGAACTCCAGGGCCTGGATCAAAGGCCAACATCAACGCTTACTTTCTTTGGGCAGCCAGGCCAAGACAGAGAACAGAATGCAAACTGCACAGGTCAGTCTACAGTTAATGGTAGACATGGTTAGTGTTTGGGTCTGGGCTACAGCAGGGCAAAGCCTAGGACTTGAGCTTAGGCTCAGTTTTGGACTAAGGTTGTTATGAATGTTTATTTTCGTGTCAAATCGCCAATTGGCAACCCATCCCTTCTGGGATTAATTGACACATTAACAAGCATTACAATAGTTCACTGTGGTAATTCAATGATAATTCTTCTTCCGGTGTTCTCTGCTTTGCTCATCGAATAAAGAGTGAAAAATCAATACAAAATAGTAAATAAGGTTATCCAAACTGTAATTATACATACATATACGCATTCATATATACACACACTACCATTCAAAAGTTTGGGGTCACTTAGAAATGTTCTTGTTTATGTAAGAAAAGAAAAAACATTTGTCTATTAAAATAACATTAAATTGATCAGAAATACAGTGTAGACATTGTTAATGTTGTAAATGATTATTGTAACTGGAAACGGCAGATTTTTTTATGGAACATCTACATAGAAGTCCAGCATCCCGGAGTCGCCTCTTCATTGTTGACGTTGAGGCTGGTGTTTTGCGGGTACTATTTAATGAAGCTGCCAGCTGTTTCTCAAACTAGACACTCTAATGTACTTGTCCTCTTGCTCAGTTGTGCACCGGGTCATCTCATTCCTTTTTCTATTCTGGTTAGTGCCAGTTTGCGCTATTCTTTGAAGGGAGTAGTACACAGCATTGTACCAGATCTTCAGTTTCTTGGCAAGTTCTCGCACTGAATAGCCTTAATTTCTCAGAACAAGAATAGACTGATGAGTTTCAGAAGAAAAGGGCTTTGTTTCTGGCTGTTTTGAGCCAGAAACAAAGAGTATATCTGGTGTATCTGGTGTGCTTTCTGGAATAAATGCAAGCGTATATCTTGGTTGCAAGTGCAATAGAGGATACAATGAGTTTCAGTCTCTATTTCTTCGAGGTCACAATAGCGGAATAGTCTTTCCTCTTCCATTTCACTACAATACCGACCTGTTTCAATACGTAGAGCCAATATACCTGATCTCATCTGTTTCAATACGCAGAACCAATATCCCTGATCTTATGTTTCAATTTGCAGAGACAATATCCCTGATCTTATGTTTCAATACGCAGAGGCAATATCCCTGATCTTATCTGTTTCAATACACAGAGACAATATCCCCGATCTTATGTTTCAATACGCAGAGACAATATCCCTGATCTTACCTGTTTCAATACGCAGAGACAATATCCCTGATCTTACCTGTTTCAATATGCAGAGACAATATCCCCGATCTTACCTGTTTCAATACGCAGAGACAATATCCCCGATCTTCCCTTTTTCAATACGCAGAGACAATATCCCTGATCTTACCTGTTTCAATACGCAGAGACAATATCCCTGATCTTACCTGTTTCAATACGCTGAGGCAATATCCCTGATCTTACCTGTTTCAATACGCAGAGACAATATCCCTGATCTTACCTGTTTCAATACGCAGAGACAATATCCCTGATCTTACCTGTTTCAATACGCTGAGGCAATATCCCTGATCTTACCTGTTTCAATACGCTGAGGCAATATCCCTGATCTTACCTGTTTCAATACGCTGAGGCAATATCCCTGATCTTACCTGTTTCAATACGCTGAGGCAATATCCCTGATCTTACCTGTTTCAATACGCAGAGACAATATCCCTGATCTTACCTGTTTCAATACGCAGAGACAATATCCCTGATCTTACCTGTTTCAATACGCAGAGACAATATCCCTGATCTTACCTGTTTCAATACGCAGAGACAATATCCCTGATCTTACCTGTTTCAATACGCAGAGACAATATCTCCGGATCTTACCTGTTTCAATACGCAGAGGCAATATCCCTGATCTTACCTGTTTCAATACGCAGAGACAATATCCCTGATCTTACCTGTTTCAATACGCAGAGACAATATCCCTGATCTTACCTGTTTCAATATGCAGAGACAATATCCCTGATCTTACCTGTTTCAATACGCAGAGACAATATCCCTGATCTTACCTGTTTCAATACGCAGAGACAATATCCCTGATCTTACCTGTTTCAATACGCAGAGGAAACATCCCTGATCTGTGTACATATCGATCTCTTGCTTTTAAGTAGGTTATATATAATATATCTCTCACACAGATTCACCCTTAATCAAACAAAATGTTCTCATTTTGGATTCATGATTAATCGTCTCCACCCATTTTTTTTTATATTGCTTCAACAGTTATTTTTTAGTCATTTCTAAGTCTCCCTTAATTTGGGTTTCATACAGATATTCACAGTCAGACTGTTGAAAAAGGTCAGACATTTCCATTGCCCAGGCTAGGCTCCCCCTATGGATAGTATTTTTTTGTGCTAAGTCTCCCACTATGGATAGTATTTTTTGTGCTAAGTCTCCCACTATGGATAGTATTTTTTGTGCTAAGTCTCCCACTATGGATAGTATTTTTTGTGCTAAGTCTAAGTCCATAATGCTTACTATACTACCTTAGTCTTAAGCTAGTGTTTGTGTCTGTTACCAGGCCGTCCTGAGTTCCAGACCTGAGGGAGACTCTAAACTGCAGGACTTGAGGAGCCGAGGTCAAAGTCTGTGTGAACATCAGGACCTGGAGGAGAGCAGGAGACGAGAGGTTCAGCAGACAGTCAGAGACATGGAAGAGGAGTGGAGGAGAGTCCTGCAGACTGCTGAGGAGACTCTTACCAAAGCTGAGATGCAGATTGCTATCGAAGGCCAGCTGAGAGTGTTTGACTCCCAGACAGAAAGTACCAGGACCTGGGTCAGAGACCAGCAGCAGCAACTCCGCTCTCTGGGCAACCAGGCCAAGACTGAGGACCAAAGACACACAGCACAGGTCAGTCTCCAGCTGCTACAGACACGTATGGTACACTGTCTGGGTGACAAACAGTGGCAGTTAGTTTAGGGTTAACGTAAGAGTCATGGCATGGGCCCTGGTTTGGGATACAGTTTTGGATATGCCTTTGGCCAGTAGTCAATTAGACATACTTAATGTACTTTGTAAAAAAATATGTGTTTCTTTTCAGACCATCCTGAGCTGCAGACCTGAGGGAGACTCTAAGCTGCAGGACTTGAGGAGACAAGGTCAAAGTCTGTGTGAACATCAGGGCCTGGAGGAGAGCAGGAGACGAGAGGTTCAACAGACAGTCAGAGACATGGAGGAGGAGTGGAGGAGAGTCCTGCAGACTGCTGAGGAGACTCTTACCAAAGCTGAGATGCAGAGTGCTATCGAAGGCCAGCTGAGAGACTTGGAAACCCAGAAGGAGAACTCCAGGGCCTGGATCAAAGGCCAACATCAACGCTTACTTTCTTTGGGCAGCCAGGCCAAGACAGAGAACAGAATGCAAACTGCACAGGTCAGTCTACAGTTAATGGTAGACATGGTTAGTGTTTGGGTCTGAGCTACAGCAGGGCAAAGCCTAGGACTTGAGCTTAGGCTCAGTTTTGGACTAAGGTTGTTATGAATGTTTATTTTCGTGTCAAATCGCCAATTGGCAACCCATCCCTTCTGGGATTAATTGACACATTAACAAGCATTACAATAATTCACTGTGGTAATTCAATGATAATTCTTCTTCCGGTGTTCTCTGCTTTGCTCATCGAATAAAGAGTGAAAAAAATGTTCAAGTAAAAATCAATACAAAATAGTAAATATCCCCGATCTTACCTGTTTCAATACGTAGAGACAATATCCCTGATCTTACCTGTTTCAATACGCTGAGGCAATATCCCTGATCTTACCTGTTTCAATACGTTGAGGCAATATCCCTGATCTTACCTGTTTCAATACGCAGAGACAATATCCCTGATCTTACCTGTTTCAATACGCTGAGGCAATATCCCTGATCTTACCTGTTTCAATACGCTGAGACAATATCCCTGATCTTACCTGTTTCAATACGCTGAGGCAATATCCCTGATCTTACCTGTTTCAATACGCTGAGGCAATATCCCTGATCTTACCTGTTTCAATACGGTGAGGCAATATCCCTGATCTTACCTGTTTCAATACGCTGAGGCAATATCCCTGATCTTATCTGTTTCAATAAGCTGAGGCAATATCCCTGATCTGTGTACATATCGATCTCTTGCTTTTAGGTAGGTTATATGTAATATATCTCTCACACAGATTCACCCTTAATCAAACAAAGGGTTCTCAATTTGGGTTCATGATTAATATTCTACACACATTTTCTTTCCATTTTGCATCAAAAGTTGTTTTTTAATCTTTTCTTTGTCTCCCTTAGTTTGGGTTTCATACAGATGTTCACAGTCAGACTGTTGAAAAAGGTCAGACATTTCAATTGTCCAGGCTCCCCCTATGGATAGTATTTTTTGTGCTAAGTCTCCCCCTATGGATAGTATTTTTTGCGCTAATTCTCCCCCTATGGATAGTATTTTTTGTGCTAATTCTTCCCCTATGGATAGTATTTTTTGTGCTAAGTCTCCCCCTATGGATAGTATTTTTTGTGCTAATTCTTCCCCTATGGATAGTATTTTTTGTGCTAAGTCTCCCCCTATGGATAGTATTTTTTGTGCTAATTGTTCCCCTATGGATAGTATTTGTTGTGCTAAGTTTCCCCCTATGGATAGTATTTTTTGTGCTAAGTCTCCCCCTATGGATAGTATTTTTTGTGCTAAGTCTCCCCCTATGGATAGTATTTTTTGTGCTAAGTCTCCCCCTATGGATAGTATTTTTTGTGCTAAGTCTCCCCCTATGGATAGTATTTTTTGTGCTAAGTCTCTCAATATGGATAGTATTTTTTGTGCTAAGTCTCTCAATATGGATAGTATTGTTTGTGCTAATGTAACAGTATAACTTTAAACCGTCCCCTCGCCCATACCCGGGCTCGAACCAGGGACCCTCTGCACACATCAACAACAGTCACCCACGAAGCATCGTTACCCATCGCTCCACAAAAGCCGCGGCCCTTGCAGAGCAAGGGGAACTACTACTTCAAGGTCTCAGAGCAAGTGACGTCACCGTTTGAAACGCTATTTAGCGCGCACCACCACTAACTAAGCTAGCTCTTTCACATCCGTTACACTAAGTCTCCCACTATGGATAGTATTTTTTGTGCTAAGTCTCCCCCTATGGATAGTATTTTTTGCGCTAATTCTCCCCCTGTGGATAGTATTTTTTTGTGCTAATTCTTCCCCTATGGATAGTATTTTTTGTGCTAAGTCTCCCCCTATGGATAGTATTTTTTGTGCTAATTCTTCCCCTATGGATAGTATTTTTTGTGCTAAGTCTCCCCCTATGGATAGTATTTTTTGTGCTAAGTCTCCCCTATGGATAGTATTTTTTGTGCTAATTCTTCCCCTATGGATAGTATTTGTTGTGCTAAGTTTCCCCCTATGGATAGTATTTTTTGTGCTAAGTCTCCCCCTATGGATAGTATTTTTTGTGCTAAGTCTCCCCCTATGGATAGTATTTTTTGTGCTAAGTCTCCCCCTATGGATAGTATTTTTTGTGCTAAGTCTCCCCCTATGGATAGTATTTTTTGTGCTAAGTCTCCCCCTATGGATAGTATTTTTTGTGCTAAGTCTCCCCCTATGGATAGTATTTTTTGTGCTAAGTCTCTCAATATGGATAGTATTTTTTGTGCTAAGTCTCCCCTTATGGATAGTATTTTTTGTGCTAAGTCTCTCAATATGGATAGTATTTTTTGTGCTAAGTCTCTCAATATGGATAGTATTGTTTGTGCTAATGTAACAGTATAACTTTAAACCGTCCCCTCGCCCATACCCGGGCTCGAACCAGGGACCCTCTGCACACATCAACAACAGTCACCCACGAAGCATCGTTACCCATCGCTCCACAAAAGCCGCGGCCCTTGCAGAGCAAGGGGAACTACTACTTCAAGGTCTCAGAGCAAGTGACGTCACCGTTTGAAACGCTATTTAGCGCGCACCACCACTAACTAAGCTAGCTCTTTCACATCCGTTACACTAAGTCTCCCACTATGGATAGTATTTTTTGTGCTAAGTCTCCCCCTATGGATAGTATTTTTTGCGCTAATTCTCCCCCTGTGGATAGTATTTTTTGTGCTAATTCTTCCCCTATGGATAGTATTTTTTGTGCTAAGTCTCCCCCTATGGATAGTATTTTTTTGTGCTAATTCTTCCCCTATGGATAGTATTTTTTGTGCTAAGTCTCCCCCTATGGATAGTATTTTTTGTGCTAAGTCTCCCCTATGGATAGTATTTTTTGTGCTAATTCTTCCCCTATGGATAGTATTTTTTGTGCTAAGTTTCCCCCTATGGATAGTATTTTTTGTGCTAAGTCTCCCCCTATGGATAGTATTTTTTGTGCTAAGTCTCCCCCTATGGATAGTATTTTTTGTGCTAAGTCTCCCCCTATGGATAGTATTTTTTGTGCTAAGTCTCCCCCTATGGATAGTATTTTTTGTGCTAAGTCTCCCCCTATGGATAGTATTTTTTGTGCTAAGTCTCCCCCTATGGATAGTATTTTTTGTGCTAAGTCTCCCCCTATGGATAGTATTTTTTTGTGCTAAGTCTCCCCCTATGGATAGTATTTTTTGTGCTAAGTCTCCCCCTATGGATAGTATTTTTTGTGCTAAGTCTCCCCCTATGGATAGTATTTTTTGTGCTAAGTCTCTCAATATGGATAGTATTTTTTGTGCTAAGTCTCTCAATATGGATAGTATTGTTTGTGCTAATGTAACAGTATAACTTTAAACCGTCCCTTCGCCCATACCCGGGCTCGAACCAGGGACCCTCTGCACACATCAACAACAGTCACCCACGAAGCATCGTTACCCATCGCTCCACAAAAGCCGCGGCCCTTGCAGAGCAAGGGGAACTACTACTTCAAGGTCTCAGAGCAAGTGACGTCACCGTTTGAAACGCTATTTAGCGCGCACCACCACTAACTAAGCTAGCTCTTTCACATCCGTTACACTAAGTCTCCCACTATGGATAGTATTTTTTGTGCTAAGTCTCCCCCTATGGATAGTATTTTTTGCGCTAATTCTCCCCCTGTGGATAGTATTTTTTGTGCTAATTCTTCCCCTATGGATAGTATTTTTTGTGCTAAGTCTTCCCCTATGGATAGTATTTTTTGTGCTAAGTCTCCCCCTATGGATAGTATTTTTTGTGCTACGTCTCCCCTATGGATAGTATTTTTTGTGCTAATTCTTCCCCTATGGATAGTATTTGTTGTGCTAAGTTTCCCCCTATGGATAGTATTTTTTGTGCTAAGTCTCCCCCTATGGATAGTATTTTTTGTGCTAAGTCTCCCCCTATGGATAGTATTTTTTGTGCTAAGTCTCCCCCTATGGATAGTATTTTTTGTGCTAAGTCTCCCCTTATGGATAGTATTTTTTGTGCTAAGTCTCTCAATATGGATAGTATTTTTTGTGCTAAGTCTCTCAATATGGATAGTATTGTTTGTGCTAATGTAACAGTATAACTTTAAACCGTCCCCTCGCCCATACCCGGGCTCGAACCAGGGACCCTCTGCACACATCAACAACAGTCACCCACGAAGCATCGTTACCCATCGCTCCACAAAAGCTGCGGCCCTTGCAGAGCAAGGGGAACTACTACTTCAAGGTCTCAGAGCAAGTGACGTCACCGTTTGAAACGCTATTTAGCGCGCACCACCACTAACTAAGCTAGCTCTTTCACATCCGTTACACTAAGTCTCCCACTATGGATAGTATTTTTTGTGCTAAGTCTCCCCCTATGGATAGTATTTTTTTGTGCAAAGTCTCCCCCTTTGTATAGTATTTTTTGTGCTTAGTCTCCCCCTATGGATAGTACTTTTTGTGCTAAGTCTCCCCCTATAGATTAGTATTTTTTGTGCTGAGTCTAAGTCCATAATGCTTACTATACTACCTTAGTCTTTACCTAGTGTTTGTGTCTGTTACCAGGCCGTCCTGAGTTCCAGACCTGAGGGAGACTCTAAGCTGCAGGACTTGAGGAGACAAGGTCAAAGTCTGTGTGAACATCAGGACCTGGAGGAGAGCAGGAGACGTGAGGTTCAGCAGACAGTCAGAGACATGGAAGAGGAGTGGAGGAGAGTCCTACAGGCTGCAAAAGAGGCGCTGGATCGGGCTGAGGTACTAGAAAAAGAGCTGAGAGCTTTTGAAACCTGGAAGGAAGGCACTTGGGTCTGGGTGAAAGACCAGAAACAACAGCTACACTCTCAGAGCAGCCAGACCAAGACTGAAGAGAGACTACATACCGCACAGGTCTGTGTACAGCTAGAAGTGCTTATAAATCCTTCGAAGATATGGACGTATTGTTGTTGTCAGCATTCGTTCTGAATTTACAATTCATGGCTCTTCCATCAGAGTCTTACTTGGCATAAAAACATGGATTTGGCTTTTGGTCTTTCTCTAAACTGCCTAATTCAGTTTTGACTGAGTACCTTTGTCTTTGTCTTCAGGCTGTCCTGAGTTCCAGATCTGAGGGAGACTCTAAGCTGCAGGACTTGAGGAGACAAGGTCAAAGTCTGTGTGAACATCAGGACCTGGAGGAGAACAGTAGACGAGAGGTTCAGCAGACAGTCAGAGACATGGAGGAGGAGTGGAGGAGAGTCCTGCAGACTGCTGAGGAGATTCTTACCAAAGCTGAGATGCAGAGTGCTATCGAAGGCCAGCTGAGAGACTTGGAAACCCAGAAGGAGAACTCCAGGGCCTGGATCAAAGGCCAACATCAACACTTACTTTCTTTGGGCAGCCAGGCCAAGACAGAGAATAGAATGCAAACTGCACAGGTCAGTCTACAGTTAATGGTAGACATGTTTAGTGTTTGGGTCTGAGCTACAGCAGGGCAAAGCCTAGGACTTGAGCTTAGGCTCAGTTTTGGACTAAGGTTGTTTGAGTATTTTTTGTGCTAAGTCTAAGTCCATAATGCTTACTATACTACCTTAGTCTTTACCTAGTGTTTGTGTCTGTTACCAGGCCGTCCTGAGTTCCAGACCTGAGGGAGACTCTAAGCTGCAGGACTTGAGGAGACGAGGTCAAAGTCTGTGTGAACATCAGGACCTGGAGGAGAGCAGGAGACGAGAGGTTCAGCAGACAGTCAGAGACATGGAGGAGGAGTGGGGAGAAGTTCTTAAGGCTGCAAAGGAGGTGGTGGATAAGGCCGAGGTTCAGAGTGTCATAGAGAGGGAAATGATTGAATATGTTACCCAGAAGGGAAGCATTCAGGCCTGGGTCAGAGACCACAAACAACGCCTACACTCTCTGGGCAGCCAGAGCCAGACTGATGACAGAATAAACGTAGCACAGGTAAGTCTATAGCTACTTGTGCCTAAAAAAATGTCAGATATCAAGTCAGTAACACATAGTCAAGTCAGTAACACTTCCAACAAGGTCCGATCTAGCTGAGGCCCTAAGGCACTACTCTTTTTCTGTCTCTCTATCCACAGGCTGCCCTGAGTTCCAGATCTGAGGGAGACTCTAAGCTGCAGGACTTGAGGAGACGAGGTCAAAGTCTGTGTGAACATCAGGACCTGGAGGAGAGCAGGAGACGAGAGGTTCAGCAGACAGTCAGAGACATGGAGGAGGAGTGGAGGAGAGTCCTGCAGACTGCTGAGGAGACTCTGCGTCAGGCCCAGGTGTGGTATTCTCTCTCCAGGCAGCTAGAGGCCTTCCAGGCCCTGGAGGAGAGCAGCAGAGCCTGGTTCCAACTGCAGCAGCAGAACACACACTCCCTGGGAGCAGGCACCCGGGGCAGCAAGGAAGAGATCCAGGACAGGCTGCAGAGAGCAACGGTGCGCGCTACACTACACCGCAGGATCTTTGTATTGTCACAATTGATTGGCTGATTAAAAATAGGAAAATGTTATGTTAAGATTGCAAAGCCAAATCTTCAAGCAGTTTATACTATTGACTGTATTCAGACCATTCCTTGTATATTCTGTTGCATTAAAGTCCCAGTGCAGTCAACATTCTGTTTTTCCTGTGTTTTGCATCATTTACAACAGCTGATAAAACTATCACTGTAAAAGTGTGAAAATATTTGATCTGTGTTATTTCATGATATTTGCTGGTTGAAAATACAATATACACAGGACCTTCTAATCAGCAGGTTTTTCAATGGGGGGGTTTCGGCTTGCTTGTTGGTATCACCAGGTGGTAAATTAGTTAATAGACCAATAACAAAGAGAGTTGCAAACCTCTCTGCCAATAACAGCTAGTTTTCAGTTTTTCCCTCCCCACTCAGACGACTCCCAGACAGTCCTATCAAATGTATTGCTTGAAAAATGTTTGTGTATTTTGGACAGTTTTAATGGAAAACTATTACAGTAAGTTACTTAATTGTTACCCAGAAATGATTTGACATTGATATAAAACAGCTTCATTGGTCCTTTAACTCAAATGTCCTCTTCAGGCTGTCCTGAGTTCCAGACCTGAGGGAGACTCTAAGCTGCAGGACTTGAGGAGACAAGGTCAGAGTCTGTGTGAAAGCCAGGACCTGGAGGAGAGCAGGAGACTAGAGGTTCAGCAGACAGTCAGAGACTTGGAGGAGGAGTGGGGAGAAGTTGTACACAATGCTGAGGTGGTGCACAGGTACAGTGACATTTTATTGCATTTAAAGGTGTGTAATGAATAAAAAAACGACCATGTGAAACAGATGTTTCCCTGGTGTGTCAGACTGTTGCAAGGTGTGGTGGAACGCCTGGTGACCTGTCAGTACCAGAAGTGTCAAGCCCAGTCCTGTCTGGCTGAGGTCCAGCACCAGACAGCAGAGCTGCCCCGTCACTTCCCCTGGCCTGGGCTGGGAGACCGGGGGCAGGCTGTGGAGACGGCCAGGACCCTGCTGGATAAAACCAGGAACCTGGCCCCAGCCCTGTCTGTCCTCCACACCCAGGGCAAGGAAATGTTCCAGCTTACCCAGGACCCCAGCTGGACAGACCTCTTCTGGGCCACCATGGAGGAATGCATCCCTGCCCTTCTCCAAGAACTGACGGTGGGTGTTAGATCTCCCCACTCATACTGATCAGTGATACACTCATCTGTAGTATTCGGTGCATTCGGAAAGTATTTAGACCCCTTGACTTTTTCCAATTTGTTTTACTATACAGCCTTATTCTAAAATGGATTTGATAGTTTTTTTCCCCTCATCATCCAATCTACACACAATTCGTCATAATGCAAAAGTATAAAAAATTAAAAACTGAAATATCACATTACATTATGTATTCAGACCTTTGACTCAGTACATTGTGTGAAAGGCCGTACCTATTCACTGACGAAATCCTAGGCGGGACAGCACGAAATGAGAATCAGAGATGTGACTTCAACAAAACAAAGGAAACTGTATTGGGAGTTCTTCTTTCAACTTTCCCCGGGAGCGTACAAACAAAGGCCACGGTAATGGCTATCCAAATAAACCCCCCCCCCCAAAAAAAAATAACAGTTGGTACCCAACGCCACTCCAACAGCTTGAGCAAAACCTATAACAGGGGATCCTACTGTCCCGGAATTCGGCATAGTCTCCGGCTCATAATCACTCTCCCTTTCTGCCCCGTCCTTAAGAGAGCACAAACAACAATCAGTCAATTGGCCTCAGGTGAGCTCGTCAGTAGTGGCTGTACTGCGGCCCACGTCCAGGAGAGGGTGCAGTCGGACCACTTGATCCGGCTGATCCCTCACATTTGTTTAAGCACCTTTGGCAGCGATTACAGCCTTGAGTCTTCTTGAGTATGACGCTACAAGCTTGGCACGTCTGTGTTTGGGGAGTTTCTCCCATTCTTCTCTTCAGACCCTCTCAAGCTCTGTCCGGTTGGATTGGGAATGTCGCTGCACAGCTATTTTCAGGTATCTCCAGAGATGTTTGATTGGGTTCAAGTCCGGGCTCTGGCTGGGCAATTCAAGGACATCCAGAGACTTGTCCCGAAGCCACTCCTGCGTTGTCTTGGCTGTGTGCTTAGGGCTTTTGTCCTGTTGGAAGATGAACCTTCGCCCCAGTCTCAGGTCCTGAGTGCTCTGGAGCAGGTTTTCATCAAGAATCTCGCTGTCCCTTGCTCTGTTCATCTTTTGCTTGATCCTGACTAGTCTTCCAGTCCCTGCTGCTGAAAACATCCCTACAGCATGAGGCTACCACCACCATGCTTCACCTTAGGAATAGTGCCAGGTTTCCTCCAGACGTGACACTTGGCATTGAGGCTAAAGAGTTTAATCTTGGTTTCATCAGACCAGAGAATCTTGTTTCTCATGGTCAGAGTCCTTATGTTCCTTTGGGCAAACTCCAAGCATGCTGTCATGTGACTTTTACTGAGGAGTGGTTCCCGTCTGGTCACTCTACCATAAAGACCTGATTGTTAGAGTGCTGCAGAGATGGTTGCCCTTCTTGAAAGTTCTCCCATCTCCACAGAGGAACACTGGAGCGCTGTCAGAGTGACCATCGGGTTCTTGGTCACCTCCCTGACCAAGGCCCTTCTCCCCCAATTGCTCAATTTCGAATCTCATAGCAAAGTGTCTGAATTCGTATGTAAAAATGTTCTATAAACCTGTTTTTGCTTTGTTATTATGAAGTTTGGTGTGTAGATTAATGAGGAAAAAAATGTCTTTAATTCATTTTAGAATAAATAAAATAAAATAATTAAATAAAATGTGGACAAAGGGAAGGGGTCTGAACACTTTCCGAATGCACTGTATATTGTATAGAAATTGTTAGAATTGTAATTTTCCTCTTTGAATCAGTGCCCATTGAAAGACGTGTTGGTAATTATAATGTGTGTGTGTATGTGTGTTCAAGGAGGCCTGTGTGAGGATGGAGGAGGGCATCCACATGGAGAGGCACTGTGCCCAGCTAGTGGAACAGCATGGGGCAGCCCAGGACTGGCTGAGGGAGCATGTGAAGGGTATGGGCCCCCAGCCCACAGACAGACAGGCTCTACACAGCTACGCCAACACCCTGAAGGTTAGTTACAGGAGCATGGAAAAGAGCATGAAAGAACAGCATTGTATTGCAATGAAACCTGCCATTTGCTATTAGCTTATTTGTGCATCGCAAAATATCAAATCAAATCAAATGTATTTATATAGCCCTTCTTACATCAGCTGATGTCTCAAAGTGCTGTACAGAAACTAAGCCTAAAACCCCAAACATCAAGCAATGCAGGTGTAGAAGCACTGTGGCTAGGAAAAACTCCCTAGAAAGGCCAAAACCTAGTAAAAAACCTAGAGAGGAACCAGGCTATGAGGGGTGGCCAGTCCTCTTCTGGCTGTGCCGGGTGGAGATTATAACAGAACATGGCCAAGATGTTCAAATGTTCATAAATGACAAGCATGGTCAAATAATAATAATCACAGTAGTTGTTGAGGGTGCAACAAGTCAGCACCTCAGGAGTAAATGTCAGTTGGCTTTTCATAGTCGATCATTAAGAGTATCTCTACCGCTCCTGCTGTCTCTAGAGAGTTGAAAACAGCAGGTCTGGGACAGGTAGCACGTCCGGTGAACAGGTCAGGGTTCCATAGCCGCAGGCAGAACAGTTGAAACTGGAGCAGCAGCACGGCCAGGTGGACTGGGGACAGCAAGGAGTCATCATGCCAGGTAGTCCTGAGCCATGGTCCTAGGGCTCAGGTCCTCCGAGAGAGAGAAAGAAAGAGAGAAAGAGAGAATACTTAAATTCACACAGGACACCGGATAAGACAGGAGAAGTACTCCAGATATAACAAACTGACCCTAGCCCCCCGACACACAAACTACTGCAGTATAAATACTGGAGGCTGAGACAGGAGGGGTCAGGAGACACTGTGGCCCCATCTGATGATACCCCCGGACAGGGCCAAACAGGAAGGATATAACCCCACCCACTTTGCCAAAGCACAGCCCCCACACCACTAGAGGGATATCCTCAAACCACCAACTTACCATCCTGAGACAAGGCCGAGTATAGCCCACAAAGATCATCGCCACGGCACAACCCAAGGGGGGACGCCAACCCAGAGAGGAAGATCACGTCAGTGACTCAACCCACTGAAGTGACGCACCCCTCCTAGGGACGGCATGGAAGAGCACCAGTAAGCCAATGACTCAGCCCCTGTACTAGGGTTAGAAACAGAGAATCCCAGTGGAGAGAGGGGAACCGGCCAGGCAGAGACAGCAAGGGCGGTTCGTTGCTACAGTGCCTTTCCGTTCACCTTCACACTCCTGGGCCAGACTACACTCAATCATATGACCTATTGAAGAGATGAGTCTTCAGTAAAGACTTAAAGGTTGAGACCGAGTCTGCGTCTCACATGGGTAGGCAGACCATTCCATAAAAATGGAGCTCTATAGGAGAAAGCCCTGCCTCCAGCTGTTTGCTTAGAAATTCTAGGGACAATTAGGAGGCCTGCGTCTTGTGACCGTAGCGTATGTGTAGGTATGTACGGCAGGACCAAATCGGAAAGATAGGTAGGAGCAAGCCCATGTAATACTTTGTAGGTTAGCAGTAAAACCTTGAAATCAGCCCTTGCCTTGACAGGAAGCCAGTGTAGAGAGGCTAGCACTGGAGTAATATGATCACATTTTTTGGTTCTAGTCTAGATTCTAGCAGCCATGTTTAGCACTAACTGAAGTTTATTTAGTGCTTTATCCAGGTAGCCGGAAAGTAGAGCATTGCAGTAGTCTAACCTAGAAGTAACAAAAGCATGGATACATTTTTCTGCATCATTTTTGGACAGAAAGTTTCTGATTTTTGCAATGTTACGTAGAGGAAAAAAAAGCTTTGAAAGTCCTTGAAACAGTCTCGATATGTTCGTCAAAAGAGAGATCAGGTTCCAGAGTAACGCCGAGGATGAATATAATTATAATGAAGAAAAAATACATCTGTTTAACTTGTGTAAACTAAAGGAGTGTGTTTTGAATAATTTTTGTTGTATTAATGCTATTTAATCTCTCCTCAGACTAATATTATTCCTGTGGGTACCTTTGCCACTGTTCCACCCCTGTCATGGTGTATTTATTTGTGCATCGCAAAATATGTCATACTATTGTTTTACTGTATGTGTTTCAGGACAGCTTGTTAAGACCATATTGTCCATATTGCTAGTCTGAGGGTTGTAAATACTGTATGTGCCCTTCCCCCCCAGGCCCTGCTCCAGACTGTCGACAGGGAGGAGAGGGAGATGAGGGAGCTGGACGCAATCCGAGACACCCTGCTGAGCCACTGCACCCCTGCCGGTCGTGACACCCTGACCCTGGAGGTCAGCCACCTCCACGACCTCCTCACTTCTTCTGAGAGGGAGATGACGGAAAGGCTGGCAGGCTGCGAGGCCCAGCTGAAGGAGCTGGATGCGAAGATGGCCAAGAAGGCCCAGGGCCTGAGGGAGAGGGCCAAAGCCCTGCAGTGGGAGCTCCGTTCTCTGGACCAGGCCCTGAGCTACAGCGAGCCACACCCCAACATAGCCCAGCTCCAGCAGCACTGGCACAGCCTCAAGGTACCTCCGCTGCTCCAAATGACTCTGCTCTGTTTGGCACTGTACTAGTTCCCATATTACGGTATTTATTTTTAAACAACTCAAAATAATCAATGTACACAGTCTGTGGGACAATTGCAACAAAGCAAATACAAATCAATTATAGTTCTATATTGCTCCGAGACTCTAACCTGAGTTTTACACTTGTGATTTCTGCACCCTTTAGAACTGCGAGAGGTCATTGGAGGGGTTAGGGCTTAAAGTTCATGACCTGCGTCAGGCTGCCAGATCTGCATCCACAGAGGAGGACCTTCCCGCTGAAGTCATCTCCATAATGGAGTTACTGAGCCAGCAGCACGACAGGTACTAGACTTGGCATCCCAAACATTCAGCTCATTATCAAACTGTGCAGTGCACAGAACCTCTTCCTGTTGCTCTCCAAGTTTAAACTCAGCTGGCTCTCTTCCATTTCAATTTCAGTTTTAATTGTTATTACTCCTTTATATCATAGATAACGGAACATGCTGATCTTTCTTTGTAGTTTGAGGGGTAGCAAGTTGCAAAGATAGAGACATGGAATTCTTATATACATGAGTAGCTGGGATGTTTAGTATAGTAGCTATTAACTAATCTAAGAGATTGTATCAGCTTGTACATATGAATATCCTGTCTCTCACTCTCTCTCTGTGTGTGTGTAGTCTGAAGACCAGGTTGGGTGAGAGGCAGAGCTGCTGCACTGAGAACACAGCTCGCTGCCTCACAGCCTCTGTTCAGCTTCTGCAGCAGTGGAACCACTCCTCACCCACACGGACAGCCCCCTCCATCCAGGTTATAGCACAGGCCTCTCAATCAAACAGAATGAATGTTGATATGATGAAGTTTAACGTCTTCAATATATCCAAATCGATATGTAATTCGGTTTGTGTCAGCTTTTGTACTTTCATTGCACAATCTAGTTGTATGAGCATCACATACAATACAATTGAAAGTTTCCCAGTAATGTTGGCTACCTGGGTATGGGAGCAAATTATTGGAACTGTAGAGGGAACACAATATTCCTGTATGCCTTGCTGAAGTAATTGCCAGGGTGCATAAGTGTGTAGATGTTTTGAATTTGGTCATTATTTCCAATTATTACAGGAACATTATCAAGGACTTTGTTTAGTGCCTATGGGTACATCCTGTAATACGTGACGTAGGTCCACTCACTGTGGTCCATTTGCTAGATTGTTGAAACAACATGAATCAGAGCTAGTGAGGTCAGGGATATAGACTATTCCAAGAACTCAGAGTTGTTGAGAAAACATGGAAACACTCATCACTCACTGATGGTAGAACATGTGACAGTGGTTCTTCCTGCTTCAGGCTGCATTAGAGGAGGGTGTGCAGTTCCAAAAGGCCCTGAAGGAGGTGCTGTCTCACAGACAGTTCCTGGTGGACTGCCTGAAGCCTGACCAAGCAGACAGACTGGAGAAAGACACCACTGCAACACTCAGGGATGCAGACACACACAGCACCTTTCTCACCAAGACTCTGAAAGTGAGAACTTTACTGATCCCCAACCAGTCCATTGTTAAACTGTGTAATGCAACAACATTTTATATTCATATTTTCTCTCCTTTTCCCTCCCAGGATGTAGCTGAGAAGAGTAAACAGAAAATAGATGTGACTCAGCTCGTTGCTGTCACCTCAGTCCAGACAGAAGACAAACCAGCCGCACCACCTAGGAGGACAGCCAAGACGAAGCAGACAGAGAAAATCATACCACAGCCACTCCCCCCTGTCACAGAGAAAATCATACCACAGCCACTCCCCCCTGTCACAGAGAAAATCATACCACAGCCACTCCCCCCTGTCACAGAGAAAAACATACCACAGCCACTCCCCCCTGTCACAGAGAAAAACATACCACAGCCACTCCCCCCTGTCACAGAGAAAAACATACCACAGCCACTCCCCCCTGTCACAGAGAAAATCATACCACAGCCACTCCCCCCTGTCACAGAGAAAAACATACCACAGCCACTCCCCCCTGTCACAGAGAAAAACATACCACAGCCACTCCCCCCTGTCACAGAGAAAATCATACCACAGCCACTCCCCCCTGTCACAGAGAAAAACATACCACAGCCACTCCCCCCTGTCACAGAGAAAATCATACCAGTCAAACAAGAGACTTCAGCTGTCACTGCCATGGTGCATACTGAAGCCCCAAGTTCAGGGTCTGTCATGACACAAGAACTGGCAAAGGAGAATAAAACTGCTGTCACACAGGTGCCAAAAGCTGCAGTAGAGCCTAAACAGAGCACGATAGTGACCACTCGATCGGTTGAAACCGACATAACTTCCACCACCATCCAAATACAAGATACCAAGAGTCGATCGTCTGAGACCCTGATGACAGAGAGAACTGCAGTCAAGGAGCATGGTGATACTCATGTTACAAGAGTAGAGACTACAACTGTGAAGACGGTTAGTCAGGCAACTGACCAGATAGACCAGGGCCTTGATCAGGAGACATCTTTGACAGATGCCCTACGCTCACAGCATGCTTATATTGACTCTGAAAAACAACGTAGTCATGACGACACACAAGTAAAACAATCTCAGGTAAAACAAGCTCACGTCCCTGACACAAAAAGCCAAGTGTGTTATGATGTCGACACACCGCAGCCACTAGAAAATAAATTGTCCTCTGTCATTCTGGACACTGACACTGTGTATGTGCAGACACCAGAGATGTGGCCACTGATGAGCAGTGACACCGCACTTATCATATCCTCCGGAGCAGTAGTGCTTGATACTGACAAAATGGACTCGGACACTCAGTCCACCAGTCACAGTCCACAGCAGACAGAATCACAGGACTCCACGGTAAGGCCCAGTGAACACCCTGAGAATAGGCTTCCCCAGTCCCAGCCGGACAGAGCTGTGGAGAACAAGGTCAAGTATGACACTGAGGAGTTATGGAAGGACAGCAAGACTGAGACTGAACAACCAGACCTTATACTGGACTTGCCTGATGTGGCTCAGCCCACTGCTGTTGCCTCTTTCCAGACTGTAGTCAAAGCACCACCCCCGTCCACACCACCTCGTAACAAGAGAAAAGCCAAGAGCCAGCAGGCCCAGCCCTCTAACACACAGCCTGCTGTGGAGAACAGGGTCAAGTATAACACTGAGGAGTTATGGAAGGACAGCAAGACTGAGACTGAACAACGATACATTGTACTGGACCTGCCCACAGTGAGCAATGTGGCTGTACCTCCTGCTGTCACCTCAACCCAGACAGATGACAAAGCAAAGGCACCATCCACACCACCTCGTAACAAGAGAAAAGCCAAGAGCCAGCAGGCCCAGCCCTCTGACACACAGCCCGACACAGCTGTGGAGGACAGTGTCAAGTATAACACTGAGGAATTATGGAAGGACAGTGAGACTGAACAACGATACATTGTACTGGACCTGCCCACAGTGAGTGATGTCCAGAAAGAGCCTGTTGCTAATGCTGTCACTTCAATCCAGACAGAAGACAAAGCTAAAGCACCATCCACATCGCCTCGTACCAAGGAGACAGCCAAGAGCCAGCAAGCCCAGCCCTCTAACACACAGCCTGCTGTGGAGAACAAAGACAAGTATAACACTGAGGAGTTATGGAAGGACAGCAAGGATAACACTGAACAACGATACATTGTACTGGACCTGCCCACAGTGAGCGATGTGGCTGTACCTCCTGCTGTCACCTCAACCCAGACAGAGGACAAAGCAAAGGCACCATCCACACCACCTCGCACTAAGAAGACAGCCAAGAGCCAGCAGGCTACAACCCAGGCCCTTCTACCCCAGGCCTCTAACATACAGCCCAACACAGCTGTGGAGAACAGGGTCAAGTATAACACTGAGGAATTATGGAAGGACAGCAAAACTGAGACTGAACAACGGTACATTGTACCGGATCTGCCCACAGTGAGTAATGTCCAGAAAGAGCCTGTTGGGAACGAGGACAAACCAAAAGCACCAACTCCACCAGCACCTTCCGCATCACCCCTGACCTCTGAGATAAGTAAACAGAAGGCTGATGTGGCTGTACCCCTTGCTGTCACCTCTATCCAGACACAAGTCGAACCAAAAGCACCAGTACCATCCACACTGCCCCGGACCAAGAAGACAGCCAAGAGCCAACAGTCTCCCACCCAGGACAGTCAGCAAGCTAAGCCACTGTCACACACCCCTGTCAAAGAGAAAACCATACCAGTCAAACAAGAAGCTTCAGCTGTGACTAAACCGGAGAGCAAGGTAATTGGTTCTGATCAACCCAGTCAAACAAAGACACACGTCACTAAGACAGTGCAGTCAGAGAAAGCAGAGACAGTGTGGACTGAAATTGACATATCTCAGGCAGAGGTTAGCAAAGCATGCCTACCACAGACTCAACCAGAACCCTCCAAAGCAACGAGTGACAGAGCTATTGAGGTTGAGGACAAAGGGACCTGGGAAGAGCATGCTAAAGAGTGGAGAAGTGAACATGACCAATGTGAGGTGCAAGAAAGTCTGACCGAACCAAAGGTGAAGTTGGAGGCTACTGCCCAAACAGACAGAAAACAGTCAGCTAAAATCGAAAGTGAGAGTCAGTCAGTGAGTGATAAACAGCCAAAGAGAGATGCTGCCCAACCAATCAAACAACATGGAGCTACAGCTGCAACTGAGAGCACCAGAAAAGAAGACAGGGAGAGCAGCACTAAAGGCCAGACAGAGGTAAGTGTGGCCAAATTAGACAAACAACAGACAGATGAAGAGGAGCGAAAGAGGAAGGCGCTCAAGGAGGGACCAGGGCCCAGATTCATAAAACCTTCTGACATTTTTTCCTTAACTATAAAATTAAGCAAAGTTGCTATTCCTCAAAGGTTCTTGAACATTTTCTTGCGCTATTTCCTATGTTTCTCCTTAAGCCAAAAGTTAAGAAGAAATTAGATTCTTGAAAATAATGTTATTGGAAATGTTGTTAATTCCAAAATGGCTCAACCCTTACACTCAGGCCAGTGAGATAAAAAGCTCAGGAAAGCAATTGAACATATTTAATTTACTCACAAACTTCATCTGAAAGTTTCAGTATTGATTATTTTAAACCCAAAAACATGTTTTAGAACAGTCATCTCAGTAAGAAATATGCTAACATGATTGCCACTGCTAGCTAGATAGCTAGCTAAAACGGTTGCCTAGCAACAAACATCTTAAGAAGATTTGTAAGAAGATATTTGAGAAGTTTGTAAGAAAATCATTCAACCTTAATATATTGTTGAGGAATTGCATTTACAAACTATCTTTCTTAAGAAGCTTCTTAAGTTTTTGTATAAGAAGTGTTTTGGGAATCTGCGCCCTGGTCGTGTTGCTATGGCAACAGAGAGCACAGAGAGGGCAAAGCCGGATGGCAGTGACTTGCCACAGGTGAGTCCATTGCTCGCTCACTCACTCAAAGCTGTAAAATACCCCCATGTTTGTTTTGAGAACGTGTGGGGTTCTATCTCCAGGCTCTGTAATATGAGCTGTATAAGTGAGACAGGCATGATTCTAGTCTGATTTATCTCTGGGGTTCTGTGGCACATTGTTCTAAAGGACAGAACATTTTGAATGCCCCTGTACCTCAGAGCAGCTTGGAGGGTTAGAGGTCTTACCTAGAGAGACAAAGAGAGGACAGAGTGAAATAAATAGTTGGAAAGATGAGAGTGAATACAGTGAGTGAAGTTGCTTCAGGGAAGTAATGTTATTGCCAAAATTGTATTAAAACCACCACGTTTGCATGGCTCTAGGTGGAAAAAAACACATGTTATTTTGTGTGTGTTGTAGCTTGGGTCTACAAAGAATGCTTAGTCTTTTGTTAATGACATTGATAGCTGTTGATAACTTTTGATAATGTTGATAATGTTAATATTTACTCCCTTGTAATGTTCTCACTCATAATGCAGCAAAGGACAACTACCCAAGGTACTTTTAGATGTTTTTTTAAAGAATACAATGTAGTCTGAACAAAGAACAAAGGGCCTGTGCCCTCTTGACCATAGACTGTATATACAGTGGGGCAAAAAAGTATTTAGTCAGCCACCAATTGTGCAAGTTCTCCCACTTAAAAAGATGAGAGAGGCCTGAAATTTTCATCATAGGTACACTTCAACTATGACAGACAAAATGAGAAAAATAATCCAGAAAATCACATTGTTTATGAATTTATTTGCAAATTATGGTGGAAAATAAGTATTTGGTCACCTACAAACAAGCAAGATTTCTGGCTCTCACAGACCTGTAACTTCTTCTTTAAGAGGCTCCTCTGTCCTCCACTCGTTACCTGTATTAATGTCACCTGTTTGAACTTGTTATCAGTATAAAAGACACCTGTCCACAACCTCAAACAGTCACACTCCAAACTCCACTATGGCCAAGACCAAAGAGCTGTCAAAGGACATCAGAAACAAAATTGTAGACCTGCACCAGGCTGGGAAGACTGAATCTGCAACAGGTAAGCAGCTTGGTTTGAAGAAATCAACTGTGGGAGCAATTATTAGGAAATGGAAGACATACAAGACCACTGATAATCTCCCTCGATCTGGGGCTCCACGCAAGATCTCACCAATGATGGTCAAAATGATCACAATAACGGTGAGCAAAAATCCCAGAACCACACGGGGGGACCTAGTGAATGACCTGCAGAGAGCTGGGACCAAAGTAACAAAGCCTACAATCAGTAACACACTACGCCGCCAGGGACTCAAATCCTGCAGTGCCAGACGTGTCCCTCTGCTTAAGCCAGAACATGTCCAGGCCCGTCTGAAGTTTGCTAGAGAGCATTTGGATGATCCAGAAGAAGATTGGGAGAATGTCATATGGTCAGATGAAACCAAAATATAACTTTTTGGTAAAAACTCAACTCGTCGTGTTTGGAGGACAAAGAATCCTGAGTTGCATCCAAAGAACACCATACCTACTGTGAAGCATGGGGTGGAAACATCATGCTTTGGGGCTGTTTTTCTGCAAAGGGACCAGGACGACTGATCCGTGTAAAGGAAAGAATAAATGGGGCCATGTATTGTGAGATTTTGAGTTAAAACCTCCTTCCATCAGCAAGGGCATTGAAGATGAAACGTGGCTGGGTCTTTCAGCATGACAATGATCCCAAACACACCGCCCGGGCGGGGTCAAGGTCCTGGAGTGGCCTAGCCAGTCTCCAGATCTCAACCCCATAGAAAATCTTTGGAGGGAGTTGAAAGTCCGTGTTGCCCAGCAACAGCCCCAAAACATCACTTCTCTAGAGAAGATCTGCATGGAGGAATGGGCCAAAATACCAGCAACAGTGTGTGAAAACCTTGTGAAGACTTACAGAAAACGTTTGACCTCTGACATTGCCAACAAAGGGTATATCACAAAGTATTGAGATAAACTTTTGTTATTGACCAAATACTTATTTTCCACCATAATTTGCAAATAAATTCATAAAAAATCCTACAATGTGATTTTCTGGATTTATTTCTTCTCATTTTGTCTGTCATAGTTGAAGTGTACCTATGATGAAAATTACAGGCCTCTCTCATCTTTTTAAGTGGGAGAACTTGAACACTTGGTGGCTGACTAAATACTTTTTTGCCCCACTGTATATATATATAAGGAAGGTCTTTACCTGTGTTTGCACGGAACACACGGCTCCTGGACAGGAATGTGAGCTGCCCGCCTCTCTCATGATGTCACTCTCTATAATGTCATAGGCAGAAAGACTAAACACTGATCCTGCCCACTCTAGTGTTCACTTCACTGCAGTGAGTGTTGTTGTGGGGAGTATTATTTTTCCGCTTCCAACCGTGGTTTTTGACACCACAGGTTTGACGTAGGCTTTGGTGAATGCCTGGAAGCCCGCTATTCATTCACAGGTTAATTGTTATTTTGGTTTTCATAGCAGCAACAGGTGTGCAGCACAGAGAAGCCAGAAGCTCCTGTTGAGGCAGCAGTCCCTGTTGTAAAGAAGGAGACTCTAACCCCAGACCCTTTTGTGAAAAAAGAGACCCCAGCTGTACCAGAAGGACCCACCATGCAGGACATCTTCACTGACATCCAGCGCCTGTCACAAACTGGACCAAAGAGCATTCTCATTGAGGTACGCTCAAAGGTTACTGTGCAGAGTTGCACATGCACATTTTTCAGTTTGTGATAGTAATGCTTTGTATTAGTGTTTGAAATGTGTCTGATATTTGAACGTTTGTGCGAGCAGTTCAGAAAAAATTGCCCTGGCAAGGAAAAAACGTATTACAATAGCTTGAATTATTAGTATCTCAATCTTTGTCGAAGTGCACCACACTGTTCATGCACCACACTGTTCACATGGTCATACTGTCTCTTTGTGTGTACCCACAGATTAAACCTTGGGAGGACCCCATGAGGATTCTGAACACGTCTCTGGCTGACCTGCAGGCTCGTCTGAGCAGGCTGGTGGTCAGGGTACTGGGCTGCAGAAACCGCCCTGCAGACCTCAGCCCCGCAGCCATGGCTTTGCAGGTGGAGGAGGCCGAGGTGAGAGCCAGGCCAAAATAAACCGCAACCCAATGGCAACACACAACACACCAGAAAACCACAACAGCAATGCACAACAGAAACCCACACCATAATCCACAGTACAGTTCACAATAGTAACCCATTTAAATGTCAACATAGAGGTTGATATTTAAGTTATAAGCTTTTCAAGTCTGTCCTATTGAGTCAGTTGATCATTATTCCTAGAGTGAACATGCTGTGTTTTGTATGTTGTGGTTCCAGGAATGCAGACAGGCTGCTCAGACCCAGGTGTCTGTGTTCTCCCAGCCCAGAGAGGCTCAGACTGCAGACCGGGAGGCCTTTGAGCATGTGGAGAGCCAGTGGGGCACAGCAGTGTGGGATGCCTCGGAAGCTGTCCACTGTAAGGAGGCCCAGCTGCAGCTGGTCACTGAGACGGACAGGCAGACACAGACAGTCAAGGCCACTCTGGAGAAACTGTCTGGAGAGCTGGAGGCCCTCACAACGTGAGTGTTGTCACTGCAGTCTCTGATGAATAGATTTACTTTAGTTTTTATCAGTAAGAATATTAGGCATTTTCTAATTTCACAATACAATTTGATGGTCATACTGCCTAGTGAATAGTGGAGAATATGTCTATAATGCTCAGTTTTTTTTAATAATGCCCCTCTACCATGCTGTGTGCAGATCCCCTGTGGAGAGCAGCTCAGCAGAAGCTGAGGAGCTACGTTCCTTTCTGCGGGGTATGGAGGAGGACAGGACCGTCATGGGGGAGCTGACCCTCACTCTCACCAAGCTGTCCCCCCACCTGAACCAGGCAAAGCGAGCTGCTGCACAGATCCAGCAGATAGGCCTGCAGGAAGAGTGGAGGTCACTGGAGAGAGCTTCAGAGAAGACCCTGTACTGTGTCAATGGCTATGCCAGGGAAACCAGCAGCCTTCTCGCAGAGATCTCCTCTCTTCAGGAGCAACTGGAGGTCATAGGAAAGGCTACAGGCTCACCCCATTCTACTACAATCCAGTGGGACAGCAAGAGGGCCCAGGAGCTGATGATGGTGAATGCTGAGCTGACTGCAGCTCAGCAGAAATACCTCTACCTGCAGCAGGGCTCAGAGGCTCTGGCCCACAGCTCCCTATATGAGAAGGAGACGAGGCAGATAGAACAGGGGCTCCAACAGGTCAAGGAGCAGCTGGATCGTGTTGGAGAGCAGGTGTCCTCTCAGACCCCCAGCAGTGACAACCCTATCATGAATAAGATCCACAAGGTAATGATGGATGCCTTTGCCTGGGCCAAGCAGATGGAGAGCGACATCGAGGGCCGGAGGAGGAAGGTGGCCCTGCTCCCTGAGGGGGTGCATCGGCAGATCAAAGACCTGAAGAAGCTGCAGTGGGAGATGGCGGCCAAGCAGGCCCAGCTGGAGGCCCTGGTGGAGGAGGTGGAGGAGCTGCTCCCAGAGCTGGACCAGGCTGATGAGGTCCCCATGGTGCACTCCTCCCTGGTCAGCCTGGAGAGTCTGTCCAGGTCCACCACAGAGAAGCTAGCCAAGGCTGTGAAGGAGATGGAGTCAGGCTTGCAGACTAGAGAGAATATGTCAGAGCAGATAGCAGACCTGGACTCCTGGGTGGTGGGTCACCTCCATAGAGAAGCCTCCAGGAGGGGAGAGGGGGAGGGCCAGAGTGCTAAAGACCTGGATCGCCGAGTCAGACAGATTCAGGAGACCCTGGTAGAGGCGGAGAAACAGGCTGCTGTGTCCGAGGCTCTTCTCATGAGGAGCAGAGACATTGCCTCTGAGCTCAGCATCACAGAGAACTGCCTCCTCAATGAGAAACTCACAAACCTCCAGGAGGACATCAAGAGCATCATCAGCTATGAGAAAGCTAACCAGCAGGAGCTGGAGGAACTCCTTCAGACTCAAGATGCATCTAGGCAGAAGGTGACCACGGTGGAGAAGAGCCTGAGACAGATGCTGGTGGACCTAAACAGACACAGGTTCCCGGTCACCAGGCAGACTCTAAGCACCATTGAGCCGTTTAAACACATGATCATGGAGCACAAGTGCCAGGTGGACAAGCTGCAGCCCTTCATCCCTGAGGAGAAGAAACAAGAGCTGCTGTGTGTCATTTCCCAGTTGCACTGCAACATGAGCACGCTGAGTATGAAGGCCAAAGAACACGAGAGGTACCTCACCTTCAGGCAGTGTGTGGAGGAACTGCGGGAAAATATGGAGGAGCAGGTCCTCCAGACCAAGGAGGAGAACAGGGGGGAGGAGGAGAGGTACACGACTGGTCAGGTCATCCTCACTCAGCTCCCTCTGATAAAGAGACTGTGTGAGGAGGCTGCCGATGAGCTGCAGAGCATCTCCCAGGACCTCTATCCCTCACAGCTGTCTGCAGAGCGTGGGCGGCTTAAGCAGAACCTGGAGAGCTTCCAAACCTGGGAGATGACTGTGATCAACAACATCCAGATCCTGGAGTGGGGCCTGCTGAAGGAGGTGCACCTCCAGTCAGAGCAGAGAGCTGTGCTGGCCTTCCTAAGGGACATCCAGCGGGAGCTGCAGCAACCATGCCAAGTGGAGCCCACAGAGGAAGCCGTCGACAAGGAGCACTGGAGGATTGTGACCCTGCGGATGACCGTGGAGTGCAGACTGAGGGTGTTGAAGATTCTAGAGCGCAAGAAAGGAACTAGGCAGCAGGATGGATCCCCGGAGTATAGTGAACTGATGGACCTGAAGAATGCAATCCTGAATGAATGTGACTTACGAATGGCAAGTTGTTTTGTTTTTGGTTGATTGTGTTTCAAAACCATATTAAATGCATGTTCTACTAATTTAAAAGGTAATTGACTATTCATGTAACAAATTGTGATGATTTTTCAGGAGAGCGTTTCCCAGGCACGGAATTCTTTGAGAGACTACACTGGAGCTGTGAGTGGTGCTGTCAGGTTCCTCCAGGAGGCTGAGGCCCTGCTCCATCCCTCATTAGCCCCAGTCGGAGGTTGCCTTGAGAGGCTGAGGGACATCCAGCAGGCCCTGGCCTCCATGGAGGAGCAGCTCCATTCCCATATAAGCCAGATCCAGACCCTGGCCCTCCAGCATGACTACCTTTGCCCCCAGATGGTGGAGCGTCTACAGAGGGAGGTGCTGAGCCAGCTCCTGGTGCGGATGTCCACCCTCCAGGCCCAGGCCCAGCTCAAACTGGAGGCCCTGCAGAGGTAGAAACTGTCTCTTAAGAGTCAAAGGACCTTAGATACAGTCATGATAGTGAAATGATTGTAAAACTCAACTGCCAAGTCAAGCCAACAATCTAATGCTTAATGCCATTTGTAGTAGTCTTATTGATGTGACGCCTGATTGATATGTGGCTTGTGTTTGGTAGGTGTGCTGAGTATCACAGAAGGTATAGGAAGTGCCATGAGGAGATCTGCCAGTGTGTAAAGAGCGCAGAGACCCATCTCTCCTACTGTCACTCTCACAAAGTCAGCTCTCTCACAGACTGCACCGACCAGCAAGCTAAGCTAAAGGTATGGGGAAAGAATGCTAAACACATTTTTCGTAGTGTTAACTCTTTTTTTTAAATATCTATTTTTTACCCACCACTTTCTCTCTCCTTTACAGGCTCTGTCTGAGGAGGTGGACTCTGTAACTGGGCTTCTAAAGTGTTTGGGGGAGTGGTGCCCGGAGCAGGGTTGCCGTTGCAGCAGGGAGGGGGCGGTGAGCGCGCTCTGGAGGCAGGTGGCAAGACTGCAGCGTTGCACCCGCAATCTGAAGACTCACTCAAATCAGAGGGCAGACGAATGGAGTGATATTACAAAGAGCGTGAGTTACATGATAGATACTGGACACCTCTTCCTCAATCTTAAAAATAGCTTTGAAATTAAGTTGAAATTAAATTGTTTTCAACCCTGCGATATAAAATCTAACAAACTCTTTCAGCCAATGATTGACACAATATAGAGAGAGACCCCCCTCTTCCCCACAAAGTCAGGTTGGAAGCAGCCATTTTACCGACTGACCCATTAACTCCAATTCTTGTTATCCTTCCAGGTGGAGCGAGCGTCCATCATGCTGGAGCAAGTGGAGGCTGAGCTGCCAAATGACTCCAGGGAGAAGGTGTGTGGGGAAGAGCTGCAGGTGCTGTTGTTGTACTGGGACCAGTACCAGGACAGGCTAGACTGTGAGCACCGAGCTCTCTCAGCTCTCGAGCTCCGCATCGCCAGACTGCTGGGCGTCCCCGCCCACCTGGAGCAGGCCCCGCCCAACCCGCTGTGTCAACAGTTGCAGGTCATGCAGGACCGCTATGGCAGGTGAGAGGTCAACCACCATACAGGACAGTATTGTTGTTTCAGGAGCTGAGTGTGTGGTGCCGCAAATATTACACTTAATTCCCACTTCTCAAAGACACAAATCCCCATATGCCAGCATATGCCCATATGGCATGAATTAACAACTATAGGCTTTAAGACAAGTGTTAAAAGCCAAGCGTGTTGCATTGATGGTCATACCAATCAGTGTTTCTGTGGTAGTGCAGGACATAGGTACTCAAACTCCCAGCGGCTCCACACATTCACACTTGGATGAGCATTCTGGGAAAAGTGGGTCGGGAAAGGGTTGCTGTGCCTCTCCACTCAGGACAACAAGCGCAGAAAGATGCACACTCATACCTACTCAGTCATCCACAGCATACACACACATGCCTACTGTGTAGATAGACAATCACAGATGCAGAGGTTGTGAAATACTTAAATACCTGAATTGAGATGATGCTCTGCATCCTGATTTTGGTGTCAGCTTTAGTTCCCAAAGGAAACTCTTTTCCTTATGAAGTCAAGGTAAGAGAGTTTTTTAAATCTCTTTTTTAAATGGACTATGTGTTATATTGGTTATGTACCATGCTAGCTGTTTTTGATTCACAGTGATATACAGAGCTTTTCAGATCACTTGACTTTTTCGAAAATTTGTTACGTTACAGCCATATTCTAAAGTTGATTAAATTGTTTTTTTCCCTCATCAATCTACACACAATACCCCATAATGACAAAAACAGTTTTTTATAAATGTTTGCTAATTCATAAATAATAAGAAAAATTAAATATGACATTTACATTTACTCAGTACTTTGTTGAAGCACCTTTGGTAGTGATTACAGCACTTCTACTTGGGGAGTTTCTCCCATTCTTCTCTGCAGATCCTCTCAAGCTCTGTCAGGTTGGATGGGGAGCATTGCTGCACAGCTATTTTCTGGTCTCTCCAGAGATGTTTGATCTGGTTCAAGATCAGGATCTGCCTGGGCCACTCAAGGACGTTCAGAGACTTGTCCCGAAGCCACTCCTGTGTCATCTTGGCTGTGTGCTTAGGGTCGTTGTCCTGTTGGAAGGTGAACGTTCGCCCAAGCCTGAGGTCCTGAGCACTCTGGGGCAGGTTTTCATCAAGGATCTCTCTGTACTTTGCTCCATTCATCTTTGCCTCGATCCTGACTAGACTCTCAATCCCTGCCGCTGAAAAATATCCCCACAGCATGATGCTGCCACCACCATGCTTCACCGTAGGGATGGTGCCCGGTTTCCTCCAGACGTGATGCTTGGCATTCAGGCCAAATATTTTAATCTTGGTTTCATCTTTTCAGAGAATCTTGTTTTAGATACCTTTTGGGAAACTCCAAGCAGGCTGTCATTTGCCTTTTACTGAGGAGTGGCTTCCGTCTGGCCACTCTACCGTAAAGGCCTGATTGGTGGAGTACTGCAGGGATGGTTGTCCTTCTGGAAGGTTCTCCCATCTCCACAGAGGAACTCTAGATCTCTGTCAGAGTGACCATTGGGTTCTTGGTCACCTTCCTGACCAAGGCCCTTCTCCCCCGATTGCTCAGTTTGGCCGGGCGGCCAGCTCTAGGAAGAGTCTTGGTGGTTCCAAACTTCTTCCATTTAAGAATGATGGAGGCCACTGTGTTCTTGGGGACCTTCAATGCTGCAGACATCTCTTGGTACCCTTCCCCAGATCTGTGCCTCGACACAATCCTGTCTCGGAGCTCTAAGGACAATTCCTTCAACCTCATGGCTTGGCTTTTGCTCTGACATGCACTGTCAACTGTGGGACCTTATAGTGTGTGCCTTTCCAAGTCATGTCCAATCAATTGAATTTACCACAGGTGGACTCCAATCAAGTTGTAGAAACATCTCAAGGATGATCAATGGAAACAGGATGCACCTGAGCTCAATTTCGAGTCTCCTAGCAAAGGGTTTGAATACTTATGTAAATAAGGTATTTCAGTTTTTTATTTTTAATACATTTTCAAAAATGTCTATAAACCTGTTTTCGCTTTGTCATTATGGGGTACTGTGTGTAGACTGCTGAGGATTTTTTTAAATCAATTTAAGAATAAGGCAGTACCATAACAAAATGTCGAGGAAGTCAAGGGGTCTGAATACTTTCCGAAGGCACTGTATGTAACTAAGACTTTAGCCAGCTGTTTGGTGCACTATAGACCTGCCTGTCTGTTTGTGTCTACAGTCTGAAGGAGAAGAGCATGCTGGGACGGTGTGTGGTGCGGACAGAGGTGGAGGAGAGGGACAAGGTGAGGGAGGAGCTGAGTGGGGTGAAGGCGTGGCTGGTGACTGCAGAAGACCTCCTGTCACAGCTGGAGCAGTGTCCCAACACACATAAGCTACATGTGGGTAACCCTCTGTCTCACAACACCTTAACATCACACAGTGTGGACAACACAATGTACCTATACAGGCAGAGTGTAGTAATTTAGTAAATATTCTCAGCAGCATGCAGGAGTTAAGAGTGCCAGATTGAAAGGTTCCACAGTTGAAGCATGGCATTTGGGGTCTTTGCTTTTATCATCCTCCTATGGAAGCATATGGTAGACTACAATTAGTAGAATTAATGACAAAATACTGTTTACTTGTCATTTTCAGTAATTTACTGTATTTTATGGAATTGTCCATATATTTTTTCATATTTAGTGTGTTGCTTATTGAGGTGGTTTTGGTTGTTTGTGTTCTTGACAAATTATAGCATAGCCTACTGTGAATGCTAATATATTTCATAGGGATAAGTGCATAGTTGAGATTTGAACAACCCCCTCCCCTCTGTACAGTGATGCATGCGTAACGGGCTTCTAATGAGTAGGTATTTCCCATCCCTGTACCCACAACACAATGCTGTGTCTGTGCTCTGCAAACAAACATGATCAACTCAGAGGAAACATTTACAAAGACAATATCTCTTCCAAATTGCACAGTTCACATTTTGATCTAATTTGAAATTCATAGAATTAATGATTTGTACTATATATTTCCCGATTCTATCATTCCCCCATGAACTGTATGTGGCGGTTGGTTTTGAGTTTCACTGCTGAAAGGTTGTTGTAATGAAGGTCTTCAGTGAGACTGTTAGCTCAGTGAAAGAGTTCCCAACAAAGTGCCACATTTGAATATAACCGTTGGCTGGGCCCTCATCCCTTTAGCTAGCTTAGTTTTATCAACCTTCCCCGGAGCTTTGTCTTGGTACTCAGTGGATGAGAGGGGACCAGTGTTAGTGTTGTCTAAAGACCTGAGTCTTGTCCAACATTTTCTCTATGTCTCCCCACCCCCCTCTACTCAGAGAGGGTCTATGAAAGGGCTCTAAAGCCCCCCCATACCTGCCTCTTTTTGTTCCACCTTGTAAGTGGATCCTCTTGGTGCATCTGTCCCAGTCTCAGACCAGCACTGATGTCACCTCCCTGACACACACACACACACACACATGCAGCTTCCTATGTGGCGTTGCCCTGGTCCCTGTCTCAGAGCCAGGTTGTGCTGTATTTCATCTGCATCACTGGTCGTGTTTTTCCTATCGTCGTTTGATTTTCATGTTCAGTCTGTGGACTAGGACTGTGAATAGCCTCTCATTAGCTGTGTGCTGCTAGGTGGGAGGTGAAGAGGGTTCATGCTGAGTAGCTTCAGGAATGAAAGACTTAATAAGGAAGCCTTTCTGAGCTAGTTAAACCAGCCCAGGAGAGAGAGGTGCGACATACTCGGCTGTACATTCTGTCTGGTAAGAGCTGGACCCTATGGAGGATGTGAATGAATCTATGAATGTGTATTAGCGTGTTTGTGACCTTGGAGACATAATGATGGCAGAGAGAGGGTATAGGCTGTAGAACAGTGGAGGCTGTTGAGGGGAGGACGGCTCATAATAATGGCTGGAACGCAGCGAATGGAATGGCATCAAACATATGGAAAGCCGTGTGTTTGGTGTATTTGATTCTATTCCACCTATTCTACACCAGCCGTTACCACGAGCCGGTTCCTCCCCAATTAAGGTGCCACCAACCTCCTGTGCGGTAGAATGAGGAACGCTGAACTTTGTTTTTTCTCCTCTCTCTTTCAATCTCTTGCTTTCTCTCTCTCTTATTCTCTCTTCATCTTTCTCTCTCTTTCCCTCCCTCTCTGTCTCTCCTCAGGAGGTTCACACCCAGCTGTGTACACAGAAGGCAGTGCTACAGCGTATCATGGAGGGTCTGAGGATGAAGTACTCGGACATGTACACCCTGGTTCCCGTGGAGATAGAGGGGCCGCTACAGGACGTGACACACTCACTGCAGGAAGTAGAGGAGAAGGTACAGTAGCTGAAACCTTTACCTGTGCTTGTAGCATTGTAATGTGGTCTATTTGTAGATATTTTCTATGAATGTCAAGAACAAGCTACATTTATTTCCACTACTTGTGTCTGACTGTCTTACTGCCCCCCAGGTAGGGGATGTAATGGAGAAGAGCGGTCCCCTGCACAGACTGGGAGCCAAGGTGTCTGAGATCAAGGCTGGTCTGGGATCAGTGCAGGACAAACTGCAGCAGAGAAGCCCCTCTCTGTCGGAGGCAGAAAGCACACAGAAGGTGAGTGCTAAGATAGCAGATATGAGAACTGATCTAGGATCAGAGTTTACCAGGCTGATGTACATAGCAGAAAGAGACTGTGTTATCACATTTGTGTGTGTGTGTGTGTGTGTGTGTGTGTGTGTGTGTGTGTGTGTGTGTGTGTGTGTGTGTAGCGTGTGTGGGACGAGCTGGACATGTGGCACTCCCGTGTGGCAGCGTTGGAGGTGGAGGTGCAGGATCTGGAACAGGCTGAGGAGGCCCAGGTCCTCACAGAGAGCCTGACGGAGGCCCAGCTGCTCCACTCACACATGGCCAAGCAGGCAGAGCAGAGGACCGCCTTCCTCAGCAAGGTGAGGAACTACAATTCCCTAAACCCCCCTGGTTACTCTAACACATGTTCAGTTAACCCCTTGGGTAGTGTTAGCCCCTGTGTTTGTGGACTAGGACTGTGAATAGTCCTAGTCCAGTGTGTGATAGATAGATAAATCATATTTTTTTGATGACATCAGGGTTGACTTTTATTTGTGGATGATGATATCATAGCATGTCTGATGTTATGATTTTTCTATATGATTTTATAGCTGATTTAATACTGACTATGTGTTTGTGTTGGTTGCAGATCAGCACATGGTTACAGGAGCATGATGAGATGATCAACAGCTCCAACAGTTGGCTAACTGAGGCTCAGTCCTGGCTCACTGCTCCCTGTACCTACACTACAGCCAAAGATTTGGCCAGCTACGTCCACGCACTACAGGTCAGTACAGCGCAACTCTTACCCAAAACTTTCACTACACTCACCCAAGTCAAATGTACTACAATGAAGTGCACAACACAATTTGATTAATCACCGCATAACAAATGTTAAGGTTAGCCCATATTATCAGAATAATCATATGGTCTCCTGTAGATGTTACTGATCTCTATCCTTCTGTGTTGTAGATGGTGCTGGATGACTCTCAGCAGATCCGCATCACTCTGCAGGGCTTTGTGTCCGTGCTGAAGGAGATCTCCCTGGTGTGTGACATCACAGCGCAGCAGGAGCAGCTGGCCGAGGCTGACCGCCATGTGGCCGCTGTGCAGCAGGGCTTTGTGGCTCCACTCTCCCAGCTAGACCATGCCGCCGCCGTGAGTACACCTCTCTTTCTCCACTTCTCCTAATTTCTACTCCTTTCTCTCTCTCTTTCTTTCTCTCTCTCTCAATTCAATATCAATTCAATTTAAAGGTTTTATTGGCATGGAAAACATGTGTTAACATTGCCAAAGCAAGTGAGGTAGATAATAAACACAAGTGACATAAACAATAAAAATGAACAGTGAACATTACACTCACAAAATTTCAGAAAAGAATAAAGACATTTCAAATGTCATATTATGTGCAAATAGTTAAAGTACAAAAAGGAGCAAAAAGGAGCAATTAACACATTAACATAAATATAGGTTGTATTTACAATGGTGTTTGTTCTTCACTGGTTGCCATTTTCTTGTGGCAACAGGTCACAAATCTTGCTGCTGTGATGGCACACTGTGGTATTTCACCCAATAGATATGGGAGTTTATCAAAATTGGTGCTGTGATGACACACTGTGCTATTTCACCCAATAGATATGGGAGTTTATCAAAATTGGGTTTGTTTTCAAATTCTTTGTGGGTCTGTGTAATCTGAGGGAAATGTGTCTCTAATATGGTCATACATTTGGCATTAGGTTAAAAGTGAAGCTCAGTTTCCACCACATTTTGTGGACAGTGTGCACATAGCCTGTCTTCTCTTGAGAGCCAGGTCTGTCTACGGCGGCCTTTCTCAATAGCAAGGCTATGCTCACTGAGTCTGTACACAGTCAAAGCTTTCCTTAAGTTTGGGTCAGTCACAGTGGTCAGGTATTCTGCCACTGTGTACTCTCTGTTTAGGGCCAAATAACATTCTAGTTTGCTGTTTTTTTGTTAATTCTTTCCAATGTGTCAATTAATGATTTGGTCTAATTGTGTTGCTGTCCTGGGTCTCTGTGAGGACTGTTTGTGTTTGTGAACAGAGCCCCAGGACCAGCTTCCTTAGATAACTCTTCTCCAAGTACGTCTCTCTCTGTAGGTGATGGGTTTGTTATGGAAGGTTTGGGAATCGCTTCCATTTAGGTTGTTGTAGAATTTAACAGCTCTTTTCTGGATTTTGATCATTAGCGGGTATTGGCCTAATTCTGCTTTGCATGCATTATTCTGTGTTTGACGTTGTACACGTAGGATATTTTTGCAGAATTCTGCATTTTGTGAATTCTTGGTTGGTGAGCGGACCCCAGACCTCACAACCATAAATGCCAATGGGTTCTATAACTGATTAAAGTATTTTTAGCCAGATCATAATTGGTATGTTGAATTTTATGTTCCTCTTGATGGCATAGAAGGCCCTTCTTGCCTTGTCTCTCAGATCGTTCACAGCTTTGTGGAAGTTGTGGCGCTGATGTTTAGGCCAAGGGATGTATAGTTTTTTGTGTGCTCTAGGGCAACGGTGTCTAGATGGAATTTGTATTTGTGGTCCTGGCAACTGGACCTTTTTTGGAACACTGTTATTTTTCTCTTACTGAGATTTACTGTCAGGGCCCAGGTCTGACAGAATCTGTGCAGAAGATCTAGGTACTGCTGTAGGCCCTCCTTGGTTGGGGACAGAACCGCCAGATCATCAGCAAACACTAGACGTTTGACTTCAGATTCAAGTAGGGTGAGGCCGGGTGCTGCAGACTGATCTAGTGCCCTCGCCAATTCGTTGATATATATGTTGAAGAGGTTGGGGCTTAAGCTGCATCCCTGTCTTAACCCACTGCCCTGTGGAAAGAAATGTGTGGGTTTTTTTTGCCAATTATAACCTCATATTTAGCTCTGGCATCTTCTACATGGATTTTAGAATGTTGTATGTTTTTCCCCCAACCCCACTTTCCTTCAATTTGTATAGCAGACTCTCATGCCAAATTGAGTCAAAAGCTTTTTTGAAATCAACAAGGCATGAGAAGACTTTGCCTTTGTTTTAGTTTGTTTGTTTGTCAATTAGGGTGTGCAGGATAAATACGTGGTCTGTCGTATGGCAATTTGGTAAAAAAGACAATTTGGCATTTGCTCAGTACATTGTTTTTATTGAGGAAATGTACAAGTCTGCTGTTAATGATAATGCACAAGATTTTCCAAAGTTTGCTGTTGACGCATATCCCAAGGTAGTTATTGGGGTCAAATGTGTCTCCACTTTTGTGGATTGGGGTGATCAGTCCTTGGTACCAAATATTGGGAAAGATGCCAGAGCTAAGGCTGATGTTAAATAGTTTAAGTATAGCCAATTGGAATTTGTGGCCTTTATATATTAACATTTCATTGAGGATACCATCAACACCACAGGCCTTTTTGGGTTGGAGGGTTTGTATTTTGTCCTGTAGTTCATTCAATGTAATTGGAGAATCCAGTGGGTTCTGGTAGTCTTTAATAGTTGATTCTAAGATTTGTATTTGATCATGTATATGTTTTTGCTGTTTGTTCTTTGTTATAGGGCCAAAAAGACTGAACAAGTGGTTTACCCATAAATCTCAGTTTTGGATAGATAACTCTTCATGTTGTTTGTTTAGTGTTTTACAATTTTCCCAGAAGTGGTTAGAGTCTGTGGATTCTTCAATTACATTGATCTGTTTTCTGACGTGCTGTTCCTTCTTTTTCCATAGTGTATTTCTGTATTGTTTTAGTGATTCACCATAGTGAAGGCGTAGGCTCAGGTTTTTTGGGTCTCTAAGTTTTTGGTTGGACAGGTTTCTTAATTTCTTTCTTAGGTTTTTACATTCTTCATCAAACCATTTGTCATTGTTGTTAATCTTCTTTGGTTTTCTGTTTTACATTTTTTTGATTTGATAGGGAAGCTGAGAGGTCAAATATACTGTTTAGGTTTTCTACTGCCAAGTTTACACCTTCACTATTACGTTTTGTCCAGGAAGTTGTCTAAAAGGGATTGAATTTGTTGTTGCCTCATTTTTTTGGGGGTAGGTTTCCACACTATTTCCTTCCATCTATAGCATTTCTTAATATTATTCAGTTCCTTTGGCTTTGATGCCTCATGATTGAGTATTTCTCTGTTCAAGTAAACTGTGATTTTGCTGTGATCTGATAGGGGTGTGGGCTGACTGTGAATGCTCTGAGAGACTCTCTCTGTCTCGCTTTCTCTCTCTGCATTGCCCAATGTTCTTTTCTGATTGTGTAGGAGGTGGAAGCTATAGAGACGGAGGTGAAGATGATGGAGAAGGACGTCACTGAGATCAGGACGTTGTTATCGTCCCCTGACACTCTTCCCAGCCCCAGAGAGGAGAGCCTGAAGGTGAGCTGGGTGAAAGGAGTATCTGGCACGTTTAGCCCTGGGACAGAGAGTGAGTGCTGATCTAGGATTAGTTTTGCCTTTCAGATCATAATGAATAACAAATGGGAAACCTGATTCTAGATCGTCAATCCTACTCTGAGACGCTTTGTGAACACAGGCCCTGGTCTCCCTCCTGTAACCCAGAGTGAGTCACTGTGTGTATATCCTTATACAGGTGTGTGTGGACAGGATCCAGTCTTTGCGGACGACCATAGCAGAGATCCAGAGCTGTAAGCCAGGCCTGTGTCTGCCAGAGAAGGCTGAGGAGACCCTCACTGTCTTTCAGAGAGTGGACCAGCTCCAACAGCAGCTAGAAGAGCTGGAGAAGGTGGCTGGGCAAATAAATGACTCCTCACTACACACAAACACACTTTCTCAAATGTACACTCAGGATGAATGTTTTCCTTTATTTTCCTTTATTTTCAGATGGTTCCAGGGGAGTTCATAGTGAAGAAACAGACACTCACTTTACCGCCAGTGAAGGTCCCTGCACCTAGCCCAACTGTACCCACCTCTTCCACAGAGAATGTTTCTGTGCCCAGCTCAACATTACCAGCCACTGAGGAAGCAGATGTGAGATCATTCCCTACAGCCACACCACTGCATGGGTCACCTCCTCACTATAATGATCCTCAGATTTTAGGCTGGGTTTCTGTATAAGCACTTTGTGATATGTAAAAATTGCTTTATAAATAAATGTGATTGATTGAACCTGACCAAGATATTCTGTTTTTGCAGGAGAATGGAGTGAAACAGGGCCAGATCCAGATAGTCCATGTAGAGGAAGACGCGCTGAAGTCTTCTCCTGAACAGAGACTCAGCTGGGGAACGGAGAAGAGTCGGGTAAAAATCAAGTCACCCATATGTAGACAGTCTGACATGTTGTTAGCATGTGTCTACCTGGTAGTATCGTGTACCTGTCTGACTACACACATCCATAGACTGTGCTGTCTATTATAGTTTAGAAGCCTTTGAAGTCTTACTCCCACTCAGCTGTCTCCCCCTCACTCAGCTGTCTCCCCCTCACTCAGCTGTCTCCCCCTCACTCAGCTGTCTCCCCCTCACTCAGCTGTCTCCCCCTCACTCAGCTGTCTCCCCCTCACTCAGCTGTCTCCCCCTCACTCAGCTGTCTCTCCCTCACTCAGCTGTCTCCCTCACTCAGCTGTCTCACCCTCACTCAGCTGTCTCACCCTCACTCAGCTGTCTCCCCCTCACTCAGCTGTCTCCCCCTCACTCAGCTGTCTCTCCCTCACTCAGCTGTCTCCCTCACTCAGCTGTCTCCCACTCACTCAGCTGTCTCCCACTCACTCAGCTGTCTCCCACTCACTCAGCTGTCTCCCACTCACTCAGCTGTCTCACCCTCAATCAGCTGTCTCACCCTCACTCAGCTGTCTCACCCTCACTCAGCTGTCTCACACTCAGCTGTCTCACACTCAGCTGTCTCACACTCATTCATCTGCCACCCGTCTTACCTCTAACCTGTCTCACCTCACTACTTTGTGTCAGCTGTAATCTGATTTATATTCTAAAAATGAGACTTAGTGCTTAGTTAGTTTGTAGTGCTTAATAAAGCAGGACATCAGTCTTCTAATAGCATTGCATGCTTTTCATAACTCTTTGTTTTTCTACTAGTCTGTCTTTTTACAAGATGACCTCACTATTACATAGGGGGAGGGACATACCATATTCAAAGACAAAACGAACACCTAAGAAATGATGAATCATTTATTATTATATATAATGTATATAACATTAGTAGGGGATAGGGGTTGGGGGGATATATGTTTATAACATAGGGGATATAGGTTTATCAAAAGGAGAAAAGGTCTCAAAATAGGAGACAGACATGAAGCATCAAACAACCCATCATTAAAGGGCCTATTGTCAACATACAGTATAAAGAGTTGAAGTCGGAAGTTTACATACACTTAGGTTGGAGTCAATACAACTTGTTTTTCAACCACTCCACAAATTGCTTGCTAACAAACTATAGTTTTGGCAAGTCGGTTAGGACATCTACTTTGTGCATGACAAGTAATTTTTCCAACAATTGTTTACAGACAGATTATTTCACTGTATCACAATTCCAGTGGGTCAGAAGTTTACATACACAAAGTTGACTGTGCCTTTAAACAGCTTGGAAAATTCCAGAAAATTATGTAATGGCTTTAGAAGCTTCGGATAGGCTAACTGACATAATTTGACTCAATTGGAGGTGTACCTGTGGTTCTATTTCAAGGCCTACCGTCAAACTCAGTGCCTCTTTGACATCATGGAAAAATCTAAAGAAATCAGCCAAGACCTCAGAAAAAAAATTTGTAGACCTCCACAAGTCTGGTTCATCCTTGGAACCAATTTCCAAACGCCTGAAGGTAGCAAGTTAATCTGTACAAACCATTGTACGCAAGTATAAACACCATGGGACCACGCAGCGGTCATACCGCTCAGGAAGGAGACTCCTAGAGATGAACGTACTTTGGTGCGAAAAGTGCAAATCAATACCAGAACAACAGCAAAATACCTTGTGAAGATGCTGGAGGAAACAGGTACAAAAGTATCTATATACACAGTAAAACGAGTCCTATATCGCCATAACCTGAAAGGCCGCTCAGCAAGGAAGAAGCCACTGCTCCAAAACCGCCATAAAAAAGCCAGACTACGGTTTGCAAATGCACATGGGGACAAAGATCATACTTTTTTGAGAAATGTCCTCTGGTCTGATGAAACAAAAATAGAACTGTTTGGCCATAATGACTATTGTTATGTTTGGAGGAAAAAAGGGGGTCTTGCAAGCCAAAGACCACCATCCCAACCGTGAAGCTCGGGGGTGGCAGCATCATGTTATGGGGGTGCTTTGCTGCAGGAGAGACTGGTGCACTTCACAAAATAGATGGCATCATGTAGGAAAATTGTGGATATATTGAAGCAACATCTCAAGGAAGTTAAAGCTTGGTCGCAAATGGGTCTTCAAAATGGACAATGACCCCAAGCATACTTCCAAAATTGTGGCAAAATGGCTTAAGGACAGCAAAGTAATGGTTGGCGTGGCCATCACAAAGCCCTGACCTCAATCTATAGAACATTTGTGGGCAGAACTGATAAAGCATGTGCAAGCAAGGAGGCCTATAAAACTGACTCAGTTACACCAGCTCTGTCAGGAGGAATGGGCCAAAATTCACCCAACTTATTGTGGGAAGCTTGTGGAAGGATACCCAAAATGTTTGACCCAAGTTAAACAATTTAAAGACAATGCTACCAAATACTAATTGAGTGTATGTAAACTTCTGACCCACTGGGAATGTGATGAAATAAGTAAAAGCTGAAATAAATCATTCTCTCTACTATTATTCTGACATTTCATATTCTTAAAATAAAGTGGTGATCCTGACTGACCTAAGTCAGGGACTTTTTACTGGGATTAAATGTCAGGAATTGTGAAAAAACTGAGTTTAAATGTATTTGGCTAAGGTGTATGTCAACTTCCTTCTTCAACTGTATCTATATATTGCCATGCATTCAGTTTACTGACATTAGCTAAATATTATAAAAGTGGGTGAACCTATAACCTGTGAAAGCAGTGGGACATCAATTTAAAGTGATCTGAGATATAGTCATATAACAAAAAGATACAGTAAACTCCAAAAAGTAATAGAGATGAGGATATCCTAGATTCCAGGGAAGTTACTTAATATTCAGAGAGGGTGGATAGGAGTTTCTGAATAGATTGTGTATAAGAGCGAGACATAGAGACCCCCCCTGCCTATGACACATGAGCCCCGTCCAGCCCACCACACATGACCCCTGACCTGCAATAAGGCGACCAATGTGAGTACAGTGAGTAAGTCTCAAAGACAGTGTCCATACCTACAGTTTCTAGTATGGGTTTACGGTTCTGTAAAACTCAGTAGCCAACGATTCATGACATTGTTCCATGTGCCTAATGCAACACACAACACTGAAGCATGACTAACCCAATTATATTTAAATGTATACCAAATAAGAGCATTGCTCTTTCTAATTCTCAATCTATCTTTGTCATACCCTCTTTTAGAGTGTGCTTCTATTCCGGGACGTGCATTTGTTCCCATCATTCAGCTTGTTTGTATGTCTGTGCATGTGTCCTTGACTTGGCGTGGCAGGAGTCCAGGGGCGTGTCATGTCCTGTGGAGGAGGAAGAGGGAGGGTAGGAAAAAGAGGAGGAGGGGAGAGGAGGCTCTCTGTGGTGGCTGTCTGGGGCAGAGCTCCAGTGTCCTACTGGACCCTCTGACATCACTGCCCCTGGCCTTCCTGTGACATGCCCGTGGGTCACTCTGCCCCCTGTTTCACTGCAGCACTGGGAGGCACTATATCCAACCCTGCTTCCCTATAATCTTGTTCCCATGTTTCCTCTTCCTCCTCCTCTTCCTCCTTGCTGGTCTCACACACACTCTGGAAATTTGCTTGTCTGTGTTCAGTTTCTTTCCACATATTTTTACTTTGACAATAAAATCATTATCTTCTCTATTTCATTTATTTAAATTCTCTATGTTGCTATTTTGTTTTCAGGTGGGTCGTTGTTATTTAATGCCGTCCCCTCAAGTCTTCCTCTTTACTTTTCAGAATGTTGAGGGTACTGCTGCCAATGTGATTGATTACCTCTAGGGGGCAATGTGGTGCAATCTTTGCCAATGACTTTTACCAAAACATCTATGAGAAGTTTTTAAAACGTTTGTTTTTACTCATATATCTGCACCTTATTTTAGAACCAGGGTGTTTCACAGTTTTGATGTTTTTTGTTGTTGCCTATTATTTCATTAAAATGTTTGTGATTTGTTATCGACTGTCTCCACTGTGTTGCTGTTCTGGTCAGGACCCTGAGGTTGCAGCAGAAGGGAGCCATGCTGCAGCTGAGGAAGAAGGGGGAACCACAGCCATGGAACAGAGTCAGGACACAACTGAACAGGTACCAGACACCTCCATCTATGGGAGTCAGACAATGGCACCTAACAGCACTGTATGATGTAACATGTATAACAACCCTCATATGAAAAACATGTAGAACATAACATTACATATAACAGGACTGTTTTAGTGCCTTAATGAATGACTGTGTATGGTTTTCTCATGGATGATAACATAATAATGACTGATGCTGTATCTGAGTAGTGTCCACATTGTAACACTGCTCATGTCTCTTCAGGACCTCTCTGTAGTGGGTCTCTCGGTCGCCTCAGGAACAAGTGTGTCCGAAGCTTTATCAAAACCTGTGGGCACAGTCAGAACACAGTCTCTGTCTGAAAGCATGGTAAACACACCCCCCTCCATTCAACTCTCAAAATCCTCCAAGTCCCAATGTATTGTGTCCTAGACCTAGTCTGGAGTAGAACCCATTGTTTAGACTCCCTCTCTATCTCGATCTACGTTCGGTGCATTTACATGGCGGAAGAATCCCAGAAATTCTATCATACTGCAGTTTGATTCTCACAGGTTGCGGTATGAGTCTGAACATTCTGTTAACACATTGTCAGGAATTCGAATTCCGATTTTTATAGTTTTATATGTTTACGTGATAAATGACAACTAAGCATGCTATCCAGAGAACTGTCAGGGAGTAGGCTCATGTGAATCTGGTTCAGCCCCGGTTACTGATAGCTGGCAGACCACCTCTTTTTACAACAAAGACAATTCCTCTAACTGTAAGGGAAAGAAAGGAGTTGATGATGTGGGGTGCGTTTTTAAAAAGGATACTATATTGTACTGCATGGGTCCTTTTTTGTTGTTTGATGATCAAAAAACATACTTGATATTGATACGCTGATAATTATTTGGGACTTTCCATAAAATCGTATACCGGTAACCACATTTGTGAATCCTGTTTTATAATGTATAATATACATTTATTAGACGTTGTTGACCCTTAAGACTCTGAGTATAATTGCACATGCCTCGAAGCAATATGCATATCTGTTTAGTTTATTACTCTATGTGCTTGCTTACACACATATGCATTGTATTTCAATGAGTTATGATCGTTTTGCATAATATGCTGTTTACACACTATTCCACCACTGCCTGGAAGCAGGACGGCGTGGAAAACTATATTCTTGGAATTAGTATTTTCCCATTTATACTTTAGATAAAGTCCCAAGCAAGTACGTTTATAGTAAAGTATACACTACCAAGATGACTGTTGGCCATGAAAATGCACTGATTGAACTTAATTGATATTAATATAGTACTTAGTCTTAATACTTCTGCATGTACTGTACTGTAGGATGTTCTTTTTCATTTTTCCTTTGTGAACAAATACAGCTGCTTCTTCTTATGTGGCAAAACTAAAGAAAAGATAAATAAATCCAGCCAAATGATCTACTCCCCCCGTCTCTCTCTTTCTGTGTCAGGAGCTCATGGGACAGAGGGGGCTTGCATGGAGGGGGGATGACAGCCACCCAGAGGGGCTGAAGACACACATCAGAGACACACACACACACCCAGGGGGCTCAACTGCTGCACATATACTCACAGAGGATGTGCAGACACTCACTGAGGTCACAGTGGACACAAGTGTCCCCAAAGACATCCAGACAGTAACTCCAGTCATTTTATCAACGATGAGGCTGTCAAAGGTGGATAGTAGGCTGGTGTTATCTGAGGCAGGGCTGGCCTGTCTGGTTCAGCCACCCTCTGAGAAGGCTCTGGTTGTTCCAGAGCCGAGGCCCACAGTGCCCCAGCCAATGCCCAGAAAGAAAAAAAGTGCACCTCAGACAGGGTTGCTCACGGCACCATCCCAGCCTATAGAAATGGCACTCAATGTATCCACTGGACAGACACACACAGCCTCTGATCTCACACACCAGACACCTGTGCAAGTTGAGGCATCTACCCCTCTAGCAGCACCTGAGGAGACACCCCCCACCACCACCACCCTGGGCGTGGTCAGCACACACACTGTCCCCCAGACCACACTCAAACCCACCGAAGAGGACATGGAGGGTGTGCATCCAGCAGCAACCCTGGTAAGCACTGAAACGTCCCAGTACAATACAGGCCCAACAGTCCTAACCCCTGCTAACCATGCACACACGAGTGGGTCTTAAACAATGTTTCACAAAGACCTGGGTTCAAATAGTTTTTGAAATTGTTTCAAGCACTTTACTTGTGCTTGATTGAACTTGTCTGCTTAATGGAACCAATAGAATGGTCCCAAAACTGCAAAACCACACCCATCTGTCACTACAGGCAGAATAAAGCAAACCTTCAAAGTATTTGAAGTATTTCAAAGAGTATTTGAACCCAGGTCTGTTCACAACTGTAGTGTCACATTAATGGAATGGGTTTACACAGTAATGATGCTGATAATTATCATAATGATGCACATTTGTGAATAATTTCAATAATCCCTGTTGAGTGATCCGTTTGATGTAAAGTAAAGACTGTAATGTACAGCAGTGTAGAGGGCTTGAGTGACTCATGGTGCTAACCATGGTGTTACATCTTATTCTCACACTCTCACCCTGTCTGTGCCTCAAACATCTATATGTGCATATGTGCTGACAGGAGAGAAACGGGAGAACAAATTTAAAAGAACTGGCATAACAGAAGCAAGAGGAAACAACAGCAGATAGTACATCAGAGAGAAAGATAAAAGATTGAAGGAGCGAATAAGGAGGTTTGCCGATTCAGCTGACTGATCTGCCCGTAGATCCACCTCCTCGGTCTCAGCCCCGCCCCTGTGGCCTGGGGCCTCTAACTGGGTGTGTGATAATGAGTCCCTGTCACCGGAGCTCCCTCTGAGCCTACCTGCCACCGCTTTCAGGAAGTGGCTTTGGCCACAGATGGGTGGGGCACCATGGGTGAAAGAAAGAGAGAACTAGAGGCAGAGTCAGTCTGGGAGAGAGAGAGAAACAGACAGAGAAAGAGACAGACAGAGAGACCTGACAGACAGAGAAAAAGAAAGAGGGAGAGAGACAGACAGATAGACAGAGAAAAAGAAAGAGGGAGAGAGACAGACAGACAGACAAACAGACAGACAGAGAAAAAGAAAGACGGAGAGAGACAGACAGAGAAAAAGAAAGAGACGGAGAAATAGAGAGCGAGAGAGAGAGACAGGGAAATAGTGAGGAGACAAAAGAGAGAAAAAGAAAGAGAATGGGGTGGTGTGAGAAGTAGATTTTTAAGTGCCGAAATCCCCAGGACAGTCAGCTGTAGACTGAGTACTCACCGGCCAGTGCCTGTCAGTTACTGTCAGTGTATACTAGTATTAGTTAAGAATGTCATCCACTCCCTCTCCTCCTATCTGCTGTCCCTACTAGCCGATTGTGAGGGGGAGGTGATTGGTACAGGAGGAATCTCAGTGGCTGTGTGTCTGTGTCCCAGGCCCCAGGGGTGTTCCCAGCCCCAGCCTTGACTGGGCCCTGCCCCACTCTGGAGGTGCTTAATGCCTACAGTGAGCAGGCCACCCAGCTAGAGGTTTGGCTGGAGAGAGCCCAGCACACCCTTGGAGTGCTGGAGCGGGCCGCCACTGCCAGCATGCAGGACAGTGTGGAGCAGCAGCTCCTCACGTGCCAGGTAAGAACTGCAGACGGGTGTCAAAGTTCAGCTCTGTGGAGGACCTGCCGAGTGGGGCTTTATCCAGGAACTTCCCCAGGCATGGTAGTTAATAGCAAGGATATAAGAGACGCCTCAGTATCATAAACTTGTGTGTATTCGTCTTATCGGTTTGCTCATGCTTTTCTTTAGCACATGAGAGGGATTCGGTATCTACTTACAACCACAAATAGCGGCGTCATATTAATGATGTACATCACTGTCAGTCGTTCTGATGTCATGCCAATCATCTGCTTTGACTATTAGGTTTATTTCCTTAACAACCTCTCTTATTTATTGACCTGCCTTTCCATAGTTGAAAGTCTTTCTAAATCACCAGTGATCAAGGTTCATCAACAGTCATTTTCCTGCTTTGCCTACTGCTGCAGGTGGGAGTTGTTTTTTTTCATTCAATCTTAGTAAACACCACCAGTTGTTGGATAGAAAGTGCTGCTGTCTCACAGGCAGATAGGTTAGTGTTTGAAATGAGGCAAGGTTGAACAAACAGTGAAGTCCAGCTAATGTGTTGCTGGTATTTGTCTTCAGGGTGCAGTGTATTTTCTAAAGGTGCTGGCCACATGGCCACGATCAGTTGTACTAGATAGGCTTTTGTCAAGTGCACTAACTGTTCTGATTTGCAGGGAATTACTCCAAATGGCTATTTGTAAATGGAATTAGCTAATATTTTTACAGTCTCATTTCCTTGCATGACCTTAGACATGCTAAACAAAGAAATGCAGCAATGAAGCATTAGTTATGATTGCTGTGGTGATGTGGGCAAATCATTGGAAAATCACTTGTAGGACCAGCCAGTTCTGGAATATAGACTATTATGTTCTTACTTTTTTACATCAACAGTGTTCACAATATATTCTTAGCTATCACCATTTCAATCTAGAATAAACCTGGTACTATCCAGCCTGGATTCTCTGGGCGTGTAATCTGATCCCAGCATTAAAGTTTCAGAGGGTAAACACATTCCTATAGCACGACAGATTTGAATGAAGGCTTTGTAGGCAAACAAAAACACAGCATCTCATAGGATCTAGCCTCATATTTAAATTGATCAACATCTTTAGAGAACCCTGTACACCCTTTTTCCAGGAACCACCCTTTTCACGACCTCAATCCCAAATGGACTCTAACCCTAGCAGGCTGCCTTTCACATGGAGCCTTATGACTCCTAGCACCTGCCTCAGGTGCTGTAGGTCAGTCAAACCTGGTACACTCTGGCAGGTGATGTGGGTCAGTAAAACCTGGTACACTCTGGCAGGTGATGTGGGTCAGTCAAACCTGGTACACTCTGGCAGGTGATGCAGGTCAGTCAAACCTAGTACACTCTGGCAGGTGATGTGGGTCAGTCAAACCTGGTACACTATGGCAGGTGATGCAGGTCAGTCAAACCTAGTACACTCTGGCAGGTGATGTGGGTCAGTCAAACCTGGTACACTATGGAGGGTGATGCAGGTCAGTCAAACCTGGTACACTATGGCAGGTGATGTGGGTCAGCCAAACAGTACACTCTGGCAGGTGATGTGGGTCAGTCAAACCTGGTACACTATGGAGGGTGATGCAGGTCAGTCAAACCTAGTACACTCTGGCAGGTGATGTGGGTCAGCCAAACAGTACACTCTGGCAGGTGATGTGGGTCAGTCAAACCTGGTACACTCTGGCAGGTGATGTGGGTCAATCAAACAGTACACTCTGGCAGGTGATGTGGGTCAGTCAAACAGTACACTCTGGCAGGTGATGCAGGTCAGTCAAACCTAGTACACTCTGGCAGGTGATGCAGGTCAGTCAAACCTAGTACACTCTGGCAGGTGATGCAGGTCAGTCAAACCTAGTACACTATGGCAGGTGATGCAGGTCAGTCAAACCTAGTACACTCTGGCAGGTGATGTGGGTCAGTCAAACCTGGTACACTATGGCAGGTGATGTGGGTCAGTCAAACCTAGTACACTCTGGCAGGTGATGCAGGTCAGTCAAACCTAGTACACTCTGGCAGGTGATGTGGGTCAGTCAAACCTGGTACACTATGGCAGGTGATGTGGGTCAGTCAAACCTGGTACACTATGGCAGGTGATGCAGGTCAGTCAAACCTAGGACACTCTGGCAGGTGATGCAGGTCAGTCAAACCTAGTACACTGGCAGGTGATGCAGGTCAGTCAAACAGTACACTCTGGCAGGTGATGCAGGTCAGTCAAACAGTTCACTCTGGCAGGTGATGTGGGTCAGTCAAACCTGGTACACTATGGCAGGTGATGTGGGTCAGTCAAACCTGGTACACTATGGCAGGTGATGCAGGTCAGTCAAACCTAGTACACTCTGGCAGGTGATGCAGGTCAGTCAAACCTAGTACACTGGCAGGTGATGCAGGTCAGTCAAACAGTACACTCTGGCAGGTGATGCAGGTCAGTCAAACAGTTCACTCTGGCAGGTGATGTGGGTCAGTCAAACCTGGTACACTCTGGCAGGTGATGTGGGTCAGTCAAACAGTACACTCTGGCAGGTGATGTGGGTCATTCAAACAGTACACTCTGGCAGGTGATGCAGGTCAGTCAAACCTGGTACACTCTGGCAGGTGATGTGGGTCAGTCAAACAGTACACTCTGGCAGGTGATATGGGTCAGTCAAACCTGGTACACTCTGGCAGGTGATGCAGGTCAGTCAAACCTGGTACACTCTGGCAGATGATGTGGGTCAGTCAAACCTAGTACACTCTGGCAGGTGATGTGGGTCAGTCAAACAGTACACTATGGCAGGTGATGTGGGTCAGTCAAACATGGTACACTCTGGCAGTTGATGTGGGTCAGCCAAATCTGGTACACTCTGGCAGGTGATATGGGTCAGTCGAACCTGGTACACTCTGGCAGGTGATGTGGGTCAGTCAAACCTGGTACACTCTGGCAGGTGATGTGGGTCAACCTATTAAAAGTGACACATTAAAGGAGCATCAGCAATTCTTGGAGGACAGTGGGAGTTGATAAAAAAAACATTATTTATTGATAAAACTGACATGTTTAATTCCTTAGCCTTCATCAGTGTTTTGCATGCACCCTGGTTGGAGAGCGAGCTAGCTGCAGGAAAATAGTCTGTACTGTATAGTGTATACCCAGTGTATAGTGTATACCCTATTCCCTAGATATAGTTGATCCATGGAGAGAGTCTGTGTGCTCAGGTTCACACCTTTAGGGGATTAACCAGTGTGAATGGGATTGTGCTCTACTTACTCTCCCAGGACACTGTGTTCTGATGACATTAGCACTCACGCTGCTGCAGGTGTCTCGGTCCACTTCCTTTTAATGTTCTTCATCAGAATTAGGTACTAAAATGAGGCAGTGTGTGTGTGTGTGTGTGTGTGTTTGTGTGTGTGTGTGTGTGTGTGTGTGTGTGTGTGTGTGTGTGTGTGTGTGTGTGTGTGTGTGTGTGTGTGTGTGTGTGTGTGTGTGTGTGTGTGTGTGTGTGTGTGTAGGAGATGTTCCTGGAGATAGAGCAGAAGGTAGCCAGTCTGTCTGTCCTGGAGCAGCAGGAGGGCTCAGCAGGGTCCCACCAGGAGGCTGAGGCCCTCTCCTCCAAACTGGAGCTGCTCAAGACCAGCCTGGTCACCTTCCAGCTGTTGTTGCAGGAGAGACAGAGCCATGAGCAGATGCACACCAGCACACATACAGAGGAGCAGGTACATCCAAACAGAGAGCCACGTGCACGGATGTGCACACATTAACACACGTGCGTGCACACACACATACACGCACACACACTCACTGAACTTCTGCAAAAGAGCTGTCTGCTGATGACACTGACAGTGGAGTAGGTGTTTTGTCTATTTGGTAATCTCTCCATGACAATGTTACCAAGCTTCCAGATAAACAAACAGCTATTGTTAAAGTGAAATGCCAGGGCCTCCCGAGTGGTGCAGTAGGGCACTGCATCGCAGCGTTAGCTGTGCCACCAGAGACTCTGGTGGCACAGCCCAGACTCTGGTGGCACAGCCCAGGTTCTGTCGCAGCCTGCGACGCACAATTGGCCTAGCGCCGTCCGGGTTAGGGAGGTTTTGGCCGGTAGGGATATCCTTGTCTCATCGCGCACCAGCGACTCCTGTGGCGGGCCAGGCGCAGTGTGTGCTAACCAAGGTAGCCAGGTGCACAGTGTTTCCTCCGACACATTGGTGCGGCTGGCTTCCGGGTTGGATGCACACTGTGTTAAGAAGCAGTGCGGCTTGGTTGGGTTGTGTTTTGGAGGACGCATGGCTTTCGACCTTCGTCTCTCCCGAGCCCGTACGGGAGTTGTAGCGATGAGACAAGATAGTAATTACTAACAATTGGATACCAAGAAATTGGGGAGAAAATTGGATTTAAAAAATGTTTAAAGTGAAATGTCAAAGAGAGATCATTATCACTTCCTAATGCTTTAGTTCCTGTGTCAAGTTTTTATTTCAACAAGGGGTGTAAAACCCGCTTGTTGACGAAAACACCGAAACAAGCCTTGTAATGTTGATGAGTAATACATCCTGAGACTGGGCATTATGTTCCAAGTCACGACTGTGAATATTTAACTCAAACAACAGAAATTTCTCTCTCTCTCTCTTGCCGTCTTCCTTGTTCTTTCCATCCTCTGAAGGTGCCATCACCGTCACCGTCATCACCCAGAAAGCTTCCTCTAGAGGGCAGACTGCAGCGTAGCGGCAGTGTCCAGGAGATTCTCTCTTCCTCCAAGAGCAAACTCTTTAGACAGACCAGCTTTCAACAGCAGAAGGTAAACTGTCCAAAACATGTCTGAACGGAGAGTGTGGCTGGCTATTTATCGGACTTTAATTGTATTGACAAATTCACATATGATGGCCCAGTGAAGAATTATAAGTACAGTGTTTGCTAGTCGTGGCTGTTATTTTTGTCCCCATGCAGGAATTGGAGCAGGAGCTGAGTGAGCAGAGAGGCCTGACCAAGGCTATCGCCCAGCAGGGGAGTAGAGGTCGTCTCCACAGCCAGGCCCAAAAGGATCAACCTGAGCCATCCACACGGTACTGATTCCCTTAGAGTGCTCCAGTCTGTAGGCTTTGGAACTAGAATAAATCATGAACGATGCTATACACAATTTTTAGACAATCATCTTTTGATGGTGTTTTTCCTTCACTCGGGAGAAGGGGATTGAGTAGTTGTGGTTGTCCACATTCTCTACAAATGTATACTCTATGCTTTTGTTCCATAATCATAATCATGTTCTTGAAATAGAATCAGCTCTTTCCCCAAATAATCATTTTACAATGTGATCTTTGCCATTGTCAGAGGGAAAAAACACAGCACGGCACAGAGAGTTAGAAGTAATTACTTTGTTTGTCTGTTACATTTTCATTTCTCTGTGCTTCTCTTCAGTGAGAGTGGGAGAGATTCATTTAGATGGACCTTCATTTCTTCTCAGAAACTAAAAAAGTCAGCTATATAAAAATTATTATGATTGTGTTCTCAATGGAATTCTCCAAGGCTGTGTGTGGTTCTGACAACCATCTAACTGCACAACTTGGTATCAAAGCATTTCGTATTATTGTGTACGTCAATCTCAAACACTCCATTTAGCATGATATGTTACGTTTTGTATGGTATGTATTAATTTGTCCACCATCCATTTCGTATGATATGTTATGAATTACAATTCATATGTTATGTTACGAAATTTAAAAACGTATAATATGTTACAAATTTGTAAAATGTACAATATGTTACGAATTTTAAAAACTAATGATATGTTACGTATTCCAATTCTACGTTGGCTAGGGGTTAAGGTTAGGAGTTAGAATAAAGGCTTAAGGTTAGGGTTAGGGGAAGGGATAGCTAAAAGTATTAGGGTTAGGGGAAGGGATAGCTAACATGATAAGTAGTTGCAAAGTAGCTAAAAAGTAGTTAGTAGCATCCGCCCATCCATCCACCCTGACCAACCAACCACCCGCCTTGCCTTTTTTTGTAACCATACCAAATGTAACATATCATACTCATGATCGGATTTCAGTCTATGAGACCAGGCTGAACTGCAACTCATTCCTTAGAGTTCCTGTTGAACCTGAAGGGGGGGGGGAGGCAGGGGTCCAAAGGAAGTGGACACACCTTCACAACCAGCTTCTGGCCTTGGAGCAGACTGCACAGCAAGGTCCTTCTGATGTAAGCAGCTCCCACTCTTAAATGACACACATTTTCAAGTGTGTAGTGTTCCACAGTGGGTATGTGTGTTTGTGTAAATGTGGAGTACAAATGGTGTCATACTGTACGTGAGTTCTTTCTTTCACTCTAAAGGGGACAGACTCATCTGTGAGTCAGAGCAATGGATCAGCCAGTAGTCTCATTGACTCCCACAGCATTCAGGACATACAGACACACATATGTCGGCTGCGGGAGCTGGGCCAGACTGCCAGTGAGGTGGTGACTCAGGTGAGGGAACTGATCTGTGGGTGTAGAATTCAAGTCAGTCTCAAGACATCATTGCTCATTAACATATCACTGTTTTCATGGAATTGGGAAAAGGGTGTCACCGGAGAAGAGATTCAATTCCATGTGAGAAAAATAGTCAGACAAAGTATTTTAAAATCAGTTTTCTTTCAGGGTTGTCACTTTCTCCATGTTGGTTTTAATGATCACTCTCTATATTTGATGTTTCTATGGCTTGTTTTTCCAGTCTGTGCCGGATGAGGAGGTTCATCAGAGGCTGGATGAGGGTCTGTTTGAGGTGCTATGTGGGGTGGGCCTATCTCTGTCCCCACTGACCCGGCTCCTGCAGTCCCCCTCAGGGAAGTCACATGAGGACACACAGCTCCAGCTGATGCAACTCGAGGTAGGGTCAACACTAAAGCACTCTCAATCCCCACCAAAGTACTTTAAACCATATGGTTTGGTTTTCATAACTATGTTTTATTTGATTCCAAATTTGATGCGTGTTCAGTGCAGAGTTCAGTCAGTTGAACGAGACTATTGACTCTGTGTGTCTATGTGTTTGATCTTTGTTCACAGACTCTGGCAGCAGAGCTGGTGACCCTGGGTGGTGAGCTGACCTCCCAGGGGTCAGAGGTAATTGGTGTTTTGGGGTCAGGTGGAGGTCATCTGTGTGTGGATCACCTAGGTAAACTCCTGCCTGTGGTCCAGAGCGGTCTGGCTGCCAGAGAGAAGCAGCTGCAGGCCCAACTGGAGAAGACAGGCCATCACCAGGTCAGAACCACCACTGCACTCCCTGTAGTTTATTTAAGGAATTAAGGGGGTGTGGTATATGGCCAATATACCACGGCTAAGGGCTGTTCTTATGCATGATGTAATGTGGAGTGCCTGGATACAGCCCTTAGCCATGGTATATTGGCCATATGCCACAAACCCCCGAGGTGCCTTATTGTTATGATAAACTGGTTTCCAACATAATTAGAAGAGTAAACATAAGTGTTTTGTCATATCCGTGGTATACCATCTGATATACCACAGCTTTCAGCCAATGAGCATTCAAGGCTCGAACCACCCAGTTATAATATAACATTTATAACAACAACTGGACTTCTGCATTACAGTTTCGGTACAGTGCACATCTGTATTACGTATGTTGTATTACTATATGGTGGTAGATGTTTAGATTGTGTTTACTTGGTGGATAGGGATTTGAAATGATCTCTTAACTTAACATCGCCTTGTCTCACTTAAAACTGTACAGTTTGTAATGTTTTGACTTACCGTAAGGATATGATATGTAACACAGCATCAAATATTGATTTGTTGTGCTATGCAGTAATTGTTTTGGTATACTGTACTTTGTGTTGATCTAACTCAACAGACACTCTTAAAAGAGTTGCATGCAGCCCTTCTTGCTAATAAGTTGGCCGTACAACAAATGACTAACGAAGCTGTCCCTCAAGACACTTGCAAGCAGCTACAGGTACTGTAAACTCATTCATATGTAGTCATTAATAGTCATAAGTAAATCTATCGATGTTAAATAGTTACAGTTGGGTCTACTATAAATCCTTCTATGTGGATAGCTTACAGCTAAGTCATTAATTCATGTCCGACTTAAAGATGTTGTCATCTGGATGAACCATCCACAAACTGTCATTAAATGACCGTGATATTTAGTGATCACCTTCGAAGGGGCAATATCCATTACAAAAAACAGCAAAGCGGTCACCCCTCCACTGATTTGATAAACATCAGATGGGTCTGAGGGATCAGCTGAGGGTGTGGGCTGTTTGACCTGTGTATTTGCATTGTGTGTGTTTAGGCTGTGGTGCAGGTCCAGGGAGAGCTGCAGCTTCAGTCCAGCCAGGTGTCCTCCCTGCAGGAGAGGGCAGAGAGACAGGGTCTGCCCTCCACACTCATAGAGGAGGCCTACAAGCTGGAGGTACAGTATAGTCCTGTATAACACCTACACCTGAACACATTTATTGAACACATTTATATGTACTGAACTCCATGGACCATGCTGAGACATTAGTCTATTATATTACCCAATGAAATAAGTCACCTCAGTTAAATTATTTGGAATAGAGCTGACCTTACTTTCAACCTCTCCCTCTTTTATTTATTTTTATTTGACTCAGAATGACTGCTGTCCGACTTATCTTTGGAACTACATTCCATTAAAACAAGGCCTTGCTCAATGGAATCGGAGTAATGAACACATTCAGTGGGAGTGATTGGTACCATACATTTGAATGCTGAAACCGTGACCCCATACATAATGATGAAGATATTAGTTCTGAGCGTGTGGTTACGTATGACCATGTGTGTTATCATGTAAAATTACTGCATGTGGGTATCATACTGTTTATAATGTGTATTTAGGTTGTGCTGGAAAGTGTGTTGGGCTCTGTGGGGGCCAGACGTGAGGAGCTGAGGGCCAGTGTGGATCTCCAGCAGCAGTTTGAGAGGCTGCTACATGGCCTGGAAGTGCTGGTCACCCTGGGCTCAGAGCGTCTCTCACAGAGGCCTGGTCTGGAGCTCCACACCAGGACTGAGCTACAGGACTGCCTTAGCACACATTCGGTGAGCGCACACCATTCAGATCCTCCATTGTGTACTGATCCAATCAAGTGCGATTAGATAGCTACCTTGGATTCAGTTTTCATTCAGCCACCATAGAAACCAAGATATGGCTTCTTGTGTAATCGTTGGTATTGAAACAGCATGCATTGGTGCTATTGTTCCTTCTTCCTGCTATGGTTCTTATGGATTTGACAGAAGTTCTTCCAGTTCCTGGGGATCCACCTGGGGACCCTGCAGCACCTATCCACGAGAGTCGCAGAGAGCACCTTCCAGAGGTGGGAGGGAGGGATGAGGGGCCTCCAGGAGAGGGTGACCCAACTGCAGCAGCAGGCCCTGGAGAGAGGCACCAGGATGCAGTGGATATTACAGGTAGGCACCATAGAATTAGGAATTAGAATACTAGAATGGACATGAACCTTCCTATGATGGGATAAAGGTCAGCCATTTTGGTCAGGGAGTGGGTCATCCAGGGTTTGCCTGTGCTATGATAAGATATTGTGTAAAATAATGAATTTGAAGAATTTATGTGTACTGTATTTTTGTTTGCTAGCTAGCCAGACAGTTTTAGATGAATGATTCCATAAATGTTTCAAATGAACTGCCATTCAAACCATTCAAACAATGCAGTCAATTCACAGCCATACACTGGCTGAAATCAGTTGATTTTATGACTTAGAAAAGTTGTAAATGCAACAAGTACTGATATTGTATCATATAATAGCATTCACACTTTAAAAACAATTAATAATTTAGACATTTTATGGTCTGTTTGCATATATTTCAGAGGCTATTTATAGAGACAATTGCTATAAAACCCATATAAACTGTATTGATAAATTAAATGACAATATTTTACATTGACAATAATTCTATAACACTATTTGTTATATAACACATGCCTTACTTTTATTTTCCTACACAAGTAAAATCAGGACTATCCTTCTACTGCCATTCATTCCAATTAGACTGGTTTGGAATACTCCCTGACCGATATGGCTGCCATTTTCACCCCATTCTGGAACTTTGAAGGTTCATGACATAGTCCCTCTAGTAATTGAGTAGGATTTCTATGGTAGACACAGCACAGGAAACATTGGCTTTGTTAAAGCTAGATATGGACTCATATTGAGGTGTGCCGGTGTGACTGTTTGAGATGGTGTATAGAAAAATGTCTGTTGTGTTATGTGCAGTTGTGTTCAATTGTTGTTGTTGGTTTGGTTGTAGATATGGACACAGTGGGAGGAGGAAAGTACCAGTCTGGACACCCTGCTTAGGGATATGGACGCTGACCTGTCCAAGATGCACCTGGAGGAGGACTCAGTGGCACAGATTTGCGAGAAACTCTCTGTCTATCAGGTAGCACTCCATGTGCTTTAACGTCTTATTAATAGAAAATAAAACATAAAAAATGTGTTATTTATCAAAAGAATGAACACTGATCACAGTTCAGTGGATTCTCTGTCCAATCTTTGGAAAAAAATTGGAAAGTTTGGAATCTTTAAGGGTTCTTTGTCTGTCCCCATAGGAGAACCCTTTGATTAACCCTTTTTGGTTCCAAGAAGAACCCTTTTGGGTTCCATGTAGAACCCTTTCTACAGAGGGTTCTACATGGAACCTAAAAGGGTTATATCTGGAACCAAAAGGTTTCTCCTATGGGGGCAGCCGAATAACCTTTTTTGTACATACTTTGTGTTGGTTGTGCACAAGTTTTTTTCCACTCATTTGGAACCCATTGGACATTCTATGTACTCGTGCCCGCTGCACTCTACCTCCAATTACGCTTTGTGCTTTGTCTCTATCCAACCCCCCCACCCCCATGTTTTCCACCCCACCTAGCAACACAGGTTGGTTGTCAGTCCCCACCCCCCATATCTCTACCTTAGATCTATGGACCATACTTTTTACTGGCTAGCTCGAAATATAAGCTTTACAAAAGTTGTTTATATATATTTTTTTATTTATTTAACCAGGCAAGTCAGTTAAGAACAAATTGTTATTTTCAATGACGGCCTACACCGGCCAAACCCGGACGACACTGGGCCAATTGTGCGCCACCCTATGGAACTCCCAATCACAGCCAGTTGTGATACAGCCTAGAATCAAACTAGGGTGTCTGTAGTGACACCTCAAGCACGGAGATGCAGTGCCTTAGACATCTGCGCCACTCGGGAGCCCGAGATACTGTATTTATTAGTGCTGAGCAGTTAGTGCTTTTTGAGGTCGGTTCGGTTTCGGTTCGATTATTTTAAAACTAATTTTGATTATTTCGGTTGAAATCTGTAACAAAACAGAATAAAACAATTAATACAAGTCTGATGATGGTAGTGACTGCCCATTACTGCTTATCACTTATTAACCATTATTTATTCACATTACTTTACTTGTTGTGTATATTTCATTTGTATTATATGATGACTTAATTATTTCCTTCCAAGTCATCATCTCATCTCTATAGAGCTGCTGCCAATGCTGCCTGACACCATCACTATTTTCTATTTCTTCAAAGTAAATAAGGAATACTTTTATGACTGATGAATACCAACTACTGTATCAATCATTTTGATAATGTATTTTCAGGGAGAGATACCTCGTGAAGCAACAGGAATTGGAATTCATGGAATTCAAATAATTGCACCGACGTTTGTGAATTAGTTGTTTAAATACCCCAAAATAACAGTGATTTCGGGTTAAGAGCTCAGCACTATTATTTATAGATCTATCATTGGATGGTTCGGTAGTTGGGTTTCCCCAGGGAGTTGCCTGGAATGTGTATGTGTCTTTCAAATCTTGGAACCATTACTGTCCATGATATCGGCAAGGTTACGGATTCCACATTTGGACCATTGGGGGGATGCAAAATGCTGCCCTCCAGATCACAAGGCATTATTGTGAAATATTGGAGTATTGGCATGCTATTTTGATTCCCACTTACATTGTTTTTCAGTTTTGCACCAAATAGAAATTGTGTGAGCAATAATAGGACCAAGGCGTAGTTTGCATTGTTTAAGGGATCTATCAGTGGAGACCACCTCTTCCAGTCCAGTAGGAGACACCATATTACATTGTTTAAGGGATCTATCAGTGGAGACCACCTCTTCCAGTCCAGTAGGAGACACCATATTACATTGTTTAAGGGATCTATCAGTGGAGACCACCTCTTCCAGTCCAGTAGGAGACACCATATTACATTGTTTAAGGGATCTATCAGTGGAGACCACCTCTTCCAGTCCAGTAGGAGACACCATATTACATTGTTTAAGGGATCTATCAGTGGAGACCACCTCTTCCAGTCCAGTAGGAGACACCATATTACATTGTTTAAGGGATCTATCAGTAAATGCCACCTCTTCCAGTCCAGTAGGAGACACCATATTACATTGTTTAAGGGATCTATCAGTAAATGCCACCTCTTCCAGTCCAGTAGGAGACACCATATTACATTGTTTAAGGGATCTATCAGTAAATGCCACCCCTTCCAGTCCAGTAGGAGACACCATATTACATTGTTTAAGGGATCTATCAGTAAATGCCACCTCTTCCAGTCCAGTAGGAGACACCATATTACATTGTTTAAGGGATCTATCAGTAAATGCCACCTCTTCCAGTCCAGTAGGAGACACCATATTACATTGTTTAAGGGATCTATCAGTAAATGCCACCTCTTCCAGTCCAGTAGGAGACACCATATTACATTGTTTAAGGGATCTATCAGTAAATGCCACCCCTTCCAGTCCAGTAGGAGACACCATATTACATTGTTTAAGGGATCTATCAGTAAATGCCACCTCTTCCAGTCCAGTAGGAGACACCATATTACATTGTTTAAGGGATCTATCAGTAAATGCCACCTCTTCCAGTCCAGTAGGAGACACCATATTACATTGTTTAAGGGATCTATCAGTGGAGACCACCTCTTCCAGTCCAGTAGGAGACACCATATTACATTGTTTAAGGGATCTATCAGTAAATGCCACCTCTTCCAGTCCAGTAGGAGACACCATATTACATTGTTTAAGGGATCTATCAGTAAATGCCACCCCTTCCAGTCCAGTAGGAGACACCATATTACATTGTTTAAGGGATCTATCAGTAAATGCCACCTCTTCCAGTCCAGTAGGAGACACCATATTACATTGTTTAAGGGATCTATCAGTAAATGCCACCTCTTCCAGTCCAGTAGGAGACACCATATTACATTGTTTAAGGGATCTATCAGTGGAGACCACCTCTTCCAGTCCAGTAGGAGACACCATATTACATTGTTTAAGGGATCTATCAGTAAATGCCACCTCTTCCAGTCCAGTAGGAGACACCATATTACATTGTTTAAGGGATCTATCAGTAAATGCCACCTCTTCCAGTCCAGTAGGAGACACCATATTACATTGTTTAAGGGATCTATCAGTAAATGCCACCTCTTCCAGTCCAGTAGGAGACACCATATTACATTGTTTAAGGGATCTATCAGTAAATGCCACCTCTTCCAGTCCAGTAGGAGACACCATATTACATTGTTTAAGGGATCTATCAGTAAATGCCACCTCTTCCAGTCCAGTAGGAGACACCATATTTCTCTCTAAACCCAGCCAGGGGACGGAAGAATCATGTCTAAACCAATTTAGGATGGGATAAATGCTGGTGCCTGGAAATAAAATTTAAAGTTTGGTACGGATAGTCCTCCTACGTCTTCCCTCTGCAAGTTTGTTAATTTTATTCGGGCTCGCTTACCTTGCCATATACATTTTGAAACCGAACTAAGAATTTTATCCCAATAGGCAGAAGAGGGAGACAAGGTAAGAAATGAACTACAGAAATTCAGCCATGGCAATATATTCATTTTGACAATAGATATTCTGCCGGTTAAACTGGGATAATAGTCCATCTACTTAGGTTGGATTTAATTAATTTGAGCATTCTGTTAAAGTTTCAGGCAAGGAAGGAAATACATCTATTCCCAAATATTTAAAATGGGAAATGATTGGGATTCCATTAGTAGAGATGGAGTCCTCCATCAGGGTCTTGAGAGGCAGTAGGGAAGATTTGGTTCGATTTATTTTATAACTTGAGATGCTGAATTTGTCTATGATCTTCCAAGCTATTGGGAGGGATTGAGACACATTGTCTAGATAAAGTTTGATATCGTTGGCATATAATGAAATTACGTGATCCGTAGAATTGAGCGATATTGGTGTACTTTCTATAAAATAAAAATAACAGAGGTGAGATGGGATCACCTTGCCTTCTTATTTCAGTTATTCCGAACAGAAAGGACTATCAACACATACTGAACAGCTCACGTTATAGACAGATGCATGCTACATGGCAGACCAATCCCGGCAAGCCATTATCTCAGCCAATCATGGCTAGCTGGAAGTTTCCTGTCTTTTTTGTGGCTAAACCATCTAGGCTCGTAAGCTAACAATTGTATTCATATTTATGGATGAAATACAAGTTTGTTATTAGGGCACATGAAAGTTAATCTGTTCCAGATGGCATTTCTGCCCAAAAAATGCATTTTGATAAAAAATTATGATTACTTTCAAATGCCTCTCCGTCAAGTAGTGAAGTGCGACATACACCTAGTTTCCTGAAATGAGTCACATATGTAATAGACAATGGAGGTTATCTGGGGATAATTGTTTTTTAACAAACCCCCTTTGATCCGGATGTACCAAGTTGGGTAAGTAAGTTTTGAGACAGGATGACAGAATAAAAAATAAAAAAGTTTAATATATGTATTTTCAAAGATAGAGGTAGATAGTGAGAGCACTGGGTGACGTCCTTACCCTTTTTTAATAAAAGCATGATTAGTGCCGTATTTACATCCCTTCAAAAGGAACCTTTGTGGACAGCTGTATTAATCTTTTTAAGTAACAATGGAGCTAATTGGTTCCTTTTTTCATGTTATCCAGTGCACTTTTGAGTTCATGGAGAGCGATTTGGGCTACCAGCAAGCCGGCTTCCTCAGTTTAGAGAAGGGGAGTTCTTATAACTGCTAAAAAAGGCTTTAACTGGCTTGGTGTGGATTTACAATCAGAGGTGTACAATTCTTTTTAGAAACGGGACAATCTTTGGTTGATTCATTTGGGTTCTGACAGTAATTCACCTGATTCAGATTCAATAGTTGCAATATCCACTAATTAATTCATTACTGAGAAGCTTGGAAATAATTGTTGTGTCTAAGTCGATGGGTGGCAAATTCTGCTCTCTTTCTTATCATTATATTTAGTTCTGTCTTGACTTTGATGAGAGTAGTCGCTACCTAGTCTGAAAAAGAGAGAACGCTCTAACGTTGTTAACAACTTTTCAAATTCTGATATTTTCTTGAATTGTGATTTATTCAGCCCAGATGCAAATGCAGTTGCATTGTTTTTTTTTTATACAAAACCTTTAATGGAGTCCCATAAAATCTGAGGATCGTCGATGGAATTTTTAAAACTCATTATGAATTCATTCACTTCAGTTTCAAACTGTTTACAGAAAGTAGGATTTTGTAGTAAGGAGCTACTGCCTTTAAAAAGGAACAAATCCCTTTGAAAACGGCCTATGTGGCATCGATATGAGTCAGAAACAGTTATTCTAGTGTCAAAATTGACTACAAAGTGTAAATAGGACAATTTTGGTTATAAAGTGAAGTTTGAAACATCTGTGCGTCACGACCGGCAAATGAAGGTTGGGTTTTTGATTTCACGGTGTCCATTTGCCCACTAACATGGGATGAACAGCTGTGGTGATTGCTCTATCTATCCAAAGCATAGACAGTGAGACAAATCTGCCCAGCAGCTCCTACTTTATTTACATAAGACAACACATTGCACATTTTCTTCCTTGAGAAATACTGCACTACTAATCTTAGTTAAATATAAAATTGTGCAACTAAAACATCCTTGGCAAAACGTCAAAATTAATGACAGATTTCTTGAGTTATAGATTCATTCTGGGGATTTTGAGGAAATGAAATAGTCTTCAGTGTTTTATGGGGGTGTCACACCCTGACCATAGTTTATTTTGTATATTTCTATGTTTTGGTTGGTCAGGGTGTGAGCTGAGTGGGCATTCTATGTTTCATTGTCTAGTTTGTCTATTTCTATGTCTGGCCTGATATGGTTCTCAATCAGAGGCAGGTGTTAGTCATTGTCTCTGATTGGGAACCATATTTAGGTAGCCTGGGTTTCACTGTGTTTGGGGGTGATTGTTCCTGTCTCTGTGTTCTCACCAGATAGGGCTGTTAAGGTTTTCGTTACGTTCTTTGTTTTGTAGTGTTTGTATCGATTCGTGTTTTACGTTTGTTTATTAAACATGGATCGCAATCTACACGCAGCATTTTGGTCCGACTCTCCTTCACATACAGAATACCGTGACAGAATCACCCACCACAACAGGACCAAGCGGCGTGGTAACGGGCAACAGCAACAGGAGCAGCCCAAACAGGAGTACAGTATGGACTATACTTCTTGGGAGGAGATTGACAGGTGGGCGGTCGACCCAGGGAGAGTGCCGGAACCCGCCTGGGATTCGATGGAGCAGTGCGCGGAAGGTTATCGGAGAATGGAGTTGGCGAAGCAAGCAAGCACGGCGGCGCGGAAGGAAGCCCGAGAGTCAGCCCCAAAAATGTCTTGGGGGGGGGGGGGGCTCACAGGGAGTATGGCTATGCCAGGTAGGAGACCTGCGCAAACTCCCTGTGCTTACCGTGGGGCTAGAGAGACCGGGCAGGCACCATGTAATGCAGTGGTGCGCACGGTGTCCCCAGTGCGGGTGTATAGCCCGGTGCGGTATATTCCAGCTCCGCGTATCGGCCGGGCTAGATTGAGCATCGAGCCAAATGCCATGAAGCCGGTTCTACGCAGCTGGTCTCCAGTACGTCTCCTTGGGCCGGCTTACATGGCACCAGCCTTGCGCTCGGTGTCTCCGGTTCGCCTGCATAGCCCAGTGCGGGCTATTCCACCTCGCCGCACTGGCAGGGCGACCGTGAGCATTCAACCAGGTAAGGTTGGGCAGGCTCGGTGCTCAAGAGCTCCAGTGTGCCTGCACGGTCCGGTCTTTCCAATACCACCTCCACACCCCAGCCCTCCGGTAGCAGCTCCCCGCACCAGGCTTTCTGTGCGTGTCCTCGGCCCAGTACCACCAGTGCCAGCACCACGCATCAGGCCTACAGTGCGCCTCGCCTGTCCAGCGCTGCTAGAGCCTTCCTCCTCTCCAGCGCTGCCGGAGTCTCCCGCCTGTTCAGAACTGCCAGTCTGCATGGAGCTGCCAGTCTGCATGGAGCTGCCAGTCTGCATGGAGCTGCCAGTCTGCATGGAGCTGCCAGTCTGCATAGAGCTGCCAGTCTGCAAGGAGCCGCCAGAGCTGCCAGTCAGCATGGAGCAGCCAGAGCCGCCAGTCAGCATGGAGCAGCCAGAGCCGCCAGTCAGCATGGAGCAGCCAGAGCCGCCAGTCAGCATGGAGCAGCCAGGGCCGCCAGTCAGCATGGAGCAGCCAGGGCCGCCAGTCAGCATGGAGCAGCCAGGGCCGCCAGTCAGCATGGAGCAGCCAGGGCCGCCAGTCAGCATGGAGCAGCCAGGGCCGCCAGTCAGCATGGAGCAGCCAGGGCCGCCAGTCAGCATGGAGCAGCCAGGGCCGCCAGTCAGCATGGAGCAGCCAGGGCCGCCAGTCAGCATGGAGCAGCCAGAGCCGCCAGTCAGCATGGAGCAGCCAGAGCCGCCAGTCAGCATGGAGCAGCCAGAGCAGCCAGTCAGCATGGAGCAGCCAGTCAGCATGGAGCAGCCAGAGCAGCCAGTCAGCATGGAGCAGCCAGAGCTGCCAGTCAGCATGGAGCTGCCAGTCAGCATGGAGCAGCCAGTCAGCATGGAGCAGCCAGAGCAGCCAGTCAGCATGGAGCTTCCAGATCTGCCAGTCAGCCAGACTCTTCCAGATCTGCCAGTCAGCCAGACTTTTCCAGATCTGCCAGTCAACCAGGGGCCGCCAGTCAGCCAGGAGCTTCCGCCCCTCTGTCCAGAGCTTCCGCCCCTCTGTCCCGAGCTGCCGCCCCTCTGTCCATTGAGAAGAGTTGCCATGGTGAGGAGGGCACGGAGGAGGACAAAGTGGGGGAAGACTAAGGTGAAGTGGGGGCCACGTCCAGCACCAGAGCCGCCACCGCGGACAGATGCCCACCCAGACCCTCCCCTATAGGTTCAGGTTTTGCGGTCGGAGTCCCATAGTTTACTTTGTATATTTCTATGTTTTGGTTGGTCAGGGTGTGAGCTGAGTGGGCATTCTATGTTTCATTGTCTAGTTTGTCTATTTCTATGTTTGGCCTGATATGGTTCTCAGAGGCAGGTGTTAGTCATTGTCTCTGATTGGGAACCATATTTAGGTAGCCTGGGTTTCACTGTGTTTGGGTGTGATTGTTCCTGTCTCTGTGTTCTCACCAGATAGGGTTGTTAAGGTTTTCGTTACGTTCTTTGTTTTGTAGTGTTTGTATCGATTCGTGTTTTACGTTTGTTTATTAAACATGGATCGCAATCTACACGCCGCATTTTGGTCCGACTCTCCTTCACATACAGAATACCGTGACAAGGGGACAAACACAGAATTGGTCAGGAAACACACCTCCAAGACTGATTTTGAAATTTCGTTTTTATAATGAGAAACAAAGTGCCTTTTACCCACCCTTAACACATGCAAGGGTGGGTAATGAAGAAAAAAGAACGGAAATTAAAACAGAAATAAGGTATGACAGATATGGAAGCCTAATGCCCAAACAGTCAAAAATAGGATAGCTGTAGGATCCATATATTGATCATGAATTGGCATGGTGTCATCATTGTGTAAATGTCCTGGACTATAGGCAATATAACAAGTTCAATGCTCAGAAATAATAGTACTATTGTTCCTTGTACCCAAACATGAGGGGTGTTCTTATGCTGAGGGCAGCATCATAGCCATAGGCTGCGTGATTGTGCATGGATAGCATACCTGAATAATGAGCCAGTCATGGGGTTCCATCTGTCGGCGTGTCCCCTTCTGTGTTGGATTTGAGGTGCTTCTCCAAGAAGTCTTGAGCCTTCCTGGCAGTGGAAAACGTGTGTATTGTGCTGTGGAAGATCAGAATTCATTTTTGCTAGGTGGATGAAGCCGCATCTCAGGTTTAGCCTAAGTAGCTGGGATCTCACCTCGTTGTAGGTTTCACTCTGTTTAAGCAGTTCGGCACTCAGGTCAGGGTATGTGCTGATCCTCTTCCCTGCATAGGTCAGACCCCCAGATTCTGCTGTAAAGGCATATAATTAGCCGCTTGACTTGACCCGAACAGTTTATAGAAAAGATTGCTCATGAAGGAAGCTCCATACCAGTTTCAAGTCTTCTGACTTGCACATGGAATTTACAGGAATGATTTTTGAGTGATTTAGAGTGATTTATTTTTTAGGAGTTTGATTATCCCTTCCAACTTAGCATGCGCTGTTTCCAGGTCATGGAGCCGCACCTCTGTCGCATTGGCTGTCTTCTCCAGACCTTCCACTTTGGTTGAATAGGTATCCACTTTAGCAGTGAGCACTGCCAATGATTCATTTACCAGTTTTAATTGTAAGTCCAGGGCAGAAGAAATCTCTTCACAAACAATCCCTCGTATAGTAGCATCCAACTCTTTCTGCTGGCTGTTGTTGAGAGCCTCCATGTTCCCACAGTTGAATTGTGGACAGACAACTTCTAGCTGCTGGAGCATAATAATCCTGCAAGTTATTTGTCACACAATGAATGTCCCACACCTTAACATGGTGTTTAGTATTGACAAGTTTTAGGAAATAAGTCTGTTAATTCATAGTAATTTGCTAAAGAAATATACTAATTTTCAGCTCAGAGTACAGTTGAAGTCAGAAGTTTACATACACCTTAGCCAAATACATTTAAACTCAGTTTTTCACAATTCCAGACATTTAATCCTTGTAAAAAATCCCAGTCTTAGGTCAGTTAGGATCACCACTTTATTTTAACAAGCTTTTGTTTCTTTCATCACATTCCCAGCGGGTCAGAAGTTTACATACACTCAATTAGTATTTGGTAGCATTGCCTTTAAATTGTTTAACTTGGGTCAAATTTTTCGGGTAGCCTTCCACAAGCTTCCCACAATAAATTGGGTGAATTTTGGCCCATTCCTCCTGACAGAGCTGGTGTAACTGAGTCAGGTTTGTATGCCTCCTTGCTTTCACACACTTTTTCAGTTCTGCCCACAAATTTTCTATAGGATTGAGGTCAGGGTTTGTGATGACCACTCCAATGCCTTGACTTTGTTGTCCTTAAGCCATTTTGCCACAACTTTGGAAGTATGCTTGGGGTCATTGTCCATTTGGAAGACCCATTTGCGACCAAGTTTTAACTTCCTGGCTGATGTCTTGAGATGTTGCTTCAATATATCCACGTAATTTTCTCTCCTCATGATGCCATCTATTTTGTGAAGTGCACCAGTCCCTAAAGCAGCAAAGCACCCCCACAACATGATGCTGCCACCTCCGTGCTTCACAGTTGGGATGGTGTTCTTCGGCTTGCAAGCCTCCCCCATTTTCCTCCAAACATAACAATGGTCATAATGGCCAAACAGTTCTATTTTTGTTTCATCAGACCAGAGGACATTTCTCCAAAAAGCACGATCTTTGTCCCCATGTGCAGTTCCAACCGTGGTCTGGCTTTTTTATTGAGGTTTTGGAGCAGTGACTTCTTCCTTGCTGAGCGGCCTTTCAGGTTATGTCGATATAGGACTCGTTTTACTGTGGATATAGATCCTTTTGTACCTGTTTCCTCCAGCATCTTCACAAGGACCTTTGCTGGGATTGATTTGCACTTTTTGCACAAAAGTACCTTCATCTCTAGGAGACAGAACGCGTCTCCTTCCTGAGCGGTATGACTGCTGTGTGGTCCCATGGTGTTTATACTTGCGTACTATAGTTTGTACAGATGAATGTGGTACCTTCAGGCATTTGGAAATTTCTCCCAAGGATGAACCAGACTTGTGGAGGTCTACCATTTTTTTTCTGAGGTCTTGGCTGATTTCTTTTGATTTTTTCATGATGTCAAGCAAAGAGGCACTGAGTTTGAAGGTAGGCCTTGAAATACATCCACAGGTACACCTCCAATTGACTAAAATTATGTCAATTAGCCTATCAGAAGCTTCTAAAGCCATGACACAATTTTCTGGAATTTTCCAAGCTGTTTAAAGGCACAGTCAACTTAGTGTATGTAAACTTCTGACCCACTGGAATTGTGATACATTGAATTATAAGTGAAATAATCTGTCTGTAAACAATTGTTGGAAAAATTACTTGCCATGCACAAAGTAGATGTCCTAACCGACTTGCCAAAACTATAGTTTGTTAACAAGAAATTAGTGGAATGGTGGAAAAACAAGTTTTAATGACTCCAACCTTAATTTATTTAAACTTCCAACTTCAACTGAATATTCTCAACCTAGCAGTCATTTTCCATTTTTTCTCCCCCAGCCAGCTCCATGGCTATATCTGGTTCTGCTACTTTTTCTTCTCAATCATCCAAAATGGCCAGAGTGGTGCACCTCGTCCAGAAGCCCTTCTTGTGATGTTCTATTAGAACTAGAAGTGTTTTCCTCATTCACAGCCTGGTTCTGAGGAGCTGGGGCTGGGGCCATGTGTGAGAGATGGGGTTTTATAGTGTGTTACAGTAGAGATGGGATGTGGGATATGATGGGGGCGTATAGGCTTATGTTGAAGAGACTGATGATTAGGTTCTCTCTCTTGGGCAGAAAATGAGAGCAGTCCTGGATGAGAGTGGGGCAAAGTTCAGCCGGATGCAGGAGCAGGGGAGGTGGCTGAAGGAGGCGGGTTGCCAAGGGGTGGGTGTGTTTGGGTGTGGCCTGGAGGCTCGCTGGACCACCTTTCACTTCAGGCTGGAGCAACAACGAGTCAGCACAGATAGGAACAGGAAACTGTGGAGCAGGTGAGGACTTTGATACAGTGCTTAGAGATGAGATATGAAACTTCATAATTGCATTTGGCAAGTTTTCAGCTTTGACATTTTGAAACCACTTGGGATAGTGGTGTTGCATTTACTTATTAAATGCCAATGCAATCAAAAATGTGATTTTCCTATGTTTCATACTGTATTTCCACACTATGAGGATGGAATAATATGTGAATTTGTGAAAATGATGATAATGCCCTTTTAGTGTAAGAGCAGTTTTCACCTACCCACTCAGACCACTCCCAGGCAGTCCTAGCAAAATTATTGCTTGAGAAATTGCTCTTGGCTAAGAAGCTATATATATAAATACATATCTTACCATTTTAATATAAAACAATCACAGTAAGGTACCTAATTGTTACCCATAAATGTTATATTGAGATGAAAACGTCAGAATTGAACCTTTAAACCAAAATCCAGAAAGACCCTAATCTCACGACTGCAGGTTTTCCCGTGACTTTGTGGCACTGAGCAAGTGGATCGGTGGGGCCAGAGAACACATCAACAGTTGGATCATTTTCACTCTCACAGCCAATCAGGAGCGAGAGCTGAAACCCATTCACTCCCACCTTAACCAGTATATGGTAAATCCAGAATCTTATATGGACAGTTTTTTTCCATTCAAGTCAACGCCTGTGAGAATATGTTGGGGTGAATGACCCTCTGATGAATATGACCATGTCTGTTGTCATGTTTGTAGGACTTCACCAAAGAGCTGGAGGTTAGGTCGGCTCTGAAGGCCTCAGTGATCACCACTGGAACACACCTACTGCAGCTGAGAGAGGCAGAGACGGCGCCAGAGCCCCAGTCTGCTGCGCCAGAGCCTTGCTCTGTACAGACCCAGCTCAGACAGATAGAGCAGGACTGGGCTGGCATTCTGTCTGATATACCTGCTGTGCAGCAGACTCTGCATCAGGTGAGTGGGTCATACACTGAGTGTACAAAACATTAGGAACACCTGCTCTTCCATGACATAGACTGACCAGGTGAATCCAGGTGAAAGCAATTATCCCTTATTGATGTCACTTGTTAAATTCATTTCAATCAATGTAGATAAAGGGGATGAGACAGGTTAAAGAATGATTTTTAAGCCTTGAGACAATTGAGACATGGATTGTGTATGTGTGCCAATCAGAGGGTGAATATTTAAGTGCCTTTGAACAGTGTATGGTTGTAGGTGCCATGCACACCGGTTTGAGTCTGTCAAGAACTGCAATGCTGCTGACTGTCTCCTCTCCCTTCTCTTCTTCCGTCTGTCAGTTGTTGATGGAGAGGCTGTCCCCACAGGGGGCCTTGACAGAGCTGCTAGCCTGGGTTGGAGAGACTGAGGCCAGGCTGGAAGAGCAGCGGGATAGGGTCCACCAAACCACCTCCACCAACGCAAACCTCAACCTAGTCCTTCAGAGCTTCAAGGTAGCAACTGCCAGATTCAGTTTGTCCTCTCTTATTCAATACCTGGTCATGTAAAAATATTTATATTTGCATAAACAAATTGTTCGATTCCCGACGTCTCTCTCTCTCCTACAGGTGTGTAAGGCTGAGATAGCAGTCCGCCAGCTCACAGTGGACTATGTCAACCAGTCGGAGTTGCAGACGAGCAGAGGGAGATATGAACACCCAGATTATGCTGATGAGCTGGGCGGTCTTAACCACCGCTGGCTCAGTCTACAGGGCACCCTCAACAACCAGGTGAGAACTCAATTGGGAAAAGAGAAAATAGCTTACAGAACCTCAACCTATGGATAGTCTTTAATATAAAATATCAACGTGATGCTCAACCCCTTCGATTTTTAAAGCTGTTTCGGTAACAAATCCTAGGCTATTTTAAGAGCATCAATCCGTACTATTGATGATTTGATCCCATAGCTATTGGTCATTTTTAGTGACACCTCCTGTTTTATAGAACCAATCATTCCGACTGATTATGATTTGATCCCATATCTATTGAATCTATTTGACCCCATATCTATTGACTTTCCCTCTGCAGATCCAGGATGTTGAACAGGAGCTGAGGATGTGCACAGAGAGACAGGTCAGACTGCAGCACCACCACACCTGGCTCACCAGTCAGAGAGAGTGGATGGGCTCAGCCCAGAGGCCCGTCAGTCACTCTGAGGTGGAGAAGAGCTTAAGAACCTGTGAGGTGGGTTGAAAAACAGAACCTGGTGTACAGTACCACAGGTGTCAAGTCATTTGCCCTCTAGCTATTTCTATGATGACAGGGCTATGTGCAATATTTTGTTTTTACCAGGTGTTTATGTTTTTTAGAACCCCAATATTATCAGATCCAACAGCAATTTATTAGCAATAAAGTGCACTGATTTTGATGTGTAATGTCTTGACTTCTGTTTTTAAGATGTCTGAAGCATGTACAGTAAGATGTCTGCTAGTATATAATGTTTATATGTTTATATGTTCACCTACCAAGGGACTGCAGATGGAAATGAGATATTAGTTAAATACAGTGCCTTGCGAAAGTATTCTGCCCCCTTGAACTTTGCGACCTTTTGCCACATTTCAGGCTTCAAACATAAAGATATAAAACTGTATTTTTTTTGTGAAGAATCAACAACAAGTGGGACACAATCATGAAGTGGAACGACATTTATTGGATATTTCAAACTTTTTTAACAAATCAAAAACTGAAAAATTGGGCGTGCAAAATTATTCAGCCCCTTTACTTTCAGTGCAGCAAACTCTCTCCAGAAGTTCAGTGAGGATCTCTGAATGATCCAATGTTGACCTAAATGACTAATGATGATAAATACAATCCACCTGTGTGTAATCAAGTCTCCGTATAAATGCACCTGCACTGTGATAGTCTCAGAGGTCCGTTAAAAGCGCAGAGAGCATCATGAAGAACAAGGAACACACCAGGCAGGTCCGAGATACTGTTGTGAAGAAGTTTAAAGCCGGATTTGGATACAAAAAGATTTCCCAAGCTTTAAACATCCCAAGGAGCACTGTGCAAGCGATAATATTGAAATGGAAGGAGTATCAGACCACTGCAAATCTACCAAGACCTGGCCGTCCCTCTAAACTTTCAGCTCATACAAGGAGAAGACTGATCAGAGATGCAGCCAAGAGAACCATGATCACTCTGGATGAACTGCAGAGATCTACAGCTGAGGTGGGAGACTGTCCATAGGACAACAATCAGTCGTATATTGCACAAATCTGGCCTTTATGGAAGAGTGGCAAGAAGAAAGCCATTTCTTAAAGATATCCATAAAAAGTGTCGTTTAAAGTTTGCCACAAGCCACCTGGGAGACACACCAAACATGTGGAAGAAGGTGCTCTGGTCAGATGAAACCAAAATTGAACTTTTTGGCAACAATGCAAAACGTTATGTTTGGCGTAAAACCAACACAGCTGAACACACCATCCCCACTGTCAAACATGGTGGTGGCAGCATCATGGTTTGGGCCTGCTTTTCTTCAGCAGGGACAGGGAAGATGGTTAAAATTGATGGGAAGATGGATGGAGCCAAATACAGGACCATTCTGGAAGAAAACCTGATGGAGTCTGCAAAAGACCTGAGACTGGGACGGAGATTTGTATTCCAACAAGACAATGATCCAAAACATAAAGCAAAATCTACAATGGAATGGTTCAAAAATAAACATATCCAGGTGTTAGTCAAAGTCCAGACCTGAATCCAATCGAGAATCTGTGGAAAAAACTGAAAACTGCTGTTCACAAATGCTCTCCATCCAACCTCACTGAGCTCGAGCTGTTTTGCAAGGAGGAATGGGAAAAAATGTCAGTCTCTCGATGTGCAAAACTGATAGAGACATACCCCAAGTGACTTACAGCTGTAATCGCAGCAAAAGGTGGCGCTACAAAGTATTAACTTAAGGGGGCTGAATAATTTTGCACGCCCAATTTTTCAGTTTTTGATTTGTTAAAAAAGTTTGAAATATCCAATAAATGTCGTTCCACTTCATGATTGTGTCCCACTTGTTGTTGATTCTTCACAAAAAAATACAGTTTTATATCTTTATGTTTGAAGACTGAAATGTGGCAAAAGGTTGCAAAGTTCAAGGGGGCCGAATACTTTCGCAAGGCACTGTATCTTACTTCTGAGACATATATTTTGTTGTACGTTGTCCCTGTTTCAAATAAACTGAATAAATAAATCAAATACATTGGGGATTGGACCTACAGTTGAACATGCATGTGTTACTGTGTTTTCTTACTGCTACTCCTGTCTGTCAGGGTCTGGAGGAGAAACTCTCGCTAAATTATACAGCTCTTCAAGAGTTGAGAGAGAAACACCTCACAGGAAAAGAGGATGGCACCTGTGCCTTCATCACTCAGACAGATGATCTCATTAAGGCCTGTACAGCCCTCAGTCAAGAGGTAAGCTCAGGGGAATGAGGGCAGTTTCTTAACAAATACATGTATTCACTGTATGGACACTAGTTGTAAAAACCTTCAAATTGTAGGGTGCAGTGACTCCTATTTTGACTCATTGTTTCCCCCTCCAGAACCAAGCTGTGCGACAGAGACTGAAACAGGTATTGGAGCTGTGGGCTGGGTTTGAGAAAGGACTGAATGATGCAACACTGGACACAGTGAAGACCTGCCAGGCTATGGAATACAGCTGCTTCCCTCAGCTTTCTCTCCAGGCCCTGCAAGGACTCTATGAAAAGCTCCAGGTAGGTACTACAGTATAGCCATCAAGTTTGATTTGCAGTGGCGATTTTAGCATGTAAATCTTAGTGGGGCATGCCAGCATCACTACACAAACACAGCACAACACTAAACAATACATTAAGTGCACTATAATGGTGACAAACGGTGCCCACAAACTGTTAGGGCCTACATAAAGCTGTCCCAACAGCAGAGTCCCAACAGCAGTCCCAACACCTTACCACTACTACACCTGGCTATCAGCGGAGCCTTGTCTGGCTTCGAAACAGTTCATTCAGTCTCATTTTCTGCCTCAAAAAAAAAAGTACCTAATATGGCTGACTTGCTTAACAAATGTTATTTCTAATGACAATTGAGATGTATAAACTATGGCATAAGTGGATGATGAGGGGATAAGAGGCAATCCGTAATTTTGATTAAGACATTAATGAGCGAGCTAGGACAGACATAGTCAATATAACTGTTTAGAATTCAGAACATGAGCCGTTCTTACGGTATTCTCCCTGTACACCAAGTCAGAACCGTTGGAGAAATAAAGGGGGCATATAAGCAGACAATGAAAGCTTTTACAATATTCAATGATTACATTTCTCTAAAACAAGCTATAGGCTACATGGGCACCACCAAGTCAGAACAGTAGGCGAAGTTAAGAGCGGAAAAGGGACCATTTTTTAATTGATCCTTTTATTTAACTAGGCAAGTCAGTTAAGAACAAATTATTATTTGCAATGACGGCCTACTCAGGCCAAACCACGACGATGCTGGGCCAATTGTGCGCCACCCTATGGGACTCCCAATCACATCCGGATGTGATACAGCCTGGATTCAAACCAGGTACTATAGTGACGCCTCTTGCACTGAGATGCAGTGCCTTAGACCGCTGCTCCACTCAGGAGCTCACATGCTAACAGCTTACTACACAACATACACTTAGTATTAATTTCTTAGCTACAGTATACATATCTCCTTGGAATATTACATAATTTATGCAGCGGCATACAATACATTTTGGACTCACCTTGTTGTGCTGTGCTCAGTTGAACAGGAAGGTGGCACGGCGGTCCTCCGTAGGCAAATTTTGTTATCAAACTTTGCATTCTCTGGATGTATTGTGCTTTCAAGACAACTGGGAACTCAGAAAAAACAAGGTCAAATTGTGATAATGTCAGTGATCTTCAGGTTGGAGCTCTAGAATGAGGCCTGAGTTCCCTACTTGCAATTCCGAGTTGGATGACTGTTCAAAATGTTTTTTTCCCAGTGGGAGCTTGTTTTTTTTCAGAGTTCCCAGTTGTCCCAGTATAATTTTCCCAGTTCTGAGTTTCCAGTTGTTTTGACCGCGGCAGAGGTCATGCTGGATTGACAGCATGGGCAATGTTGAAAGTTTATCCTTTTAAGCTTGGAAAAGAGACCCGCTAACCCAGACTTGGTACCACACACCCACTTTATGTCCAATGGCTGATAAGCACCGATACGTTTTATCTATAATTTCTCTTAATTATTTATCTTCATATGACAAGGATTAAAAAGCATTTGACAGTAGATTGTCGACTTGATTCATGATGATGACAGCTAGCTAAGGTTTTGAAAGTATGATGTTGACAAGATCAGTCCAATCAAAGCTACTGTAGATGTAACGTGATTTGACATAATTTTATATGTGGCCAATGACCTTGAGCCTTCTTGGATCAACTAACCATGTGTATGTGACCAATAAAATGTGATTTGATTTGATTTATTAATGTGAAAATAACATGTAAAACAGGCAACCCCCCCCCCCACTTTTTTTGCTATAAAAGGTGGGGCCCTGAATGGCGGGTCACCACTGTTGATTTGTAACTGGGTATATGACCTCTGTCTTTTAACCTGTCATTGCACTGTTCCTGTTATAAGACAGTTTATGAGCAGGCAATCACACTGTTGTGTATGTGTTCCTGTATCTAGCTTCTAAGGAAGGAGACTGAGGGGTGTGACTCAGAATGGGACAGTCTGATCCACACTCTCTCCATCCTCAGGGACATGATCAGTCCTACGGCCACCTTCCTCATGTCAGAGCAACTGGATAGAGAGAGAACCAGGTCAGTGTAAACTACAATACACACAAACACGCATATACACATGCACACGCACTTACACTGAGTGGTCTTTCGTGGTCTTTCAAGGTGGAATAAGGTGAATCGTGAGCTGGAGAATCACCTGAATAGAACTCAGACACTGCTCCAGATCTGGGGGGCTTATGCCCGTCTCTCTGTACCTTTCTCCCAACGTCTGCAAACACTGAGGGGTGATGTCACAGCTCTGATGAACCAGCCACCTGGTCAGGACAACACTACACAACTGGTTGCAGCCCAGATACAGGCCGTCCATGTAAGTGGGATATTATGAAAGCTACATGGTAGAGGGAATATGCACATAGTTAATGAGTCGTATGAGAGTATAGATCAGACTGATCCTGAATCAGTTCTTGTGAGAACTCTGTCATTCTCGCTGCTATATTTATTTCATTGCCCCTGTCCCAGAGCCTGCAGGAGAGAACAGACAGTTTACAGACCGACCTGGAGGGGGTGCTAGAGGCCTCTAAGGAACTCAGTGGACGAGTGGAACCCTCGTCTGCCGTCTTCATCCAATCAGAGAGCCGTATGCTAACCCGTGGTGTCCTACATCTGAGCCAGTCACTGGCCGATACACTTGGGCATCTCCAGGTACTGTGTGGTGATATTTGCCTTATTGTTTTATAGCTACTTGTATCACATTACATTCTTGTTTAATTATGTTATGAATGCCTTTATGCCTGATCCCTGACCATGTTATTAATGTGTGTATCTGTGTGCAGGAAGAGCATGAGCAGCTCCAGGAGTTTGAGAGTGTCTTGGCATCCCTTGAGAAACACCTTGAGGACTGGGAGGGGAGACTGAAAAGTGTAACCGTGCCTCCACAAATGTATATATCCAAGGTAGGCCAACACAAAACAGACCTCATGCTAAAGTCAAACCTCTATACTGTATATCCAGAGACTGACTTTGGATCCATGTGTTCCAGATGGGTCTGCTGGAGCTGAGTGGTTTCTCTCCTGACCTTGATATACTGAATGAGCTGAGCTACAGGCTGACCCTCAGTGACCCTGCCACCCACAGACTACAGAGCCTCAACTGGAGCTGGGCTCAGGCCTCGGCCCGCGCTGTGGAGACCTACAGGTCAGTACAGGAGAAGTGATTTACTGTCAGCGTGGTGACGTGAGAGACACTAACAGACAGAGTCTACCACAAATTAGTCAATAAAAAAACGAAATTCTGGCTATTCCCTACTATTACACTAGAAAACAGTATGGCAGGTTTAAAGTGTGTCTTGTTTGTGTGTCAGTGAGTTGCAGACAGAGTCACTGAGGCAACAGAGTTTTCAGGAGAAGTGTGAGAACTGGATGGACTTCTTACAGACGATGGAGGACAGCCTAGCAGTAGACCTGGCCAGTACCTACAGCGGCCTGAGAGAGCAGCTACGCACACACCAGGTGACAAACACACATACGCTCGCACGCTTACATCACACACATACACACGCACACACAGACTCATGCACTCACGCACGCATGCACGCACGCACGCACACACACACATAAAAATACAGCCACTATCAGTATCTATTCAGTAACACTAACTAGACCAGTGAATATGACAGTAATATTGTGATTCTGGTGTCTCAGAGGTTCCAGTTAGAGATGTCTATCGGTCATCAGATCCTGCACTCTGTCATCAATGATTCTCTACGTCTGCTGCAGAGGGGAGACGTGGATGATAGGTGAGGACAGGACAGAGATGATCTGCTCACATGATCAATGTTAGAGTCTTTGTAAGAACTGTTGCACCATTGATGTATCCACCTCTATTAACGGGCGTCGTGGTCCTTTGACCATCAGCTGGTGATTAGTTACACGTTTTTGATCATTATCAATCATCGTCATTGATTTTAGCTTTCAGAGTTACTCTTAAAGTTGTATTCATTTGTATGCTGTTACCGTTCTCTGTCCCCCAGGAGCGACTTTATCCTGAAGCTGGCCCAGCTGAGGGAGCACTGGCAGGGGGCTGTGCAGAGGGCAGCTCAGAGGAGCTCCCTGGTGGAGGGGCTAGTCAAACACTGGCACCTCTACAGCCGCAGCCTCAGGAAGCTCCAGAGGTTCGTAGCAGATGCCCATGCCCTCCTGCCCCCCACAGGGCCAGCCCACTGCAGCCTGCAGCAGCTCCGAAGCTCCCTCTACGACATGAAGGTAATAGGTTAGAGATTGATACAGCCAAGGGGAAGGGCAAGGGTTCATAAATGACAGTGCATTCCTTCTGTCTTCTGTGGACTGTAGCACACGGAGCTGCTTTTCCAGAGGTACCAGTGCAGCTACATCCACACTCTGGAGCTAGGCCGTCAGCTCTTCTCCATGGGGGACGAACAGACTCAGGCACAGCTGCAGACCGAGCTGGCTACCCTGCAGGAGGACTGGGAGAACCTGCAAGGACTGCTGGAAAAGAGAAAGGACATAACAAACGCTATCATTCAGGTGCTCCTCTTGCCCCTCAGTCAGTGGGAGACAGCAGCTTGGGGAAGAGACTACTCAATCAGCTGACCTATAGGAAGATCATTATCTGTGGATCACAGTTTAGTGGAATAACATGTTTTAAGTGTATTTGATTATAAAATGATTGATACAAATGATAGGTCAGAGTTAAGAGGATACCTTTGAATCAATAGAATTGAGTAAAGTTCTGTCAGAGTCACAGGTTTACAATATAAAGAAAGATCTTAGCTTAGCCTTGAAATGTCGGATGTGAAACAGGCATTCTCTACAGTCAGAGGTCTACTTTTAGAAACGCCTTATTATATTTGACCCCCTACCCCCCTACTGTGGTTACATTTCACCTTAAATGCCCATTCTACCCCTACTGTTACATGCAGTCCATTTCCTCCCTCATTGGGCTCAAAGCAGTAAAGTCAAATTTAGCAGTTTTGTGCCTGAAACACACAGATCAGCCCACTGACCTACAGTACATTCCTGGATCTTCTCTATAACAACTATCCACTCATCCAGTAGTCTGGCTTAGTCTAGCACTGATCTGGGTTTCTGGCAGTGTGGGATACTGACCGATTGACTGAGTTGATTACTGGTCAACCTTTTGTCAGAGGGAGCGCCTTAGTCAGCTTTCAGACTTGATAAATCATTCAGTCATGAGAAGGCTCTTTGACCCACAGCACTCAGTAGTTTTAAGGCTCTTTATGACAGCTTGTGGTTCATGGAGGAAATATTTTCCCATTGAGTAGGCCTGTAAAAGTGATTTGTCCCTTATCAGAGTGAGTGGTCCTAGAAACAGATCCCCATATACACTACCGGTCAAAGGTTTTAGAACACCTACTCATTCAAGGGTTTCTCTTTATTTTTGACTATTTTCTACATTGTAGAATAATAGTGAAGACATCAAAACTATGAAATAACACATCATGTAGTAACCACAGCGAGGGAGGAGGCAGGCAGGGAGAAGGCAGGCAGGGACTAGGCAGGCAGGTAGGGACGAGGCAGGCAGGGATGAGGCAGACAGGGATGAGGCAGGCGGGTCTGGAGGAGGCAAGCATGCAGGCAGGGAGGAGGCAGGCAGGGACGAGGCAGGTGGGTCTTGAGGAGGCAAGCATGCAGGCAGGGAGGAGGCAGGCAGGGACTAGGCAGGCTGGCAGGGACAAGGCAGGCAGGCAGGGAGGAGGCAGGCAGGGAGGAGGCAGGCAGGGACGAGGCAGACAGGGACGAGGCAGGCGGGTCTGGAGGAGGCAAGCATGCAGGCAGGGAGGAGGCAGGCAGGCCGGGAGGCAGCTTAGTGTAAGCCTGTCTGGGTATTAGAGCACTTGAACTCCTCCGGTCCCTGTGCTGTCAGGAGCACTAAGGTGGACATGGAGACCAGAGCCTCTCCAACTGGGTAAACCTGCTTGTTTTTGGCCCTGCTGTTCCTCGGGCATTACCTAGAGATACTCTACGAAGGGCTGAGGCATGAGATATGTTGATGTTCACTGACCTGAATTGACACCTGGCCTCTCCTTCTGTGGGAGGTCTCGTGTCTGTTCTTGGAAACTTAACCCGCTCTCCCCTTTCGTCTGCTTTTTGGCCAAGTCTTTCTTTGCTTTGATGATATCCAATAGATTACATCAATTCCCTTTTCATCCACCCTGACAATGGAGGCACTAAAAATCCTTTTCAATGCTAAAAACAGAAATGCTCCTCTTAACTTCTACTAACCTTCTCAACTACTCCTTCAACTAGTGTATATCTATTTACATGACTACCTTTCTACTCTCAGAACTGGGAGCGCTGCGAGGCCAGACTAACCTATAGCATGCAGCAGCTGGACACCATGCAGACTGGACTGAAGCAGTTGATCCCAGAACATGACAATGAGCTCCAAATTACAGAGACACTCACTAAGGTAAGTAGTAAACACAGTTGTTTCCAAATGTCTCGACCCTTTCACCCAGTGTGTGAATACATAGGGCAGAATGGAGTGGGACAAAAGTTAGGAACAAAAGAGTCCTTTTGGTGTTCATGTGGTAATTTGTTTTGTTTTATCAAAGTTTATTGTGTGCACTGTGCGATAGAAGCTGATGAGACTTCAGTCCTTAGACTGGGAAGTCGTTAGTTGGCCCACTAAAGCACATCTAAAACAGATAAAGTATCAGTCAGAACACAAGAGCAGAGCCAAGTTAGTAACATGTTTGGCTTTTCAATCTCTTGTGGCCCATCAGGGGTTTATCCCCTCCCCCTACCCCCTCCCCCCTCCTTCTGTCCTGGTCTGCTGCGGCCCTTAATCCTCTCCTGGGGCGGGGAGAAATAGAGAGAGAGAGAAGCAGAGCAAAGAGAAGGGGCAGGACAGAGAGAGAGAGAGAGGGCGCGTGGCATGGACTGGAGTGGAGGGGGCCTGACGGGACAGTTTGTTGGTGCTGTGTTATGGTATGCAGGAGGCTGAGAACTCACTGGATGACTGGGCTGAGAGCCTGACTGAACTTGCCACCATGAAGACGGACCTGTCCCAGTACATCATTGCTGACGACGTGCTGCTACTCCAGGAACAGGTGGAGCACCTCCACTGTCAATGGGAGGAACTCTGCCTCAAGGTAGGGGACATGGCTGGCTAGGGCTGGGGAGACGGCTGGGCTCTGGGCTAGACAGCCTGCAGGCTCAAGGCTCACTAGGCTGAGTGTGTTTAGTGTGAAGGCAATAGCCAAACAGTCCCTGTGTGTGTGTGTGTGTGTGTGTGTGTGTGTGTGTGTGTGTGTGTGTGTGTGTGTGTGTGTGTGTGTGTGTGTGTGTGTGTGTGTGTGTGTGTGTGTTTGTATTGGGACAGCAGCTGCCGTGGTGACATATACAGAAAAAGTTGGTTGGCATGAATGTCCAGATAACTAAATGCAGAAACTCAATTTCTTAATCCAATCAGTAGTTGTTTTGCAAGGGAAACAAGCCTGTCATCTGACTCTGATTTGATTACTCTTTTGATTAGTTTTATATAAATATAACCCAGTTGGTAGTGGTACACTTCAAGAACTTTAAAAATGTCAAATTTTCTGAAATATTATTGTATAATTGTTTTATTATGGTATGGTCAACCATAGAATGAAAACCAAGTTTGGTGGATATGTGCTGGAGCCTGAGCTTTTGGGTTAGTTTCTGGGGTAGAGACATACAGGTTTGGGGGAGATGGCTGTGTGGGAATGGGGGGCCAGATGGTGATGGAGAAATTAGTTTAGGCTTCAGGAAGCAGGCCCTTTGTATTGGAAATCAGCCTGTCGTCAGGCTAGGGCCGTTGCTATGGCTATTCTAAGGCTTTCACTTCAACCGGGTGAGGAAAAAAACACTGATTCAATGTTTTCAGGCTTAAATTACAAAATTAGTACAGTTTTGACAACTTTACTGATGGAATTTGTGATTTGATTTCAAGGGGAGTGTTGACTCCTGTGCCTGGTGCTCATCCCAAAATCTGTCACATGGGAACACGATGCAGCAGTCAGCTGAAGGGTGTTGCTTACACCTCTCCTAATGTTCCTCCACAACATCCACCATGTCTATCTCTCAGAGTTGTGTACCCATCACTGACTCCATTAGACTCACACTCAGTCTGGCGAGTGGTGGAAAATTAACATGAAGTCTTTGGGAAAGTGTTTTTATTAGTGGAAGTGAACGTAGATAAAGAGAGAACTGATTTATTTTGCATTTGTTTTTGATAAATGGTGAATAAGCACATGATGTTCATAGCAGATGGAGTCCATCTTACCTTTCACTTTCTTGGCCTAACTTTGGGTTAACTCTTTCTGTGCTGCTGTGGCTACTCTGCCTGAGTACAAGATACACTATATATACAAAAGTATGTGGACACACCTTCAAATTGGTGGATTCGGCTATTTCAGCTACACGCGTTTTTGACAGGTTTATAAAATCAAGCACACATCCATGCTATCTCCATAGACAAACATTGGCAGTAGAATGGCCTTACTGAATGTTCGTCACATTTCTGCCCTGCTAGATCAACTGTAAGTGCTGTTATTGTGAAGTGGAAATATCTAGGAGCAACAACTGCTCAGCCGCGAAGTGGTAGGCCACACAAGCCCAGAATGGGACGCAGAGTGCTAAAGCGTGCAGCGCGTAAAAATCATCTGTCCTCAGTTACAACACTCACTACCGAGTTCCAAACTGCCTCTGGAAGCAACGTCAGCACAATAACTGTTCGACGGGAGCTTCTTGAAATGGCCGAGCACAGAAGCCTAAGATCACCATGCTCAATGTCAAGCGTTGGCTAGAGTGGTGTAAAGCTCGCCGCCATTGGACTCGCATTCTCTGGAGGGATGAATCACGCTTCACCATCTGGCAGTCCGACAGACTAATCTTGGTTTGGCAGATGCCAGGAGAATGCTATCTACCTCAATGCATAGTGCCAACTGTAAAGTTTGGTGGAGGAGGAATAATGGTCTGGGGCTTTGAAGGGAAATCTTAACAATGACATTCTAGACGATTATGTGCTTCCAACTTTGTGGCAACGGTTTGGGAAAGGCCCTTTCCTGTTTCAACATAATGTCCACATGCACGAAGCGACGTCCATACAGAAATGGTTTGTCGATCGGTATGGAAGAACTTGACTAGCCTTCACAGAGCTCTGACCTCAACCCCATAGAACACCTTTGGGATGAATTGGAACGCCGACTGCGAGCCAGGCCTAATCGCCCAATATCAGTGCCCGACCTCACTAATGCTATTGTGGCTGAATGGAAGCATGTCCCCGCAGCAATGTTCCAACATCTAGTGGAAAGCCTTCCCAGAAGAGTAGGGGCTGTTATAGCAGCAAGGGGGGACCGACTCCATATAAATGCCCATGATTTTGGAATGAGATGTTTGACAAGCAGGTGTCCGCATACTTTTGGTCATGTAGTGTAGATTATATTGGTTTCTTTTATCTGTGAGCATAGGACTACACCTGCCTGTTATTTGGGTGGTGAAGTGAGGTGGCATCGTCTTGAAGTACTCATAATCACGGCAGCCATTAATAGTGTGAACCTGTTTCTCACGCGCCACAACAAATCCTTCTCTCTCGTGTCACACAGAGTAGTACGAACAGACTTCATTTTGGCATGCAATGAAGTACAGTTCTACTCAACTCCTGGTTGAAGAGAAATCATACCTGTCTGTGTGAATGCTCCACATCTTTGTGTCATCATTATTTATCATTACATCATTACTAACTTGAAGGAAACTTTGGTGAAGCAATTGAACTGGTTTCCCTGACATTCCCTTGGCAATCTTACTGTCACTGTTATTTAGTCTGGAGAAACCCTTGCAGAATCCATGCCCACCTAACTCACTATTTAACCATATAGTAGATATGATAACAGTTATCTATGGTACATTGACCTTCTATTATTGCCCATTAAGCATACATTGTCCATATTCTGTGTTTCCTTTAAGGTCTCCCTACGCAAACAGGAGATAGCAGACCGTCTCAACGCATGGATCATCTTTAATGAGAAAAACAAGGAGCTTTGTGAATGGCTGACGCAGATGGAAAACAAAGTAGCACACAATGCCGACATCAGCATCGAGGAGATGGTGGAGAAGCTGAAGAAGGTAGGGGGGCTGTACCATGCTGCTTGGCCCACAAGGGGGGTCCTGAGTCTTTGTGATTAAAATATAATCAAAACAGTTTGAACAGTTTCACTCCCTTTGGTGTATATCTTAGTCAGAATTATCTAAATCAAGTTTAGATCAAAATTATAAAAACTTTAAAGTTGAATTGGATTATTAGAACAATAAACCGGCCTGGCACTGTGGAACGTAAACAGTGATTCATTTATCTATTGTCATTTAGATTAGATTTATCCAACAGCCACAGTTCAACGGTTAGACTTTTAAACATATCCAGACTGGTTTTTATCACTCCACTGATTGGCTCCCCCTCAACAGCCGATCAAAGTCCACCGTATGAAAGTAGGGAAGTAAACAGAGATAGTAGCTCTCTACAGACAGAAGATAGAGTGGTGGGGAATGTTGTGAAGGAGGAGACCGAGAGGAGGAGGGAGGGATACAAAGTTTTCAATGTGTTGTGAATTATCGTGCCAGTGAATGGAACGACAGCTGTTTTAATCTCAGCAGCAGGGCCGCTTGGAGAGAGGTGGATGTCACACTTTGTTGACTGGACAATATTGGACTTTTTAAAACATTGATACCATAATACATGTTATTGGGGGAAATGTTCTCTTATAGAATACCATCATTCACAAAACCTTTCAACCCACACTCACATACCCTCTCCCTCTCATATTAAACATTACTTTGACACAACACGTGCACTCATTCAGATACTCATTCCCATTCTGTGTGACTCCCAGGACTGTATGGAGGAGATCAACCTCTTCAGTGAGAATAAAACCCACCTGAAGCTGCTTGGAGAGCAGCTCATCACCGCTAGCAACAAGACCAAGGAGACCGAGGTCAACGACAAGCTGAAGGACATCAACGACCGCTGGCAGCACCTGTTTGATCACATAGAGACCAGGTAAGACCACAGTTGGACCTTTACGACTCTCTGACCACAATATTAGCTTGGTTAGGGCATATCGAGTGCATAGTATATCAGTCTTGCAAATGGATTGATTTCTCTTTGTCATTCAAAACAACACAGAGGATGCATTACAACAACGCATCGTTATAAGACTGTGGTCTGACCGCTGTCAGAACTGGTTCTACCACTAGGGTTAGGTGAGGACAGGACAGGGTAGAACAGCTGCTGCTGCTACAATGTTCCAAGCTTTGAGATTATAACAGGGAAAGCTTCAGGGAGCCATCACAGGGATATAGTTATTAATCCAGAAACATTAATCCCAATCCAACACAGAGTGGAATGAAGAGAACTGCTGAAATACCTTTACACAGGCTTACCTCTTATGTGTCATCATACAGCATGATGCAATTATTGATGGTACATGCGTGTCTCGGAAAGCAGTAAACACATGATCCATTTAGAGGAATATCAAGGCGGATATATAGAATACTTTAGGACTAATGAGATTGAAAAAAAGATGCTCTAATCTAATGCATCAGGGAGGACTGGTGTATTATGAGACTATGATGCCATTCCAAGTGTAGTCTTCTTGTAACGATTCACCGTGCGTCTGATGGACACTAGGTCTGCAGTGTGCAGCGGGTTAAAACTGTGTCCTCCTTCATGTGTTTTCTTTTTCCACTAACAAGATTTATTTCTGAGATGTCGATCATTAGGTGAAGTGTTTCGAACTCTGGTCACTGATGCGGCCTTGTTTTCTCTGGGCATCATTGGTATAATGATGTCTGCAGTCTACTCTGCTGCAGCCTGTTTACAAGCCTCTGCTAGAATATTTTTAAGAGACTTTTGAGTCATTCTCATCATCCAAGCTTTTTGCATTGCATGTTAGTTAGTAGCATTCATTCAATTGCTATTCATTATTGAGGGTAGCATATAGTGCACTGGTATTAGATCTCCAGAGAGAATAGGTTATTCAATCTAACATGCTGGCGTCATTGCTGTTGTTCACAGGCAGGCACTACTATAGCCTATACTAGCCCCCCCACCCCCAAGTGGTTAATTGGAAACTCGGAGGCCCCACTTGTCAGAGAGAGCCAGCTGACCTGCTCTTCAGTGGAATGTTTTTACTCTGGCCACAGGGGCCAGACATACAGAGTCACTGCGAAGGGGAGGAAGGGGGAGGACTTATCCTCCATGAGAATGAGGGATTTAGCTGGGCCATATGGTGGCTGTTCTTGGCTCTCTCTAACATGGTGTCCAGCTGCCTTGTCTTTCTCTCACTAACAGGAGTCTGCCTGCATAGCAACAACAGGCAGAGGGAGGGGTTTCTATTTGAGTGATATTCTGGACTTGTCTATGGCCATGTGGACCAAGGGACAGGGAGAGGGTTCTCTCTATGAATGACAGGGAGCCTAAAGTTTGAGGTCCTTAGGATTGCGGATAGATATAGGATGGAATAACACAGAGAATGCAGGGCAGGCTGCCCAGCCCACTAACACACTGTCCTTTAAGCCAACCTTGCATGGATGTTTTATCCTGTTAATGAGCTAGTTAGTCCATTCTGCCACTTAGTACTGGTCCATGTGGCGCTATGCAAAGGAATGTGTGGACCCCCAGTTTAGCCTACATATTCTGCCGCTATTCCAGAGACATGGTGTAAAAGTTGGGATGAAATTATTCCGTCTTAGAGCGCATGAGGACAGGATTTGGGCCTCAGTCTCCATGGTTGTTTGTAGCTGTAACGCCCTGTAAGCAGATAAACGTGAGGAATGTCTGCCTGTTGCACTTGAACAAGCTGCTTAACGCGGTGTGGAAACCATTTAGCCTGTTGCTATGTCTCTGCCCTGAGTTCCCTCTCACAACATGTACATGGCAGTTTTCATTTCACCACAACAAGAGGGGAAGGCTACAATTGGCTTTGTGTGTCGTATAGACTAGAGCACTAAGGCTACAATTGGCTTTGTGTATTGGGGGGAAAAGTTAGAGGGCTACAATTGGCTTTAGATCAGTAGGTAAGTGAGAGAGAGGGAGCTGAAAGAGAGATACAGGGCAATAAGAGAGAGTGGTATAGAGGGAGGGGAGATGGCTGGATAGCCCCGGGCCCTCAATTAGCCTCCTCACGGCCCGTTTAGGAAGGATGTCCTGTCAGCTCCACTTCCCATCATCTCCGGTCATCCCATGATGCACTATAATCTTGTGTACAGGTGGTACACAACCTTCCCTCACCAAGACCAGAGCATGCCATCATTGCAATAGCATACATGTGTATAGCATTTCACAATTTCAAAGTCTAATCCTAAAGTCTTCAATGATTCCTACACTGTAGATCTATTGCATTATTAAGCAATGAGTGGTCTTAACTCTGCTATGTGTTGCTCATCGACCTCACAAAGGGGATTTGAATCATCCTTCATTTTATCATGCTTACAACAGGAAGTGTTGTAACTGAGTTGATTTGGAGGTTGACAGTTTATGTTGGTCTATCATAGGGTCCTGAAATGATGTGTCACCTATTTGGATGAGTGCTTATTACAGACAGGGGACATTTCAGAGTGGTGATGAGTGAGGACCGTGCCTCAGCCTGTGCCTGGGCGGACCCACTGCAGTGTGTTATGGAAGATTAGTGAAAGTTGACTTGGTGAAGATTAGATGCGCTGACACTGGCTCAGGCTCACCGGTCGCCTTTGTCCCCCAAAACAAACTGGATGCTCCGTCACCCTGTCCAGCAGCTGCCGTCTGCTGACACAAGGCATTGTGTCATCCATAGGGCCCGTAGCCCCAGCTTCCCCTACCCAAGGCCCCCAAGGCCCCCGCACTCTTCACCATTGTCTGAACGAGGGGCGTGTGAGGCAGATGTTTTGTTGAAACAACCCCCTCTACGCCAGGAGTCAGCTCAGTGCTCACAAGTCTGATGAGACAGGGATTTGAGTTATATCTGTTTTTCTTTGCTGTAAGTACAGGATTCAGCATGTTTTATTCAGTGTTTGAGTACGGCTGTTAAAAAAGCACTTCTTTGGCCATTCGTCTCCCCTTTATGGTTGAAGTTCCTGTAGCCATGGCGATGCAGTATATCTCAAAGAACTTTGGCACCAGGTTACCAGCTCAGTTGCCATGGTGATTGGTTGAGTTCAGACAAGGGGGTGCAAAATAGAGTTGTCTGTCTGTGTGTGTGTTGGTGTGTGTGTGTGTGTGTGTGTGTGTGTGTGTGTGTGTGGAAGGGGGTAGTCTGGTGATAATAATGGGTATTGAGTCATAGATTGTATTACTGTTCAGCACTCATATTATATTGAACCATAGCAAGTTTCTTAGCATAACAGACTCATGAGCCGTCATAAAGGTGACAGCATGCAACATGCTCAGACAGTGGGTAGCTGAAGTGAATCTTTTCAACACTTTTATGGGAGACACAGTTACACAGTAACATACTTAACATGCCACAGGGATTTGTCTCTTATCTCATTACAAAGTGAATGTAAGACTTAATGTTGCATAGGATTCCTCAGAGACAGAGACATCTGTCTTATGACAGATGAAAGGCTTACCCTGACTTTCTATGTCAATTGGTGTCACTAGATATTTCAATAGTTGCTGGGTATTGCTCTATGCTGTTCTTTGTATGGTGTCTTTAATTGCTTGGGTGAATGACAGATATACTGTAGGTGGGAGTTAAGCAGTGTTTCCTGGCAGGCAGCACTGCGTCTCTGGTCTTGCCCTTGTTGACAGTCGGGCGACTGCGGCCCAAGATGCCCACCTGTCAGTGTGGTGGCAATAACAGTAATAGTAACGGAAACAGAAACAGAAACAGAAACAGTAACATTAACAGTTGTAGTAATAGTAACAGTAACAGTAGTAGTAACAGTAACAGTAGTAGTAACAGTAACCGTAACATTAGTAACAGTAGTAGTAACAGACACAGTAACATACACAGTAACAGTAACAGTAGTAACAGTAACAGTAGTAGTAGTAACAGTAACAGTAGTAGTAACATTAACAATAGCAACAGTACCAGTAGTAGTAGTAACAGTAACAGTAGTAGTAACAGTAACAGTAGTAGTAGTAGTCACATGAGTAGTAGTAGTAGCAGTAACAGTAGTAACAGTAGTAGTAGTAGTAGTAGTAGTAGTAACAGTAACAGTAGTAGTAACAGTAGTAGTAACAGTAACAGTAACATTAGTAACAGTAACAGTAGTAGAAGTAGTAATAGTAACAGTAGTAGTAACAGTAACCGTAACATTAGTAACAGTAACAGTAGTAGTAATAGTAACAGTAACAGTAGTAGTAACAGTAGTAGTAACAGTAACAGTAATAGTAACAGTAACCGTAACACTAGTAACAGTAACAGTAGTAGTAACAGACACAGAAACAGTAACAGTAGTTGTAACAGTAGTAGTAACAGTAACAGTAGTAACAGTAACAGTAGTAGTAACAGTAACAGTAGTAACAGTAGTAGTAACACTAACAGTAGTAGTAACAGTAACAGTAGTAGTAGTAGTAGTAACATGAGTAGTAGCAGTAACAGTAGTAACAGTAACAGTAGTAGTAACAGTAACCGTAACATTAGTAACAGTAACAGTAGTAGTAACAGACACAGTAACAGAAACAGTAACAGTAGTAGTAACAGTAACAGTAGTAGGAGTAACAGCAGTAACAGTAAAGGTAGTAGCAGTAACACTAAAGGTAGTAGCTATAACAGTGACAGTAGTAGTAACAGTAACAGTAGTAGTAACATGAGTAGTAGTAGTAGTAGTAGTAACAGTAATAGTAGTAACAGTAACAGTAGTAGTAGTAACAGCAACAGTAGTAGTAGTAACAGCAACAGTAGTATTAGTAACAGTAACAGTAGTAGTAACAGTGACAGTAACAGTAGTAGTAGTAACAGTAACATTAGTAGTAGTAACAGTAACAGTAGTAGTAGTAACAGTAACATTGGTAGTAGCATGCCTCGGCCCTGTAACCGTAGTAGTAGTAACAGTAACAGTAATAGTAGTAGTAACAGTAACAGTGGCAGTAGTAGTAACAATAACAGTGGTAGTAGTGACAGTAACAGTAGTAACAGTAAAAGTAGTAGTACCAGTAACAGTAGTGGTAGTAACAGTAACCGTAGTAGTAGTAACAGTAACCGTGGCAGTAGTAGTAACAGGAACAGTAGTAGTAGTAGTAACAGTAACAGTGGCAGTAGTAGTAACAGTAACAGTAGTAGTAGTAGTGACAGTAACAGTAGTAACATTAACAGTAGTAGTAACAGTAACAGTAGTGGTAACAGTAGTAGTAGTAGTAACAGCAACATTAGTAGTAGTAATAGTAACAGTAACAGTAACAGTAATACTAGTGACAGTAAAAGTAGTAGTAGTAACAGTAGTAGTAGTAACAGTAACAGTAGTAATAACAGTAGCAGTAGTAGTAGTAACAGTAACAGTAGTAACATGAGTAGTAGTAGTAACAGTAACAGTAGTAACAGTAGTAGTAGTAGTAGTAACAGTAATAGTAGTACTAACAGTAACAGTAGTAGTAGTAGTAACAGTGACAGTAACAGTAGTAGTAGTAACAGTGACAGTAACAGTCATAGTAACAGTAGTAGTAGTAGTAGTAGTAGTGAAAGTAGTAGTAACAGTAGTAGAAGTAAAGGTAATAACAGTAGTAGTAGTAGCAGTGACAGTAACAGTGACAGTAACAGTGACAGTAGTAGTAGTAACAGTGACAGTAGTAGTAGTAACAGTGACAGTAGTAGTAGTAACAGAGACAGTAGTAGTAGTAGTAACAGTAACTGTAGTAGTAGTAACAGTAGTAACAGTAACAGTAAAGGTAGTAGCTATAACAGTAACAGTAGTAACAGTAACAGTAGTAACAGTAACTGTAGTAGTAGTAACAGTAACAGTAGTAGTAGTAACAGTAACAGTAGTAGTAGTAGTAACAGTAACAGTAGTAGTAGTAACAGTAACTGTAGTAGTAGTAACAGTAACAGTAAAGGTAGTAGCTATAACAGTAACAGTAGTAGTAGTAACAGTAACAGTAGTAGTAGTAACAGTAAAGGTAGTAGTAGTAACAGTAACAGTAGTAGTAACAGTAACAGTAGTAGTAGTAACAGTAGTAACAGTAACAGTAGTAGTAGTAACAGTAGTAACAGTAAAGGTAGTAGCAGTAACACTAAAGGTAGTAGCTATAACAGTGGCAGTAGTAGTAGTAACAGTAACAGTAGTAGTAGTAGTAACAGTAGTAACAGTAAAAGTAGTAGCAGTAACACTAAAGGTAGTAGCTATAACAGTGCCAGTAGTAGTAGTAACAGCAACAGTAGTAGTAGTAACAGTAACATTGGTAGTAGCATGCCTCGGCCCTGTAATCCCTTTAGCGCTAGACTAACTTTAACTTGAGTTTTTATGGCTCTGGCTCTAATCTCCAGGTAGGTACCAGGACTCAGGGCTGTCCCTCAGGTACACTGACCTCCCAGCAGCCCCCCCATCAGCCCACTCCCACAGTCCACTGACACCTTGAACAATGGCTGCTGCCCTGCCAGCTGGAGGCCTAGCTCATAACTTACTGGATGTAGGTGTATAATGAGTTGTTTTGGCAGATGCTCCCATCTACAGCCAATTACAGAGCCAGTACGGTGGTATCTTGTCTGTGCAACATAAACAGATACTTTTTTTTATAAAGGAATAAAGTACTTATTAGTGTGTGTGTGTGTGTGTGTGTGTGTGTGTGTGTGTGTGATATGTAAGTACATTTCCCTGTGCCCGTGCATATTGCTGAGGAGAGGTGCTGATCTAGTCTGGTCCAGCGTGGCTGAGGCTGAGGGAGGGGGGAGGGGACAGCTGACTGCAGAGAGTATGAGGCAGGCAGAGCGGGGGGAAGCGCTTGCTAACGGGTGAACCGCCGTGGAGTAGCCTCCTCACTAGCCCAGCCGTAAGTACCTTTCTCTCCCTAATCCCCCAGCCCTCACGCCCCTACACACAGCAAGCATGGGACTCAATAGGTGGCTGGGTTAAAGAGGAGCGGAAAAAGGTGTTGTGTTGTGTCTGTGAGAGAGAGAAAGAGAGAGAGAGGGAGAGGGAGAGGGAGAGATAGAGAGCAAGAATGAGGGGGGATGGGCTGTGCTTTGTCAGTGCATGCAAGTAGCAGCCACAGCCGCAGCTTTTGCCATTCAGACTCAGCGTGATGGCTAACACAAGGCTGGCTCAATGTGTATTTTTGCACGGTGTCAGTGTATGTTTATTTGCCATTCATGTTCAGACAGAGTTGTCCGTAGCTCCAGTCTCTCTCAGTATGATGCATGTTATTAATTCAGTCTCTCCTCCACTACCAGGCATCATCCTCAGGTACACAGAACCTTAATCCACCACAGCCTGCAGCAGTATTCTCTGGATGCCTCAGTGATGAACACAATTACTCAGCCAAAAATAGACACACAACAACACTGTATGTCTGTCTTTCTTCCTCTCTCTCGCTCTGTTGCTCGTTCTCAGCAGATCAGTTTAGAATTGGAGTCTGTACCTTGTCTATGCGGGTGGAATGACAACAGTTATGAGCAAGCCTGAGAGCAGCATGTTTCTGGTTTTTCTCTTGTGTTGCATCAGATCTCTGCTTTGCTAGTCAGGTTACAAGCACCGGTCGGGCACCTTGCATTACAATGGTGGTGTCTCATAGCTGAGGGAGTAAGTGGATATCTCTCTGGACCGTATAATGAGAGCAGCCAGTGGTCAAGCTGTGTAGTAGTAGACATGCACAGGTTTGTTTGTGGGAGATTCCAGTGGAATGCTCAGTGGCGGGTCACATGACAGTGGAATGCTCTTCATGCGTTGTGTCACCTCCTGCAGAGGAACGCACTGATTTAGGTCATTGACCAGTGGAAATGAAATCGCAGTGTAGTGCTCTACATTTTTGGCAGACGTCATTCAGAGGACCGTGCTGATATAGGTCATGCTCTAATGTAGGGATGGGCAGCTGGCGGCCCCCCTTTTGTAGGCCAAGATTTTACAAGTGTCAAAACTCTATTGGAGGGATGTGACATCATTCTTCCATGAGAAATCCGTCATTTGGTGTTTTGTTGATGGTGGTGGAAAGTGCTGTCTCAGGCACCGCAACCGAATCTCCCATAAGCAGTCGATTGGGTTGAGCTCTGGTGGCCTGCCCAGTATTTTTATACATGACCCTAAAGATTGATGGGATGTTAATTACTTAATTAACTCAGGAACTACACCTGTGTGGAAGCACCTGCTTTCAATATACTTTGTATCTCTTGTTTACTCAAATGTTTCCATTATTTAGGCAGTTACAGTGTATCTGGTTTCAATGTCATTGCTTGGGAGGGATAGTAAATAGGTGAAGAATTGTGCCACTGGTGACAAACAGGATGAAGAAACTTCCTGATTTCACTGATTTGATTGGTCGATTTATTTATTTATTGATTGACTGACTAACTGATTAGATTGACTCCCCAGGGTGAGGAAGCTAAAGGAGACTCTGGTGACAGTGCAGCAGCTGGATAAGAACATGAGCAACCTGCGGACGTGGCTGTCACGGATCGAGGCCGAGCTGGCCAAGCCCGTGGTCTACAGCGTCTGCCACAGTGATGAGATCCAGAGGAAGCTGGCTGAGCAGCAGGTGGGTACTAGGGGCCAGGTGTCAGACACCCCATACACTAACCACAAACACCATTCAGTACAGGCTGTTTAACATTAACTGAATATGTTTAGTTTACATAGTCTCTGTGGGTCAGAAAGCTGAGGGGAGGAATGTAGAGTGAAATATATTTTTTGACACTTTTGAATGTGGTATGCTGTATTGGGGTCCCAGCAGGTTACAGAGAGCAGGAGACATGCTATCACACCAGTGGGGGGAGATGTGCTGTAATGAAGCTACTGTAGGTTTCCGAGAGCTAAGAATGCAGGTGGAAATGGACTTTAGCCTTAATAGTCCTGCTTCCCGCTTCCGACACATGTTCTTTGGGAACAGTGTAATGGAGCCGTGCTTCATAGAGAGGGAAAAACAGTCTCCTGCGGCTCCTGAGAAAGGGCTATTCTGGTCATTACAGGGAGTGAGGGAACACTCAGATGCATTTGGAAATGACACTTACATTGCTGTGCTCTCCAGGCCTCCAGGTTTGGCCAGGGCAACGCCAGATTCCATAGAACAAACCGCAGCTTCTGAAAGATTCTATTGTTCTGACAGGAGATGTGTTGTGGAGGTTGAGGACTTACTTCAAAAGCAATGGGTGTTACTCAGGTGTATCTAAACAGTTGACTCTATCTTCCTGTGTCTGTATGCAGGATTTGCAGCGGGACATTGAGCAGCACACGGAGGGCGTAGCGTCAGTTCTGACTCTCTGTGATGTTCTTCTCCACGATGCTGATGCCTGCGGGAGCGACACAGAGAACGACTCCATCCAACAGACCACCCGCAGCTTGGACCGTCGCTGGAGGAACATCTGTGCCATGTCCATGGAGAGGAGGATGAGGTGAGGCATGAACTCACACATACACACATACAGTACACACGCACACAAACACAGACACAGATGAACGACTGTCAAAAAGGTAAGCCCCTCGTATATAGCTTATAAATTCTTTCTACAACCTCTTCCTTTTAGGATTGAGGAAACATGGCGACTGTGGTGTAAGCTCCTGGATGACTACTCCCGCTTTGAGGACTGGCTGAGGACAGCTGAGCGCACCGCGGCCAACCCTGTCTCGGCGGATGTCCTCTACACCAGCGCCAAGGAGGAACTCAAGAAGTTTGAGGTCAGCAAAAACACCCATTGATGACCTATGAACCCTCACACCAAAATGTTCTCGACATGTCTGCCACTGAACTTTTGAGAAAGCTTTTGGTCAGAGTATTCTTTCTGTTTATGAGTAGTCAGGTTCTCATGTGGTGATGAGAGACAATTAACCTTCGGCCTTCCGTGTTTGTATGGATTACTAACAGAGATTAGCCTGGTTAATCTGGGCTCTGCTGAAGCCCTCTCTTTTTCTTGAGAGCAACCAGAGTAGCTGTACGACACTATTATTTACCAAATATGATTGTCTTGCTCTTCCAGTATGTTTCCATGGCTGAAATGATGTCATAACCTGATGAAGACAGCTTGGCTGTCGAAACATTGGTTATTAAATGATTCCATCTGAGCTCCTAGAGTGTGCGGCTCTCCTTTAATTTTTCAAGTGTTCTACTCTGCTAGCCAGCACTTCGCCTAAACAGGTGTGCGTTTCTTTTGCCTCCAGATTGACCATGGTTGATATTGAACATTTAATTGGCATAATCGTGCATGTAATTGTTGAACTATATTGATTAGAGGAATCAATGTTGGCGTTGATTACATGTATTCACCGGGAAGCGTTGCCATGTTTTTCATCTATTCTTCGACTCTAGAGTGCAGAACACAATGTGTTTCTCCATTCAACATCAATCCAATATCACTCTTAAAATATATTTGATGTCAGTCTTAACCCAGACCTATCTCCCTGCCCCCCTACCCCCTGATTCCACCCCCAGGCTTTCCAGAGGCAGGTCCATGAGAGGCTGACCCAGCTGGAGCTGGTCAACAAGCAGTATCGCCGTCTGGCCAGAGAGAACCGCACCGACGCCTCCAGCAAACTCAAGGTCATGGTTCACGAGGGCAACCAGCGCTGGGACAGCCTGCAGAAGAGGGTGGCCGCCATTCTCCGTAGACTCAAGGTGAGAGGGTCAGATGTCAGGGGATAGGGGTTAAGGGTGAGAGGAGTTATCAATATTTCCTCACTGAATCAGTTACCCTAAGGTCAACATCTGAAATTCTGGTGGGTAAGGTCAAGTCAGAATGGGAATGTGAACAGATTGGGGTTATTCAAGAGTCACGTAAAAACACGTCCTATCTTATAGTGCTGATGTGTAAGGTCACCAGTGTGCTATTTTAGGTTCTGAGTGTAGATGTGAGTAGTGATCTGAGTGATGCGTTAGCTCAGCATCAGCACTAAGCCTGCTGTATTTAGGTCACCTCTCTGATGGTGAAAAAGCAAGGACAGTCATGTTGCCAAGCAGCTGTTAACATTGTGGCATGTGGTTGGAGCCAGATGGAGGATCTTTTTTAAAAGAAGCATCTGATTAGGGACCTTCACTTCTGTCGCCCTCTGCCCCTTCCCCACATTGCCTGGACAGAGCAGCTAAATTCTCTCTCTATAGGACATTTCCATATATGCTATGAATATACTTTCTCCTTTGCCAAGAATAAATCCGTTATTCCACATTAGATTGAATGAACTTGCTTTCAATCTAGTTCAATATCAATGCTGATGATTTCTGATTTTGAAATAACAATGCACTGTTATTTCCTATGCTGATTAGTGCTGGTTTTACAAATCACTCAATTTAAGTGATCCACTAAATCTCTACTAAATGTCTGAATGTTAATCTTCTATTCGGTTGTCCCCTGCAGCACTTTACCTCTCAGAGGGAAGACTTTGAGGGCACACGGGAGGGTATCCTGGTCTGGCTCACTGAGATGGACCTGCAGCTAACCAACGTTGAGCACTTCTCAGAGAGCGACATCGAGGACAAGATGAGGCAGCTCAATGTACGTTGACTCCCACTGGCCACTATAGTCTATCCATCTTCCTTTCCTTTTCCTCTATTGATACGATGTGTTTATGCTTAATGTTTGGCTGGCGGGTTGATAGCTGATCTCTCTCTCTCTGGTCTCCCCTCCTTCAGGGCTTCCAGCAGGAGATCACTCTGAACACCAATAAGATCGATGCTCTGATCGTGTTTGGGGAGAACCTGATCCAGAAGAGTGCTCCTCTGGACGCCGTGCTGATAGAGGATGAGCTGGAGGAGCTGCACTCCTACTGCCAGGAGGTGTTTGGCAGGGTGGCCCGCTTCCACCACCGCCTCATCAACAGACGCCCGGTCAGTGGGCTGCATCTCTTTTCACCGCAACACTATGACACACTCTACCTCACCTCATTTAACAGTCAAGTAGTCATATAACTCCAGTCTGTGAAACTGTGGATATGAATCCATTTCATTCCTGGACAATTACACTTACAAACAATTGGAAATGCTATGCATCTACACAGTATGACTGAAGGTTGGTATCCCTACCTCTTTCTCCCTCAGGTTCTGGAGGAGGAGCGGGACCTGTCTGACCGTGACACCGATCTGGAGGACTCAGCGGAGCTGGCTGGAAGTTCCTGGGGGGAGGAAGATGAAGAGGAAAAGGAGGAGGATGAGTCCCGAGTGACGGGCGAGTTATTGGGACGGCAGGCCGGGTGCCGTCTCTTGGCCCCCCCTCTGGAGTGTTCGGGGCGAGAGACCCCGGTCAGCGTGGACTCTATCCCCCTGGAGTGGGACCACACTGTGGACGTGGGGGGATCTTCATCCCATGAGGATGAGGAGGATGCTACCTACTATAGCGCCATGTCAGGTAATGACCACTGATAGACTTCTCTAGTCTCTTGTACCTGGCTTTGTCTCAGTCTTTGTTACCAGGTGAATGAACATGAATGAAGAAGAGTGTGCTGAAGAGAGCCATTCTATCCATAGTGGTCCAAGAGAAGAGTACCTATTGACACCCTTCTTTTGTTGCAGATGTAGAAATCACTGAGAGCTCAGAGTCCTTTGTTAAGGCAACTGCCAAAGCATTGAGAGCAGTCCCGGGTAGGCACTCTGCCTCTTGTCCTGCATGTGTGGTTATGCTGCTGTGTGGTTATGACCCCCCCCCCCCCCCCCCCCTCCCCCAGCTCTGCTATCCCCCTTCCCCTGGACATAAAGGCCTACAGATTGGTTTTGTACATTATTGGATGTTAATAACACTGTCCCACCACAGGCCTTGACCATGACTTGACCCTAACCACCTGCATCTGTATATCTTCATACACACCACTGCATGATTATACAGTACATCACTGGATTTTATTGATGTTATTTGTAGATTCACTATTTGATTACTGAGTGTTCTGCTGCATGTAGTCAGTTGTCACGGCATTCTCATGGCATCTCCTTTGGTAGAGTGTGCATGTACATTTGGTAAAAAATGTTTTCTGTGTTTTCAGCATAAGGGAATCTCAAAGTGGCCATAGGGGAGCCCAACTGCCCATGACCACTCAGTGAACCTAGAACTATCTTGCCCTAGTCTGACTTGCTTCCTCCTCTTGTTCCCCATCCCAGTGAAGTCGGTGACAGACCCCCCCAGCTGGCACTCCCCTGAGCCACAGGAGAGGAAACATGTTCCCAGGGACATCATCCTGGGCCTGGGCTCCTCTCCCACCCACATCACCAGCACCCCCTTTCACCAGCAGGGCTATGTAAGTCACCAAACTGTCTGCCTGTTATTTCTCAAAACACACAAATTAAACTGTATAGACATTAACATAATTGAATAAAGACATAACTGTTAGTTGATGATAGTGCTGATAGGTAGTGACATTGGCATGTCTGTGTCCGTGGGCCAGGTCAAGCTGATGTCAGAGTGCAGTGGCAGTATCGATAGTGTGAAGAGGGTCAAACTGATCTTAAATGATGAGGAGCTGGAGGACCAAGGCCTCACCACGTTAACCACCGCAGACAAACAGACTGGTAGGTGTCATTGGTAACACAGACTGATCTACAGACATTTATATTCTGTCTGTATATCTATATCTGCTAGCCTGGTCCCAGATCTGTTTGTTTTTTGTTGCAAAGTTTGGAAAGACAGCACAAACAGATTTGGGACTAGGCTTTACATCTGCAACAATGGCCTTTATAACCATTGTGACCTGTTGTCGTGCAGGTGTGATCGAACGCTGGGAGCTGTTGCAGGCCCAGGCCCTCAGTGACGAGCTGTGCATCAAACAGGACCTGCAGCAGTGGCAGAAGCTGAACTCTGACCTCAATGAGATCACTTCCTGGCTGGGCCATGTGCTGCCAGAGCTAGAGAGGCTGCAGAGGCTGGCCCCGGCTACCAGCATCCGAGACATGGAGGGCAACATCAGGAGACTCAAGGTGAGGGCCCAAGTATGACACATCTCCTGTGATGCCAGTGGGGCAACAATAGACAAAAACTAGGGATTGTAATTTCATTAGTAAAAGAGATGAATGTGAATCATTATTTGATTTGTGGACAAACAAGAAACACCATTTTCCTGTTCTCTGTCCAGGAGATGCAGAAGACGTTCAACAGCTACAAGTCTCTGATGATCTCCATCAACCTGAGTGGTCAGGACTTCCAGTGTGGGGACAGCGCTGAGCTGCAGGAGCTGCAGGAGGGCCTGAGGACAGCCAATCACAGCTGGACACAGGCCTGCGCCGGCCTGGAGAGCTGGGAAGAACGACTGCAGAGCGCACTCATGCAGTGCCAGGTGAGGGAAACAACTCGATACAATACACTCTGAGGTCAAATCTCAAATGATACCGTATTCCCCATAGTACACTACGCATATAGAAATGAAAATCAGTAGATAGTTCTGACATCATCCACATATTCCTATGGAATACTCCTAATGGAGCATGAAGTATTTGAAGCACGCCATATTGCTGAATGGGGCTGAATCAAAAATATTTATAACTAACCTGTCGTTTACACTGCTAGCAAATTAAGCATAGTGGGCATAACAAGCAAGGAGGTGGGCAAAGCCAAGCACGAGCTAGCAAGATCCTAACTACCTCATCCCATATTGTTATTTATTTATTTTTTGCTCCTTTGCACCACAGTATCTCTACTTGCACATTCATCTTCTGCACATCCATCACTCCAGTGTTTAATTGCTAAATTGTAATTACTTCGCCACTATGGCCTATTTTATTGCCTTGCCTCCCTAATCTTACCTATTGTGTTATTGACTGTAAGTTTGTTTATTCCATGAGTAACTCTGTTGTTGTTTGTGTCGCACTGCCTTGCTTTATCTTGGCCAGGTCGCAGTTGTAAATGAGAACTTGTTCTCAACTGGCCTACCTGGTTAATTAAAGGTGAAATAAATAAATAAGTACAATTATTGGCGCGTTTTAGCATGCAATTCGACCCTGCACTCCTTTTAAACAATGCTTCTTTTTTTTTATTACTTTGGCAAAGCATCAAGTCTATAAAACTTTGTTTATAAAATATTCTAGTTTTGGGAACAGAAAAACATATTGAGATCAGATGTTTCATCGATGAGAGAATTGGCAGAATGTTGACCAGTTCTATCCTCTCCCACTACCCGCAGCTGGACTTCCTCTCACTACCATATTTGGTGGTGAGAAAATGTTCTAAACGAATGCTTCAGCTTTATAGCCCCTGTGACGAGTCTGGGTTACTCTTTCTATCTGTGGCTGAATAGCACCAAAAAATCGCTAACAATTGTGGTGAAAGTGGTCGTAACTAGCAAAGGATCATGGTCGATGTAGTTGTTTTCATCTTGCCTGAGAAATTCAACAGGAAGCCTCCTCGTTGCCTGTGATTGATTTCTGTCAGAACTACAAATGACGACACATGTACAGGGAGCTCCAAATGTATTGGGATAGAATAATAGTGAAGACATCAACACTATTAAATAACACATATGTAATCATGTAGTAACCAAAAAAGTGTTAAACAAATCTAAATATATTTTATATTCGAGATTCTTCAAAGTAGTCAACCTTTGCCTTGATGACAGCTTTGCACATTCTTGGCATTCTCTCAACCAGCTTCATGAGGTAGTCACCTGGAATGCATTTCAATTAACTGGTGTGCCTTGTTAAAAGTTAATTTGTAGAATTTCTTTCCTTCTTAATGCGTTTGAGCCAAACAGTTGTGTTGTGACAAGGTATGGGTGGTATACAGAAGATAGCCCTATTTGGTAAAAGACCAAATCCATATTATGGCAAGAACGGCCCAAATAAGCAGAGAAATGACAGTCCATCATTACTTTAAGACATGAAAGTCAGTCAACCCGGAAAATTTCAAGAACTTTGAAAGTTTCTTCAAATACAGTCGCATAAAACAACAAGCACTATGATGAAACTGGCTTTTATGAGGACCGCCACAGGAAAGGAAGACCCAGAGTCACCTCTGCTGCAGAGGATAAGTTCATTAGAGTTAATTGCACCTCAGATTGTTGTTCAGAGGAGACTAAGTGAATCAGGCCTTCATGGTCAAATTGCTGCAAGGAAACCACTACTAAAGGACACCAATAAGAGGAAGATACTTTCTTGGGCCAAGAAACACGAGCAATGAACATTAGACCGGTGGAAATCTGTCCTTTGGTCTGATATAAGATTTTTGGTTCCAACCGCTGTGTCTTTATGAGACGCAGAGTAGGTGAACGGATGATCTCCACATGTGTGGTTCCCACCTTGAAGCACGGAGGAGGAGGTGCGAGGATGTGGGGGTGCTTTTCTGGTGACAGTGTCAGAGAATTATTTACAATTCAAGGCACACTTAACCAACATGGCTACCACAGCATTCTGCAGTGATACGCCATCCCATCTGGTTTGTGCTAAGTGGGGCTGTCATTTGTTTTTCAACAGGACAATGACCCAAAACACACCTCCAGGATATGCAATGGCTATTTGACCAAAGAGAGGAATGGAGTGCTAGATCAGATGACCTGGCCTCCACAATCATTTGACCTCAACCCAATTGAGATGGTTTGGGATGAGTTGGACAGCAGAGTGAAGGAAAAGCAGCCAACAAGTGCTCAGCACATGTCAAATCAAATCAAATGTTATTGGTCACATACACATGGTTAGCAGATGTTAATGCGAGTGTAGCGAAATGCTTGCGCTTCTAGTTCCGACCATGCTTGCGCTTCTAGTTCCGACCATGCTTTCCACCTTCCTGACACCACACTCTGAGGGCCACCTCCTCCCTTTAGGCCGTCTCATCATTGTTGGTAATCAAGCCTACCACTGTAGTGTCGTCTGCAAACTTGATGATTGAGTTGGAGGCGTCCATGGCCATGCAGTCATGGGTGAACAGGGAGTACAGGAGAGGGCTAGGAACGCACCTTTGTGGGTCCCCAGTGTTGAAGATCAGCGGGGTGGAGATGTTGTTTCCTACCCTCACCACCTGGGGGCGTCCCTTCAATAAGTCCTGGACCCAGTTGCACAGGGCAGGATCGAGAACCAGGGTCTTAATGATGAGTATGGTGTTAAATGCTGAGCTACAATCCATGAACAGCATTCTTACATAGGTATTTCTATTGTCCAGATGGGTTAGGGCAGTGGGATTGCGATTGCGTCATCTGTGGACCTATTGGGGCGGTTAGCAAAGTGGGTCTAGGGTGTCAGGTAGGGTGGAGGTGATATGATCCTTGACCAGTCTCTCAAAGCACTTCATGATGACGGAAGTGAGTGATACTTTTAGTTGTTTAGCTCAGTTACCTTAGCTTTCTTGGGAACAGGAACAATGGCGGCCCTCTTGTGGGAACTCCTTCAAGACTGTTGGAAAAGCATTTCTCATGAAGCTGGTTGAGAGAATGCCAAGAGTGTGCAAAGCTGTCATCAAGGCAAAGGGTGGCTGAAGAATCAAAAATATAAAATATGTTTAGATTTGTTTAACATTTTTTTTGGTTATTACATGATTACGTATGTGTTATGTCATAGTGTTGATGTCTTCACTATTATTATACAATGTAGAAAATATTCAAAATAAAGAAAAACCCTTGAAATAGTAGGTATGTCCAAACTTTTGTCTGGTACTGTATATCAAATCAAATTTTAGTGGTCATAGCAGATGTTATTGTGGGTGTTGCGAAATGCTTGTGGGGGTATGATATTTATACCTCTGCAACTTTCTCACTGATAATTATCCATGATTCATTCAGGACTATCTGTAATCATGGTAGCATCCACATTAATGTAGAAGTGTTTAGAAACATTCTATTGTTATTTACAATAAAAGTGACTCCAAAATTTGTCACAAAAGCATCTGAAACACAATCAAAGCAAACAGCAAATGCATCCAACAAGTTTGTAGAGTCACAAGCTTGATGTAATCACTGCGTGCTAGGAATATGGGACCAAATACTACACTTTTGACTACTTTAATACACCTATAAGTGAATTTGTCCCAATACTTTTGGTCCCCTAAAATGGGATGACTATGTACAAAAAAAGAGCTGTAATTTCTAGACTGTTTACCCGATATAGATGAAAATACCCTCAAATTAAAGCTGACAGTGTGAACTTTAACCTCATAGTTGTTGTATCATTTCAAATTCAAAGTGCTGGAGTACAGAGCCAAAACAACAAAACATTTGTCACTGTCCCAATACTTTTGGAGCTCACTGTTTAAAAAAAAAAATATATATATATATATTTTTTTTTATTTTTTTTTATTTTTATATATATATATATTTCACCTTTATTTAACCAGGTAGGCAAGTTGAGAACAAGTTCTCATTTACAATTACGACCTGGCCAAGATAAAGCAAAGCAGTTCGACACATACAACACAGAGTTACACATGGAGTAAAACAAACATACAGTCAATAATACAGTAGAAAAATAAGTCTATATACAATGTGAGCAAATGAGGTGAGATAAAAAAAAGGCCCAGGTGGCGAAGGAAATACAATATAGCAAGTAAAACACTGGAATGGTAGATTTGCAGTGGACGAATGTGCAAGGTAGAAATAGAAATAATGGGGTGCAAAGGAGCAAAAATAAATAAATACAGTAGGGGGAGAGGTAGTTGTTTGGGCTAAATTATAGATGGGCTATGTACAGGTGCAGTAATCAGTAAGCTGCTCTGACAGCTGGTGCTTAAAGCTAGTGAGGGAGATTGTTTCCAGTTTCAGAGATTTTTGAGGTTCGTTCCAGTCATTGGCAGCAGAGAACTGGAAGGAGAGGCGGCCAAAGGAAGAATTGGTTTTGGGGGTGACCAGAGAAATATACCTGATATATGTATATGTAATATGTATATGTATGTAATATAAATATGTAATATGACTACTGTAGCAGTCATAGTTGATCACTATTAAATGAAATATCTCGATTTGCAGCGAACTTTAAAACAATTCACTGTGAGGATCAAACTTGATCATAATAAACACATATTTTTTATTTTTTGTTGTTGTTGAATTTACCCCTTTTTCTCCCCAATTTCGTGGTATCCAATTGTTAGTAGCTACTATCTTGTCTCATCGCTACAACTCCCGTACGGGCTCGGTAGAGACGAAGGTTGAAAGTCATGCGTCCTCCGATACACAACCCAACCAAGCCGCACTGCTTCTTAACACAGCGCCATCCAACCCGGAAACCAGCCGCACCAATGTGTCGGAGGAAACACCGTGCACCTGGCAACCTTGGTTAGCGTGCACTGCGCCCGGCCCACCACAGGAGTCGCTGGTGCACGATGAGACAAGGATATCCTTACCGGCCAAACCCTCCCTAACCCGGACCTCCCGGTCGCGGCTGGTTACGACAGAGCCTGGGCGCGAACCCAGAGTCTCTGGTGGCACAGCTGGCGCTGCAGTACAGCGCCCTTAACCACTGCACCACCCAGGAGGCCTTAATAAACACATTTATAGCTCAAAACGGGTGTCTAAAACATTTTATTTGGCCGTTCTGGCAATCGTAATTTACATAGGCTTTCTGGGACACACCAGGGCTTTTGGCGCCACTAGTCAGAGCTCGTGACTTCACATTCCAGACCAAACATGGCACTCCATCCTATGGCTCAGGTCAAACGGAGCACACTATGTAGGGAATTGGATGTAATTTAAGACACACCTAAAAAAAACAATGGATAAGACTAACCTTGTCCTATTGACCTCTGACCTATCTGTTTAGGAGTTCCATGAGACTCTGCACTCCATGTTGCTGTGGCTGGCCAGGTCTGAGAGCACACACTACGCCGTCAACATCCATGACCGGTTTGCACAGCACTCTGTCCTGCTGGAGCACAGAGACACACTCATGGTGAGGAAGGGAGTACAAGCTCCCATAGAAACATTTAGAATCAAATAACAGAGCATAGTGGACAATATTTCCTAATATATAGTATAGCTGCTAGCATGGCATAGAAAGGTTTACAAGCTGGCCTACTTTTATGTGCACAGAGCAATTTGAAATAGAATAAGCTTGATTATAAGATAGAGCTGACCTATAAGTTGTAATAGTTACTGAGTTGTAATAGTTACTGCTGACTGAGGCCTGGTCTTTCTTGTGCCCCCTGCTCTGTTGCAGGCCCTGGAAGAAGAGTTGCATGGGCGGCAGCGGCAGGTCTCCTCCCTTCAGGAGATCTCCTCCCAGCTCCTCCTGGAGGCCACGGCCGAGGACAGCGTCGAGGCAAAGGAGAAGGTCCACGTTATTGGCAACAAGCTCCGACTCCTACTGCGCCAGGTGGCCAATGACCTGCACATCCTGCAAGGCAGGCTGGTACGTCAACATTGGGTAATTTACCTATGCAATATCAGGACCCCGTCATTCATTTTTTTGTGAATAGGGTTTATGTGCTGTGGTACAGTCATTGACAGTATTATTATTATTATTATTATTGTTGGTAGTGTCAACAGGTTTGGTGTGTCTGTCTCTCTGACTGATGATGTGACTGTTTGTGTACCGTCTGTGTGTGTCACAGGAATCGTGTCCAACCAGCTCTGAGATGGATAGTGTTGCTCCGGGATCGCTCAGCTCTCAACTCCAGCTGCAGAAGGTACACCTTCATTCACGCATGTAGTCTGGTGCTCTAATGCAGAGTATATGCAAATAGTGGCTGACTGCTACTGGTTGTTCACTGTTGGGTTCAATCAAGCCTCCAACGCTATTTACAGTGAACATTCTGTAATAACCATAGATTAAAATACATTTAGCATGTTTTGGCATGTTTACTATGAATCTATTTGAAATGCTATGCTGCATTGACTGGAATGTGATCGAACGGCATGGTATGATGTGTATGTGTATAGGAGAAAGCTGGAATGAGAGCTGCAGGACTCCAAGACGCAGGCTGCAGAAAGTACGTGCTAATCTAAACGCCTGATCACTCACAACTTTCACACCTTTTACACCCTTTTAATTTAACATGTAGGAACAAAATACCTGAGTGATAGGAACAGGGCTTGGGCTTGACTACTGCTGTAAATATGTTACCGAGAAAGATTATGCCAGTGTCCGTGACTGTCCTCAGACAACTTTTCTTATCCGTTTGACTCTGTCCATAGCCGTACTAATGCCTTTCTCTCCATCGCCAGGGAGGAGAAGGGGGACTCTTCCTCAGCTCGGCCATTCTTCTACAGGGTACTACGTGCTGCCTTCCCCCTCCACCTGCTCTTCCTGCTGCTGCTGGTGCTGGCTTGCCTGGTGCCTCTGTCTGAAGAGGACTACAGCTGTGCCCTGTCCAACAACTTTGCCCGCTCCTTCTACCCCATGCTGCGCTACACCAACGGCCCCCCGCCCACATGAGACAGCAACAACACCCACTCCCCTAACACTCACCCCCCTGCCCCCGTCTTTTAAAGTCCCCATCCACCACTGTCGGAAACTGCCCCGAAAAACAGAGACTGGAGCCAAGCGTTCTGTTTCTCCACTCCAAATGTTTTTTTTTAAAGTTGTCTAAAGTAAAATTGAATTTAGGTATTTATGTATACATATTTATATTTAATATATGTTGATCGCTCATGAAGTTATGTGGCTCTGAAAATAAGCCATATCATTGGTTTGAAGTAAACATTTTTATATGTAGTGAAGATGATTATTATCCCCATCGAGTTGTTTTCCACATACAAAAAAATATTTAAAAGTTATTTTGATAGCTTTGTTTTTATCATTGCAGATACTGTATACTCATAATAACGGCAAACTGCAGTTGCTACCAAAGGATCAGAGTACTGAGGATATTGATCATTACTGTTTCTACCATTATACTTCGGACAACCAATTGTGGATAGCACATTTTTGTACATATCGACTGAAAACAATTTTGTTTTTGTCTATTTGATTTAGAATCATGTACACTGTGATGTCATTTTCACTGAATTATGGTAGCGAATCAACTGCAAACATGCCTTGCTGTAGTCAGTGCTTTAGAAAATCTGTTTTTGTTTAAAAATATTTTATTTACACTAGTGTACCTATGATTTTGTGTGTATGAGTGCATTTGTACATAATGGCAAACTATTGACAATGTGTGTGTGCATCCCTATATCCCACAGAGGCCTTGTGTGATTGTGGGCCACCCTGGGCTGATGGGGGACATAGAGTGCGGCTTACAAATCGTTTTAGCACCGGAGAACTAAATCAAAAATGTTTGGATGTACCCATCTGGAAGCTGCTCTGTTACACTTTTCTTTCCTGCGGTTGAATATTGTGAGTAAAATCTGATGCTGTCATAGCTGTAGAATACCGTAAATACACTACAGTATATGAATATATAGGTGACATGAACCTGGACCAGTCAGTGAGCGATTAATGTTGCGGTGTACATGCAGAATCAAAGAGTACGTATAGACTAGAAGGTTTCCTTCAACTGTACACCAGTTGAAGGAATGCTTTGGCTTTCTTCACAAAGAAGGCTTACTCATGTGTAAAAAAATTAGTCAAGCTGGAGCTGATCAGAGAACAGTTCATTTACCTAGTTTCATTATTAGTGTACATAGTCAAGTCACTTTGTACTGCTCTGTAGTACAATGAAACAAAGAAAACAATGGTGTACAGTTGAATACATTTTTTAATGCTTATTTATGGATGATGAATAGCTTGAATTCATTTTTACTTGACAATAAACATTGTTTGCCATAATCTGTGCTTATGTCAATAGAACTACATTCACGTTTTACAGTTGCTTTTAAGATGTTTGGTTGCAATTCCATTGGGGCTAAAATGCCTCAATATGACAAGCTCTGTGTATGTAGATTTTCTATCAATACAAACATGACTTTGACATTGAACATCAGAAACAGCACAAGCACCAAATCATTACAGGGGGGACAGGGTATGATCAGGATGCATAAGTACAAGTGTGTGAGTTTCTAGCAGTTGCTGGTTTTTGTTTGGCTTCTGATGGCTCACACAAACTTGAATGGAGACTAGCAGTCATCTTAAATCAAAGGCCACAAAAGTCAACTGGTTGAAATGTAGGTTTTTACAGAGTACATCATAAAACATCCCCTCCACACATCCAGCATGAAAAGTTACAGTTACTGTACTGTAATAGCAGTGTGCCCTGGTATGGGGCAAAGAACACCCACAATCTGAAATGTCAAATGCACATCTCATTGCTATAGTCCTGTTTGATAAATCATGTTCACAGCATGGACTTCATGCACCATTTTCCAAGTAAGCCAGTTACAGTAGGATGGTATGAATTGTTCACAGACACTGATAAAGGTGAAAAAGTTTAGAAATATATCAAAAGGAGACACATTTTGACTGGTAGAAGTTAAACGATGTACTCATTACTAGCTACATTACCAACTGCATTAATACAAGGAAATTACACCAAAAATACAGTCAATTCACTGTTACAAATCATATTTTTTCCATAGACCAAAAACATCCGAAAAGGATACAACTGTAATATTTACCTCACAATGACACATTCTGCAGTCTATAAGACATTTTACTCTCAGTCAGCCTATTGGGAATGGTGTACACTGTCCCAGAGTGTGCCAGTCTGTCCTCTCCTTCAGTCCATTCACCCCTTTGGGGTGATTTACAGTCTCAAGCAGTCTCCATCCATGTCCCACGCTGTATCCTGTCACTGTCCCTCTTACTGAGGTACACATCTCCCCTCTCTCGGCTGGCCAGCACCCTGGCTGGATGTACCTGGAGAACATATTGGATTATGATTCATGGAGTATTGGTGAACATACATTCTACGTCTTCAGTGGCTAACCCAACTTCGTTAACTTACTAATGCTCTCGAGTGTTTGGCTCTCCTCTGGGTTTTGGAATGTTAGCAGGAACTGAGTGTCTACAGCAGGAGCTGGTGCTGCTGGGGGCTCTGTGGGGTCATTGTTAGAGGGGTCATGAGTTGCGGACATACGGCTGCTGTGGGTTGTGTTGGCGTCCAGCATTTCCAAGAGCAGGTCATAGAGCAGCACGACATTCTTCTTCTTCATGCTAGAGAGGTGCTGCATGCCTTTGTTACTAAGGAGACGTGGAGAGAAGCAGCATGGGAATGTCGTTTTGATAAACATCCCAAAAAGTGTCGCTGACTGAAATGACAATGGACAGATCTGCAGGTGTGCTTTTATGTCACTGACTGAACAGACACTGACACAGTAGACTCTTGTTGCTGCTAGTGAGACATTGCTGTAGCTGTAGTCTACCTGACGTGGCGAATGTGTGAGAGTAGCATGAGGAGGTGGGCCAGGCGGGATGACTGCTGCTGGAATGACAGGCCTCGTTTGGAGATGGCCCACACCAGGGCATCCGTCACTGAGTCCAGCAGACGCAGCAGCTTCCCCCTGCTCTCCAGATCTTCTGCCCTCTCCGGAGAGGTAGAGCAGATGTCTACAGGTGGACACAAACATAGACCCTATGTAACTATTAATTCATGAAGCAGAATCACTGGCAAACATACACCTGTCACACTTACTTTAACACCATAAAACAAAAAATTATACTATCACTTAACATATAATTAATTTGTATTTGAAACACTAGATGGCACTGGTGGGGAGAAAATGCTTCAGCCTACAAACATCTCCTTCATAAATCAGACATTCCAAACATGAATAGACATTAAAATGTAGGCCTGAGGAATTGAGACATATCTTACTTCTGTCCAACAAAACAATTCTGCAATCCTATGCTCTGAGTTTCTAAACTAGATTTCTGTTGCACAATTTGTATTTTTCCAGTGTTTTTGGAAAAGAATCAGAGTCTGGCAGTGATGGGAGCCAGTGTATGTGGTGGCCGAGCTCTGACCCCAGTGAGGACAGACAGAGGAGTCAGTCACCCCACTGAAACCTGGAGTGAACATTGATAGGGATAGGACACCTTGATCCCTGGGAGAGGAAAACAACTTGTGCTTTTCCATTGAGACTTACCCCCCCACACTAGTGGGCCGCCAGTGTTTAATGTTAATGTGAGCTATAGTGTTATTGGGTTTTCATCAGGAGTGTGACAATAAAAAAAAAGACTTGTGGCGAGCAGAATTAATTACATCTGCATAATTCAAGACTGTTGCTTTGTGAGGTTAAAATTCAGTTAGCCATTGTTATGAAAATGCAAGCTGAAAAGTACCCAGGGCCTTGCCTTGGCTCCAAGTTAGAGCAGGTCCATGAGACACGGGTGTCCCGGCCCATGTAGATGGAAACAGAAAAGTCTGAGTCTTTTGGGTAAAACACTGGTGTAAATCCTCAATGGAAATATGGCAAATGTGCCCAATTGCAAAAGTATCTCCTAAAGGTGCTTTCATCTCCAGGTCTCTGACTGGGGACAAACACACACTCAAAACATACACAACCTCTCATACAGTACAGAAGTACTAATTATTTGACTTACTGGAGTTGAGGAGGATCATGGCTTTCAGACAGACGTACTCCTCCCTCTGAAGGTTCAGCTCCCTGAACCTAGAGGTGGCTGCCAGCAGCATGTCAAATATCTCCATAATGCCCTCCACACAGTTTCCCTCTTCCCTACAAAACACAAAGCGGGAAAGATATGTATTATACATACAGTATAGTTCATTCGGAAAGTATTCAGACCCTTTGACCTTTTACACATTTTGTTACGTTACAGCCTTATTCTAAAATCAATTCAATTATTTTTTCCCTCAATCTACTCACAATACACCATAATGACAAAGTGAAAACAGGTTTTAGATATTTTTGCTAATTTATTCTAAAAAAAAAACACAAAAAAACAAATACCTTATTTTCATAAGTATTCAGACCCTTTTGCTATGAGACTCAACTTGTGGTAAATTCAATTGATTGGACATGATTTGGAAAGGCACACACCCATCTATATAAGGTCCCACAGTTGACAGTGCATGTCAGAGCAAAAACCGAGCCATGAGGTCGAAGGAATTGTCCGTAGAGCTCCAGGACAGGATTGTGTTGAGGCACAGATCTGGGGAAGGATACCAACACATTTCTGCTGCATTGAAGGTCCCCAAGAACATTCATTCTTAAATGGAAGAAGTTTGGAACCGCCAAGACTCTTCCTAGAGTTGTCACCCGGCCAAACTGAGCAATCGGGTGAGAAGGGCCTTGGTCAGAGAGGTGACCAAGAATCTGATGGTCACTCTGACAGAGCATCTCTGTGGAAATGGGAGAACCTTCCAGAAGGACAACCATCTCTGCAGCACTCCACCAATCAGGCCTTATGGTAGAGGAGCCAGACAAAAGCAACTTCTCAGTAAAAAAGGCACATAACTGCCCACTTGGGGTTTGCCAAAAGGAACCTAAAGGACTCTCTGACCATGTGAAACAAGATTCTCTGGTCTGATTAAACCAAGATTGAACTCTTTGGCCTGAATGCCAAGCGTCACGTCTGGAGGAAACCTGGCACCATCCCTACGGTGAAGCATGGTGGTGGCAGCATCATGCTGTGAGAATGACCAGCAGCATACCACCCTGCATACCACTTCTGGCTTGTTTCTGAAGCTAAGCAGGGTTGGTCCTGGTCAGTCCCTGGATGGGAGACCAGATGCTGCTGGAAGTGGTGTTGGAGGGCCAGTAGGAGGCACTCTTTCCTCTGGTCTAAAAAATATCCCAATGCCCCAGGCCAGTGATTGGGGACACTGGCCTGTGTAGGGTGCTGTCTTTCGGATGGGACGTTAAAATGTGTGTCCTGACTCTCTGCGGTCATTAAAGATCCCATGGCACTTATCGTAGGGGTGTTAACCCCGGTGTGCTGGCTAAATTCCCAATCTGGCCATCAAACCATCACGGTCACCTAATAATCCCCAGTTTACAATTGGCTCATTCATCCCCCTCCTCTCCCCTGTAACTATTCCCCAGGTCGTTGCTGCAAATGAGAATGTGTTCTCAGTTAACTTACCTGGTAAAATAACAGATAAATAAAAACATGTTTTTTCATCAGCAGGGACTGTGAGATTAGTCAGGATTGAGGGAAGATGAACGGAGCAAAGGACAGAGAGATCCTTGATGAAAACCTGCTCCGGAGTGATCGGGACCTCTGCCTGGGGTGAAGGTTCACCTTCCAACAGAACAACGACCCTAAGCACACAACCAAGACAATGCAGGATTGGCTTCAGGACAAGTCTCTGAATGTCCTTGAGTGGCCCGGACTTGAACCCAATCGAACATCTCTGGAGAGACCTGATAATAGCTGTGCAGCGACGCTCCCAATCCAACCTGACAGAGCTTGAGAGGATTTGCAGACAAGAATGGGAGAAACTCCCCAAATACATGTGCTAAGCTTGTTGCGTCATACCCAAGAAGACTCGAGGCTGTAATCGCTGCCAAAGGTGCTCCCATATTTATTTTCCTATCTTTGAGTTTACGTGTCTGAAGCCTTACAGCAGTGTATGTGAGTGTGTGTTTTGTTGTGTGGGTTGGTATGTAAATGTGATTTCAGTTTTTTTTTTAGTTTTTTTTTTAATGTTTTATACATTTGCAAAAAAATTCAAATAACCTGTTTTTTCCTTTGTCATTAGATTGATGAGGGGGGAAAAAACAATCAATTGTAGAATAAGGCTGTAACATAACAACATGTGGAAAAAGTCAAAGGGTCTGAATACTTTCCGAATGCACTGCACATTATTCATATTGTAAAACAGTAGGTACCCACATACTGTAATAAAAACTCTTAGTAATGGAGTGCTACAAATGAATTAAATGAATGTTGAGAGATTTGTTGAGGGGTGTGAGAAAATTAAAGTCCAATCAAAACACTGACCCATTTGTCTACTTAATGTGTTTTTCATGGCAGCCTCAAGAGACAGTGCCAAAGCCACACAATGGCCAGAGGACTGAACAATAAGTCCCATGTTATGGGAACACACCAAGGTTAGCTAAGCCTATAGTGATAGTCGCCGTGGTAGTGTAAAAGGTGAAACACTACTCAACCACACCAACCCACACAACAAAACACACACTCACATACACTGCTGTAAGGCTTCAGACACGTAAACTCAAAGATAGGAAAATAAATATGGGAGCACATCTGCACACATCTGTATTCAAAAGACACACACCTCCTTAGACAAGTTAATAGCACACACACACTCACATATAGACAAGTAGTACAAGCACTCACACATCCAGGATCTTAGTCTCAGGGGTGAGATCATTCTCAAGGTCAATAAATCCTCTAACCTTCTGGCCTGATCAGATTTACCCAAAATCAGAAATACAGCTAAATAACCAACATTCAATGTTTTAACAAACCCCAATGCTAAAGTTTTGTAGGCTACAACACACATGTATAATTCTGACAAACAAAATGGGATGTGTGATTTAGAGACACAAACCTTTTGTTTACTAACAATTCAAAAAGGTTGCTTTGTCATCAAATTAAGATTTTGATATGGCCTAAGTTCAAAGTCAAAACAAAACACAACATTTTAACTTAAGAACCTCAAAATACTAATCAATCAGGAATTTGAAAATATTCTGTCCAATCATTTGAAGCAAACACTGATATTATTGCATTTTCATATAGCTCATAGATTTATGAGAGGTCAACCTCAGCAATTTATAGGGAGAACACACTGTAACACGATCATTCTTATCAGTACCCACGCACACACAGAGTGAATAATGCTGGCCCCAGAGGGTACTGAGAATGTGAGTGTTCTTTTCCTGGCGTATTGGTGAAAGCCAATGAGCAACCCCAGGCCTGCCTTTCCAACACAACCCTACATATTAAAACACATGCTTTTAACTGGACACATAGTAAAAAACTATTTGCAGTTTGGTCTTTTCTAGATAAAAAAGGATGCACTTAATACTGACCAAGATATGACAGGAAATGCAGTATGTCAAATGTCTTTACTTAAAGATGTGATATTTAATCTTATATCGGTATACTGTATTTTGAAGCTTAGTGGTAAAACATAAGCAGTTGTACCTGTTGAGCTTTAAGTCTGGTGAGAATATGAGTTTCCCAGGGTGGTCGACAGACCTCCACATCAGACCCAGCATCAGCACCTCCAGCCAGCAACACTCCAACAGGTGCACCTGGTCCGTCAGACTTAGCTCTACAAAGCCTGTAGTACACAAATGTGCATGCTCGCGTGCATATACACACACACACACGCACGCACACACACACACACACACAAAAAGAAAGTGTGGGAAATGAGTGTTCATTGTTCACTGTAGCTATTGTAAAGCTTTACTAGGACTGAGTCTGGGAACCAGAGAACATAAAAATAACTAAAAAGACCCCTAACTTTAGAGTGACTAATTAAAGGACAGATTAAATGCATGGTCGAGCCCTCACACACTAGAGACACCCTTCGCTCCCAGCAGTCTGTTGGTACAAGTACTGAAGGATGGACATTGGAACAAAGCCAAATACTGAGACACCTTGCATGCAATGATTAAACAAAAATCCACAATGCATATCTAGTCTGTGGAGTTCTTGTTCTTCTTTATAGCAGACAATACAAGCTAATTGTCACATCTCATTCTTTCACCAAACCCCCTAAACCCCATCTCAGACAAGAGTGTGTGTGTGAACTCAGTCCCATCTCCTCTGAGAGGGCACCTGCTGGGCTCACCTCTAAAACCCTGAGTGAGGAAGGAACAATGCTCACCAGCAGGATAGAGAGGAGAGGAGTAGTAACCCCTTCATAGCCTGTGAGATATCCTGTCCAACAGGACTACACAGCTGTGTGCCTGGCTGCAGTACTGTATGTGGCATAAAGAGAAGGCTAAGGGCCAACTACTACAGTAACGGACACAGTTAAAGGGTAGGGTGCGAAGGGTTTACAGCCAGACAGCTAGTCTTTCTTTGTTTGGAGATATACCTCCTATCTCATATATAGACCTGGGACACCAACTCAGCCTTGCACATATGTTGCAGACAGACAAAGACAGACAGACACACAGGCAGAGACACACAAGCAGGCAGGCAGGCACACACACCCTCCATGTGTCTCACCAGGGATCTTCTTGGCCCAGCTGATCATGAGGACCAACTCCTTGTCGGCCAGGTTGGTAAGTGACATCATCATGCTGGCCTCAGTGAAGGGCTTCTTCAGGTCCTCCATCAGGTAGATCTCTGGCGGCTCCGCTTCCATGATGCAGGAGATCAGCTGTTCTGGGGTCAGGGACGAGTGGTGCACCTCCAGCTGGGGGTGGGAGCTCCCCTCCAGACGCATCTGGGCCCTGGTCCCTACCCCCACCAGCCCGCCTGACACCCCCCGCCCCTGAGGTACACGCCGGTGCCTCGCCCCCCGGTAACTGCAGCGCTCTCGCCTCACACCTGGACAACAACACAGACAAGCAACAGAGAGGTTTCACTCCTGAAGATACTGTACCTCTACAAGCTTACAGTATCTGTTGCCAAATGTTCTATTGACTACATAAGGTTAGGTTTCAAAACACAACAAGACTAGATAAGGAAGATGGCTGCCTACCACACTTCATCATGCCCACTTCATAACACTTGCGTAGGCGGCAGGCCTGGCAGCTTTTACGGCGGTTCTTGTCGATAGTGCACTGGTTAGTTGCTGGACAAATGTAATCATTGTGGCCTAGATGAGATAGATGGAGACAGTCTGAGAAATTATATGGCTGCACTATTCATCATATCTGATCAAACTACAATCAACCTTATTCAGCGTTCACCCCTAGGATTTCTTTCAGCAGCGATGGCCAAGTTAGCTTGGGGGGGGCGAGGCCAATGGCACTGAGGCCCTCCTATTGGCCGCAGAGACAAAATGTTTCTGTTTTAAAGCTAGTTTCTTGCAATTCTAAACATTTTGCCATGATTTATGCTGTGTTCTTATGCTATCTGAGTGACTAAAACATAACAAAATCAATGGGGGCCCCATGCCATGACATTTAGGGAATTTTAGATTCTCCCTGACTGTCTAGGTTTTATTTTGGTGATTGTTAGTTCTCAAATATGATCTTATTTAAAAAATAAATACAGTACCAGTCAAAAGTTTGGACACACCTACTCATTCAAGGGTTTTTCTTTATTTTTACTATTCTCTACATTGTAAAATAATATTGAAGCCATCAAAACTATTAAATAGCACATGAAATGGAATCATTTAGTAACCCCCCAAAAATGTTAAACTACTCAAAATATATTTACGATTTTTCAAAGTAGCCACCCTTTGCCTTGATGACAGCTTTGCACACTCTTGGCATTCTCTCAACCAGCTTTACCAAGAGTGTTGAAGGAGTTCCCACATATGCTCAGCATTTGTTGGCTTCTTTTCCTTCACTATGCAGTCGAACTCATCGCAAACCATCTCAATTGGGTTGAAGTCAGTTGATTGTGGGGGCCATGTCATCTGATGCAGCTCTCCATCACTCTCCTTCTTGGTCAAGTAGCCCTTACACAGCCTGGAGGTGTGTTGGGTCATTGTCCTGTTGAAAAACAAATGATAGTCCCACTAAGCACAAACCAGATGGGATGGCGTATCACTGCAATATGCTGTGGTAGCCATGCTGGTTAAGTGTGCCTTGAATTCTAAATAAATCACAGACAGTGTCGCCAGCAAAGCACACCCACACCATCACACCTCCTCCTCTATGCTTCACGGTGGGAACCACACATGCCGGGATCATCCGTTCACCTACTCTGCGTCTCACAAAGACACGGCGGTTGGAACCAAAAATCTCAAATTTGGACTCATCAGATTAAAAGGACAGATTTCCACCAGTCTAATGTCCATTACTCGTGTTTCTTGGCCCAAGCAAGTCTCTTCTTATTGGTGTCCTTTTGTAGTGGTTTCTTTGCAGCAATTCGACCATGAAGGCCTGATTCACGCAGTCTCCTCCGAACAGTTGATGTTGAGATGTGTCTGTTGCATTTATTTGGGCTGCGATTTCTGAGGGCGAGGTAAATCTGGGACTTCCTTTCCCGTGGAGGTCCTCATGAGAGCCAGGTTCATCATAGCCCTTGATGGTTTTTGCGACTGCATATGGAAACTTTCAAATAAATTTTCCAGATTGACTGATCTTCATGTCTTAAAGCAGCGGTCGCCAACCCTTTTTTGCACCATGGACCTGTCTCATATAGATAATATTTTTGACACAACCAGAATATCGATTAGGCCTATAAGTTTAGTATAGCCACTTTTTCATAACATTTTAGTTTAAGTAGGTCTAATGTAATGATATTATAAAAACAAAGCTTATATTTTTCTCTAACGACCATATAATAAAAACATTGCAACTCACCATGTCTCTGAATCAGTGGGAGCCCTGAGCTTGTTTCCAGGCAACAAGACGGTCCCATTTAAGGGTGATGGGAGACAGTGATACCCGAATGGTGTTCCTTATGTCCAGTCTACTCCGTAACTAAGTTTTTGTTGACATCATTGCGGAAAACCCTGCTTCGTAGAGATAGGATGTTGGAAATGGAAGCAACGTTTTCAGTGCTTTTGTGGCTATCTCAGGATATTCAGCCTTGATTTTAATCCAGAAGGTCGACAGAAATGAGGTTCTCAAACATACTTTTAAGGCCACCGTCATTTGCAACCTCAAGGAGTTGATCTTCCTGCACGGACGATTCACCTGGGACATTCACAAATGGGTCGTGGATCCTTTCCTTCACTTGACCGCTGTTGACAGCGAAGCTATGTGATCGCGCACCAGCTGGGAGAAAGACGGCTCAGTCTATCCCAAAATCCCCACTAATGTTTGGAACATGTCAAATATGCCCCTGTCCACTCGCCGTCCCCGCAGTTCCAGTTTGGCGTTGAATGCAGCCACGTTACCTGCCAACTTAAAGACCGTTGTCAATTCTCCCCTGAAGTGGCAGAATTAGTCCGTTTAGCAGGTTGAATATGTCGCACAGGTAAGCGAGTTTTGCGACCCTTCCTCGTTATTGAAATGTGTTGCCAGTGGTGACTTTTTCTGCAAGCGATCTCCACTTACTACCCAACAGTGGGCTTGGAGCATGTGAGTCACCTGTCGCAATAAATCCATATTTTAGGTAGGACTCAGCATATTTTCTATTAAACGAGGCTTTCTTTTTCTTTCATAAAAAAATAATAATTACAGTCTCTGGTTCTGCTGTCTGCATTATCGACATGGTCGTTGGGCCTTGTATCCCCCTTGCCCCTTCAGAAGAAGCGACGTTTGTTTGTTTATATTTATGTCAGCTAACGTAGCTAGTTAGTACAAAGTTGCCGGGCAACATAGCTCACGCAGACCGTGATGAACTCGCGGCGCACGCATTACTGAAGTTCAAAATCTGTAAACTGTTGTGGGCGTGACAGAAATATTAGAGTGGTGAGGAAAGGACCAACAGACTGCACAAAGTTCAATGTACTTACTGCACAAATAGCCTAAAATTGTATATAATGATTATTTAATTTGACCAATTAAAAAAAAATATATATATATCCTTTCCGTGCAGCCCAGTCTGCCGGGACCGCTGTCTGAAAGTAATGATTGACTGTCGTTTATCTTTGCCTATTTGAGCTGTTCTTGCCATAATATTGACTTTGTCTTTTACAAAATAGGGCTATCTTCTGTATACCACCCCTACCTTGTCACAACACAACTGATTGGCACAAACGCATTAAGGAAAGAAATTCTACAAATTAACTTTTACAAGGCACATCTGTGTATTGAAATGCATTCCAAGTGACTACATCATGAAGCTGGTTGAGAGAATGAACACACCTACTCATTCCAAATTTTTGACTGGTACTGTAGCTCTATTATCTTTGCTACATACTTTATATCTGGTTCGAGTTGTTTTAAGTTTACACTGAAAACGTTTTTTTTAAACCAAATTATATTTATATATCACACATTTTTTGGGAGTGGCAGACCTTACAGGACACTGAGACAGAGGGTGGCCACCATGACCACAGTCCCTAGGGTAGACATGGTAATGATCCCACACAGCTCCCCTGGTGGTCATACCTTGGATGCTCCTCTTGAAGAAGGCCTTGCAGCCCTCACAAGACCACACGCCGTAGTGGTAGCCCGAAGCGTAGTCATGACACACGGCACAGAAGTGCATGTCTGCCTTCACCACCACACAGCTGGCTGAGGAGGAGTTCACTTCCTCTCCGTCCTCCAGTCTCTTCCCCAGCAGCTTGGTAGGGTGGAGGAGAGGGCTATGAGAAGGAACGTCAATCAATGTTTAACAAACTCCAAAATAGAAGCCTCAGTTTTGTTAAGAGGCTGTCTCCTATTGTTTACCCATCTGAGATGTTATAGGAGACAAGAAAAGGTCAAATAAGACAGGTGTGTACATTAAAAGATACAAAAGGAGGGTGTGTCAGATGTTGAAGGCTTGTAGCTACCTGCTGGGGCTGAGGCCGTGGGGTTTGGGCTCCACCCAGGGGGTGTGGGTGTTATGCTCACTGTACACCAGGGGCTGGGGGCAGTGCAGGGTCAGCGAGGGCATGTTTTGCTGGCCATGGTTGGGCCAGAAGAGAGAGGGACTGAGGGGTGGACATAGAGAAGGGCTGTCGGAGATAGGTGGTCTGCTGTAGCCGAGCATAGAGGGGTTGTAGAAGGCTAGGGGTCCGTGGCTGTGACTGTAATCATGGCTGTTGTCTGTGTAGGGAGAGGGGATGCAGAATGTGCGGCTCTCCATGCCGCTCGGAGGGCTGTAGAGGGCGGGTAGGAGTCCCGGGGAGCTCCCCCTCTCTTGGACCTTGCTGGAGCCCACATCCTGGAGCTGGAGCAGGGAAGAAATGTCTGTCCCACTTTCAGGAGAACATGCCATGCTGGGGATAACGTTGGGCTGACGTTTTGGCTGCTGCTGTCGTCTATTGCCTTCCTCACCGGGACCAGTCAGTGAGAAGTCCTACTGCAGCATGGAGGGTGGGATGGAGAAAGTGTATGCAGAGTCACATTCAAATACCACATAGATATTCTCAAGTGCACACAAAGTCACTCAACAAAATAATGTTGTCTTCACTCGTCATACTGTACATACTCAACAAAAACTATATGATCATATCTGTTTATTTGAGGAAAGATCATTGTTTGCATTGCTCAGAGTTAGAACAGTTTCAATTGCCAATCCTGAGTGGTAAATAGTTGTAATATATCTTGCTCACATTGAGCCTGTAAAAGGACAGATGCAACAGGAAATAATTTATTTAATTTGGTCTCAAACCTTGTCTAGACTACCAGTTACTTTTACTGTTGCCACTCGAGTGCACTTGTAGAGACTATTAAGTCAGGATGGAAGAGGGAAACGTGAATACTCAAATCCAAATCACAGAACATGTTGTACAGAAAGAAAAATGTGCACCTACATCAGACTGATAACAAGCCTGATCAGATGAAACACATGAAAAAGAAATAGGTGCAACATCAAGTAACGTGATATATTAAAATTGGTAAAAGTGTGCATTTTTATGTGTATAGGTAGATGTGTTCTGTACATATGGTATGTACTGGACGTGTGGGTCTGACCTTAATTCTTTTGTTATGTCTTTGTTTTAGTATGGTCATGGCGTGAGTTGGGTGGGTTGTCTATGTTCCTTTTTCTGTTTTGGGATTTCTGTGTTTGGCCTGGTATGGTTCTCAATCAGCAGCTGTCAATCGTTGTCCCTGATTGAGAACCATACTTAGGTAGCCTGGTTCCACTTTTGAGTTGTGGGTGATTATTTTCCGTGTCACACGAGACTGTTTCGTTTGTTTCGGTATTTCACGTTGTTATTTTGTAGTTTAGTGTTCATGTAAATAAAGTATCGATATGGACACTGACAACGCTGCGCATTGGTCCGATCCTTGGTACTCCTCCTCCTCCTCAGAAGAAGAAGAGGAAAGCCGTTACAGGGCCTTACGTAAGGCTGTACATATAGTGCCTTCAGAAAGTATTCATATCCCTTGACTTCATCCACATTTGTTGTGTTACAGCCTGAATTCAAAATGGATTAAACAGATTTATTTACACACAATAGCACAGAGACTAAATGAAAACAGGTTTTTCATTTTTTTTTTCTCAAATGTATTGAAAATTAAATACAGCATTTAGGTATTTAATTTACATAAGTATTCACACCCGAGTCAATACATATCAAATCAAATCAAATCACATTTTACTTGTCACATACACATGGTTAGCAGATGTTAATGCGAGTGTAGAAAAATGCTTGTGCTTCTAGTTCCGACAATGCAGTAATAACCAACAAGTAATCTAACTAACAATTCCAAAACTACTGTCTTATACACAGTGTAAGGGGATAAAGAATATGTACATAAGGATATATGAATGAGTGATGGTACAGAGCAGCATAGGCAAGATACAATAGATGGTATCGAGTGCAATATATACATGAGGTGAGTATGTAAACAAAGTAGCATAGTTAAAGTGGCTAGTGATACATGTATTACATAAGGATGCAGTCGATGATATAGAGTACAGTATATACGTATGCATATGAGATGAATAATGTAGGGTAAGTAACATTTTATAAGGTAGCATTGTTTAAAGTGGCTAGTGATATATTTACATAATTTCCCATCAATTCCCATTATTAAAGTGGCTGGAGTTGAGTCAGTGTCAGTGTCAGTGTGTTGGCAGCAGCCACTCAATGTTAGTGGTGGCTGTTTAACAGTCTGATGGCCTTGAGATAGAAGCTGTTTTTCAGTCTCTCGGTCCCAGCTTTGATGCACCTGTACTGACCTCACCTTCTGGATGATAGCGGGGTGAACAGGCAGTGGCTCGGGTGGTTGATGTCCTTGATGATCTTTATGGCCTTCCTGTAACATCGGGTGGTGTAGGTGTCCTGGAGGGCAGGTAGATTGCCCCCGGTGATGCGTTGTGCAGACCTCACTACCCTCTGGAGAGCCTTACGGTTGTGGGCGGAGCAGTTGCCGTACCAGGCGGTGATACAGCCCGCCAGGATGCTTTCGATTGTGCATCTGTAGAAGTTTGTGAGTGCTTTTGGTGACAAACCAAATTTCTTCAGCCTCCTGAGGTTGAAGAGGCGCTGCTGCGCCTTCTTCACGATGCTGTCTGTATGAGTGGACCAATTCAGTTTGTCTGTGATGTGTATGCCGAGGAACTTAAAACTTGCTACCCTCTCCACTACTGTTCCATCGATGTGGATAGGGGGGTGTTCCCTCTGCTGTTTCCTGAAGTCCACAATCATCTCCTTAGTTTTGTTGACGTTGAGTGTGAGGTTATTTTCCTGACACCACACTCCGAGGGCCCTCACCTCCTCCCTGTAGGTCGTCTCGTCGTTGTTGGTAATCAAGCCTACCACTGTTGTGTCGTCCGCAAACTTGATGATTGAGTTGGATGCGTGCGTGGCCACGCAGTTGTGGGTGAACAGGGAGTACAGGAGAGGGCTCAGAACGCACCCTTGTGGGGCCCCAGTGTTGAGGATCAGCGGGGTGGAGATGTTGTTGCCTACCCTCACCACCTGGGGGCGGCCCGTCAGGAAGTCCAGTACCCAGTTGCACAGGGCGGGGTCGAGACCCAGGGTCTCGAGCTTGATGACGAGCTTGGAGGGTACTATGGTGTTGAATGCCGAGCTGTAGTCGATGAACAGCATTCTCACATAGGTATTCCTCTTGTCCAGATGGGTTAGGGCAGTGTGCAGTGTGGTTGAGATTGCATCGTCTGTGGACCTATTTGGGCGGTAAACAAATTGGAGTGGGTCTAGGGTGTCGGGTAGGGTGGAGGTGATATGGTCCTTGACTAGTCTCTCAAAGCACTTCATGATGACGGAAGTGAGTGCTACGTCGTTTAGCTCAGTTACCTTAGCTTTCTTGGGAACAGGAACAATGGTGGCCCTCTTGAAGCATGTGGGAACAGCAGACTGGTATAGGGATTGATTGAATATGTCCGTAAACACACCGGCCAGCTGGTCTGCGCATGCTCTGAGGGCGCGGCTGGGGATGCCGTCTGGGCCTGCAGCCTTGCGAGGGTTAACACGTTTAAATGTCTTACTCACCTCGGCTGCAGTGAAGGAGAGTCCGCATGTTTTCGTTGCAGGCCGTGTCAGTGGCACTGTATTGTCCTCAAAGCGGGCAAAAAAGTTATTTAGTGGGAGCAGGACATCCTGGTCCGTGACTGGGCTGGATTTCTTCTTGTAGTCCGTGATTGACTGTAGACCCTGCCACATGCCTCTTGTGTCTGAGCCGTTGAATTGAGATTCTACTTTGTCTCTGTACTGACGCTTAGCTTGTTTGATAGCCTTGCGGAGGGAATAGCTGCACTGTTTGTATTCGGTCATGTTACCAGTCACCTTGCCCTGATTCAAAGCAGTGGTTCGCGCTTTCAGTTTCACGCGAATGCTGCCATCAATCCACGGTTTCTGGTTAGGGAATGTTTTAATCGTTGCTATGGGAACGACATCTTCAACGCACGTTCTAATGAACTCGCACACCGAATCAGCGTATTCGTCAATATTGTTATCTGACGCAATACGAAACATGTCCCAGTCCACGTGATGGAAGCAGTCTTGGAGTGTGGAGTCAGCTTGGTCGGACCAGCGTTGGACAGACCTCAGCGTGGGAGCCTCTTGTTTTAGTTTCTGTCTGTAGGCAGGGATCAACAAAATGGAGTCGTGGTCAGCTTTTCCGAAAGGTGGGCGGGGCAGGGCCTTATATGCGTCGCGGAAGTTAGAGTAACAATGATCCAAGGTTTTTCCACCCCTGGTTGCGCAATCGATATGCTGATAAAATTTTGGGAGTCTTGTTTTCAGATTAGCCTTGTTAAAATCCCCAGCAACAATGAATGCAGCCTCCGGATAAATGGATTCCAGTTTGCAAAGAGTCAAATAAAGTTCGTTCAGAGCCATCGATGTGTCTGCTTGGGGGGGGGGGGGTATATACGGCTGTGATTATAATCGAAGAGAATTCTCTTGGTAGATAATGCGGTCTACATTTGATTGTGAGGAATTCTAAATCAGGTGAACAGAAGGATTTGAGTTCCTGTATGTTTCTTTCATCACACCATATCTCGTTAGTCATAAGGCATACGCCCCCGCCCCTTTTCTTACCAGAAAGATGTTTGTTTCTGTCGGCGCGATGGGTGGAGAAACCCGCTGGCTGCACCGCCCCCGATAGCGTCTCTCCAGTGAGCCATGTTTCCGTGAAGCAAAGAATGTTACAGTCTCTGATGTCCCTCTGGAATGCTACCCTTGCTCGGATTTCATCAACCTTGTTGTCAAGAGACTGGACATTGGCGAGAAGGATGCTAGGGAGTGGTGCACGATGTGCCCGTCTCCGGAGTCTGACCAGAAGACCGCCTCGTTTCCCTCTTTTTCGGAGTCGTTTTTTTGGGTTGCTGCATGGGATCCATTCCGTTGTCCTGGGTGAAAGGCAGAACACAGGATCCGCGTCGCGAAAAACATATTCTTGGTCGTACTGATGGTGAGTTGACGCTGATCTTATATTCAGTAGTTCTTCTCGACTGTATGTAATGAAACCTAAGATGACCTGGGGTACTAATGTAAGAAATAACACTTAAAAAAACAAAACACTGCATAGTTTCCTAGGAACGCGAAGCGAGGCGGCCATCTCTGTCGGCACCGGAAATAATCACCTTTGGCAGTGATTACAGCTGAGTCTTTCTGGGTAAGTCTCTGAAAGCTTTGCACACCTGGTCTGTACAATATTTATCCATTATTCTTCTCAAAATTCTTCAAGCTCTATCAAATTGATCATTGCTAGACAACTATTTTCAATTCCTGCCAAAGCTTTTCAAACCGATTTAAGTCAGAACTGTAACTTCGCCACTCAGGAACATTCGCTGTCTTCTTGGTAAGCAACTCCAGTGTACCTTTGGCCTTGTGTTTTAGGTTATTGTCCTTCTGAAAGGTCATCTCCCAGTGTCTGGTGGAAAGCAGACTAAACTGGATTCCTTTAGGATTTTGCCTGTCCTTCGCTCCATTCTAAGTATTTTTTATCCTGGAAAACTCCCCAGTCCTTAACGATTACAAGCATACCCATAACAAGATGCAGCCACTACGATGCTTGAAAATAGAGTGGTACTCAGTAATGTGTTGTTTTGGATTCGCCCCAAACAACACTTTTATTCAGGATAAAAAGTTAATTGCTTTGCCACATTTTTTTGCCGTATTAATTTGCAAACAGGATGCATGTTTAGTAATATTTTTATTCTGTACAAGCTTGCTTCATTTCACTCTGTCAATTAGGTTAGCACTGTGGAGTAGCTACAATGTTGTTGATCCATCCTTAGTTTTCTCCTATCAAAGCCATTAAACTCTGTAACCATTTTAAAGTCACCATTGGCCTTATGGTGAAATACCTGAGTGGTTTCCTTCCTCCCCGGCAACTGAGTTAGTAAGGACACCTGTATCTTTGCAGTGACTGGGTGTATTGATACACCATCCATAGTGTAATGAATAACTTCATGCTCAAAGGGATATTCAATGTCTGTTTTTTACCCATCTACCAATGGGTAAATCTTTGTGAGGCATTGGAAAACCTCCATGTTCTTTGTGGTTGAATCGGTGTTTGAAATTCACTGCTCGACTGAGGGATCTTACAGATCATTGTATGTGTGGAGTGCAGAGTGAGTCCATGTGACTTATCATGTGAATTGTTAAGCAAATGTTTACTCCTGAACTTATTTTGGCTTGCCATAACAAAGGGGTTGAATACTTTGACTCAAGACATTTCAGCTTTTCAATTAAAATGCATTTGTAAAAACTTCTAGAAACATAATTCCACTTTGACATTATGGGGTGTTGTGTGTAGGCCAAAAATCTAAATTTAATCCATTTTAAATTCAGACTGTAATACAACAAAATGTGGAAAAAGTCCATGCTTGTGAATACTTTCTGAAGGCACTGTAGGCTGTGACAAACAGGCCATCAGCACGTTAATCAGTGTCAGAGTGGATAACACAGGTACCAACTGCACAGCTACCAACAGCACAGGCCGAGGGCTGAGGACAGGCATTGGTTAGGTTTCCATTTCCATTCACACAAAAACAGGCCCACACATGAATTCAGAGTAAAGATGTCCATTACAGCACATGCCCAGGAAACTCACCCAATCAAAGTATTTCACCTGAAGTTGCTGTTTCAATTCCTATTTAGGTCAGTTCCATACTTATAGCTTGATCTAAAACCATCCAGTCAAGCCTGAGTGAGATAACTCTTAAACCTCTTAAATGTAAAGGCAAAAACTTAGTATATTTGGAAAGAAGACATCTGGGAGATTGTGAAGAAATTATCAGAAGATAGATAGGAGTTACATAGTTCAGAATACACAAGATCAAACGCACACAAAATAACATTTTTTTGTTTTTTAAAATTTGAACGTAATCTGTCATTGACAAGCTATAAGTGAATTATTGATGACTAGAGTTGGAAACTGAACAAAATCAGCAAAAAAAGGGATTGATTGACTTAACAACTAGAAATGGGCAGATGTTTTAGTAAGTTGTGTCAGGTGTGGTCACGGTACATTTCCAAGTCTCTGAGCCAGGAAGCAATAGTTCGCATTACGCATCAAAGGTTCTAGGCCTTGCTTTGTCCCACCCAGGTCAACTGCATATCCCTGGAAAGCTTATCTCATTGGCTACAAGAGACTGTCAAGGTGCCATAGTAGCCAATCCCGTGTAATGTAAGCAGACATCATATTTTTCATGCGCAAAGATAAATGTTGCTATTAAGTCATACATCATAATTGACAATAGGCTAGATGTGTTCCTACCAACCAAGGGATGAATTTGATACCTCCCATGTAGCTATAGCTCAAACACAGACCAAATCTATCTAAGCTTACCTTGTAAGATGTTTGCTATTTGGTGAAAACGTTGTCTAAAATAAACATTTTGACTCTCGGGCTGGTGATCAATAATGGTTGTTCACAGTCAGACAAATAAGATATCCTCATGATCTGTGGAGTCCCGGCTTTCGGTGTGAATCAACATATTCTGTGTTTATTTCGTTTATGCTTCACAACGCTAACCGGAATGTAGGTAGCAGCCGTCTTGAAATTATGTCATCAGCTCGGCCTCCCTTTATACATTCGTATGCCCATTTTTGGTCAATAGCCAAGATACTCAGCTTTCCGCAGACACCCTGCTTTTGCAGATATGGGCTACTGTTCTTGTTACAGACTAAATTGAATAAAATCATTCCAATAAGTTCCCCAAATATGGGGACTTTACATTTAATTAACTATAGCCCATACTACGCTTTTGTATTTCACATCATCACAAACCTCAACATGAGACCAAGCCTGTGGAACTCAACATTCAGATGTAGGGAAAATGTTGTTTATTTCTACTCATCTTAAATAATATATCATACAGTTTGAATATTAAATCAATATTAAATTAGAAGGTAAGACAAAAATATTCCAACCAATTTCTTCCCCAAAATCTCAAATACATATTTTTTAATTAACATACAGAACATATAAGAATGGACTGAGTCACTTACGTTTACATGCTGAGGATATGGATACTATTGACAGTCTGAACGGCCCGATGTTTTGTCAAATGCTGGCAATCCAGTGGTGTGGTCTTTGGACAGACAGTCTAGTTGTTGAACCTGCAGCCTGGCAGAGGTCCATGGTAAACCCAGCACTGCATCACATGTCAAAGGTCATGGTGCCAGCTCTGTTAATAAGACTATATACTTGGAAGATGGAATGTTCTTACCAAGAGAGAACACCATGCCAGGCCTGGGATAACTATAGATGTAACTATACTTTGTGGAAAGGAAAAAACTATTGGGGGTGACTAAAACTATTTGAATACATATCCCAAATATAACTACTTTTTAAAACTATTTGAATACAGATCTCAGGAAGTGACTACTTTTCAGAAACTTTTGGATTGGCTGCCTTCAACTAATGGCAGGGCTGTATCTAGAAATGCATGTTGAAGATAGAAATATAATTAATAAAGAACACAATCTTCTATACTATTCCAATCTATCTGACAGTCATATTTGATCAATACATTTCTAGCTGAACATTCTGCAGAAAAAACTAAAAGCAAAAACTACTATATTGGTTCACTAATACAGGACTAGTAAAGGCTCAGGGCCCAGTTGTATAAAACATTGTATGTTAATTCCCCCCTGTTCTTTTCCTTTAAAGTTTCCTTAACTTTAAGTCATTTGCACCAAACATTTTAAGTCGAATTTCCTCCTTAAATTAAGTGAAAAAGTTAATAGTGCCGATGAGGTCCCTTAAGTGCTTCATTCAGTATGGATAAAATTATTCCTTTAGGTAAAACACTTAAGGGAACTTCTTGACGCTACCCATCCATGTAGCGGGATAATTGTCATCATCAACCGCTGAATTGCATAGCACCACATTCAAATAATATTACTACAAATATGTATATTCATGAAATCACAAGTGCAATATTGCAAAACACAGGCCTTTTGTTAATTCACCTGTCGTCTCAGATTTAGAAAATATGCTTTACAGCAAAAGCAATCCAAGCGTTTGTGTACGTTTATCGATCGTTCGACAAAACATTATGTACACTTAGCATCAAGTAGCTTGGTCACGAAAATCAGAAAAGCAATCAAATTAATCGTTTACCTTTGATGAACTTCGGATGTTTTCACTCACGATACTCCGTTACACAATAAATGTTCCTTTTGTTCCATAAAGATTATTTTTATATCCAAAATACCTCCGTTTGTTTGGAGCGTTATGTTCAGAAATCCACAGGAAAGAGCAGTCACGACAATGCAGACGAAAATTGCAAATAATATCCGTAATGTCCACAGAAACATGTCAAACGTTTTTTATAATCGATCCTCAGGTTGTTTTTAAAATATATAATCGATAATATATCAACCGCAACTGTCTTTATCAGTAGGAGAGGGAGAGGCATTGGCTGCCCAAACTCTGTTGCGCGAGCAAAACTCATGCGAACACCTGACGCAATGTTATCTTTCTCGCTCATTTTTCAAAATAAAAGCCTGAAACAATGTCTAAAGACTGTTGACACCTCGAGGAAGCGATATGAAAAGGAATCTGGTTGATATCCCTTTAAATGGAGCGAAGGCAGGCTATGGAACATGGAGCTTTCAAAATAGAAGCCACTTCCTGGTTTGATTTTCCTCAGGTTTCGCCTGTTATACTCACAGACGATATTTTGACAGTTTTGGAAACTTTAGAGTGTTTTCTATCCTAATCTGTCAATTATATGCATATTCTAGCATCTGGTCCTGAGAAATAGGCAATTTACTTTGGAAACGTTATTTTTCCAAACATAAAAATAGTGACCCCTAGCTTCAAGAGGTTTAAGGGAAACAATGTTAAAACAAATGTTTTATGCAACCAGGCCCAGTGCACTACTTTTGTGAGAGAGAGAAAAAATTCCCCCCCCAAAACATTGCAAACAGCAAGTTGGATGCTTAGCAAAAACAACTTCGAACCTCTGACCGTCTGGAGGTAAGTGTTCTTGTTTCAAACACACTACACCCTTCAAACTTAACTCTGGACCTCAAAGTCAGTTCCACTGCATTTTTCATTGTTTCCCTCTAATCAGGGACTGATTTAGACCTGGGACACCATGTGTGTGCAACTAATTATCAGGTAGAACAGAAAACTAGCAGGCTCTGGACCTCATAGGGAAAGTTGAATACCCCTGCACTATACCATCTTTAAAGGGATAATTTACTCTGAATACCGACTAAGATAATTGATTCTTGACAGCCCCATCCCCATTCAAAGGGGAAGGGGGAAGAGAGTTATTCTAGCAGCTACCAATCACCCAAACCACAAGCAATGATTTGGACAAAGCACGATTCATCAAGGTCAATTGAGCATTGTATTTGGTTGAAGCTCTGGATGATTCACAGGCATATTCTCTCTGTCACATTTTCATAACACTTCCCAGAAGGCATAGAGTACAACTACAGCTCGCAGCCCGGGAGATGCCTACGGATCTCGATTCGCTCATCGCCTTGACCATCTGGATCGATGGGCGACTATGGGAACGTAGGAGGTAGAGGAGGTCTGATTCAGGTCCCACTCGCTCGCCCAAGGATCCAGGAAGTCCCCGGCATCTACGTTCCCAAGAGAATCCGAGGTTACCCGAGTTCCCATGAGAGCCGATGAAACTCGGCAGAGCTAGATTGTCTCCAGCCGAACGTTTATGCAGACTTAACACTAAGAGTTGTCTGTAATGCGGGACTACCGGTCATTAAGTGTTTACCTGTCCATTAAAAGATCATGCTCATTAGTAGGTATGAATACTCTGGTGGGCCATACAGAGAATTTTCCTTCTCCCCTTACTTGTACCCCTCTCCATGCCATCCTGCTCTGGGGCGACCAGACAAAATCTCTCCGGGTACTTATTGACTCTGGGGCCGATGAGAGTTTCATGGACATCATCCTGGTGTCAGAGCTGGGCATCCCCACTCAGCCCCTCTCCACTCCCATGGACATTAGAGCGCTGGATGGGTGCTCTATAGGCAGGGTCACCCACAATACTACTCATATCAACCTGTGAGTGTCAGGAAACCACAGTGAGTCTATGCAGTTCATGCTCAGGTAGTCTCCTCAGGTACCCGTGGTGTTAGGGTTTTTCATGGCTCCAGCGAAACAATCCCCTTATCGACTGGACTGCTGGTGTTATCATGGGCTGGATCCCATTCTGCTATGCTCATTGCCTGAAGTCGGGGCAGCCTGCCCCGGGAATTCTTCCTGTAGGCTCGGAAGAAGCCTCAGACCTCTCCACGGAGTACCAGGACCTCCGGGAAGTTTTCAGCAGGATTCTTCTTTGTGGAATCGACTACCGGGGCCTTAATGACATCACGGTTAAGAACCGCTACCCGCTCCCACTAATCGCCTTGGCTTTCGACTGCTCCAGGGGTCAATCATTTTCTCTACATTGGACCTGAGGAACGCCTACCATCTGGTGCGGCTACGGGAAGGTGACAAGTGGAAGACAGCCTTCAACATGACTAGTGGACACTACGAATACCTGGTGATGCCATTCAGTCTGACCAACGCTCCTGCTGTTTTCCAGGCCCTGGATAACGATGTTCTCCGTGACACGTTGAACCTTGACGACATCCTCATCTTATCCCGCTCAGCTTAGGAACACTTTCTCCATGTCCGACAAGTCCTCTAGCGTCTCCTGGAGAACCATCTTTTTGTTAAAGCAGAAAATTGCAAATTCAATCGTTCCACCATCTCCTTCCTAGGATACATCATCGCTGCTTGTAATGTGAAGATGGATCCCGGAAAGTTGAGAGTAGTGGTGGATTGGCCCCAACCCACGTCCAGAATGCAGCAGCAACGATTACTGGGATTTGCCCATTTCTATCGCCATTTTATCCAGGGTTACAGCACCCTGGCTTCCCCCCTTTCAGCACTCACCTCTCCCAAGGTTCAGTTCACATGGTCCCCAGCTGCTGACCGGGCGTCGCTTCAGGTAGCCTAGTGGTTAGAGCGTTAGTGGGCCAGTTACCGAAAGGTTGCTGGATCGAATCCTCAAGCTGACAAGGTAAACATCTGTCGCGCTGCCCCTGAACAAGGCAGTTAAACCACCGTTCCCTGGTAGGCCGTCGTTCCCTGGTAGGCCATTGTAAATAAGAATTTGTTCTTAACTGACTTGCTTAGTTAAATAAAGGTTCAATATATATGTTTTTTTAATTCACCACAGCTCCCATATTAATCCAACTCCGATGTCCGAAGCATCGACCTCCACCACGAACTAACGGGATGTTAGTTCGTGGTGGAGGTCGATGCTTCGGACATTGGAGTGGGGGCTGTCCTGTCCCAGCATTCTGCCTTGGACCTTTCGTTGCCGCCTGCACTGTCTGTGCTCAGAATAAGACTTGTCAGCAAGCTCCACCTGGTCTCCTTCAACCACTTCCTGTCCATCACTGTCCCTGGTCATATATATCCCTGCACTCCCCCCATGGGCATCCGGTGGACATGGTCTCCGACTGTGGTCCTCAGTTCTCGTCCTGGTTCTAGAAGGCGTTTTGCACATTCATTGGGTTGTCGGCCAGCCTGTCTTCCGGGTTTCACCCCCAGTCTAACGGCCAGTTGGAGCAAGCCAATCAGGACCTGGAGAAGACTCTTCGTTGCCTTGTCTTTGTCAACCCCACCAGCTGGAGACAGTAACTCGTGTGGGTGGAATACGCCCACAACACCCTCCCCTGCTCAGCCACTGGTCTCTTGCCTTTCGTGTGTTCGATGGGTTATCAGCCCTAGCTCTTCCATGAGCAAGAGGAAGTCAGTATACCCTCGGCGTTGATGTTCGTCCGCTTGCTGTCGCCGGACCTGGAAGAGAGCCCGGTCTGCTCTTCTCAAGATCATCTCCTGGTATCGACGACGCACGGACCGCCACCGGACCACTGGACCAAGTCAAGGGGTCTGAGTACTTTTCGAATGCACTGTAAAATATTGAAAATGCCCACGCTACACACGTCTATATTGGCCCGCTAATACAGGACTAGTAAAGGTCCAGTGCACTACTTTTGTGAAAAAATTGAAATGTAATGCATTTTGTGTTTACCAGCATTTGTAATTTGAGTCTGATAATTATCTGTACAAAACAGTTCATCTGATAATTGTGGAATATGAAAATACTTGCTTGATACGATTTCCAGTTTTTGAAATACTTTGCAAACACATGTGAATACCAAAATGGTCTATTCATTCCTTTTACATTTTTAGTAAATGTATTGAGTGCATACATTTTCATACTTTTTCATACGGGTCCCCCATGGGAGTCGAACCCACAACCCTGTCACAATCCCTCTGGAACTTCCATTGCGCACACCTGGCCCCTTTTCCCACTAATTGTATTTGCATATATGTGCCCTTTGTTCAACATAGTGCTGTCAATTATTGTTACAATGTCCGTTGGTGCGTGTGAGTACCTGTGCTGTGTGTTTTGGCTTTCGTGCCATTGTGGATTGCGCAGATGATTACGGGTCACCTCCCATGTGCTAATCATTGTGTGTGTGTTATTTATTAGAAATACTCCTCGCTCTTTTGTTTGGGTTTCAACACTGTGTTTTGTTATGTGTTTGTTTGGTCTTTGTCACTGTGCCCTTACACGGCATGCCGTAATTTGGGTGTAATAAAAATCCATACCACCCAGACTGCGCCTGTCTCCTGAATCATTTATGCCAGCGTTATTCAATAACTCTTACAATTCCAACAATTGAATCCTGAAAGATGTTCTGTTCTTAATTATACAACTACCTTTTTTGCCAAAGCAGAGATACTGAAAAAAATGTTTTCCCCGCGCTAAAGACATCTATATCAGTCTGCTAATAAAGGACTAGTAAAGGCACAGTGAATTGTATTTTTTATTTTGTTTTATGAATATTCATATACAGTGTGCAAAGCTGTCTTCAAGGCAAAGGGTGGCTACTTTGAAGAATCTCACATATAAAATACATTTTGATTTGTTTAACACTTTTTTGGTTACTACATGATTCCATATGTGTTATTTCATAGTTTTGATGTCTTCACTATTATTCTACAATGCAGAAAATATTAAAAATGAAGAAAACCCCTGGAATGAGTAGGTGTGTCTAATCTTTTGACTGGCACTGTATTTACATATATACAGTATATATACATAAACATTTTATTCTGATTTTTCATGGAGTGCTGCAGCACCCTCACCACCCCTACTTCCTGTGCCTATGTTCATAACCATATCATATGCCATTGCATAGACAACTTAAGTAAAGTGACTAATTTGAGGTGTTATAAAACAGTTATGAATGTGCTTAATACCCAGTGTTGGGGAAGCTCCTCTGAAAATATAGTTTGCCAAGCTACCAATTACTTCAAACCAAAATAATTTAATCTACACTAAAGCTACCTGTAAGACAAAATATTATTTAATGTTCATATGTATCTGTACTGTACTGTAATATACCGTACTCTTTTCAAACTGGGGGGGGTGGGGGGGTGGGGGGGGGGGGTTAGGGAGTCCGTGGAACAACAATAAAAAAGGCTTAGTGCAATACTTTTGTGAGAATTCATTTAACATTAAAAGGTTTGAAAACCCCTGCTCTACTCTGCTGAATTAGACTCAACTGTACTGTGCTGTACTCTGCTGAATTTAACTCTACTAGACTCTACTGTACACTACTGAATTAAACTGCACTCTACTGCAAAGTCACAAATCATAGGCCAAGGGACTATGCTGTTTGCTCAAAATAGGGAGTTGTTGAGAAACAATCAAATCTATTGGTTCTACAGACAGATGAGTCTTCTCTTTTCAGCAGTAGGCATTTGCTTTCCAAACTGTTTTTCTCAAGATTGTATTTTGAAATTTGCAAAAGACTAACTGATAGCAACCAACCATAGAAAAATAATCCATAGATGGCATTTCCAATTCGAATCAGGACTGGCAGCCATCTCTAGTGTGCCCAAATTGCTAAGGGAATAGGTTCCAAAACCCTTCTATGGATTATACAGTTGAAGTCTGAAGTTTACATACACTTGGTTGGAGTCATTCAAACTTGTTTTTCAACCACTCCTCAAATATATTGTTAACAAACTATAATTTTGGCTAGTCGGTTAGGACATCTACTTTGTTGTAATTTTTCCAACAATTGTTTACAGACAGATTTCACTTATATTTCACTGTATCACAATTCCAGTGGGTCAGAAGTTTACATACACTAAGTTGAATGTACCTTTAAACAGCTTGGAAAATTCCAGAAAATTATGTCATTGCTTTAGAAGCTTCTGATAGGCTAATTGACATAATTTGAGTCAATTGGAGGTGTACCTGTGGATGTATTTCAAGGCCTACCTTCAAACTCAGTACCTCTTTGCTTGACATCATGGGAAAATCATGGGAAAATCAAAAGAAATCAGCCAAAAATTCTAGCTCTCCACAAGTTTGGTTCATCCTTGGGAGCAATTTCCAAAAGCCTGAAGGTACCACGTTCATCTGTACAAACAATAGTACGCAAGTAGAAACACCATGGGACCACGCAGCCGTCATACCGCTCAGAAAGGAGACGCGTTCTGTCTCCTAGAGATGAACGTACTTTGGTGCGAAAAGTGCAAATCAATCCCAGAACAACAGCAAAGGACCTTGTGAAGATGCTGGAGGAAACAGGTACAAAAGTCAATTACGCACGGCTGCTATGCGGTCACTCTTCATCTCCACCCCTGAGGTGGAAATGCGATACCTCAGGAAGGAGACAGACTGATGAAAGAACAGGCATTTCTCAGCCTTGACGTACAAGTCATGATCCAACAGTCGTCCAAGTACCTTGCGCACCAAGGACACATGCTCAGCGCGTGTAGTGGAGTATATCAGAATGTCATCGCTATACACCACTACACCCAGCCCGTGTAGGTCCCTGAAAATCTCATCTACAAAAGATTGGAAGACCGATGGAGCATTCATCAACCCGTACGGCATGACGAGGTACTCATAATGCCCTGAGGTGGTACTAAACACCGTCTCCCTCTCGGATACGCACCAGATTGTACGTACTCCTGAGATGCAGTTTAGTGAAGAAGCACGCCCCTTGCATTGACTCAATCGCCTTGGCGATGAGAGGTAGCGGATAACTGTACCTCACCTTGATTTGATTGAGACCTCTATAATCAATGCACGGGCGCAGACCTCCATCCTTCTTCTTCACAAAAAAGAAAGTCGAGGAGGCGGGTGAAGTGGAGGACCGAATGTACCCCTGACGCAGGGATTCAGAAACACATGTCTCCATAGCCACCATCTCCGCTTGCGACAGGGGATACACGTGACTCCTGGGAAGTACAGTGTCTACAAGGTGATTTATCGCACAATCCCCCAGTCAATGGGGTGGTAATTGAGTCGCCTTCTAAACTAAGTGCTAATGCTCTGTCAATAAAATTCCCAGCTGCGTCTGAATCGACAAGCGCCTTATGCTGGGAATGCGGGGACAACTCAGGGAAACAAATAGGTACAAACAGGTGGACAACAGAGGACTCTGGATGAGAGTGGTGCATACTCACCTGGGGTGACGTTAGAGTGCCCTGTCTGCTGCCTCGACTCCCAGAGTGACCAACCCGGCACCGACTGACATTGTGCACTCTGCGGCCTCAGATGGTGCACGTGAAGGCCCCTCCTCCAGCCTCCCTATGCACAGCCCCTCACAACTCCATGGGCACCGGAGTGGAAGTGCTGGGAAATGGAACCGACAGAGCCCCTTCAGGACGTCCACGGAGGACCAGCAGGTTATCCAACCGGATGGACATATCCACCAGTTAGTCAAAGGTGGTGGTGGCATCCCTGCAGGCCAACTCCCGTCGGATGTCCTCACGTGAGCTGCATCGATAGTGGTTGATAAGGACCCTGTTGTTCCATCCTGCTCCGGTGGCAAAGGTCCGGAACTCCAGCGCAAAATCCTGTGCACTCATCGTCCCCTGTCTCAAATGGAAGAGTCGTTCACCCGCCGCTCTACCTTTGGGCGGATGGTCAAAGACGGCCCGGAAACGGCGGGTAAACTCCTTGAAGTGGTCCAACACAGCGTCTTCCTCTCCCCACACGCCGTTTGCCCACTCCAGAGCTCTACCCGAGAGGCATGAGAGGCATGAGATGAAGGCGGATACTCTCTCCCTTCCTGAGGGAGCTGGGTGAACAGTGGCCAGGTATAGGTCCAGTTGTAAAAGGAACCCCTGGCACTGTGCGGCCGTCCCATCATACTCCCCGTATTCCACTGGAGCTGGATCCGGACGGGACGTGTAGAGATAACCCTGGTTGAGCTGGTCGAGGCGCTGGAGAGACTTCCTGTTTCTCCCAGCTGTCCATGGTCTGGACAACGCGATCCATCATGCCACCGAGATGATGTAGCATATCCGCGTGTTCCTGGACGTGTTCCTGGACTCCTCTGACCGGGGTACTTGCTCCTGCTGACTCCATGATTGGTGTAGGATTCTGTTAGGAGTGTGTATTGGAGGTGAAGTCAGGTGCAGGAGAGCAGAGTGTAGTGAACAGGCACACTTTTTATTCCGGTCAAAATGACAGCACAAAATAACATAAAATGTGCCCAAAACACGGAACATAGACAAAAAGTAAGGCACATAACAATATCCACAATATCAAAATACACATAACACCAACAATCCTACACAAAGACATGATGGGGAACAGAGGAATAAATACATATGAATTGATTGCAGAATAAAAACCAGGTGTGCAGGGAACAAGACAAAACAAATGGATACATGAAAAATGGAGTGGCGATGGCTAGAAAGCCGGTGACGTCGACCGAACAAGGAGAGGAGCCGACTTCGGCGGATGTCGTGACAATGGGGACACAGATCATACTTTTTGGAGAAATGTCCTCTGGTCTGATGAAAGAAAAATAGAACTGGTTGGCCATAATAACCATCGTTATGTTTGGAGGAAAAAGGCGGAGGCTTGCAAGCTGAAGAACACCATCTCAACCATGAAGCACGGTGGTGGCAGCATCATGTTGTGGGGGTGCTTTGGTGCAGGAGGGACTGGTGCATTTCACAAAATAGATAGCATCATGAGGGAGGAAAATTATGTGGATATATTGAAGCAACATCCCAAGACATCAGTTAGGAAGTTAAAGCTTGGTCGCAAATGGGTCTTCCAAATGGACAATGACCCAAAAGCATACTTCCAAAGTTGTGGCAAAATGGCTTAAGGACAACAAAGTCAAGGTATTGTAGTGGCCATCACAAAGCCCTGACCTCAATCATTTAGACATTTCATGGCCCATCTTTGGACATTGTGTTAACAAACCTCCAGACGAGCTTCAATGCCATACAACACTCCCTCCGTGGCCTCCAACTGCTCTTAAATGCAAGCAGAACTAAATGCATCTTCAACTGATCACTGCCCGCACTCGCCCGCCCATTTTGCATCACTACTCTGAAAGGTTCTGACTTAGAATATGTGGACAACTACAAATACCTAGGTGTCTGGTTAGACTGTAAACTCTCCTTCCAGACTCACATTAAGCAACTCCAATCCAAAATGAAATCTAGAATCAATTTCCTATTTCACAACAAAGCATCCTTCACTCATGCTGTCAAATATACCCTCGTAAAACTGACTATCCTACCGATTCTTGACTTATAAATAAATAGCCTCCTACACTCTACTCAGCAAATTGGATGTAGTCTATCACAATGCCATCCGTTTTGTCACCAAAGCCCCATATACTGCCCACCACTGCGACCTGTATGCTCTCATTGGCTGGCCCTCGTTTCATATTCGTTGCCAAACCCACTGTCCCCAGGTCATCTATAAGTCTTTGCTAGGTAAGGCCCCGCCTTATCTCAGCTCACTGGTCACCATAGCAGCACCCACCCGTAGCACGCATTCCAGCAGGTATATTTCACTGGTCACCCCCAAAGCCAACTCCTACTTTGGCCGCCTTTCCTTCCAGTTCTCGGCTGCCAATGACTGGAACAAATTGCAAAAATCACTGAAGCTGGAGACTTTTATCTCCCTCACTAGCTTTAAGCATCAGCTGTCAGAGCAGCTTACCGATCATTGCACCTGTACATAGCCCATCTGTAAATAGCCCACCCAACTACCTCATCACCATGTTGTTATTTATTTTTTTGCTCTTTTGCACCCCAGTATCTCTACTTGCACATTCATCTTCTGCACATCTACCACTCCAGTGTTTAATTGCTAAATTGTAATTATTTCGCCAATATGGCCTATTTATTGCCTTACCTCCCTAATCTTACTACATTTGCACACACTGTATATAGACTTTTCTATTGTGTCATTGACTGTACGTTTGTTTATCCCATGTGTAACTCTGTGTTGTTTGTGTTGCACTGCTTTGCTCTATCTTGGCCAGGTCGCAGTTGTAAATGAGAACTTGTTCTCAACTGGCCTATCTAAAATGTAAAAAAATAAATAATATTAACACAACACAAGCACCCCTGCAACTGTAAGCATACTGGTAACTGCCAAAATAAAGGAAACACTTGAGTAAATGATGATACAAAGTATATATTATGGTGTGGGGTGCATTTTCCTGGATGGTTGCTGTCCACTTGTAGAATCTATTCCAAGGCGTATTGAAGCTGTTCTGGCAGCTCGCGGTGGCCCAATTAGGGCACTTTATGTTGGTGTTTCCTTTAGTTTGGCAGTTACCTGTATGTGCGTGTGATAAACCTTAATCCACTTTTATTTTTTAGAAACTATTGATCCTGTGTGGCTAAATTATGCTCTCTGGTGTATTTTGAACATTGAGAGTGGGCTCCTGTGGCTTTTCGCTCCTGGGCCCCTATAAGCCCTTTCATTAAACTGGCCCTGTGCGCGGATCTGTACTCTGCTAAATTCAACTACTGGACTGTACTGTGCTGTGCTGTCCAAACTTGTGAAACATAGACATCTTTTCACATCTGGAAAATACATTTAGCTTTCTGGATACATTGTTACAATGAGGATTCATTGTCAGATTGTGACAGGCAACTCCAATATCCATGTGACAGCCCCCCCCCCCCCCCCCCCCCCCCAACCCAAACGCTAATTAAGATGCCAGTTTCCACATGGCTTGACGTAGGAACTCACAAATAGACACAAATAGACTCAATAACAGTATTTTTTTATGGATACCCCCAGAATACAACTATTTGTTAAATAAATAACATTCATATTTACTTTCACCCATGAAAAATGTTAATATTCCTCTCACCTCCATGTTTTGTGATCCTTACCTGAATTGGCCACATGGATGACCTCTCCTATAGAGGACACACATTTTTATCTTTAAATTATTGCATAGCCCCCCTGGATTTTGGGTAATAAACACAATGACAACCAACCTGTGAGACAACCAACCCCTGGTCTCCCCTATCCTGTAAACAATGGTACTGTTCAGTGATACCTAGTACTTCACATTTATTTCACTTGCACACATTTTTCTTGTGCACAGGATATTCAGCTGTACAGGTAGTTTCATGTACAGGGCTCTCTCTCTAGCTGCTAATGAGAGATTGAACATCAGAAAATGAATATTTTCATTGCACACTCCCCCCACCACCAGTTTCGATAGCATTAAGATCAAAGCGCGGTTCAGGAGCCCTATGCCATTATTCACTGAGAACAAAGGTCAGCAATGACTCACTCATTTCCTCAGTGTTAGTGCCTTTAGAATACTGTACCAGTTGGACTAATGTCAATCGTAATGAAAAAGCATTGTGAATTCGGAAAAATAAATAAATTAAGAATTCATTAAGAAGATTGCATTCTAGAACATTTCCAGACAATGTTGTTCAGACAATGTGGAGGAGATAGTGATTGAGAGAGTGATTAAAGCAGAATGATTAAGTCAGCCATGCTCCCACATCGTTCCCTCTCAGATGGAGGCAAAGAGCCAGGGACACATACCTCCACACAAAGAGCTACAGCAGCCCCATTTAGCCTCCTTTCGCTCTCCCTCAATACTGACAAGTAAGCGCTCAAGAAAAGACTTGTCTCAATTTGAAGGAGGGAGAGAAAACGAGCCTTGTAAGCAAATTACACGGGAGGAGGAGTTGAGGGGCTGCTTTTGGTAGAGTAAAAACTCTTGTGAGAGTGGAGCTGAGCAGAGTGCAGTTGAGTGGAGCAGACAGGCTGATTATGGCACCTAGAGCTTGGAGGTAATTTACCTGTCACCTGTCACTGGAGCTCCTACACCTGGCTGGCAGCAGAGCCTTCCCCACTGTACTGTACCTCTGTGCTGTAGCAGCTAGCTCAACTACTCACCGCTTAACCACCCAGCTCCAAATAACACCAGCTATGCCTAACCACTCAAACATCAACCACATAGACCTCGTTTGTACGTGATAAACCCTTCTGAATGATGGTTTCTACATGGTTTATTGGTGTCCTCCCTCAAATTGCCCTGTGATAATTTATTCCTCCGAACCTGGTTCCTCTCTAGGTTTCTTCCTAGGTTCCTGCCTTCTAGGGAGTTGTTCCTGCTTACAGCTGAATGGAAAAGGAGATAACATCTGCAATGGAGGACAAGCTGTAATGTAATACCACGACTAAAGAGGTTCGTTGTAAACACATTGGCATGTACAGTACTATCCCTGATGGGCATGTTGTAGTAGTGTGCGAGGTTTAAGTTGAAACGTGACGCCTAAAGCTGGCTGCACAGCGCAACACACTCCTACAGCAGCCCTTATGTGCATGACTGCCAGTGACTGAGTGTGTAGCTGTGTGCCAGTGTGGGGCTGCGTTTGATTACTGCATGGAGGCATGTTTTAGTAACATGGTGTATTAGTTTTTGGATAATGTACAAACAAAGACAGTCTTTTGAAACCGTGACCTTGGTGTGTTTTAGGTGCTTGCCAACGGAATGTGTTTCAAGTGGTTGAAATGCAGGAGGACGGAAGGGGATGCACAGTTGGGTTATTATTTTTGTACATGACAGGACATCCCCCACACATAGCTCCCCCACAGTCAAGTTATTTGTAAGTAGAAAGGAGAGTAACCCACAGTAACAGTAAGATTAGTATTACATTGTGAGCAGTGTCAAGGCTATCAGAGGAGATTGCCAAATGTAAATCATGTTTGATTTATGATATGACCATTTTTGTTTATGTGATGATGAGAATTGGAAATATCATTTGGGTGCATAAAAATATGTTTTAAAACAGTGTAAATAAGATAACACTAGCAACAAAAAGGCACTTGCTGTCATTTTGGTCATAGGTGTGATGTGATGCATGCAAGCCAGGGTTAAATAGGCTAACACTTGCCTAATATTAGCTTATAATTGCTTGTTAGTGAGGCAACAATTGTTCTGCCCCTCTGTATCCTAAATCCATACCAAATACCAAATATTTTTGGTGGGTAATATTTCCCAAAAAAAATCTATATATTTTTTTTTACAACCATACCAAATCCAAATCTATCTGTACATTTAAATACGATCTTCTGCTGGTAATCAACCAAAGCAAACAACCCGTCTAGCCATTCATCCTCTATTTCACACAATCTGGGCAGGGTTCTTTTCTAAATGAGGAGGGAGCAGGCAGGCAGCCATAATAAGGGTATGAGTCTCTTATCACCTGAAGTTACTGGTATATTATCAACCTATGTTATCTCCCACGGACAAACCCAACTGTCCAAATATCACTTCTCAACCTCTGATTATCCTAGATTGCATGCCTCTTTAAAGCCTTTGCTAAGTTTACATGCCTCTTGTTGTTTCTCAAATTGCTCATGTGTTTCTTTTCGTGGAAGTCTAGATCAATTTGCTATTTAAAGTGTTTTTATAAAATTATAGTACTGGACTGGAATGTTTGTAATGGTCAACTACAGCAGTAATAATACATTCATTACATTATAAAAGGGTATGAGATAATGCCTAGGCTACTGTGTCACTGAGTAGCCTACAGTATATAAGCTACCGATATTTCAAGTAAAGTATAATAATGTGTGCCAAGCATATAGCAATATATAGCTGTTAATTCAACTTGATGAGTCCAGATCTGTTATATGTTTGTCACCAAATCTATAGTATATAAAATCTTAAACTACTGTTAATCTAAATCACAACTGTAGCCGAAACGAAATGTCTCATCGATTTACTGACAGTAGCCTAAGGATATCCACAGACCACAATACGAGTTATAGATTTGAAATAATATAGCCTTGGATACTCTACCAAATCACACATCAAAGAAAATATTTTACAACGCTTTAACACAGTGTTTCTATTAAAGTGTAAACGGCTAGCTAGTAATTTCATATAGGCCTATGACAATTGTGTGAGTAACTTTTTCAACATAATCTAGCTGTCACTTATATACAATCATGTTCAGCTTTTTACTTTCACTTTGTTTCTCAGTTTCAAAGACGCCAATAGGATACAATAGTTTGATCAAACCAACCTGCCACTTTGTAGTTTGATCTGCTGCCAAGCCTGTCATCAGTGGACGGGGACCTCTTTCCCAGTCGGTGAATTGAGCCAAGTGCCAGCTGCCTAGGGTTGCAGCGCTTCCGTGGAGTTACTGTAGAGCACACTCGCACAACTAGAGAAAACAGAAAAAGAAACGGCGACGCAGCCTAAGTTTATTATAGTCCAAAACATGTACGCGTGCGCGCAGCAGTGTTCTAGAATATTGGACCGTTGACTTTCATAGCCTAGCTCAAACAAATTTCACCATCTGTCAACACATCCAAATGAATTGAGGACCCGTAACAGAGAAGAAGCCTTTGTTGGGAATTGTGGGGAGGTACTGTAGGTGTGCGTTCGGGCTGTGCATTCCACGTGGATGGTGGTCTCAGAGCCGTGTAGCTACAGTACATGGAGTGTACAAAACATTAGAAACACCTGTTCTTTCCATGACCAGGTGAATCCATATGAAAACTGTGATCCCTTATTGATGGCACTTGTTAAATCCACTTCAATCAGTGTTGATGAAGGGGAGGAGACAGGTTAAAGAAGGATTTTTAAGCCTTGAGACAATGGGCAAGACAAAAATATTTAAGTGCCTTTGAACCAGTTATGGTAGTACAAGAGTTCCCAAACTTTTTCACCCTGGGCCCGAGCACTGTTCAGGACACAAACTGTTCACACCCTTCTTGTTGGTGCAGAGAATTTTGCAGGTTGAAAGCTTATTTCCTGCAATTCTATACATTTTGCCATATCTAATGTGTATTCATGTGATATTTGAGTAACTAAAAAATTACAACAATATCTATGGGATAAAAAAACAAAATAAAAAAACGTTAGCTGATATGGGTTAGTTGATCTGGACATTTCTGATAAGTTATAAATAGCTCTCTAAGCAAGGTATGCAATGACTAACATGACAAGAGGAATTGATGATGCACTACCCAATTATGAAATTGCACCTTATGCATTCTACTATTACAACTTATTACAATTTACAAGAGTACGTTTAAAGCCGGAATGAGTTTCTTTAAAAATATGAAAAATAAATAGGAACCACTGCAGTAGTAGTTTCCCTTGGATATCAAGAATGGTCCACCACCCAAAGGACATCCAGCTGACTTGACACAATTGTGGGAAGCATTTGAGTCAACATGGGCCAGCATCCCTGTGGAACGCTTTCGACGCCGTTTAGAGTCCATGCCATGACAAATTGAGGCTGTTCTGACTGCATAAGGAGGGTGCAACTCAATATTAGGAAGTTCCTAATGTTTTGTACACTCAGTGTATGTCACAATGTGGACTATGATTTACATTGCTAACGTAGGCATGTAGAAAAGAGAGTCTTGTTATGGATAAAATATAACTGCTCCATTGGGTCATTAATTTGTTACTTCTTTTTGCCAAGTTTATCTGTTCTGAAAGCACTAGGATGAAACGTTTGCTGATGTCACAGACCACACCCTCTCTAGTCTGAGCCGCTGTTTCATACACTGCAGCGGTGCGCACGTATCTGTTGTCCTAATATTAATAGTCCTCACCAGAATACTATTGTTTGCAATAACTAATCGAGAGTGCATTGACATTTAATCAAGATTAATTGGCCTTAAGCTTGTTAATTGGACAAGAGCCAGAGCTCAGCCTAATCATCATCTCTTAAACAGGATTGTCCCTTTGGCCACCGTTTCATTTCAACAAGAATGCAAAAAAAAAAAACACACCCATTGCTGACAGGTGTATAAAATCGAGCACATCACCATGCAATCTCCATAGACAAACATTGGCAGAAGAATGGTCTTCCTGAAGAGCTCAGTGACTTTGAACGTGGCACCTTCATAGGATGCCACCTTTCCAACAAGTCAGTTTGTCAAATGTCTGCCCTGCTAGAGCTGCCCCGGTCAACTGTAAGTGCTGTTATTGTGAAGTGGAATTGTCTAGGCGCAACAACGGCTCAGCCCCGAAGTGGTAGGGCATACAAACTCACAGAACGGGACTGCCAAGTCTTGAAGGGTGTAGCGCGTAAAAATCGTCTGTCCTTTGCTCTAACACTTTCTACGAGTTCCAAACTGCCTCTGGAAGCAATGTCAGCAAATCACGCTTCGCCATCTAGCAGTCCGATGGACAATTCTGGGTTTGGCAGATGCCAGGAGAACGCTACCTGCCCGAATGCATAGTGCCAACTGTGAAGTTTGGTGGAGAAGGAATAATGGTCTGGGGCTGTTTTCAATGGTTCGGGCTAGGCCCTCTCCTGTTTCAGCATGACAACGCCCCATGCACAAAGCGAGGTCCAGACTTAAATGGTTTGTCGAGGTTGATGTGGAAGAACTTGACTGGTCTGCATTAAAGCTCAGACCTCACCCCCATCGAACACTTTATTTTTATTTAGACTGATTGCGAGCCTGGCCTAAAAGCCCAACATCAGTGCCAGACCTCACTAATGCTCTTGTGTCTCAGTGGAAGCAAGTCCCCACACCAATGTTTCAACATCTAGTGGAATGCCTTCCCAGAAGAATGGAGGCTGTTATAGCAACAAATGGGGGACCAACTCCATATTAATGCCCATGATTTTGGAATGAGGTGTTTGACGAGCAGGTATCCACATACACTTGGTCATGTAGTGTAGCTCCTTACCAATGATGTAGGCTATATAAACCCTGGAATGCTGATGCTGAGTATTGGCCAATGAGGGGCTTTGAAGCCACCGTTCGGCCATATTGGCACTGCCCAGAAGGAGCAGTCCTCCATAGGAATTAATGGAATTCTACAGTATTTCAATTAAATGTTTCAAGGACAAAATTACATGTATGTAAGTATTGTTGGTTTTAGTGGGGACTGTAACATTAGTACTTTCCCAAAAATGATACATTTTTTAAATATATATTTTCATATTTTTGTATGTTTAGCTGACATAATATATTTTAGAAGTATGCATTAACGTGTCTTTAATAGAATAAACATGGCATAAACAAATATAGCCTTTAATAAATGCATTACTATAGCTTCCAAAATATATTTTACAACAGAGCAGGAGCGCTAAGATGGAGGCGTGATGGCTTCAAAACAGCGGCCCCTGTTAGTCATCTAGTGTGTATATACATTATTTGCCCTCACCTAGTATTTGTTTACATCTTTGCTTCTAATGATTTTCTAATGTTTTTATATAAACTCTCTAAAAGGCAGATGCCATCATGGCATTTGTACATACATACACGGCAACTGTGGCGTGCAAGATCCTTTTACTAGTGTCAGACCATCCACACCTTGCCTGAGTTCTCCCAGTGCCATAGTCACTACTGATTTTATGTATGTTTTATTTTATTTTATGTAAATGAGATTTCTGTATTTCATTTTCAATACATTTGCTAAAAATTTCAAAAAACATGTTTTCACTTTGTCATAATGGGGTGTTGTGTGTAGATGGGTGAGCAAAAAATCTATTTAATTGATTTTTAATTCAGGCTGTACACATAAAATGTGAAATAATCAAGGAGTAATACTTTCTGAAGAAACTCTATCGTAATAATATTGAATTGTGAGGCCTCTGGCAATTTCTAGCCCTAATAGTCACAGTCCCATAAGAGCGGAGTCAATTGTGTCCAAGCATAAATACAAAATTAACATTATTTGCCTAAAATATAAAATAACATGTGCAGGCCTACTATTTGGGAAAAGAACATGATAAACAGCATGTGCTGAACATGTGCTGAACATGGAATGCTGAACCTAAAACAAGTTTTCCAGATGGATCTTCAGTACAAGAGGAGCTGAGGACAGCATCCACTCTTTTCATAGTACAAGGCCCCATATACCCAGTTCCTGGGAAGCTGAGAAGTATACACTATGTTACTTAATTCATTCAGAAGGCAGGATAGCAACCAGTATTCATCCAGTACCGTCTCTCTCATCCTCTCCTCCATCTTCATGATGACACTGAGCCTATTACCTGAGTCCCTGTAAGATATGGTAACAGGATGTCAAATTGCATGTGTAATCACTAGTTGGCTATTTTATATCCAAAATCGTGATTGGAAAAGGAAACTTAGAATTGGAACTGTGTGTTCCCACTTCTGTTCCCCTCCCCTATATTAGCGCTGCTTTAAGGGGACAGAGAGGGTAGCACTTCCCAGAGACATGGGGAGACATCGAGCATATGCTAGCTCTGAATCATATTGTGGGTGGAGTGGGCACATTCGTAGCTGAGGTTACACTGCGCAGCATGCAGGTTAATTCATCTTTACCACAAATTCTTCTGTTACTCATCCCTGAATTATTTCCATTGCCCCAGTACTCTACCCAAGCATTGGCAGTAATGACAGGCAGGAGGAAGGGACTGGGTTCCAGGTGTTTTCATCTGCCCGCTAGCTATTACTCTGGTATTAGACCACATATTCAGCATCGTGTCCCCAGAGCTAAGCTCCAGGTTAGGTCAGGGGAAGAATGAAGAAATATTAGCAATGATATAATTGTATCCTGCAGTCTGTAATGGACAGTCTGCACATTACGTAGGTTATGACTGGACATGACTGGAATGCAAAAAAAAGTTTAGGGTTAGGGTGAAGTAATAGCCAATTAATAGCAGTTTATACATCCTGGATGGTCTAATCCTGGATGGTGATTGGTTAAAACCACATTCAAACCGTTGTTTATTTCATGAGTACCACCAGCTCGTATTACCACATTCAAACCGTTGTTTGAATGTGAGAGACGCAGGCTCGGTCTCGGCCTTTAAGCCTTTACTGAAGACTCATCTCTTCAGTAGGTCCTATGATTGAGTGTAGTCTTGCCCAGGAGTGTGAAGGTGAACGGAAAGGCACTGGAGCAACGAACCGCTCTTGCTGTCTCTGCCTGGCCGGCTCCCCTTTCTCCACTAGGATTTTCTGCCTCTAACCCCATTACAGGGGCTTAGTCACTGGCTTACTGGTGCTCTTCCAATGCCGTCCCTAGGATGGGTGCGTCACTTGAGTGGGTTGAGTCACGGACATGATCTTCCTGTCCGGGTTGGTGTCCCCTTCGGGTTCGTGCCGTGGGGGAGAACTTTGTGGGCTATACTCAACCTTGTCTCAGGGTTGTAAGTTGGTGGTTTGAGGATATCCCTCTAGTGGTGTGGGGGCTGTGCTTTGGCAAATAGGGTGGGGTTATATCCTGCCTGGTTGGCCCTGTCCGGGGGTATCGTTGGACGGGGCCACAGTGTCTCCTGACCCCTCCTATCTCAGCCTCCAGTATTTATGCTGTAATAGTTTATATGTCGGGGGCTAGGATCAGTCTTTTATATCTGGAGTATTTCTCCTGTTTTATCCGGTGCCCTGTGTGAATTTATGTATGCTCTCCCTCTCTCTCTCTCTCTCTCTCTCGCTCTCTCTCTCTCTCTCTCCTCGGAGGACCTGAGTCCTAGGACCATGCCTCAGGACTACCTGGCCTGATGACTCCTTGCTGTCCCCAGTCCACCCCAGTCCACCTGCTGTTGCTCCAGTTTCAACTGTTCTACCCGCGGCTAGAGAATCCTGACCAGTTCACAGGACGGACCTGCTGTTTTCGTCTCTCTCTCATTGACATTGACTGACCGGGTGAATCGAGTTTAAAGCTATGAACCCTTATTGATGTAACTTGTTAAATCCACTTCAATACATGTAGATGAACAGAAGGACACAGGAAAAAGAAGGATTTTGAAGCCTTGAGACAATTGAGACATGGAGTGTGTATGTGTGGCATTCAGAGGGTGTATGGGCAAGACAAAATATTTACGTGCCTTTGAACGGGGTAGGATAGTAGGTGCCAGGCACACCAGTTTGAGTATGTCAAGAACTGCAATGCTGCTGGGTTTTTCACGCTCAACAGTTTCCTGTGTGTATCAAGAATAGTCCACCCATAGTCCACTCATTGGATATCCAGCCAACTTGACACAACTGTGGGAAGCATTGGAGGCAACATGGGCCAACATCCCTCTGGAATGCTTTCGACACCTTGTAGTGTCCATGCCCTGACAAATGGAGGCTGTTCTGAGGGGGGAAAAGTAGGAAAGCATGCATCTCAATATGAGGAAGGTGTTCTTAATGTTTTGTATACTCAGTGTATAAAGTGGGTAAAACAGGATGTTAACATTATTAAAGTGACCAGTGTTCAATGACGATGTACATAGGGCAAAGCGGTATCTAAGGTGCAGGGCATAAACTTGATCTCCAATGTAAAAACACATCTAGACATTATTTCCCCTTTCTTTTAGTTTAGCATTTGGTTATGTCTTTCCTTTCTCTTGTCTAGTATAGCTATTTAGCTTAGATAGCTAGGCTAGCTTGGCATAGAACGCATAGAACTAACGACCAGCCGTGCCTTACAACTCTCATGCCAATATATCCTCCAAACCACAGCTTCTCTGGCATTATAACTTAATTTAGGAGTGGTTTGGAGAACAAACTGTTTAAATGCAATGACTTGACAGGCAGTAATTCATTGACTTCATTACCCTAACAGCATGGAGGGAGAGGGAACACAGTCTGCTCATGTTGTGTGGATACTACACACAGAACTCCATCCACATAGTCTTGTGTTTCTTATCAGAGCTATTAGGGAACAGCTTTTGGGAACTACTTCCCACCAGAAGATCCTGGAACTTGAGTTTCACAGTAATTGAATTGTGTTCTGGGTTTCCAACCAACAGCTGTAGAGGAGTATAAAACAGGTGACCTAGATCTTTCCTTGGTAAAAATCCTTATCCTGTCAGACTAATTTAGTACTTTCTGAATATTCTGGCAGGACTGAGGCTGTCCTCTGTGGCCCTGACAAGAAAGGGGTTGTGAAAAACAGTGTGCATGAGAAACCGGCCATGTCCCAAGGCCATAGCATACACACACAGGACTAGAGGACAAAGGGAGCTCATCAGCTCAACACTGGAAAACTGGAGAACTCCACAGGCTCCAGATGCAATATGCTACAACACACAGCACAGACACTTTACTGTAATATATGATAACAGGCTTTATATGGACTGTCTGTTGTTTTGATGCAAGTATTTCAATGTGAGCTCCTTTCGAAGATTAAGATTATTTTATTGATCAATTGCACATAAAGTTAAACCGAAATTTGACTTCCACTTTTAATCCAACCCCACCTAAAGACATACGTACATGTTTTGGAGAGGTGCAGGGGGCTGCCACGTCTTGCTTCAGGGCACAATGCCAGGCAATAGCTTCTTTGATTTGATACCAGCAACCCTCCATTTGCCATCTCACTTCCCTCCAGATGTTTTGGACCCTCCAGCTGCTAGCTTCTTGCATCTCTAACCGCTAGACTACCTACAGTGCTGTACTGTTACAGTTGAAACACCTGGCTGCATGCCTGCTGCTCACATAACAGCCAGTTAGATTACTGTAAGAAGAATTTCTGAGCAAACTCACAGAGAGGCCAGTGATTAACACACCCACACACGCATGCACATGTGCACACACACACACACATCCGCTGGACCTTCATCAGTGTGTTCACACACAACTGGGGATAGAATACCATTGATGAGGTTAAGAGGGAAACGCAGCTAAAGCCCCGCTCAAGACCTTTCATTGAAATAATTCAGAACAACGATGTTATGACAACGATGTTGTCTAGTTCACATGGATTGGCCATAATTGACAAATCTGTTATTGTCCTTCATGATCACTCAGTATCAGGTAACATCAGGATTATTTAGCCCCAACATAGCAAGATGCTGACCCTGAACCAGAGCCTCATCACCATGCTGTTCTCACATAATCCTGATTTAATACATTATTTACAGGTCTATCTCACAGGTGTTGTGCAGTTACATACTGTTAATCCTAAATCTGGATTTATGTAACTGCACAACTGCTGCTATGGAGAAGGCTGTTTATGTAATCTGGGCCTGGGGCATCATGTGAATGGCCCCTTGGTCCCCTTGCCTTGTCTCCTCTCACCTAGCATCTACAGTACAGACATAGGCATAGTACATCCTCATCATTGTCTGTGAGCCTGTAAAATGGGCTTAGTGGGGAGGTGTGCGTGCCTGCGTGCGTGCATGCGTACGTGCGTGCGGAGAAGCTCTGAGGAGCTATTGGAGAATGTTATTGGTTTATGGACGCGCTGAGTGATAATTTATGGCTAAAGTGTTCTCTGCATCTAGAACACATTGTAATAGGGAGGAATCGTCTGCTGTTTCAATAGTGCATCATTAACCTTAACCCCCTGCTCACACACCATCCCTCCCCAAAAAAAATCAACATGATATGGATTGATAGCATCAAATAACACTCAAATTACATAGGAAAAATAAATCTTTCTCTCTCTCTGTCCATGAAGGGCTAGGGCCTTGGCATCAGCTTGGCACTCATTGAGAAATATCTGTATGCACAGAGTATCCTCCAATCAAGGAATACCTAACAACAAAACCTGTGTACCAACATTTTTGGTGGGTATTTAGCTCAACTATGGCCTGATGATGGTTATGTAACAGATTAATGAAGCAGTAAGTAGTTGCAAAGTTGTTAATTCGCTAACATTCTAACGTTGTCCGTGATGAGATTCAAACACGCAACCTTTGGGTTGCTAGACGTTTGTGTTATACACCTATATTTTGTATTTATTGAAATGCCTCTTGTACTGAGATGCAGTGTCTTAGACCACTGCGCTACTCGGGAGCTGAGTATGTATCCACCCCAACCAATCACCGTCCTTTCGGTTTTGCCTTAAGTAACTTTCTGTCTTATGTAATCATACTAAACATAACATATCAAATCAAAGTTTATTGGTGGCGTACACAGTTTAGCAGATACAGTATGGTAATTTGATTGTCTCGGATTTACATTTACCATGTTACGTCTAATCTGAGACCAGGCTGTAGATATATATACGTATGTACAGTATGGTGATTAGGAAGCATTTCAGTACTATGGAATATTTATCCCTTACACACACGCACACACACACACACACACACACACACACCGTTTTTTAATCACAATTAACTGTAAAATCTGAGAGGTTCATTATGTCAAAAGGAACCTGGAGTTACAGTAAAGAGAGGTGGATTGCCTTCTCAATCTGCAACTATTAACTTTAAGATCCATTTAGATTCATTCATTCTCGGATGGATACAGTAAACAGACATTTTATTGCTCCTTGTGACTGTAATGGGAGAGGAGCATTTGCTCAGGTTAAGTAAAGTACTTTTAAATCCTGCAGGCTTTACGACTGAGACTGGGGTAAGACTGCATTTTCATGCAGGGAAATTTGTTCTGAGGAGAAGTATATATTTAATTAGACTCAGGCTTTAACAATGGATCTCAAGACTGAAATTTCAACATACTGTTGCTTCGCAAAATACAGACAGGGACTCACTCTCTCTCTTTCTTTCTGTCTCTCTTTTTCCCTCTATCTCTGCCTAATATCAGAGCTGACACACTTTAATGTACCAAATGGTTGTTCTCTCCTCCCCAATACCAATGACACTATTCAGTAGTAAACTCTTCTCTGTTGGGACTGTACTATCTCTGACAATAGACAAGGAGGAGGTTAATATGAGTTTGGCAGTGGTAAAGTATATTCTGAGGGAGGATTTTTCTCTTCTTTTCTGTTCGTTCACTGCGCGAAGGCCTTTCAATGCCCTGATGTGACGGAAATTGAAATCCTGAACGGAATCAGGGAATTGTGGCCAGCACAAAGAGAAGGCCATTCAATCAGGAAGGTCCCTGCACATCTCTCTTCCATCTTGTGATGTGAATTACACGTCAGCCATGATCCTCTACTCCATGTCTGTGTGATATGTGATGTTACAGGTCTCTGAGGTGACACACACATTTGTCTTAACAACCTGCAAAATGTCCTACTTCAAAATACAGTACCAGTCAAAAGTTTGAACACATCTACTCATTCAAGGGTTTTTCTTTATTTTTACTATTTTCTACACTGTAAAATAATAGTGAAGACATCAAAACTATGAAATAGCACACATGGAATCATGTAGTAACCAATAAAGTATTAAAGCAATCCAAATGTATGTTCTGTTTGAGATTCTTCAAAGTAGCCGCCCTTTGCCTTGATGGCAGCTTTGCACACTCTTAAAAAAAGAAATAAAACCCTTTAATGAGTAGGTGTGTCCAAACCTTTGACTGCTACCCCACCACACCAGATATTTATAACATACTCACTTACACTTCCCAGATTTGACTGCTTCACTGGGTCTTTTTCTCTACAGTTTGACCCCTCCTGACCCTCTGTTGATCTCTCTGTTGTCTACTGTCAACTCTCAGCCCTCTGCTTTTCTGGATGCTCTGCTGCTTCCCAACCTAGCAACTCACACATTTACAATTCTGCTACCATAAGAACATAATTATATCTGGGTCTACATGTGTACAGTGTGTATGTGTACTGTGTATGTGTACTGTGTGTGTGTGTGTGTATATGTGTCTGTATGTAGAGGGATTGCTGAATGCAGTTTCCCCCTTCCAAGCCCTGCTGTGTGCTCCCCTGATCCACTGATGTAATCCTGAAAGATCATCCAACTATTTCATCAACAGCAGAATGATTGTGCCATATCACAACTTTACTTACTGATCATGGACTGACTTGGCAACTCAAGGAGGAAACCACAAGGAGGCTCAATGGCCCCATCTACTGAAACCATCTATCCTGTGATCTCATCACAGCTGATTGTTTATTTTTATGATTGTTCTTTACATTTAATCCTGCATGAAGAGTAATCCACAAAAACATGTAGGCTGCAGATTATTCTATTGTATTATGTTTGTATTGTAGACATAGCCTTGATTCTTTGTGTTTATGTCTTGCTGTCCTGAAATTAAGCCATCTAATCACTTGAGTCCGCAGTGAATCGAACATGTTCCAATACCATGTCAATTAGGGTTATCCCACTGGACACACCAACATGGACATTTGGGTAATATTTGGTTGAGACGTTGATCAATGAGATTTTAACCTTTATTTACCCACTCAAAACGACAGCCAGAGGTTTGTTGAATTCTCAATGTGTTATCACTATACTTGCAACCATTTAAAAGTGCAACAAAGCTCAAATGGGAATACAATGTCAGATATTTTGTATTGATACAACAACGTAATGTGTTATCACAGTGCTTTATCAATTAGCACAACCAAATTACCTGGATTGCAGTTGAGATTACATTAAAAGTACATGGCTCAAGTGATCAATAGTGCTCAGCTTATTATAGCAATTGTAGAGATCTCCACAGACTTGCGACCCTTGCATGCTATCTTGAACATGCACGCCTTCTATGATTACATAAGAAGACACTTATAGTGACATTAACCTCAAAATATGGCCATGGATGTGTTCCTCAGTTTAAGGTTGAATAAATACTGTTACATTAGTTTGTAAAATAGCCTTAACTTTAGGCTATTACTGCCTGGTATAGCAACTGCTCGGCCTTCGACGGCAAGGCACTACAGAGGGTAATGTGTACGGCCCAGTATATCACTGGGGCCAAGCTTCCTGCCATACAGGACCTCTATACCAGGCGGTGTCAAAGGAAGGTCCTAAAAATTGTTAAAGACTCCAGCCACCCAAGTCATAGACTGTTCTCTCTGCTACCGCATGGCAAGCGGTACCGGAGCGCCAACTCTAGGTAAAAAAGGCTTCTAAACAGCTTCTACCCCTAAGCCATAAGACTCCTGAACATCTAATCAAATGGCTACCCAGATTATTTGCATTGCCCCCCTCTTTTACACTGCTGCTACTCTCTGTTATCATCTATGCATAGTCACTTTAATAACTCTACCTGCATGCACATATTACCTAAATTACCTCGATTAACCGGCAATCCTGCAGATTAACTTTGTACCTGTACCCCCCGTTTATAGCCTCGCTATTATTATTTTACTGCTGCTCTTTAATTATTTGTAATTTTATTTTTATTTTTTATTTTTCTTAAAACTGCATTGTTGGTTAAGGGCTTGTAATTAAGCATTTCACTGTAACGTCTACACCTGTTGTATTCGGCATGTGACAAATACAATTTGATTTGATTTGATTTGAAAATGAAAAAGCAATATTGAACTGTGATTGACAACGCAACCAAATATTAATATTTAAAGGCGATCTAATACATGGATAGTTCCATCTGAGCCACTGGCTTCATTATATTCCTTAACTTTTATTTTTGGTTTAGTTGGAGATGTGAATCCAACATATCATTCATTTGTTAAGTTGTCAACAAGTTAATAGTCTATTGATTGTACTGAAAACGTAATACTGAATTGTGTTTGGTTGTCAACGCAACCAAATATCAACATTTGAAGGAGATGTATCTTCTGTGACCAACAGATGCATATCAATATTCCCAGTCATGTGAAATCCTCAGGGCCGAACACATTTCTTTCAATTGACTGATTTCCTTATATGAACTGTAACTCAGTAAAATCTTTGAAATTGTTGCCTGTTGCGTTAATATTTTTGTTCAGTGTAGTATCAATGATGATATATGACATGATATACGACTACGACTTATAAAGTACATTTTATTTGCTCTGTTAAACCATTTGGAATGACTTTGATAGCAACAGTGAATCTATTTAGTTATTAAGCAGAGATCTCTCAATAATCATTCTCAGGATAGCACATTGGAAGTAGTCAGTGACAAATATCAAAGCAGGGCTTGGTTAAAACCCTGGATGGGAGCACCTCCAGTAGCAGGTGCTGCCCAGCCTATAGTTTTTTTCTGATATTGGATATAACGTTGAAAATCTGACTTTGTTTCAAAGGCAAATTCCACATATTTTATACCAGGTTTGTCTATATTGGAAATTGGTTACCATGATGACATAATCCTGTTGTTGAACTTTCACTCTCAAAACAACAGTTGATTATTACTTTTTTCAAATCCAATATTTTTTACGTGTAGGTTCTACGTCACGATATGTTGACAAATTTGGTTGAAACAACGTTGATTCAACCAGCTTGTGACCAGTGGGATATCACTGGTTCATGCTGAGTCTACTGCCACTCCGGTAACCATTCTAAGAATTCACTGCATCAGATAAGCTTCCTGGAAACAGACCAATTACATCCATTAATATTTAATTCACCAGACTAACCAGACTGGCTGGTCCATAAACAAAAAACAACCTCTCCGCTCAGGTGAATCACACAGACAAATAAGTAGCTGGCCACGCTTTAAAATTACAATATTAGCCAGTGGTGGAAAAAGTACCTAATTGTCATACTTGAGTAAAAGTAAAGTTACCTTGATTGAAAATTACTTAAGTAAAAGTGAAAGTCACCCAGTAAAATACTACTTGAGTAAAAGTCCAGAAGTATTTGGTTTTAAATATACTGACGTTTCAAAAGTAAATATAATTGCTCAAATATACTTAAGTGTCAAAAGTTAAAGTTAAAGAATAAATTATTTCAAATTCCTTATGTTAATCAAACCAGATGGCATGATTTTTTAAAACAGAGATTTAACAGACACTCCAACACTCATTTACAAATGAAGCACTTGTGTTAAGTGAGTCCACCAGATCAGAGGCAGTAGGGATGACCAGGGATGTTCTCTTGATAAGTGCGTGAATTAGACAATTTCCCAGTCCTGCTAAGCATTCAAAATGTAACGAGGTCTTCTGGGTGTCAGGGAAATCATGTGGAGTAAAAAGTACATTATTTTCATTAAGAATGTAGTGGAGTAAAAGTATAAGTTGTCAAAAAATATAAATAGTAAAGTACTGATACCCCAAAAACTACTTAAGTAGTACTTTAAAGTATTTTTACTTAAGTACTTTACACCCCTGCTATTAGCCCTATAAGGGAGACTACACTCTCAATGGGGACTGACTAAAAAGGTGGCTTTGTATTTTCACTGACAACTGAAGTGATTCAGGAGAGAATTCCGATTTAAAATCTTGGCTGGAAAATATAAGTAGCCATATTGAGTGTAGCTGATTTATTGCAAAAAGCTGTGAAATGTTTTGTTTTAATCTCCCCACCTTTGTTGAACTCAAACATGATTCATTTCATTAATTTGATTAATCGCATGCTTTTTCTGATCATTTTTAATAATGTGGGAGCAAAATCAAACACTTCACTTTAAGCCTCTGGATTGTCAAAAGAAAAACTCATTATAGAAGATTTCCCATGTGTTACTAAAACAAAGAAAGAGTATTAAAGTTTATGTGTGCCTGCTTGCTTGCTTCAAATGTTTATTAATCTCCATGAGGAAAATAGATAAGCATTAGAGAAGATTTATAGTGAACCAAAATACACCACTAGAGGGCTGTCTTTCCATACAACAAATTCAAATGAGGAGGCATCCCAGAGGTGCTCCATGTCCCTGTTGGATGAGCTATGGAGTAACACCCCTGTCATATAAAAAAAACATGGACACATAACCCTGAAGCCCTTCAAACCCTGGGACCTTTGTGCCATGTTGCTTTATGAGAGGGTTGACACACAGCACGTATTCACTGACCCAAATCCTCCTCAGAGGCTGTTACAGAGAAGGAGGTTTCACAACCTCAGAGAGAGGAGAGGTTCTGTCGATCCTGTCCTGTGACTCTCTGCTCAGTGCACCATCACAGGAGAGGAGCAAACGGAAATACACTAAACATGTAGGTAACTGCCAAAATAATGGAAACACTTGAGTAAACAAGGGATACAAACTATATTGAAAGCAGGTGCTTGCACACAGGTGTGGTTCCTGAGTTAATTAAGCAGTTAACATCCCATCATGCTTAGGGTCATGTATAAAAATGCTGGTCAGGCCAGTATTTTGGCTAGCATGGCTATGCCCCTCATACGATGACAATGACCCCATTCAAGATTGGTTACTGCATAGTCTGATGAGCATGAAAACAATTTAAACCATTACCATGGCCGTCTCAGTCACCAGATCTCAACCCAATTGAACACTTATGGGAGATTCTGTTGCATTGTCTGAGACTGCGTTTTCCACCACCATCAACAAAACACCAAATTGGCCTCCCGGGTGGCGCAGTGGTTAAGGGCGCTGTACTGCAGTGCCAGCTGTGCCACCAGAGACTCTGGGTTTGTGCCCAGGCTCTGTCGCAACCGGCCGCGACCGGGAGGTCCGTGGGGTGACGCACAATTGGCCTAGCATCGTCCGGGTTAGGGAGGGTTTGGCCGGTAGGCATATCCTTGTCTCATTGTGCACCAGCGACTCCTGTGGTGGACTGGGCGCAGTGCACGCTAGCCAAGGTTGCCAGGTGGATGGTGTTTCCTCTGACACATTGGTGCGGCTGGCTTCCGGGTTGGATGCGCCCTGTGTTAAGAAGCAGTGCGGCTTGGTTGGGTTGTGTATCGGAGGACGCATGACTTTCAATCTTCGTCTCTCCCGAGCCCGTACGGGAGTTGTAGCGATGAGACAAGATAGTAGCTACTAAAACAATTGGATACCATGAAATTGGGGAGAAAAAGGGGTAAAATAACTCCAAATTATAGATGTTTTTTTGTGTGGAAGAATGGTGTTGCATCCCTCCAATAGAGATTTCCAGACACTTGTAGAATCTATGCCAAGGTGCACTGAAGCTGTTCTGGCTCGTGTTGGCCCAACACCCTATTAAGACACTTTATGTTGATGTTTCCTTTATTTTGTCAGATAAAATAGTTTAGAGTTTAAATGCTAGATGTAATCTGATCGACCCTTTTCGGTTATGCACCTTTTAAAGGCATTGTTAGCTCATTCCCAGAGACCGCATTCACGGAGACACATTCATGGTAAATGCTGTGTATGTCAGCTCAATCGGAAATTACCTTTACATGTCTGTCAATCGCGCTATAATGCGGATCTTCCACGTTCCAGATAGAGAGATACCTTTCTACTCCATTCGTAAATTGGTCAGATGCAGTCAGATTGGGATCTTGGAGGTGTTGTGATGCTGCTGCTTTACACAACCACAGCGGTGGAAGATCCTGTGACGGCATGGCCTGTTTCGAGACCGTGTGTGTGTGTGTGTGTGTGTGTGTGTGTGTGTGTGTGTGTGTGTGTGTGTGTGTGTGTTTACGTAAGACATTCTACAGCCTGTTGGATTTTGCACATGAAACGTATCTATGGAGATATTGTTTTTATCATCATCACCCGCACAAAGCATTAATGTAGCACACATACTGTACAGTACCCCTCCTGTCTCAGCCTCCAGTATTTATGCTGCAGTAGTTTATGTGTCGGGGGGCTATGGTCAGTCTGTTATATCTGGAGTACGTCTCCTGTCTTATCCTGTGTCCTGTGTGAATTTAAGTGTGCTCTCTCTAATTCTCTCTTTCTCTCTTTCTTTCTCTATCTCGGAGGACCTGAGCCCTAGGACCATGCCTCAGGACTACCTGGCATTATGACTCCTTGCTGTCCCCAGTCCACCTGGCCGTGCTGCTGCTCCAGTTTAAACTGTTCTGCCTGCGGCTATGGAACCCTGACCTGTTCACCGGACGTGCTACCTGTCCCAGACCTGCTGTTTTCAACTCTTTAGAGACAGCAGGAGTGGTAGAGATGTTCTTAATGATCAGCTATGAAAAGCCAACTACATTTACTCCTGAGGTGCTGACTTGCTGCACCCTTGACAACTACTGTGATTATTATTATTTGACCCTGCTGGTCATTTATGAACATTTGAACATCTTGGCCATGTTCTGTTATAATCTCCACCCGGCACAGCCAGAAGAGGACTGGCCACCCAAATCAAATCAAATCAAATGTATTTATATAGCCCATCGTACATCAGCTGATATCTCAAAGTGCTGTACAGAAACCCAGCCTAAAACCCCAAACAGCAAGCAATGCATGTGTAGAAGCACGGTGGCTAGGAAAAACTCCCTAGAAAGGCCTAAACCTAGGAAGAAACCTAGAGAGGAACCAGGCTATGTGGGGTGGCCAGTCCTCTTCTGGCTGTGCCGGGTGGAGATTATAACAGAACATGGCCAAGATGTTCAAATGTTCATAAATGACCAGCATGGTCCAATAATAATAAGGCAGAACAGTTGAAACTGGAGCAGCAGCACGGTCAGGTGGACTGGGGACAGCAAGGAGTCATCATGTCAGGTAGTCCTGAGGCATGGTCCTAGGGCTCAGGTCCTCCAAGAGAGAGAAAGAAAGAGAGAAAGAGAGAATTAGAGAGAGCACACTTAAATTCACACAGGACACCGAATAGGACAGGAGAAGTACTCCAGATATAACAAACTGACCCTAGCCCCCCGACACATAAACTACTGCAGTATAAATACTGGAGGCTGAGACAGGAGGGTCAGGAGACACTGTGGCCCTGTCCGGGGACACCCCCGGACAGGGCCAAACAGGAAGGATATAACCCCACCCACTTTGCCAAAGCACAGCCCCCACACCACTAGAGGGATATCTTCAACCGCCTGGTTCCTCTCTAGGTTTCTTCCTAGATTTTGGCCTTTCTAGGGAGTTTTTCCTAGCCACGGGGCTTCTACACCTGCATTGCTTGCTGTTTGGGGTTTTAGGCTGGGTTTCTGTATAGCACTTTGAGATATCAGCTGATGTAAGAATGGCTATATAAATACATTTGATTTGATTTGATTTGATACTTTAGTTTGGCCACCCTGATGGAGAGCTCATCCATTAGGCTAATTATGTGCACTGAGATGTAGTGCTACTCTACACGACACACCAATACCCTGGAACCAGAGGAGGCTGGGAGGAGCTATGGGATGACGGGCTCATTGTAATGGCTGGAGTGGAGTAATAAATGGAACGGTATCAAACACATTAAACATATGGAAAGCACATGTTTGACTTCGTTCCACATATTCCATTCTAGTCATTACAAAGAGCCTGCCCTCCTGTAGCTCCTCCCACCAGCCTCCTCTGCCTGGAACAGATACTGCACTGGTTGCATGTAATCAACCAACACCGCGTCCCTCAAGTGGCTGCACAATTCAGGGCATTCAAATCCACTAAGTGGCCCCTGAGTAGAAACAGCTAATTGCTGTATGTGCTAGTTTTGGTGGGCACAGTTAAACAGCTGTGGTGGCCATTGTTTTCACATAGCCATGTTTTGTTGCCATGGCAGGGGAGGCATGGTAACACAAGATTAGGTCCAGACCCATATATTTTCAATAGGATCTTGGCGCCGTTGTGCTAAAATTTAACAATGCTTTCAACCTCCTATTGCTCATAATGCCGCATCCTCAACTTTCAGGTCATGTGTATAATACTATGATTTCCCTGGAGTGTTCTGATGAAGGGCAAAACACCAAGATTTGAATAAAATAACACATTTTTAATGGTGAGAGATCATTGTGACTATTCTTTTTCAAGTATGATTTCTCAACAGAAGGTTTCAACATAGCAAAACGCAGGAGAAAGCAGTAACTCTCCCCATAAATCTAATTTGTTGGTCTTGTGTTGGTCGTGTGCACGGAAACAGCCATCATAATAGATCATAATGATGAATTCTATCTATAAGCATAGAGTACAACAGCAGATATGAATAGAAAATGAATTTGCAGCAACACTGGGTTCACAATATGCCACAATACTTAAATCATGCAGGGAATAGTGCATCTGAATGTTTGCGTAACAGTGATGATTATATGGGCCAGCGCTGCCAAGCTCTGCTCTGAGCACTACGCACGCCTCCTTGACCTCCTCCGCTGAGCACAGTGTGTAAACTGTGGGCGACTCTGTGGCTGCTGCCTCGCGTGGCTAACTACTAACAGGGTTCTAGCTCTGCCTCTGCTGCCCAGGGAGGACTGTGTGTGTGTGGAAAGTAAGTGGGTGGAATGAGAGGTCTGAGAGTCCAGCAGGGGTCACAGTAGGTCAAACAGGTCTCGTGGAGCTTCTGGTTGTCCAGTTTTACTACTGGTAAAGTCACAGAGACAACACATGTCTGGATGAACCCATGTTTCTTAATAAAAGCTTTGGTGGCATTGGAGCTGATTCCCTTTCAGACCTCTCAGTCTCTACTCTGGACTGAACTAAGAACTGATAGAAGTGAGAGAAGCCACAGAAGCAGAGAAGACCGAACAGCAGTTGTTTACGGGCATCAATGACATCTCTGCACTATGTGGTCTTCACTGGTTTAGGCAGCCAATGGGAACAAAGAGAGAAAGGGAGGGGTGGTGGTGGCTGGGGGTTTGTAGAGTGATGGCGCCATTTGGCTGTCCATAAATTGTGAAATAGAAAGGCTGTCAGGGGTTGGATAGGCTCTCTTGGGTTCTTTGCTCTTGGCTTACATATCGTCCCTGTGTGTGCCTAGAGTGCTTGGCTCCTGTAGTGGGACAGCTCCTCCATGAGAATAAACAGAGACGCTCCCCCTTAGAGCTGACTCAGCCATCTACTGTATCATTGCCTCATCTTCACTTCTGACCAAACTGTTTGGATCTTGTGTAAGCCTTTGAAGGTACAGCTATAATGTCTAACCCTAACCCTAGCCCTGGGTTCATGTCCACACCCTAGCTCAACCCTCAACACTAACCCTAACCCTAGCTTAATGTCCACACCGCGGCAAAACCCTAGCACTAGCCATAACTTTAACCCTAACCCCAAGCCTAACCCTAAAACTAACACTAACCAAATCAAATCTAAGTACACAGATTTGTAGATGCTATCACAGGTGTTCCTAGCTTCAACAAGTGCAGTAATATCTAGCAATACAATAAACACATAATAAAAATAAAGAAATTAAGAAATATCAGAATGTCAGAGTCCAGAATATGAATATATATATTGGTGTGTATAGACAGTATGGACAGTATATGAATATAAATAGTATGTACAGCAGTAGTTATATAGGATGAGCTATGACTAAAATACAGTATACACATATAAAGTGGGTAAAACAGTATGTAACATTATTAAAGTTACTGGTGTTCAATGACTCTATGTACATAGTGCAGCAGTCTCTAAGGTGCAGAGTAGAGTACCGGGTGGTGGCAGGCTAGTAACAGGGACTAAGGTTCAGGGCAGGGTACTGGGCGGGGCCCGGCTAGTCGTGACTGTTTAACAGTCTGATGGCATAGAGATAGAAGCTGTTTATCCATCTCTCATCTCGCTTAGATGCACCTGTACTGTCTCCGCCTTCTAGATGGTAGCGGAGTAAACAGGCCATGGCTCGGGGGGTCAAGCCTAAATTCTTCAGCCTCCTGAGATTGAAGAGGCGCTGTTGCACCTTCTTCACCACACTGTCTGTGTGAAGGGACCATTTTCAGGTCATCAGTGATGTGCAAGCAGAGGAACTCTATGCTTTTGACCCTCTCCACTGCGGCCCTGTTGATCTGGATGGGGGGGTGCGCTCTCTGCTGTCTCCTGTAGTCCATGATCAACTCCTTAGTTTTGTTGACATTGGAGGAGAGCTTTTTTTCTTGCACCAATCTGCCATAGCTCTCACCTCCTCCCTCCTGTAGGCTGTCTCATTGTTGTTGGTAATCAGGCCTACCACTGTTGTGTCATGAGCAAACTTGATGATTGAGTTGGAGATGTGTGTGGCCACACAGTCATGGGTGAACAGGGACTACAGGAAGGGGCTGAGCACACAACCCTGAGGAGCCACACACCCGAGTTGAGGATCAGCATGGCGGAGGTGTTGTTGCATATCTTCCCCACTTGGGGTCAGCCCGTCAGGAAGTCCAAGACCCAGTTGCACAGAGAAGGGTTCAGACCCAGGACCCTGAGCTTAGTAAGGAGCTAGGAGGGCACTGTGGTGTTGAAGGCTGAGCTGTAGTCGATGAACAGCATTCTTACATAGGTATTTCTCTTGTACAGTTGGGATGTGGCAATGTGCAGTGTAGTGGGTACAGCACTTTGATATATCAGCTAATGTAAGAAGAGCTATGTAAATACATTTGATTTGAATGGTGATTGCGTCGTCCCTGTATCTGGACCCTAGCACTAACGCCAGCCGGTGTTTATAACCTTGTAATTCTTATTCTTATTGTGTTACTTTTTTATTGTTGCTTTTTATTTTAGGCTAGTTGGTAAATATTTTCGTAACTCTTCTTGAACTGCACTGTTGGGAAAGGGATTGTAAGTAAGCATTTTACCGTATAGTCTACACTTGTTGTATTTGGCGCATGTGACAAATAAAGTTTGATTTGATTTGATGCAACCAGTGCTCTCGATGGTGCAGCTGTAAAAACTTTTGAGGAGCTGAGGACCCATGACAAATCTTTTCAGTCTCCGGAGGGGGAATAGGTTTTGTCTTGCCCTCTTCACAACTGTCTTGGTGTGCTTAGACCATGTTAGTTTGTTGGTGATGTGGACACCAATGAACTTGAAGCTCTCAACCTGCTCCACTACAGTCCTGTCGATGAGAATGGGGGCTTGCTCCGTCCTCCTTTTCCTGTAGTCCACAATCAACTCCTTTGTCTTGATCACCTTGAGGGAGAGGAAGTTGTCCTGGCACCACATGGCCAGGTCAAACGGCAAACTTAATGATGGTGTTGGAGTCGTGCCTGGCCGTGCAGTCATGAGTGAACAGGGAGTACAGGAGGGGACTGAGCACCACCCCTGAGGGGCCCTCGTGTTGAGGATCAGCGTGGTGGATGTGTTGGTACCTACCCTTACCACCTGGGGCAGCTCGTCAGGAAGTCCAGGATCCAATTACAGAGGGAGGTGTTTAGTCTCAGTGTCCTTAGCTTAGTGATGAGCTTTGAGGGCACTATGGTGTTGATCGCTTAGCTGTAGTCAATGAATAGCATTCTCACATAGGTGTTCCTTGTATCCAGGTGGGAAAGGGCAGTATGGAGAGTAATAGAGATGGCATCATCTGTGGATCTGTTGGGGCAATATGCAAATTGGAGTGGGTCTAGGATTTCTGGGATGATGGTGTTGATGTGAGCCATGACCAGCCTTTCAAAGCACTTCATGGCTACAGACGTGAGTGCTAGGGGTTGGTAGTCATTTAGGCAGGTTACTTTAGTGTTCTTCATGTCTTCCTGAGCTTCCCTCTTGATTTCATCCCATTTTTTGCATGATGGGGTCGCAATAATTTTCTGATATCAAAATGTAGTGGTAGGAACCCCTGACCTAACCCTAGCCTTAACCTTAACCCCAGTACAATCTTAGACTGCAAATCAAACCTACATACAACACAGCATAACTCTTGATGAATAATAATATATACCCCACTCTGTTCTCCTGGAATGTCAACAACACGTTCACTCTGATGAGAAAACATACGAGCGTAATGCAACAGTGAAAGTCTTAGTCTACTGCTCTAGAAGTCAGCAGTCATAAAAGTGAGCATTTGATTCCTATTAACAGTAGTGCTGGATGGAAAAACACATTTGACAAGGCTGGTGCCACTGAGAGAGCCTGAGCGTCTCCACATTATCTTGTGTCTCCCCTCTCCCTGTTCTCCTAGCTCCGCAAGCAGCTACATCATACGTTGGCATGGAGATGAAAAGTTTGGGGAGGTTTTGGACATAAAATGATTACCACATGAGGGTAATTACAGCATTAGAAAAATTACAGCCGTTTATAAAAGCCTGTTTCGATCAATAAATCAGGCCCAAATAAAAGTGTCAGCTCTTTTAACGCTAGACATTGTGGCGGTAAAAGTTATTTGTGAAAACACATTAAAAGCGTCTTGGTGCAGTAAAAGGGCATGGTGGATTGTGTGGCAGAATATAATATTTCAATGCATTCAACTCTCTAAAAAGACAGTATGACGTTTGTGAGAACCCAACAGAACAATGTAGTATTGTGGTATGGATGTGGCTGATGTCTTTATTCTGGGGATGTTCTGTTCCGAGTCAGAAGGTGATACAGGATTGACCCCTACAGTGTGAGAGCTGTGACCTTTGACCTTTGGCGCCACAATCATTCTGAGGAGAGCTGGACAACTGTGAAAACAGCCCTTTCCCCGGCCCGGCCCCTTCAACACAACAACTGATACAAATACAGTAAAAGGGGCTAAAGAGGACACAATGAGATCATCTTACGGCTGCATCTGTCTCACTGCACACGCCCAGGAGCATGCCTGCTCTGTCTGTCAGACGTATGGCAGTTAAACCATCACTCAACTTACCCCCCTGGCCCCTAACCCCCACCCCACTCTTTGCTCCACGTCTCCGTCCCCTCTCTCCAAGTCTCTCTCTCCCTCTCTCTATTTCTATATAACCATCACCTGTTCCCCTCTCTCAAACACATCTCTCAAGCTTTAGCCACACAAACATGATGGTGACCGTTATGGCCACAGTCACTGAGACCTCGGGACCCAGAGGCTAACAGGGCGTCTATGGGATCAATCTGCCAGGAGAATGCCAGCCTTGTCTGGGCCAGACTGGGACAGGACTTCAATAAATTCCCAGGTTTTCCTTATATCCCGGTTGCAGGATTCCCAGAATCAGGAGGGAATAAGCAGGAAATATGGATTATTGGAAAACCAGGGAATTTATTGAAGGTTCACGGAATTTTGCAACCCGAACAACACAGACACACACACACAGGCACAAGCACACACACGCACGCCCAACATATCCCACTCTCTCTTCGTTTCCCTTTCCCTTTCTGCTCCAGCTCAGCAAATCTCATTTGCACCATGCTGTTCCATATGCTGAAGAGATAATTACATAGCCTGACAAATCAGACAGCAAAGCAATCCAAATAAACACACTCTGCTTCTTCCCACACTCAATCAAGTGGTGGGTATCACTGGCTGAAGGCAGAGGAGGGTAATCATGGTTATGCAAGGCCAGAAACAAAACCAAAAACACAGAGGTGGTGTAACAGAGAAATAGAAAGAGCTGAGGAGGAGGAAGAGGAGGAGGAAGAGATGGCGACCCGGATAAGAGATAAAGTATAAAGATAAGAAGAGAGAGAGAGAGAGAAGTGGGGTAGGAGAGAGACACAGAGAGACAAAAACAGGGAGAGCGAAATGGAGAGAGAGTGAGAAAATTAAAGAGAAAAAGAGTGGGAAAGAGCGTGTGTGAGAGAGCGAGTTAGAGAAAGGGAGTGCAATAGAGAGAGAAGTGGAGAGAAAGAGAGAGAGAGAGAGAGAGAGAGAGAGAGAGAGAGGGAGGGGTACCATTGTCATCCCACCTGTTTGTGGTGAGAGGATATCCGCTCTAGCTGTATTGTCTGGGCTCCTTTATGTGGTTTGGAACCCCCAGGATATGGGAACGCATTGGGATATCTTTACACACTTCCTGTACAGCACAAAGCAGCACTGCGTGGCTGCAGAGATCACCAGCTCGCCCCAGCCCTGGGACTGTGGATTTAAGTAAGCCGCAGAAACATGAGCCCGGACAGTATTTCATATCAAACATAATGATAATGTCCTTATCACACGCTTTATTTACCTTACTACTCCATTACAGTGAGTGTTAGTTACTGGCATGACATGACCTGCATTGTTCAACGCGCCAGGCGTTGAAGGTGTTGAAAGTGGTGAGTTCTCTGAAAATTGTATTAGGTATAAAAACTATCTGATCAGTTTGGTAGTTGTATTTGTTCTACCTGCTCTGATAATGAATAATGACAACATCCCTCTAACAGAGAACCTGGGCATCCTGAACTAGACCCAGCTAGCAATGAGGAATCAGCCCAGAAGCGGCCCTATTCGGGGTCCGGAACTGATTGAATCAGCGCACTGTGCTAGCTGGGGAAGCTCTAGAACATTCACATCAGCCAATACAGATCTCAAACCACAACAGTCTAAGATGACTGATGTGTTTGTGTGGCTGAATAAAGACACTTGTTAGGTGCACAAAGGGTGTTGGTAGCTATTGTTGCTAAAGATGGCAGGCAGAATCACGTTACTCCTCCGTGGACAAAAGAGGAGTACATTCATATGGTATGGAGAAATATTTTCTGTGGACATCTCTGATTTTTCAGGTCTTTGCGAAGTAATCACAGCAGATTCAGTTCCTCAAGAAGCATCTTTTCAACAAATAGGTTTAAAGCTTCTGAAATGCTCCTGTTTGGTGGTTGTTGATGGTTTGCTGCGAGTCAAAACATCTCAAACAGAGCAGTGCGGATCATTGGATTACAGATCTCTTTCTAAAATACAATTCCTGAGAGGCTTAGGAAATGTTACAAGGCCAAATGTGTATCTACAGTGTCTTGCGAAAGTATTCGGCCCCCTTGAACTTTGCGACCTTTTGCCACATTTCAGGCTGCAAACATAAAGATATAAAACTGTATTTTTTTGTGAAGAATCAACAACAAGTGGGACACAATCATGAAGTGGAACGACATTTATTGGATATTTCAAACTTTTTTAACAAATCAAAAACTGAAAAATTGGGCGTGCAAAATTATTCAGCCCCTTTACTTTCAGTGCAGCAAACTCTCTCCAGAAGTTCAGTGAGGATCTCTGAATGATCCAATGTTGACCTAAATGACTAATGATGATAAATACAATCCACCTGTGTGTAACCAAGTCTCCGTATAAATGCACCTGCACTGTGATAGTCTCAGAGGTCCGTTAAAAGCGCAGAGAGCATCATGAAGAACAAGAAACACACCAGGCAGGTCCGAGATACTGTTGTGAAGAAGTTTAAAGCCGGATTTGGATACAAAAAGATTTCCCAAGCTTTAAACATCCCAAGGAGCACTGTGCAAGCGATAATATTGAAATGGAAGGAGTATCAGACCACTGCAAATCTACCAAGACCTGCCGTCCCTCTAAACTTTCAGCTCATATAAGGAGAAGACTGATCAGAGATGCAGCCAAGAGGCCCATGATCACTCTGGATGAACTGCAGAGATCTACAGCTGAGGTGGGAGACTCTGTTCATAGGACAACAATCAGTGGTATATTGCACAAATCTGGCCTTTATGGAAGAGTGGCAAGAAGAAAGCCATTTCTTAAAGATATCCATAAAAAGTGTTGTTTAAAGTTTGCCACAAGCCACCTGGGAGACACACCAAACATGTGGAAGAAGGTGCTCCGGTCAGATTAAACCAAAATTGAACTTTTTGGCAACAATGCAAAACGTTATGTTTGGCGTAAAAGCAACACAGCTGAACACACCATCCCCACTGTCAAACATGATGGTGGCAGCATCATGGTTTGGGCCTGCTTTTCTTCAGCAGGGACGGGGAAGATGGTTAAAATTGATGGGAAGATGGATGGAGCCAAATACAGGACCATTCTGGAAGAAAACCTGATGGAGTCTGCAAAAGACCTGAGACTGGGACGGAGATTTGTCTTCCAACAAGACAATGATCCAAAACATAAAGCAAAATCTACAATGGAATGGTTCAAAAATAAACATATCCAGGTGTTAGTCAAAGTCCAGACCTGAATCCAATCGAGAATCTGTGGAAAAAACTGAAAACTGCTGTTCACAAATGCTCTCCATCCAACCTCACTGAGCTCGAGCTGTTTTGCAAGGAGGAATGGGAAAAAATGTCAGTCTCTCGATGTGCAAAACTGATAGAGACATACCCCAAGTGACTTACAGCTGTAATCGCAGCAAAAGGTGGCGCTACAAAGTATTAACTTAAGGGGGCTGAATAATTTTGCACGCCCAATTTTTCAGTTTTTGATTTGTTAAAAAAGTTTGAAATATCCAATAAATGTCGTTCCACTTCATGATTGTGTCCCACTTGTTGTTGATTCTTCACAAAAAAATACAGTTTTATATCTTTATGTTTGAAGCCTGAAATGTGGCAAAAGGTTGCAAAGTTCAAGGGGGCCGAATACTTTCGCAAGGCACTGTACATGGGAATAATACAGTATTTCCTGCTTGTCTGTAGGATGTGTGGAGAACATGACACAACGGCAATTCTAGGGTCTTTGCTTTGATATGTTGGATGAAATGACGCATGGCTCAGGGTTTTTGGTTTGGAAGCGTGTCTGCGAGTGTCACTTCATGAATACTGAAGTGAAACATGTTTTAAATAGGTCACAACACAATCCACTCAATTATTTGACTTTTTGTTTAATCGCCCCTAACTTGAGAGGATTATCAATAAAGGTGGGTTAAATTAGGGACATCCACAGATATCTGTAGATAATTAGTTAGTTGGTTTCTGTTTTCTGACCCCTAAAGGAACCTCCCCAGTTGCCTACATGTCTTTCTGGCACTAATTAATTCCAGTGCTAAACACAGTTGTCCTTGCTCGGACCGGCAAAAATGTCAATCATCCAAGACCATACTGACCCATATAGGCTATCGCATGTGCACACACGCACGCACACACACACACGCACACGCACAAGCACACACACACGCACGCACACACACACACACACACACGCACACACACACACACACACACAGACACACGCACACGCACACGCACATGCACACACACACACACACACACACACACACGTATACATATACAGTACACACATGCCACCACACAGCCAACTGCCAACCCTTTTCTGCTCCAGAAGAGAATCCATAACATCTCAGTTCCCCCTGTCTGGCCCCCCTCCCTGTGACCGAGGAACAGGTGATCAGCCTCAAATAGGGGAGGGCAGGGAGGGGCTATTCATCACCCCAGGATAGAGAGTCTACTTGTGTCCCACAGCCACGGACATCTCCATTTAAGACAACTTTAAGAGCAGCTAAACAAACTCAGCCCCTCAGGTCAGTTAGGGCAAACAATTGTGTTTAGAGCATGTCCTACATACTGCCTCCCATTAGCCCTCGGAGTTCAAAGAGAGAGTCAGAGGGAGACACTCATCTTTACTGTTTTGTAGGGGCTGCTGGAGAAATAATCCTTTCTTTTTTAGATTTTCAGAAAGTTACATTAACATAAGTTATTCATTGTTACTAATTCTTTATTTATTTTTTACTATTTCACCTTTATTTAGACAGGTAGGTAAGTTGAGAACAAGTTCTCATTTACAACCACGACCTGGCCAAGATAAAGCAAAGCAGTTCGACACATACAACAACACAGAGTTACACATGGGATAAACAAAACATACAGTCAATAATACAGTTGAAGAAAATCTATATACAGTGAGTGCAAATGAGGTAAGAAAAGGGAGGTAAGGCAATAAATAGGCCATGGTGACGAAGTGATTACAATATACCAATTAAACACTGGAGTGATTGATGTGCAGAAGATGAATGTGCAAGTAGAGATACTGGGGTGCAAAGGAGCAAGATAAATAAATAAATAAGGTATGGGGATGAGGTAGTTGGATGGGCTATTTACAGATGGGCTATGTACAGGTGTAGTGATCTGTGAGCTGCTCAGACAGCTGGTCCTTAAAGCTAGTGAGGGAGGTAAGAGTCTCCAGCTTCAGTGATTTTTGCAATTTGTTCTAGTCATTGGCAGCAGAGAACTGGAAGGAAAGGCGGCCAAAAGAGGAATTGTCTTTGGGGGTGACTAGAGAGATATACCTGCTGGAGCGCATGCTACGGGTGGGTGCTGCTATTGTGACCAGTGAGCTGAGATAAGGCGGGGCCTTACCTATCAGAGACTTGTAGATGACCTGAAGCCAGTGGGTTTGGCGACGAGTATGAAGCGAGGGCCAGCCAACGAGAGCGTACAGGTCGCAGTGGTGGGTAGTATATGGGGCTTTGGTGGCAAAACGGATGGCACTGTGATAGACTGCATCCAATTTATTGAGTAGGGTATTGGAGGCTGTTTGTAAATGACGTCGCCGAAGTCGAGGATCGGTAGGATGGTCAGTTTTACAAGGGTATGTTTGGCAGCATGAGTGAAGGAGGCTTTGTTGCGAAATAGGAAGCCAATTCTAGATTTAACTTTGGATTGGAGATGTTTGATGTGAGTCTGGAAGGAGAGTTTACAGTCTAACCAGACACCTAGGTATTTGTAGTTGTCCACATATTCTAAGACAGAATCGTCCAGAGTAGTGATGTTGGACGGGCGCGGCAGGTGCAGGCAGCGATCGGTTGAAGAGCATGCATGTAGTTTTACTTATATTTAAGAGCAATTGGAGGCCACGGAAGGAGAGTTGTATGGCATTGAAGCTCGTCTGGAGGGTTGTTAACACAGAGTCCAAAGAAGGGCCAGAAGTATACAGATTGGTGTCGTCTGCGTAGAGGTGGATCAGAGACTCACCAGCAGCAAGAGCGACATCATTGATGTATACAGAGAAGAGAGTCGGTCCAAGAATTGAACCCTGTGGCACCCCCATAGAGACTGCCAGAGGCCCGGACAACAGGCCCTCCGATTTGACACATTGAACTCAATCAGAGAAATAGTTGGTGAACCAGGCGAGGCAATAATTTGAGAAACCAAGGCTATCGAGTCTGCCAATTAAGCACCATCCACAGGGTATGGTATGGCGCTACAAAATGGAGTGATAGCCTTCCTTCTTCAGGATTCTATTTACCCTGTACAAATCTCCCACTTTACCACCACCAAAGCACCCCCAGACCATCACATTGCCTCCACCATGCTTGACAAATGGCGTCAAGAACTCCTCCAGCATCTTTTCCTTTTTTCTGCATCTCACGAATGTTCTTCTTTGTGGTTCGAACAGCTAAAACTTAGATTTGTCTGTCCATAACACTTTTTTCCAATCTTCCTTTGTCCAGTGTCTGTGTTCTTTTGCCCCAGCTTAATCTTTTCTTTTTATTGGCCAGTCTGAGATATGGCTTTTTCTTTGCAACTCTGCCTAGAAGAACAGCATCCCGGTGTTGCCTTTTCACTGTTGACATTGAGACTGGTGTTTTGCGGGTACTATTTAATGAAGCTGACAGTTGAGGATTTGTGAGGTGTCTGTTTCTCAAACAAGACACTCTAATGTACTTGTCCTCTTGCTCAGTTGTGCACCATGGCCTCCCAATCATCTTTCTATTCTGGTTAGAGCCAGTTTACGCTGTTCTCTGAAGGGAGTAGTACACAGTGTTGTATGAGATCTTCAGTTTCTTGGCAATTTCTCACATGTCCTTTTTTTCTGACCATTTTGAGTCTGTAATTGAACCCACAAATGCTGATGCTCCAGATACTCAACTAGTCTAAAGAAGGCCAGTTTTATTGCTTCTTTAATGAGAACAACAGTTTTCAGCTGTGCTAACACAATTGCAAAAGGGTTTTCTAATGATCAATTAGCCTTTTAAAATTATTAACTTGGATTAGCTAACACAACGGGTCATTGGAACACAGGAGTGATGGTTGCTGATAATGGGCCTCTGTCCTAGAGGTCACAATACTGATTATTGGAGGACCAAAAAAGCCGATACCGATTAATTGGCCGATTTTGATTTATGTGTATATATATTTGTAATAATGACAATTACAATAATACTGAAAGAACAATGAACACTTTTATTTTAACTTCACATAATACATAAATAAAATCTATTTAGTCTCAAATGAATAATTAAACATGCTCAATTTGGATTAAATAATGCAAAAACACAGTGTTGGAGAAGAAAGTAAAAGTGCAATATGTGCCATGTGAAAAAGCTGACATTTAAGTTCCTTGCTAAGAACATATGAAAGCTGGTGGTTCAATATTCCCAGTTAAGAAGTTTTAGGTTTTAGTTATTATAGGAATTATGACGCGTCAACTATTTCTCACTATACCATTTGTATTTCATATACCTTTGACAATTGGATGTTCTAATAGACACTTTAGTATTGCCAGCCTAATCTCAGGAGTTGATAGGCTTGAAGTCATAAACAGTGCTGTGAATGTGATGTTTATGGTTAGGTACATTCGTACTACGATTGTGCTTTTTTTCGTGAACGTACTTTTGTTAAATCATCACCCGTTTGGCGAAGTAGCCTGTGATTCGATGATAACTTAACTGGCACCACATTGATTATATGCAAAGCAGAACAAGCTAGATAACCTAGTAAGAGGCCTCCTGGGTGGCGCAGTGGTTAAGGGCGCTATACTGCAGCGCCAGCTCCGCCACCAGAGACTCTGGGTTCGTGCCCAGGCTCTGTCATAACCGGCTGATACTGGGAGGTCTGTGGGGCGAAGAACAATTGGCCTAGCGTCGTTCGGGTTAGGGAGGGATTGGCCGGAAGGGAAATCCTTGTCTCATCGCGCACCAGCTTCTCCCGTGGCGCAGTGCGTTTCCTCTGACACATTGGTGCGGCTGGCTTCTGGGTTGGATGGCGCTGTGTTAAGAAGCTGTGCTGCTTGGTTGGGTTGTGTATCGGAGGACGCATGACTTTCAACCTTTGTCTCTCCTGAGCCTGTACGGGAGTTGTAGCTCCCGTACGGGATACCACGAAAAAGGGGTAAAATGTAAAACCATGCCTAGTTAACTAGTGATTATGTGAAGATTGATTTAATTGAAGATACGTTTAATTCTAGCTAGCAACTTACCTTGGGTCCTTGCTGCACTCACGTAACAGGTGGTCAGCCTGCCACGCAGTTTACTCGTGGAATGCCAATGCCAATTAATCGGTCGACCTCTACTCTACATCTACAGTGTGGTCATCTTTGAGATCACCACTGTTATTTTCTCAAATTCATTAAGGACTATTGTGATGAGTCCAAATACCAAAGTTTGAGTGAATCCGAGTTTTAGTCCATGAGGAGAAGATATTTTAGGATTATTTTAAGCATTAGCGTTACATAGTCCAAAAAGTACATTGTTAATGGTTTCCTTATTTTGATGATATCAATGTTCGGTTCATCGTGGTAATGTATTTGATGACCCTTAACATTTTCAAGTGGATTTACAAAGGATTTAAATGGACACGTAAAATCTGATTTCCTGATTTATCAATAACTCAGCCATCTCTTACACCTACATACACAGTTTCAAGTCTCTAGGTCAAACCAGGTGAAGGATATGAGGGTTTAAGTGAGACTGCTAGAGCACCACCTATAGGTGGCATTCTTTTTGACCAATTTACTCATGGTCTCTACTTTCTGTGTGACAATTTAGAACAAATCTATGCTTGAGTAATTTGACCATGTAAAAAAGAAATTAGAATTAAGAGAATAACAATAGGTTTCAAAGATTCGCTGTGAACCCCTAATGAACATTTGGTCACCAAAAAAATACAAGTGAAATAGATTGTTCCATTAAAGGTTTCAAGAAAAAACACAGCACATCCTTCATCAAGATCCCAGATATAAATAGCTGTTTACTCCCTTCCTTTCCATGTGGGGGCGCTATTGACATCTAATTACTGAGGGTGACAGTGTCGCCCACTGCATGACAGGAGTGACTAGCGCTTGAAGGTGAGCTACTTCTCTAATGAACAGGGCCCTTGGGAAACTGTTATTTTCAGTGGCTGGATTTATTACCGGGTCTTACTTCAGAATCTCTAAAGTGCACACTGGCTAAAATTCGCTTCTGCTCACCCATCTAATGTTATGGTTAGTAGTCTGGGACACTGCCTACTGGCACATAATATCACAGCTTTAAGAATGCAATCAACAGGTTTAGCTTGAGCCCTTGCAAACCAAAATAGTTAACCAAAACACAGTTTGTCCACTTTAAGTAGCATGTGAATCTAAAGCACTATCATAAGAGATAAGCTTTCAGCTGCTAATATAGGTTATTATGCAGCCTATAACACATGTGTTAGTGTGTGTGTGGGAACACTCCCAGTGAGTAAGCTAAGCAGGGCTCTGGGCCCCCAGTGTGGAGCGTGACTGTGACACAAACCTGTGGTCAGGTTACCTGCCTACCTGCCTGCCTGGGAGACTCTGGGTGTTTGGCGTGACTGATGAGAGGGTATGACACAGTCTGTCTGTTCCCAGCAGGCACAGGGTAAGCCTCCCTCCCAGTACTCACAGTGCTGGAAGAGGCCGGGACAAGCCCAGGCATGCAAGCTAACACCAGAAGTTTTCATTTTTCAATGGGACTTTTGGACTGAGTTACTGTAAGAAGTAGACTTGACGTAGTAACGTAAGACACTAGTCACATTTTGGGTCTTCTACTGTTGAGCTTATACTGAGAAAATGAAGAACCCTGTCTAAAGTGAATAGCTCTGAGATATTGCTCTGAGATACGCTTGTTTTAAAAGTTCAGTACAGTCTAACTGAACATACAGTAGTCTCAGAGTGAAAGAAGGGGGAGAGAGACAAGAAGAAAGAGAGAGAGAGCATTGAGGCTTGCATGTTTGGTCTACATGAACCAACTCTCAGCCGTAACCATGTCAATGATTGATTCCATATTCTCTAATTTCAACATAAAAATCAAGAAATCAGCAAGAGCACGTCTCTGATGTTCACTATGTAAATGTTTCCATTTTATTTGGACACAGGGAAATTCACTCCAAAAACAGTAAAAATGCACAGAACATGCCAAGTCTCTGCTATTAATCCCAGGATCCATGGCGGGCGCAGTGTATTTAATGTGGCTGGGTGGGTTTGAAAAGATTTTTGCCTCTGATAATTAGCATATCAGATCATTTACACAGCTAATAATCATTAGCACCCATTTAATGAGGTGACTAAAAATAGAGGAGCCACATAAAAGATTTAAAGAAAGTGAAATAACACCACTTCACGGTATTCCATAACCCCCTGTTATTATGTGTGGAGAGAATTCCCTGTTTGGGCATCCTGGCTCCCCTCCTAATGCGACCACCTGTGTCTGACCGGTACTGACCAGCACGACCGCTGTTGACCATTGTTGACACACACTTACAGTCAGAGACTGGCCCACTCTCTTCTGCATGACTTCAGTGAAGTGACGTGAGCAACTGTTTGGGATGAAGGTAGAGTAGGTTACAGTCTGGGGCAGCTGGAGCAACACACACATAGCGCACACACATACACGCACACACGCATGCATGAGCACACACATACACAAACTGACTGTGAGACGAGGGGGGGGGGGGGGTAGTAAGACAACCCTGGCCAGCCCCTTGGCCTTATCCGTGTCCAGTCAGTTGCTGATAAAGCCCAAGCTGAATGTAACAACTGCAGCCATAACTCAGGCTGCCCCAGAAGATCTCACTGTCTGTCTGTCTGTCTGTCTGTCTGTCTGTCTGTCTGTCTGTCTGTCTGTCTGTCTGTCTGTCTGTCTGTCTGTCTGTCTGTCTGTCTGTCAGGTTAACTACACAGTCTACCACCCACCACTGACACTGTATATACCAGTAACACCACTGACATGGTAATGGTTTGAAGCTTAAAGGAGAATCCAGTCTGAATCCAGTCTCAAGTGGTCTTATGAACTAGGTCTTGAGAATTTTCTTTAACATCATTCCAAACTAACTTAAGTAATACATTAAACTGAGACATGGTGACATCAGTGGCATTGTAGTGGAGTACATTGTGAGGTGTTTCAAAGTGGGGGTTATTTAGTGGAGGTAAGTGTTGGTGTGAACTGCGTTGGAGGAGAGACAAGGAGAGCTGGGAACCTCCTAATGACAGGCCAGGGAGATAGCTCCAACTGTGAATCATGTGCTAATTAATGACCAGGTTCTCTTGAATGTCTCTTTGTTTGAGGGTGAAACAAAGCAAAATGAACAGAAGACAAATTAGCCAAGCTTTATTTACCGTCTATGACTGTGTGTGATAAGAGAGCTGGAGCTCGGCTGTAGCTAAGGAAATATTGTGAGGCCAACATAGGTCACATATTGTACAGAGTAGAGTAGAGTAGAGTAGAGTAGAGTAGAGTAGAGTAGAGTAGAGTAGAGTAGAGTAGAGTAGAGTAGAGTGGAGTGGAGTGGAGTGGAGTGGAGTGCTGGTGACCTGCTAATTATAGCCTGGTCTATAAGTCTGTGTGACTTACTGACTGTGGTCACCAGCAGGCTCCATGCACATCTGTGGTCACCAGCACACAAATGCACACATATGCACACAATACTCCTACAGCATGGTCATGCTGACTGGATGAGAGAAAGCAAGAGAGACAGAGAGAGAAAGAGAGAGAGAAAGAGAGAGAGAGAGTGAGAGAGAGAGAGAGAGAGAGAGAGAGAGAGAGAGAAAGAGAGAGAGCGATAGAAGGGGGAAAAAGAAAGAAAGAGACCCTCCGGAAGTGTCTCATCATGCTAGCGTGGTTCACCGAACCACCTTCGTTCCACTGGGCATAGCCACAGTTTGGGGTTGGTGCTGGGTGCTGTACCAGGTGGGAGCAGGCAGATTCATGGCCATGAGAACAGGAACATGAAAGCAGCGGTTGAGAGACGATCAGGACTAAAGTTACAGCAGGTGCTACAGTGAGACAGTCAGGAGAACAGAGACCAAGTGTTTTCTCACTGTCATTTAATTAGAGTTGTGGGTGATAGATAATATAACAAGCTCCCATCAGCATGCAAAAACACATTCATAACTCAGGTAGAACTCTTTTGATTCCATGCTAGATTACGGAGATTTTATAGATTGGCAGGTAAAGGTGCTCTCGAGCAGCTGGATGTTCTTTACCATTCAGCCATCAGATTTGCCACCAATGCTCCTTATAGGACACATCATTGCATTCTATACTCCTCTGTAAACTGGTCATCTCTGTATACCCGTCGCAAGACCCACTGGTTGATGCTTATTTATAAAACCCTCTTAGGCCTCACTCCCCACTATCTGATTGTTTATTGTAAGTGCTTGTGCACATCTGTCCTGGTGTGTGTTGGGTTATGTACCCATTTATTTTATTATTATTATTATTATTTCCGGTGGGTTTTTGTTAATAAACTGCGCCGTTGGAAACAGTTATTTCTCTCCTGCGTCTGACTTCTCTGCCGCCAGTTCGCACCCCTTACATTTATATGGTATTTCTTTTAGATTTTTTTATTCCAGGGCCCCGTCCCTGCAGGAGGACTTTTTCCTTTTGGTAGGCCGTCATTGTAAATAGGATTTGTTCTTAACTGACTTGCCTAGTTAAATAAAGGTTCAATAATACTAAATACATGTTTAAAACATCTAGGTAGAAATAACCCTTTTGGGTTACATTTAGAGGATTCCACTTGGAACCAAAAAGGGTTCTACCTGGAACCAAAAAAGGTTCTACTTGGAAGCAAAAAGGGTTATCCAATAGGGACAGCAAACATAGAACCCTTTTGGAACCTTAATTTCTAAGAGTGCACACACATAAACATAGGCCATATCTGTGCTTTCATTTCTAGTTTGTAGCTGAGAAAGAGATGATGAGAACTTCACATCAGGAGGTGAAGCTGCTGACAGTGTGTGTGCGTGAGTGTGCGCATGCTTCCCATGTGTCTGTGTATGTTTGTGAGTGTTGTCTTTCTGGAAATGTGCCATTTGGCAGATTGCACCTACAGTAACAGGTCTAATCTAGTTAGTGGGCAGACATTTTTAGAGCTGACCAGAGATGTGGTATCAACAACCCCTACCCCATAGAAGAGGGTCCCACCCCCGCCCCTCTTGGTACATCATACACCCCACCCAACCTCACACTGTGTTTTTGTCACACAATCAGCTGTTTAAGAGCCCGGACACTTACAGCAAAGAGAAGGAGCTATTTTCAGAAAGTGTTGAGGAACTCTAGAATACGACGATTACACCTCTGTGTCGATACTGTGTGCGTGTGCGCGCGTGTGTGTGTGTGTGTGTGTGTGTGTGTGTGTGTGTGTGTGTGTGTGTGTGTGTGTGTGTACATGTACGTGGGTACATTTACAGTGCCTTCAGAAAGTATTCACACCCCTTGACTTTTTCCACATTTTGTTGTGTTACAAGGTGGGATTAACGTGGATTTAATTGTCATGTTTTTTGTCAACAATCTACACAAAATACTCTGTAATGTCAAAGTTGAAGAAAAATGTTTTTTTTGTTAAAGGACAAATAAAACACATCACTTATATGTAGTAAAACGTTTATTATTTGGTCCCAATACTATTATAACACACAGAGTGAGTCTATGCAACTTATTATGTGACTTGTTAAGCACATTTTTACTCCTGAACTTATTTAGGCTTGCCTTAACAAAGGGGTTGAATACATATTGACTCAAGACATTTTAGCTTTTTCATTTTTTATTAATTTGTTCAAATTTTGAAAAGCATAAATTCAACTTTGACATGATTGGATATTGTGTGTAGGCCAGTAACAAAAAAATCTAAACGTAATCAATTTTAAATTCAGGCTGTAACACAACATAATGTGGAACATTTCATGGGGTGTGAATACTTCCTGAAGGCACTGTACATGTGTAAGAAACTGTGCAAAAGGCTTTTATTCCTTCATTCATCTCTTTGTAAAGTGCCTGCTCTGCTGTGAGTTCCATGCTACAGCTGAACATTGAGAAAAGCTGACTGGTGAACTCAACGAGTAGAAACATGCTCCTGATACTTTCCCAGCCACTCAGCAAACAGCCACGCAGATTGTTAGGCAAAGTAAAGCAAAGCCACCCCTTATTGACTACCTGTACTCCTATGATCAGCCTGGAAGGCTTGGCAATTATCCGGGAAGCATGCAGCACACAGGAGCGATGAGCTGACACCAGAGAAACAGAGGGTAGTTACTATGACGCTGCTCAATCTACTGTGTGCTTACGTGTAGACTGCGCTGAGTTGGTCCGTCCAGCCGAGCAAACAAACAAACACAAACAGCTGGTCCCACATGCCCCTAATGAGTGGGGGGCTGACTGGCAGATCACACTCACCAGGCAGGGCAGCAGGGAGGCAGCAGGGTTTAGGTTACCCTCCATTGCTCTCAGCCTCCCCTGCCTTCCTCCCACCACTCAGCCTGTGTTTGGCATCTGCACACTGGCTGGAGAGCTCAGGTAATCAAAGTGATAGGAGCAAGACAAGCGTGTTATACCTGCTAATGATGAGTGATGATATCCCTGGATGAAATGTCTCCCATAGATTAACCAAACTGAACAACAATAACCAGCATATGGTATTCTTAGCTGGCCTGATGAGCGGATATGCCAGGGGGGATATATTTCCCCCTTTGCAAGGTGTGGGGGTGTCAGGTGTAAATGTGAGGGGTAAGGGACTGACTATGTGCCCTGTGTGAGGGGTAGGGGGTGAATGTGTGCCCTTATGAGGGTGATTCAGAGTGGTGGGCCTGACGTGCTGCTGACAGTGTGGCCAGGGTTGAGACAGCTGGGAATGCAGACAAAGGCGTCCTAACACAGTCACGCTAATCAGGCAGACCTGCTTACTGCTAGCTAGCCAGCTAATACCATTGTCTGCTACTACAACTAATCTGATAGTGATTAAGCAAAGCCACAGGTGAACTAACACTCTTTGAACTGCTGGGGCTTGACTTTACAGGATGTTCATGCTAACTAGATGAGCCTGCTGCTCGCTAATAGCGATACGATGGAATACATATCAGAATATGATTTTTGATCATATATTGTATTGCATTGTCTTGACAATATCACTATATTATTTTTGCCCATGTTGTCTTTACCTTCACAAAAACTCCATTATTTTTCCGTCAAAGCTTGTTCTCCATCTTCCTTTTAAATAGGGAGCCAATTTGTTTTCTGGTCTTTAATTTCCATGACTGTTCCAAATTTTTTCTCTGGGCTCTCTGTTGTTCATCTGCAACAGACAAATAGTGAGCAATATGTTTGGACCATGGAATCGCAAGAAAATCACAGTATCTAATCACAATACACACAGTGCCTTTAGAAATACTCACAAACATTGACTTTTTTCACATTTTGTTGTGTTACAAAGTGTGATTAAAATAGATTTAATTGTCACTTTTTGTGTTCCATTTAAACAAAATACTCTGTAATGTCAAAAACCTTTATTTAAAAAGAAATATGACAAATAAACACCAATAAATATATTGGTCATCAAAAAGAAAGGAGGACCAAGGCACTCTTCATAAAACTAATTAAAATGCCTTTATTTGTATGGCATGTTCAATGGAAACAAAGTTTTAAAACTCTGACGCGTTTTTGCTGCATGGCCTTTGTCATGGAGTATGCAGCCAAAAAGCGAGTTTTAATATGAAGTGTGCCTTGGTCCTCCTTTCTTTTTGATGACCAATTGACCCCTTTTACCAAAGAGCACCTTCTGGCTACCAAAAACTACTACTGTGTAGCTTAGCAGCACTTCCCTTCCTTCTTTTTTTCTACAAATATCTGGATTAGATAAGTTTTCAACCCCCTGAGTCAATACATGTTGCAATTACCTTTGGCAGCGATTACAGCTGTGAGTCTTTCTGAGTAAGTCTCTAAGAGCTTTCCACACCTACAGCTGCATTGCTTGGTCTCTGGGATTTTAGACTCGATTTCTGTATAAACACTTTGTGACAACTGCTGTTGTAAAAAAAGGCTTTCTAAGTAAATTTGATTGATTGTGCAACATTTACCCATTATTCTTTTAAAAATTCTTCAAGCTCTGTCATATTGGTTGTTAATTATCGCTAGACAACCATTTTCAGGTCTTGCCATAGTCAAAACTCTAACTAGACCATTCAGGAACAGTCACTGTCTTCTTGGTGAGCAACTCCAGTGTAGATTTGGTCTTGTGTTTTAGGTTACTGTCCTGCTGAGGGGTGAATTCATCTCCCAGCGTCTGGTGGAAAGCAGATGGAACCGTGTTTTCCTCTAGGATTTTGCCTGTGCTTAGCTTCATTCCATTTCTTTTTATCCTGAAAAACTCCCCAGTCCTTAACAAATACAAGCATGCCCATAACATGATGCAGCCACCACTGTTATTGAAAATATGGAGTGGAATTCAGTTATGTTTTTTTTTTTTTATTATTTTTTTTTTTTTAACCAGGCAAGTCAGTTAAGAACAAATTCTTATTTTCAATGACGGCCTGGGAACAGTGGGTTAACTGCCTGTTCAGGGGCAGAACGACAGATTTGTACCTTGTCAGCTCGGGGGTTTGAACTCGCAACCTTCCGGTTACTAGTCCAACGCTCTAACCACTAGGCTACCCTGCCTGATGTGTTGTATTGATTTGCCCCAAACATAAGACTTTGTATTCAGGACAAAAAGTGAATTGCTTTATCACATTTTTACTTTACCACACTTTAGTGCCTTGTTGCAAACAGGATGCATGTTTTGGAATATTTTTTATTCTGTACAGGCTTCCTTCATTTCACTCTCTCAATTAGGTTAGCACTGTGGAGTAACTACAATGTTGCTGATCACGCCTCAGTTTTCTCCTATCACAGCCATTAAACTGTTACTGTTTTAAAGTCACCATTGGACTCATGGGGAAATCCCTGAGCAGTTTCCTTCCTGAGTTAGGAAGGACGCCTGTATCTTTGTAGTGACTGGATGTATTGATACACCTTCCAAAGTGTAATTAATAACTTCACCGTGCTCAAAGGGATATTCAATGCCTGATTTTTATTTTACCTATCTACCAATAGGTGCCCTTCTTTGTGAGTCATTGGAAAACCTCCCTGGTCTTTGTGGTTGATACTGTGCTTGAAATTCACTGATCGACTGAGGGACCTTACAGACACAGTGAGCTCCAAAACCATTGGGACAGTGTCACATTTGTTGTGATACAATGACTATGACGTTAATTTGCAGACTGTCAGCTTTAATTTGAGGGTATTTTCATCCATCTCAGGTGAACTGTTTAGAACTTTACAGAACTTTTTGTACATAGTCCCCCATTTTAGGGGACCAAAAGAATTGGGACTAATTCACTTACATGTAGTAAAATATTAAGTATTTAGTCCCATATTCATAGCACGCAATGACTACATTAAGCTTGTGACTTTACACATTTGTTAGATGCATTATCTGTTTGTTTTGGTTGTGTTTCAGATCATTTTGTGCCCAATTGAAATTAATGGTAAATAATGTATTTTGACATTTTGTAGTCACTTTTAATGTAAATAAGAATATAACGTTTATAAACACTTCTACATTAATGTGGATGCTACCATGATCACAGATAATCCTAAATTAATCATGAATAATGATGAGTGATAAAGTTACAGACGCACAAATACTCTATCATTATAAGGGCACAAGGCGAGACCCAGATGCAGACACAGGAGGCAGATCGTCAGAGTCCAAGATGTTTATTAGCAATCCAAAAACAGGCAAAGGTCAAAACTGGGAGGACTAGTAGAAGAGAATAGAAAAGCAGTTGACTTGAACATACAAGACGAACTGGCACAGAAAGACAGGAAACACAGGGATAAATACACCAGGGAAAATAAGCGACACCTGGAGGGAGTGGGGACAATCACAAGGACAAGTGAAACAGATCAGGGCCTGACAATCATACCACCCAAAAAATGCTAACCTCCCCTGTTATTGTAATGGTGAGAGGTTAGCATGTCTTGGAGGTATGATATTTGTGGGTGTGTAACCTTCTCACTCATCATTATTGATGATTCATTCAGGACTATCCGAAATCATGGTGGAATCCACATTAAGTGCTTAGAAACATATTCCTTCCTCTCCAGCAACTGAGTTAGGAAGGACGCCTGTATATTTGTAGTGACTGTGTGTATTGATACACCATCCAAAGTGTAATTAATGACTTCACCATGCTCAAATGGATATTCAATGTCATTTTTTTTCACCCATCTGACAATGGGTGCCCTTCTTTGCAATGCATTGGAAAATCTCCCTGGTCTTTGTAGTTGAATCTGTTTTTGAAATTCACTACTCAACTGATGGACCTTACAGATAATTGTATGTGTGGGGTACAGAGATGAGGTAGTCATAAACAAAATCATGTTAAGCACTATTATTGCACACAGAGTCCATGTAATTTATTATGTGACTTATTAAGCAAACTTTTACTGCTGGGGTTGCATACTTATTGACTCAAGACGTTTCAGCTTTTAATTTTTAATTAATGTAAAAAACAAACAAAACATTATGGGGTATTGTGTGTAAAAATCTAAATTTCATAAAAAAGAAATTCAGGCTGTAACAACAAAATGTGGAAAAAGTCAAGGGCTGGGAATACTTCCTGAAGTTATGAATACTTCCTGAAGTTATGAATACTTTCTGAAGTTATGAATACTTTC